>NC_071340.1:12580000-13180000 GCF_027744825.2 Synchiropus splendidus | reverse complement strand
GGTCTAGTTGGATCCCTCTTCTTTTTGATACAGGCAGAAGTGAGCCACGTGACTGACACACGTTTGGTGCTAAAATATTAATGACCAGTAGATGGCGTTGAAGCTCATTATACAACTAACCGTGTAGATAACCACTGTTTTATTCTAAAGATCATTAATGGAAGACGTGCAAAGAACCTATGAATAAAAGCAACGAAACAAATGTGTAAATAACGTTTTTTTTTTCTTTGAAAATGAATTAGCCATTAGACATACAATACAATTACATAGATACATATTTCGATTCTGCACATTCAATCTGCCAAAAAAGTTATGATTACAAAGTTAACAAAGATGCTGCCATACATAGACAGTGAGAGAGAGAGAGAGCGAGATGTATGTACAATGATTATAGCATTCGTAATTGCACTATGCCTCAATAAATGTAAAGTACAGGCTTAAATTCTCAGGAACATACAAAGAAATACTAAAAATGACTTGTAAATCAGTGGCGCCAATCAGAGACGAGAAGGGCTTAACTTTGGTACAACTCAACAACACTTTTTTTCACCTTTGGCATGAGATAGAGCCAAATTTGATTCCACTATTGAACTACAACAGTCAAGACAGCCAGGCCGTGATCGGACGATTCTAGTGACACGGTGAGCGCGTGGACGGATTGCACTGGTGGCGCCGAAAATTGTGAGCGGTCGCCTCGACCCTGGTGGTGGAGGCGGCGGCGGCGGCTAACTGTCTTGGAGTTTGTGCATAGGGAGGTGAATACACTTGGTTGAATACTACTGTCAGCTCTGGCTTCACTATTCACACCATGTTCCGTTTCATTCAAGCATCGAACAGCACGTTTAGCTTGTTTGGCATTGGCAAAATATACAGATTACCTAACTGTTAATGTGGCACAGTCAAACATCGATTGATAAATTAATACCTTCAGTCGGAGTGGAAGCGTCCAAGGATCGACCGTCTGGTCACGGTGATGGCTGCTTTCGAATTCAGCTGTCTTCATCATGTGATGTTCTAAGTCAGTCAGTGTGTGTGACGCTGATTCAAATAACCAGGAAAATCAAGTAAACATACACCTGCTGATCTGTCTGGGAGAGAATGAAGGCCTCATTCAATCCAAGATCTGTGATGCCATTTCCGCTTGGACAGGGAGGTCTGGTGCTTGAAAGCACCACCACATGAATGGGGGGTGGAGGGGATGGAGGAATATAAACCTTCTTTGTAGAAGGTCTGTAGAAAGGCAGGTGGTCAAGAGCTTGTGGTCACTCCGGTGTGTCAGTCCAAACAAGGTCTTGGAACCTCCAGAGCACAAAGCTGAGTCTTTCTTTCGGCCCAAAGAAAAACAGAAATTCACAACTGGCAAAGCCTTAAAATGAGGATGGCTGCTGTACATATCCAGAAGAGCCCCCCACCCCACCCCCACCCTTCCAAACCGCCAACCCCAATATCTTATCTCCTTAAATAGCAAGATAACATTTACTTCGCTCACCCCTTGGGGACCAAGAGATTGACAAATGGCAAATAAATTAAGATTATGTAACCATTCAATTTTTTCAGATTTTTTTTTCTCTAGTATATGAACAAGCTCTTGACAGTCACTCTCAGGCAAGGCTCACACCAGGTTGTACTCCTTCAGGTTGAGCTGCAGGATCGTGTCTTTGACGGCGGCAAAGACGAAACGTATGTTCTCCGTGTCTGTGGCACAGGTGAAGTGGGAGTAGATGATCTTGTCGCTGTCTGGGTTCAGGTCCACGAACATCTTGAGGATAAACTCTCGGCCGGCCTGAGCGTCTCGCTGTGGACCTGGGATGGAGGGAGATACTTGGTCATGCTTTACACTTCTCACCAATGCTGAAAAGACAGTGGGGAGGATCGTAGCAGAGCCCTACACCACCTATCATGCTGGACACTGTGGAGTTTGTCTGTCTGCTAAGCATCTTCACTGAGAGAAGGACTCCATCTCCATCATCTCATGTTAGTTATCAATTTCTCCATCACTGTGTGGTTTCTAGCTGCAGCGGATTATCCTATCTGTCCATCATCCATGATCTGTTTGTCTCCAGAAAATACTTATCTAATGCAGCCTGAGATCATTCACACTTGGCCATTGTCTGACAGTGTGTCCTCCATTTTATTGACATGTCTGATCAGGGTCTTGTTTGCTGCAGGTACTCACCATCATACTCTGGAAAGTAATCCACCAGATGAGAATACATGATCTTCTCCTCCAGCAGGTCCTTCTTGTTGAGGAACAAAATGACCGAAGAGTTTTGGAACCAGGGGTAAGTGATTATTGTCCTAAATAGAGCTTTACTCTCCTCCATTCGGTTCTGCAGAGACACGTAGACACTATGATTACAGCAGGCGTCTATGATTCTGGAGCTCTTCCTCCAGTCTCAAAGGACTGTCTTGGCACCTGACTGGAAAAAATGATGTCATGTGATATGAGTGGAACAATGATGGTTACTTTTTTGGATGCGATTTGATATCTTTGATTTCATTAACAAACTTATCCTGCCAAATATTTTGTGTTTCACTCTGAAATAGTGCGCTGTGGCCTGGTTTCCTCTCACTGTTTTGACATCCCTGAGCGCCATCCTTCATAGATCAACACAGTAGCCCGGTAGAGCGTTTAACACCGCAGGCCGACTCGTAACATTAGTGTTCCACATGGACATTTACCTCGTTGTCCGACTCCACCAACACTTGGTCATACTCGCTAAGTGCCACGAGGAACATGATAGATGTGACGTTTTCAAAGCAGTGGATCCACTTCCTCCTCTCTGACCTCTGACCTCCAACGTCCACCATTCTGCAAGAGAAGCAGAAAGAGTCAAATACGGCTCCACACTCTTTGAGCAAGACAGAAATCCTGGCCAGCAAGTTGGAACAGTTACAGACCAGGATGACCTTCTTGTGAAAAAGTAAAGAGAGAACCGGCAAAAAAGTTATTTTGTTTACCTAAAAATGACACTCTGAAGGTCGAATGGATATTCAATGATCCCAGTGGTTGGGACTCGAACCCTCAACACGTCCTGCTGCGTGGGAAGATACGATGTTTCGGCAATCCTATCCAACGCATTCAGATAACTGTGAAGAAAAGGTCAGTTTTACGTCACCATAGTGTTTGGTTCGTATCAAACACAGCTCAGCTTTAATTTTGAAAAATGATCTGCATCTTTATAGTGTTTATTTGACAGTAAAGACATTAACAGCTACATTTTACAGTCTACAACGTGTAGTATTGTTTCACTCATTGCTGCAAAGCACAAACCTTGATCTATATCTAGAGACAACACTAAAAGAACAGGTGCATATGAATAACGTCAGTCTTTCTTAATGTAACACAGCTTTCCCAGTGAAAAGGCCACTTGCTTGTAAACTTGCATAACTACAGATGCATTTGAAATTTTACTTCGGTGAGACGCTACTCTTCTCAATAGCCGCCCTTTCGTTCAGAACAAAAAACATTTCCTTGTAGCGTTGCTCTATATTGACCAGCAGGGGGCGCAAGTGCACATTCTCCTGTAATTACATTTTAAAACTTGGATTTTAACTGAGACTGTGGTCTTACTCTTTGTGTTCCGTAGTTCTGGACTCAAACACCCAGTTTGAAATGCAATTTGTGGTGCAAAAAAAAGTTTCTACTCACTATTTCGTAGAGTCAGACAGCTGATACTCTCTCCTTCGGTCGTAACATTCCTGGATGCCTGGGTCGTTCCATAAGCTCTTGATTGCGTCTACATAGGGGTTCTCAAACATGCAGACCTTCTCTACGTCCACCTCTCTCACAATGTTGGCGTTACCCTGGAGGGGAAAACAAATTCTTCAGAGTGGAGGAGACCGATCTGGACCTGGATGCTTTTCACCTCAGGAGGTCATGGCTGAGATCCACATAAGAAAACCTTTTTTTTACTGTCGTTAAGTCATGAAATTACACTGCCAACATTTTACAAGCACATTTCAAAGTTCAAGAACAAAGTGAGAGGAAGGTGGGGTCTCACAACGGCAGTAACATGAAATGATTGACCTGAAAATGAGTGACATAATACGACTCAAAAGTACTGTCACTAGTGACTTTTTTTAGCCATACATTGCCTCACACCCTCAGGCTCCACTTAGACCCAATATCGACGTGTCACATCCCAGTAGACCATTTTAATTAGAAAGTTTCAATGCTCCAGTTTTATGAGACTTGCATCTCCCCCCATTCCTCCCCTCAGTTACTGCATGCCGGACTTTAATACTGACTCGCATCATGAAGGAAAGTCCGCAGGAGAGTGAGGCATCAGCTACTAAAAGTAAACTTGTTTTTATTTTATTTAGTGTTTTTTTTTCCTTCCTACTTAGCTGTTAATGTGGAACAGGCGGGTGATTATTGCTGTTTTCAAAAAGACAAACAGGAAATGACTCCAGCAAAAATGGCCACAGCATCTATGTCTGAGGAACATGAAGGAAATGGATGTGGTCACCGCACAAATGGTATCGTGCGAATTCCCACAATCACTTGAGATCCTCTTCCGCTCATCGCTCCCAACTTAGGGGCTCAGAGCAACAGGGAGCTGGCGGAGGATTGGATTGTTCGCTAATCGAGCGCGGTAACTTTATTAGCTCGAGGAAACTCGTCCGACCAGCTTTTCTCAACATCTCCCACAGGAATGCAAGCTCAGGAGTTTACTGAATCCCATCAAGTGTTTCACTCTTAAACTGATCATGGCCCACACCCATCAACAGTTGGTCAAAAATAGTAATATAATGTAGCCAACTATCCATAAAAAAAACCAAAACAAAAACACTAAATATACGCCCAGTTGCTCATTTGATCCCACACATTGTGAAGTTTTTCATTGACCAATGTTACTGCCCTATAGTATGATTTAGTATGATTTCACCGATAAGCTCAATGGGACAGCAGGTGGCAGCAATGTTATGGCGCTCTCACGCCAACACATGGGAGACACGAAGAAGAGGAGATGGCGCACAGCACAACACAAGTCAAGAACTTGTTGTGTTGTCAAATTCTAAATTCCAAATTCTAATGTTACATCCATCCAGTTACATCAATGAAGTTAAATGATCCGTACATTGTTCCTTATCACTGTCACCTTTTCTCCTTATCTGTAGAGGTTTAAAAGTGTCATAACCACCGAGAACAAAAGAGAAAATCTGATGAAGATATATCATCAATAATCCTTTTAAATGGAAGTCTTGTCCTGTGTCGCAAATATCTTCATATATTTCATTTATTTTTGTCCATGATCATATTTTGTACTTACCTTCATTTAAAACACAATTATCTGCAATATAAAGAAACTGTTTAAACTATACATTTTTTTCTCCTAATAGTCTTAGTTCTTACTCATTTTGACTATTTATTTATTAAGTAACTCAATATTTTAAGTAAGTAACGCAATATTTCCATCTTCCCTTGATTATTCTGTTTCTACTTCCATCATTAAATTGTGGCTTAATATTTTGTCATGTTTCCTGACTTTTCTTTTTCATTGTTTGAACAGATCTAAACTTTGCTCATGATAGTTGACTAAATAAAAGAATGTTGGGTATGACTAAGATTCTGAGGTTCTCTTGTGGCTACACTTCAATAATTCTGCTCTCCTCCGACTGTATTTACTACTTTAAACATCCTGAACTTTGAGTGCAAAATAACACCAGCAAACAAACCCACCATCTGAGAGGATACAGTAATGCACGGAGAGAGCAGGAAGCGAGAAAAAGACAGGAAATGATTATCAATAGCTGTTCCAAGGGAGATAGGCAGCTCTCTAAAAATATACAAATGGACACTTTTCCCAAAATGGCCTTATATGACTTGATGCGGGCAAGAGAGAGAGAGAGAGAACGGAGTGTTACCTTATTGTGTTCATACTTGTAGGGGATCTTGAGTGTCTCCATCGCCCGGATCATGGACTGCATGGCAGTGAAGATGTTCTGGTAGACCAGCTTGGTGAAACCTCTCTTGTCCTCGTCGGAGTAACCGGCCCCATGAATGATCCTCATCTGTTTGATGAAGGTGCTCTTCCCACTCTCACCCGTTCCTGCAGGGATGCACAGGAAAGTTGTAGGAAGGTAGCCAAACGTTATACACCCTCGAACATGAAAGATCAGGAAAATGCAAGTGTCAAGTCAAGTCTTGAAGAACACAGGCCTTAGTCGGGAAGCGGACCAAGACCCACTGTGTTCTTTCTTACGGCACCATAAAAGGACAGCCTTGAGAGACCGCAGGACTTCTGAATGCTGCATCTGAGGAGAGGCTTTTACGTTTTTAAAATGGATCAGGAGCATTCCTTCAATTGAGGATTCCAAAACCAGAGTATATCAATTCAGTAATGTTATGAGCTGATCTGCAGCACATGGGGAAAGAAGTGTTGCCATTTCTGGATATAACTATTGAGGTCACAATGATTCTGGGCTACATTATTAAAAAATAAGGGTCTGTTAAAAACCCCACACAATCATAATTCTTTGCTAACTATTGTATTTATTCTCAATGAACTATTATTTCCTGTTTGTGTTGGTTACTGCACCACATTTATAGCAATGCATGCTAAAAAGTACAGCAGACATCTTTGTTTTTACCAGACTGTTGTTGCGTCTAGTAAGAGCAATTCAATGAAAGTGTCATGTTATGTTGCACCGCTCAAATAGTTCTGAAAAATGTGTAATTCTGAAAAGGGTGGTTACTGAGTAGCTGGTATCGTACCCCTGGCGTGGTCACACAATGATGGCAGGTCCATGCAAATAAACAAATGGCTGAGGATTAGATTAATGGAAACAGACAGCGTTGGAAGGCGCACACATCTCATCTCAGTGGTGTGACAGAGCCGGGGGTGTAGTTCCTCTGATTCATTGAGAATCTTGGCAGTGACTGAAGGCTGAGCTTCATCTCCCGGCTAACACTATTACTGCAGAAGGGAACATGTGTGGGTGCATATCTTTAACATGTCAGCAGCTCAGAGAAGTGTGGAAACTTCCAGTCTGACATGCAGTCGCTCCTCCAGCCGTCTGGATGAGAAGAAACCCTTCGCCTGGATGGTAGAATGCATCAGTTGGGAGTCAAATTAGAGTTTGGGGAAAATACAGTCCAAAACAAAGTGGCAGAACGAGTTGAAGTCAGCAATTCAGCCAGAAATAGAGGCAGAGCATATCTGTGACATAAACAACACTTAAATGAAGCTCTGTAATGTTGCGTAATTAGTGCCCTTGTGGAAAACTGTTCCAACACACGTGTAATTTTCAGAGGAAAAGCAATACATTTCCTTTGGCCTTTATTTTTTTGACTACTCATCAGCCATGTTCAGTCACTTTAGAAATAAATCATGTATTTGCTCTGGTCTAGTTTGGTGGGATTTACCTTGTTTTTCATGCACTACTTCTTGAGGCGAGGTGAGGTTAATAGTACACAACAAATATTCACAAAGATTACAAGAAACGCCTTTGCAGCTGCTGCAATGTGTATTTAATGTATTGCTTTTATCAACATGGAAAACTGCAGCAACAAATGAGATGTGCATGTCCAAAGTCGGCCTTTGATCGGCTGAGACGTGGAGCCTAGCCTCAGTCAACGTGAATTTTTTGGGGCAGTAAAATAGACAAAATCGCTAAACCGTAATTGTAAAAAAAAGAAGAGACAGGATGCACCGAAATGTAAATTTGAGGCTGAACCAAATAACATTTATAATATTGAATGGTTGTAACGTTTTCTAAATAGTCTAGAATACATTTCTATACATGTTTTTCAAAGAAAGTAAGTGTTGATGTTTGACTATTTTTCTCCACAATACGGCTGAATATAATCGGCCACTGAATAATCGGTGCATCCCTAGTAAAAAGTAACAGAACATTCCAGGAGCCTTCTGAGATGGATGCACTTTATGTTGTGAACTTCTAAATGTAGTCGAGCAGTAAGTGTCCACAGACTTTTCTCCTTGCTGCATGAAAAGGAAAAACATTAAGGAGCGTTTTGTTAAGATCATTTAAGATGTGCTTCTAGAAATATTTGAACTATTACACGTGAAACATTTTCATCCCTTCAAATCAATCCGTGGTTGAAAGACCAACTCGGGTGAAACAAACGCTTCCCAACAGTGTTCTTTCTGTCAGGTTATCAACAACTAATACTGACTGATCACACTTTCACTTTAATATTTAGCCAGTTAATACTGAAGCCGGGTAATAACATTATGTTTCCACAAACTCCAATTTCTCCTGATTCATTTCGACAGCGGCAGCCGACTGTTGCTACTGGCAACAGCTGAAACTACATACTGAACATTCTGTCAATTCAGAGAAAGAAAAACGGCAGCTCACACATTTAATGAGGCCAAAGATTTAAAGTCCCCTAAAATTAGTTGACTCACTTCAGGGTAGAATATACAAACGCCATTGTTTCTGCTGCGTAAAAATAAGTGGAAGAAGGTTTAGAAAGAAGTGAGTTGGTTTTGTCCGTCTCCGGCAGGAGTGGCGGCACTGAGCCAGCAACCATCAGGGAGAACACAGGCCAGAGACATGAACTCCACTCAAGTGTACAGTCAGCACTTACAGGGCGGTTTTTGCCTGCTAGCACAGAGTTTCAGTTCGACAAACGTTTGCAAGAACAGACAATATACATTTCTCTTTAACAAAGACCCTTGGACCACTAGTGACTCTTTAAAATGGGTTGCTTTTAAGTGGGAATAAGACGGAATTTTATTTGCTTCCTCTCACAAATAAAGCCGTGTGTTTGATAAAAAGCTTGTTAAAAGTCAGCATGGACTTGGTTCCACTCAATCAAATACCCACATCATACACTTTAACTCCCATTGAGGCAGGGGAGAAAGATAAGATGACAGAAAAAACATTTGAACATCACAAGGGGCATTCGCTTGTTTACAAGCAGGGATCACGAGGAGGCTGAGAACGATTCCAAAATTTAGATGAAGATCTCTCTGAGGCTTGGAGTTGACTTTACAAAGAATATTTAACTCAAAATCCACAGGCTCGTAATGCGACTGTCTAAATACAACTGCTTTACCCCAACGTGATTCCAAACTGCAATAATGTGTCACAGATGTGCGATTTATTGCAACTTACTCTGTCGTGAAACAGCATTTGGAAACATGTGACCAAGCCTGAAACAGTTATTCTCAATTGTGAAAGATGATTTGGCATTAGTTTCATAACAAATGGCTATAATGTAGCGGAGAGATTATGTAGTAAGTTCTTGCAGCATGATATAGTCAGTCACCAATGTTTTGGAAAAGACCTTTGTAGCTATGTTTTTTCTGGTCCATGGTCCCGAACAAAGTACAAAGGTTAATATACATCATGTCAGAGTGCAAGTTTAGCTAAACACTGGCACCCATTTCAATAATGTGGGGCCACATTTGGCCCTCATGTGCTTCATAGATCCTCATCATCTGAGTGTAGGAAGTCTTTCCTGTTGTTTGTGTGGATTTGCAGTCAAGACACTTGTAAGAACAGCTCAACTTCACATCTCTGTATGTTAATGTGGCACAACTTACTCTTCTTTGTTGCTAAAGCATCAACACTCCCCATACACCTGTCATGCTATATCCTTTTACATTGACCGGCAAGTATCTGTCTATCCCAGTCATCAAACCCTTCACAAATTCAAATGAACTTTTGGCTTTAAAGTGCCTTTGTCAGAAAGATAAATGTTGAATTTCCCCACTGTCGGAGGACATCTTATCAAACCAAAAAAACTTTGGCTTCACTTCTTAAAATTTGGTCTTTGAAATGCAGGAAATAGTTCTTCCGAAGGTGAAACAGTTCCTGGATCTCAACTCAAACGTATAATGTTTCCGTAGAAAGAGCCCAAACTGTCTACTGTCAGAGAAGGTTGTCTGTCTTCTAGTCCGTTTCTTTCTAGTAGGTTCAGATTTTCAGCAAATTTAAACCCAGTTTAAGGACTAAAACTGCCAAATTTAAGAAACACTGGGCTGGAAACTACAGTGAAGTTTATCTGGACATTAAAACCTGCAGGTCGTATGAGAGAGGAATCGGTTAGAGACGGGCCTTTTCTAATTCCTTTTTCATTCATTTCACCTTTAATTTGTCTTGTTAAATCATTAGTGAAAAGTATCATTAGCTAATGTCTCGATGGACATCACTCTGGCTAATGGGTTGTTCAATGTCGTGATTGTTGAAACAACAATCACGACATTGAACAGAAGTGTCTAGAGACCTGTTGGATTCTCATGTGCCCTTAGCGCTACAACTGATGACCGTCTATGTTAAGGATTAGTCGACTCATCGGCAAATAACAAGTACGGCTTGACAAATGCGCAGACATGTCTAAATGCAAAACAATACAAAAAATATATGAATGTAAATGGTTGCAAAATCTCTCTCTTTAGTTTAGTGTGTTTGTGTTTTGTGTGTGACTAGAGATGGACAGTAACTAATCATATCATATCATATATAACTAATCAATCACATAATTTACCACTGGAAACAATCCCCTCGATGACAATTTTACAAGTCATGATAAATTCGATAAACACACTTGCCATGCTCTCCAGCTCCACAGCGATTGACAGCTAACAGTCGCGGAGAGTCTGGAGGTTTGTGATTCACGATCGTAACGTGTTTTTAACACAAGAAGTGGTCCAAACAAGTTTTCTGATAAGGATGTCTGACTTGATTCAACAACAAACGCAGGGTTTCCCGCAGCGCTCCTCCCTCTGCTAAACACTGCGGTAACAATGGTTGGATGTTGAGTTCACTGATCGTGACTGAAGTGGCACATGCTATAACATGGCGTCAGTTAGGGACCATCAACAAAGTCTCACTCAGGCAATGCATTTGTGTAATCATTAATCATGATTAAAAATACCTTTTTAGGGGACAGAATTGTGCCAATACTTTATATTGCACTATAAAAATGACTGATTGACAGATGTATAATAATTCATATTTTGAATGAAGGACGACAGTTGTGCAATGGTCAGCACTGCTGCCTCTCAGCAAGAAGGCTCAGGGTGGAGTTTGCCTGCATGTGCCTGCATGGGTTTTCTCCAGGTACTCCGTTTTCCTCCCACAGCCCAAGGACATGCTCACTAGGTTAAATGAACACTCACAAATTGCCCCTTGGTGCGTGTGTGTCTTCCCACAACCCTTACCAGGACTGACCACTTTTGTCACCGGTAAGTTTGTTCATAAAACATTTGGGCTATCAATGCAGACAGTAGTGTGTCAAACACATGTCATAGGATGAAAATGTATTTATCAAGAGTTTCATTGTTATCGTCCTGATCATTTTTTCCCCAATATTTCCTATCCCTACATACGTTTTGACTCACAATGGTCTTGGAGCCACTGTTTTTTCTCTTAATGTGGTTTGTGCGTTTAATAGCTGTTGACCCTGAATCTTCCTAGTGTTAACTAACCTTAAGGCAGGAAACGTGCCCCAAGCTAAGAGTTAAGGACACAACTTGAGATCAGCATTCGAGAATGGAAGACATTGAATACTGTCTGATGGTGTGATTGCGAAGATCATTCTGGTCACGATGGTTCTAGCTGGAATATGGCGATCTAAGACCCTTCTATCGACAAGCATTGCGCTGATCCGGCTACATTTTTTTGCGACTTGAAACTGCCCAGCTTACTTCCTCTCTCATCGTATCTCATGGGCTTTTAGCTGAAAATGAAAACATGCCGGCTTGTTTTCTCCTCTATGACTAATACTTGTCGACCGTTGTGTGAGCCGCTTTCACAGCTCTGCACTGAACAAAGTCACAAGTACGAACATCCATGCAAGTAATTAAAATAAAAATGTGACAGCTGCAGCGTGTTTTTCTTCCAGGTCCAGAGGCTGCTAGGTAGAAATTACCAACATCTTTCCCACCTCTGAATGTGCTTAAATTAATTAACATCTTCAGGTGCCGAGCATGATTCACACCGTGTGTCCTCAAGTGGCAGTCCTGTCGTCCAGGAGAATTAGTTCAGATTTGTTTGATTCTGGCAACTATTCGAACTGGGATTCATTTGAGAGCGACAGAAGATCATGAACTATCCAACCAAGTCATATTCCAGCTCCCTCCGCTAAGCAGCAGGGCTGCGGCTATGAACTACGAGCAAATGAAACTTGTCAAACTGCTGATTCAAATGCCACAAAGCCACAAACCCCAAGTCAGACGCCTAAATTACATAATGCTGGTGGCCTCTGAAGCGTTGCCGTTCCAAGAAAACATTTGTGTCATGTTGATTTATGTCAAACTTTTTTGTTGACTTTTGGCCAAAAACTTCATAGGTTTGGCAGCCAAGGGGAACAAGAACCACGACAAATACAGACATGTTGCTCAGTTGCTTAAACATTAAGTATAGACGGTCATATCGGCTTAACCTGGAATAAACACTGTAGGACAGTGTGTATTCGACCAGTGTGTTGTGCGCGACAGTCAGGTGTGTCTAATTTCACCTATTTTGGCTAGAGATAAGAGGTTGATGGTATTAGACCATGAACGATTAGAACACGTTGTATGGATCGCTGCAGTCACGATCTATGCAATGCAGATCTATGCTGATGCCTTCACTCGACAACTACACACTCGTCACATGCTCACGTCGTCCAACACACACCCACAGTCGGAAACACGCAACTTGGAGTTGTTTTTGAATGTGATGCGACTCCAATTCGACCCCACACCTTCGTGGCAGAACAACAAAGTGTTCAATGTCTGACCTGCGAAGTCGAAGACTGAGCTAATGGCGCTAACATGAGGTCAAACCTTTGTTTACAAATGGCATCAAAGTTAACCTCCTTGTTTAATAGTTGGCTTACTAAATTTAGAGCCAAAAATGCAGAAACACAGAAAAAAAAAATGAAAGCTGAGAGAATGAATGTTAACGAATAGTCAGGAAACTCCCCAAAACTAGAATAGGATGGTGCAAAAGAAGGTGAATTCAGAACGACATGCCAACCTTCACACAGGGCAGCTAGATAAAGTTGCAAAAAGTGGTTCTGAATGAATCTGCCAAGTCTACTTTATATAGGGCTATGAGAACTCTTAAGAAGATATGTTCTAAAACTGCAGAATCTTTAACAATCAAGTTCAATAAGTTTTGGTGCACTACAATATTGCGGCATGTTCAATGTTTATCAAGTGCACCTTTTATCCTGCAAGAGTGCTCTGTATCAGGAGTCTTGTTTTGTTTGGTACGTTTACATTCTTTGTATGTGTTGACAAAAATCCGTTCTTTGTCCATGTGGCCATGCCAATTTAAAAAATTGTGATATGATATTTTTGCCATATCAGCCACCACTATCTGGAGACATTTTTAAACCAATTCATTTTCTGGAAATAGCATAGCAACATAGCCGAGTGTAGATACAATTTTGCACAAGTTAAAAGGGATTTTCTACAATTAGACAAAGGCTGAAGTTCCATTGGTGTTGGACCTGGGAATTTTCTTCAATGACTGAAGTGTGCCAGCTTGTTGCTCTGAGTTAGTAGCATTCCATTTTGTTTCGCTTATTACTAGTTGTATTGTGTTTGTTTGTGCACAGAATAACTTGATAATACAAATGTAGGGCAAAACAATGGGTTAAAAATGGGGTGGGATGAGCAGCTTTGTGGATTGTGCCATTCTAGAAAGAAATAAAAACATACAGACGTGAGGTGGCTACTTTTAAGTGTCCATGAGCAAGAGTGTATGTACTGTGCCTTATGCCCCATGTACACACAGTTGTACACTGTTTTTAGCTTTAATGTGGTATGGTGTTTGTTCCGTAACAATTCAATGATGAAATCATCACTCACCAAGTGAGCTTTATATACTGCTAGTGTGGCTTGTTCTATTGTTGTACATTGCGTACTTTTACTTTGGTTTGCGTCTAAATTAGGTTGATGCAACTGCGTCATAACAAAGCTGCAGTATTTAAAAGGTGAGCTTTCTATTCCAGCTTAACCAAATTGGATCTACGATCCGCCTCAAACGTACAGTAAAATTCCCTAATATAAATGCCCAAAACACAAGGGTTACTGACCCAACTTAGAGTCTGGGAATATGAAACGGTGCTCAATAGCACACCCTTAAATTCTTCCTGGTGAAATGATCTAATGTACGTCTCTGTGACACATTTATGGACAATGAATATACACACTACTATCTGTCCAGCAAGTCAGCGAAGTGGACCAGAAATGCTAGGAAGCAAAAAGCCACACACAATTGTTGCTATCTGTCAGGTTTGTCTTTGTTCTCATAGACTGGACTTTGGATCAATAACTGGATTGGACCCGTCTGATGGCAGCACCAGACACGGACCTGACAGATCGCTTTCTCGTTGAAGGCACGCTACCTGTCGGTGGTAAATGCCCTTTTAAAAGGGAAGGGACTTGTGTGCCATTAATGAAAACACACGTGTCCCACAGTACGACTGCGTGTTGTATTTGAATGTGCCGAGTGAAAACAGTCACCAGGCTGATGACACAGTGTCCAGTGGGAACTTGTGTTCTGATCTTAAGTGCTGTAGACTTTGGCCCAGGCCCTCAAGGCCTGCAGTCTACACATGTGGGAAGTGTTGTGATCCGTGTTTTCTGGACACCAACCACTTGCAGTTATTCAAATCAGGTGTGGTGGACACAGGCCTGGATTTGTGTTCTGAGCTGCAAAATCTCTGCAGTGGAGTCCCTGATAGAAATCGATGGCCCACGAGTCCACTTCACCGAAGGTGGGACGACACCCCCTCCCCTCCACCTGCACCGCGCCAGGGGTGTCCGTCCATACGCGAGCGGTTACCCCCCCCCCCGCGCCCCTCCAGTCTTACCGAGAAGCAACAGTTTCAGCTCCCGGCGCGCGTCCCTCTTGTCCCGGCGGAGCTGCCTCTCGATCTCGTCGTTGATCCTCCGCGCTTCCTTCGCCTCCTCGCTGAGGCAACACGCCATTATGGATTCCAGGGTCATTTTGTCTCCCTTTCCTCCTCCACAAAGTTCGATGGCAGTGTCGTGTTGTGGCTACACCATGCAGATTTCACAGCCGCGGAAGATCAAGAGGCCTGCGGATGCTAAACCCCGTCCTCGCGCAGGCCGCCCCTCCACCGCAGGAAAATAGATCTTTTCTCAGAAATGATTGAACCCCCCTCCCGCCCCGTTCGCCGTCCAGCGGAGCTTCAAGAGGGCGTCCAAAACGCGTTATGAGTCGAATATCTTGGCGATCTTAATTGGTGTAATCTGCTTTCCCTTCTCAATACGATCAACAGATCCTTTTAAGACACATGATCTCGTTAAGCGTCGCCATCCGAACAACGTCTCTTTAAGTCTTCGATGTCCGTGCGGGGGGATCGACGCGGCTCGAATAGAAGCTGGGGGTTATTTTCCTGTGGCTCCGCTGCACGGGCGTGGTAAGGCAGAATATGGCGGACTTTCACTCCAATCCGCTAGGCTGGGATACAGTACTGTTATCTGTGCCGTGGAACCAGCGAGCCACGCCGAAACAAGCGCTCCTCAGCCCGCGACGCTGCAGTCCAAAGAGCACATCCCGCTCGGTCTCGTCCGTGTCCACGAGCTCGCTGGGTGGGAAGAGACGGCTCTGGTCGTCGCTCCTCTTTCCTCAATGGTGTGGATGTGTTTTTATGAGCGAGGCCATCCACTCCTCCGCTGGCAGGCTCAGGCTGACGTCGGCCTCATCGACCGGGGGGGAGTGTCGCGTCACAGCAGCGCCACGGCGGTGGTCACTGCCCAACCTGTGGAGGGCTGAAGCATGAATGGAACGATGATGTCATAGAGTCTTGTCACTAATGCATGAACACGTGTTTATTTTTGAGCAATCGCTATATGACTCAGAAAAGGTACTTCGACTTTCCAGCCCTTATGATGTCAACGTGTGACTAACTTTGTTCCTAGAGTTCTCATTCATATTCACTGTGGTGTTTGATCTGGATTGCTGATCCAAGGCGGGGCGAGTGGGGGTAACAACTCAGGTGTTCCCAGGACACCCAAAAGATATCATCTCTTCAGCCGTCGCCTCAGGCCTCCTTCTGGGGAGGTGGTCAGGAGGAGAAGAGCCTGTAGGAAACTCATTGCATTCTTTCAGTTCCTAATGAAACCAGAGTGGAGGATCAGGAACATTGACACGAGATTCACCAAGAGCTTTGTCTTCTGGCTCAGCTCGCATAATACACTAACACATTATCTCTCACTCCATCTTTGCCTCACACATCAGCGTGACACAGAGATACATGAAGTCATGTGTTTAGGAGAGGCATTTGTTTTTCTAGAGAAACAACAGCTGCTCCCTGCACAGTTGGGGTTGCTTGGTCAGTTCAGCAGATGTGTCATGAAGCTTTCCCCCTCATTGTGTAGACCGCATTGTTGTTTTGTAACTGCCCAATCTAGCTGAATCGCCACAATGACATATCCCCAATACAGTGCATTCAGGGTCCACTTGTGGTCTGACCTTCTGTTGATGTAGAATTACATATGAACTGTGAGTGCTGTTTGAGCGGGCAGAAGACTGAGATGATTTATTTTTAAATATATTGTTAATTATTTCATATTACTATCATGAGAACTTGGTTAAAAACACGACTCACCATCACAACAGAGCTGGAATGGAAATAAATTGGTGCAATGTGATACCCAACTCTAAGTTTTAACCTCCAAACTGAAGTATCGAGAGCATTGTATTGAGAGTGGTGCTCCCCCATGACAAGTGGACTCCCTCAAACAGCTGCCTGTGTTGCATTCCACTTGTGTTCTGAGTGCTTTGTCTGGTGCAGAATTTTAAAGTGGAACGCCGTGTACATGGAGAGTCAAGATTCGTAGGTAAAAACAGGAATCCCAAAGTGATTTTCAAATATAAAATATTGCATACAGTTCAATTGTAGGTGTATACAATGTACCGGTGCATACTTGTGTTACATCCCTTCATCAGAATACTGCATTATATTCTCATGAAACGGATTCTGCGTTCCATCACTCAGCCACAGTTTAAGATAGGATTCTTCTCAGTGACAGTGTTTACAAGGAACAATATTCCATCGTTGAAATTCAGGGCACCTCACAGAGAGCAGTGTTAACTGAATGGCCCAATTGGATCATTTGAATGAGGGCGCGCCTGTTGCTTCCAGAGTAATTGCATCTAATGTACTTAATGCTGATCCCTGTGTGCTGTGTCTTACCGTGTCAGAGAGGGAGTAGAGCCTATGAGAACAATGCTTTAAAAAAAACTGTTGGTAGGATCGTGGAGAATTAATTTTCTGTCTAAATGAGATCTGTCTGATTTGTCCCAGATTCGTAGCTTAGGGAGCAGTGTTATCTCGTAATGAAGGGCAGCCATCAAGGCCTCCAGAGTCGCAGCTGGCTACAGGTCAGGGACGTGAGAGCAGGTCATGTGTTGCTTAAGATGATCTTGTTTTAACTATAATCTGCCTCTTGTCCTCCAAGGACTCAAACTCAAGGATGATGATCATTTATTTCTTCTTATTCTTCAGTTATGTATACACCATAAACACATGCAAACATATGTCCAATTCTACTCTAAATGACCTATTTACTTTATCAACTCTAAACATGAAAGTTATGGAAATAAAATGATGCAAACACAATTTCCCACATGTTCAATACATTCTTTGACAATTGACTTCTGACATTGGGTATCTGCCAACGTTAACAAGGTAAGGAACCATGTGAAGTTGTCAAACTGTTGTACGGATAAAACTGTATACTGAAGTGAAAGCCAGATATGCAACATCAGAAAAGCCACATCATGAAATGAAACATTCTATAAGTTATCAAGTACCTGTACTCTTCATATTCTGTCATACTTGAGTGAAATTTCGAACTTCTTGTAAAATAATAATCTTACAAAACATTGTGAAAATGGGGCAGAATGCAATATTCAAATATTCAATTTGCGTCTTTTCATTCCGTGGCAGCAGTTGTTGTTCGCGAGCTATTACTTGGGAGTGAAACGACTCTTCCTCTTTATTTTGAAAGAAAAAAATGTGTTTCCGCTGGCGGGTCACGTGACCCGCCTGGATACGGACAGCGTCCCCCTGTGCGGTCGCTAAGAGGCGGGGATCTCTGCTGCAAGTTACTTTTGAAGACTTTTCTCGCTTTAGTAGCAACGTGCTGCGATGGCATTCGGTGGAGCGGGCCTCTGGTTCCTTTTGGGCAGCAGCATGGCCATGTATCCACTGTGGTATCGTACTTTTTCCTGCCTCGCGTCCGTCCTGGCATGACGGCAAAAGATTAGTTAGCATGCTAGCGAGCTAAACGCTCGGCTCTTCAGCGTCACAACAGCCTGAGACACGTGAGTGGGAAGGAAAGGCTTCAGCCTGTCGGAGAACGTCTATGTCTCATCGCGTGTTTCACGTTTTGTTTCATGTTAAAATGTCATTTGTGTCGTTGTGTAAGATCTGACAGCAGGTGTTTTCGGGCGACTAATACCTCGCCGCACTAACGATGCGGCCCTAATTGGATTTCAGTCGTGCACTTCCTGCCACTTGTTGGACAAGTAGAGCAGAGTAACGGGGTTGTGGATGAGAAAGTAGCGGGGGTTTTACACAAGCCTTTATGCAAGATATACAGGTTTAATACAATTGAAATGCACATTGTGAATTTTTTGCGATTTAAACTCTTGTTTTATTCACTTTTATGTAAGTGCAAGGATCAGTCCGCAGCAGTGCACCAAACAGTGGTTTGTGCATTGCAGTTGAATGATGATGATACTCTTTCAATGCAACTAACCTGTGTTGCCAAATGCGACATAACAGGAAAATCGGTGATGTCTTCATTGATTGCACATCTTTGTTGCTCTCTGCATCAGTGTGCCCTGCTTGCTAACATGGGGAAACTGCAGAGCAAGTTTCGCAAGAGGTCAGAGCTCTACAGGTGAGGAACGTTCTTCATAGTATTTGTCTGTTTAATTTCCAACTGTAAAACTATTCTTACAGTGCAACTTGTCTCCAAATATAACTTTCCTGACTCATGCAAATTTTTCAAATGTTGAAATCCTTCCGTCCGTGATGGAGTTAAGTCCCTCATCATGATGATGCTCTGTTTTGAAGCTATTGCTTCATAACTTTCTCCAAGTCTGAAATGTCTGTGAACGAGAGGTTGCGAGAGTCAAGCACGTCATTACGTCACGGTACACATGACTCTGCCTCCAGCGCTGCTCTGGACCCACCCTCCTCCTCCTCATTAGATTGAGCTGTGTGGCAGATGTGTCTGCTTTGCATCAGCTCACAGGTAGACAGAGAAGACACAGAGAGACAGAGCTGAGCCAAGTCATTCACCCACTATTACACACAAAAGTTGCCTTCATTGATTCCAGACACAGATTCCAGCATCATCACTTGGGTCTCCACCCTGGCTCATGGTGTCATGCTTCTTTTGAGACGCCCTGGTGAGGTTGTTTGGATCTACTTGTGCTTTCATCTCTAAACAACCAAGCGTGTGGACAGGACGGTGTATGATCACTTGTGCTGAAGAGGAAGTGGGGCTTTGGCTGCAACAGATTTTAACTCATAAGTGTGTCGCGCCATGGAGTTTCATGGAGGCGATCGTGACAGCAGCAGTGAGCAGAGGCGGGCTGAAGGCTTCCTCTTGACCAATCACAGCAGAGTGGGTGTAACAGGAATTCAACTCCCGTAAAACAAAACGTTTTTCATGGGCGGAGGACGTAAATATTTCATATATCATAGAGGCCAACCGGGTCCAATATGATTTCAAACCCATTTTTAAACCCAACTGATCTTAGCCTTGGGCATCACGATTCCAATGGGTCAACCTTGTCAGAACCTGTGTGATGTGTGGGACTAGCTGTGAAGTCTTTGTTGTGTGAGTCACTTGAAGCATAAAAGCAGCTCGTGGCAGATCCTGCAAAATAGTCGTCTGCGGAGAAACAGAACACGAGAGCATGAACCGTGCTCTTCTTTCGTCATTACATATATAGTTTTGCCATTGTCCTTTATTTTCATCAGAACATGTAAATTGGTCCCAATTCTTCTAGTTATTGTGCAATTACTTTTGTTTCAAACTTTTGTTTTGTTTGCTGGGTTTTGTACTTGTATATAGTGGAATTGTATAGAGAGTCATTATTGTGATGATTGTCTTCAGGGTGCAAATTGAAAATAGTCACTTCATCAAACAGTTTTAACAATGAACTGCTAATGCAATATACCTTTTTTCCCCCTCATATCTTATTGATTGCTTATTTTGCGTTTTGTTTTGTTCAGGACTTCTCAGGGAAAGAAGGGAGAGGACACTTTTGACAGCCATGTCATTCAATATGAACCCGCCCATCAGGGATCCGTCAACGCCGTCACCACTCTCAGTCCAGACCTGTGTGTATCTGGCGGTGCTGACCAGGTAGCTCAGCTGTCTGAGACCCACACACCGCCTTTGTTCAAGCTTCACTTATCTATGAAGGTGTTTTGGAATCTGTTTTCCCAGGCTGTGGTGGTGTACGACTGGAAACAAGGTCGACTTTGTCAGTACTTCCAGAGTCACAACAGGGAAGTTACCAAGGTAACCACCTGCATGTGAGCACTGCCTGCTGTCAGTATATCGTCTTCAGCCTGCTGTTTATGTCTGCATGGCAGGTGTTGTGCTATCCAGGCAGCACATGGGTTTTTAGTGCCTCACGCGACAAGACCGTCCTGATGTGGGACATTAATCAGGGGGACGAACCGATACAGGACTTCTGTGGGCACGAGCTGGTGGTGAATGGAATTGCTATCAGTCCAGGTTAAAACAAGAAACGTGACCAAACATTTGAGGAGATATTGAGACGAACATGAGTCTAATACTGTGTTTTAGATGGCCGAAAACTTTGCACCGGCTCCCGTGACAACTGGATGTGTTTGTGGGATATCGAATCTTCAAAATGCGAACAGAGACACAACATTTCCAGAAACCTGGTGAGAATTGTTATGACTTTAAATATGTTTATTTGAAGAAGTGTAACATCTCTTCTGTCAACAGGTGACTCATGTCTGTTGGGTGCCAGGCAGCTCTTCCTTGGTGCAGTCCTCTGAAGATAAGACGATCAGGTGCAGCTAGTGCAGAAAGATTTCTTGCTTTGAATGTCGCTTGATATTTTAGTGGTGAATTGTGATACTGTCAATGCTTCTTTTCAACATGCCTTTTTCCTTTGCATGCAGAGTGTGGGACAGTCGCATGTGGCAGGTCACCAACACCTTCCCAGCCAAGCAGTACATTCAGACGTACTGCGACGTCTCCTCAAATGGAAACTATTTGTTGTCAAGTAGCAATGGATTTGGAGGCCAGGGCTGTGAAGCTACAGTAAGAACCTCTTTGGCTGATGGATTGTGTTGCACAAGTCAGGTCTTCAGACTGGATGTTCTGCTCGTCCGACTAGCTCTGGGACCTGCGTCAGCCCGGTTGCAAGCTGGTGGAATACAGAGGTCATCTCCAGACCACTGCGTGTTGTGTGTTTCTGCCGACATCTCCAGGTGGGACGACTCAGGTAGCAACGTCGTCACATGACGCTTCCATCAAGGTCTGGGACCAGAACTCTGCAGGTGAAGTGGTTTTGTTTGGTCGTCCTCGTCCCTCCGACCACTCTCTTCACACTTCCTTCTCTTTTCCAGTCTGTTTGGGGACTTTACCTTTGGACGGGGCTGGGCCCCTGGTTTCTTTGGCTCCCAGCGATTCCTCCAATCTGCTGTGCGCCAGCTTTAACACTGGGATCCATCATATACAGCTAGGTCAGGGTTCAAACCAAAGTTCTGGGGCTGGTCCAGATGGAGCTGAAGGACTGGAAATGAGAGTGGTTTCACGTTTCTAAAAATCCACAATGCTTCTGCCACATTCACACAAGTTGTCAAGTTTAAGGTTCTGATGATGGTAAAGTGGACTGACATGCATCATATCAAAAAGAGACTTTTTTTAAATGCTGCCTTCTTGGACCAGACCTGATCATCCAAAGACGTTGACCTTTCCTCTGCAGGGCCCCTTGTTCTTTTGTAAGAGTTTATTGGCAACATGAATCTGATAGAAGTTTGACTTTGGTAGATCATTTCTGAATGATGGTTTTTAGAGCTTTTTTTTTTTTTTAACAATTCTTGCTGGCTAGTTTCATGAAGTAACTTAAAAGTTGGATCTGTTCTTTGTGTTTGCTCTTGTTCTTCTGGTCCTGTTTTATATGGAAATCATTTCTCGTGGCGAGAAGGGTCTGTTGTTAGGCCTCAGAACTACATCCCAACCCTTGCTGGTTTGGCACTGCTCTCTTGGCCTGCAATCATAATTCCTCTGAATCAGTTTGTTCTCAATATGGATTGACAAGGTGCTCTCATATGAGCAAGGAACCTCATGGGTGAACGGTACTTTGTTTGAGGAGAGCAGCCAAACACTACAACAAATGTTTATTCAATTTGGCTCCTATTATCTCCAGTGGCCACACACTTTGATTTACAATGCAGAAAATATCTCTAGCTTCGTTTCTCTGTTTCTTTGTCCTGCAAGTTCTAGTTAAGGTAGTTTCAAAGATTGTTCTAGCTCAGAATTCCCCCCACACATCACTTTGTTCTGTCTTGTCAGTCCTGTCAAAATGTATTGTTAATGTTTTTGTCTCCAACATGTGGAAGAATGTTCTATTTAATTGTATTATAATGTTCGTTACATCTGTTTTTAAAGAATAATAGGCATTGCTCACTAATGGTGGTGATGCCAAAATAACTTCTATAAAATATTTTTGCTAATATTCAAGAATATAACACAATTAGTCTGTGGTGCGGCTCTTGTTTTTTTATACTTGAATTAAGCAGAAAACTACACAAAACAATGCAGTTAAATTTTAAAAAGTTTATTAATCCACATTTAAACTGACTGCTCCTGATTTTAAATACACAATTGTGATGAACTGATGAACGAACAACTTCCAGGCTCATTTTGTTGTCATTTTCACATGGACCCACACACACTTTAAAAAAACATTTCTGAAGTCAAAACACATGTAAATACAGCCTGCAGACCACTCGAGCACATCTCACATCACTAGATCAAACTGTTTTCATTGGCTGTTTTGGAATGGAATTCAAATCTCCTGACGATTGAATATAAAAAAGAATCATTGGCACATAAATAAAGACACTACAATAAATACAGTGACAATAACAGCACATTACATTAATCAGAATCAAGAATATGAACCAAATTGTTCTCAACGTCGAGAGAATTCAACATTGCCAGTGTTACGTCCAACGATAAACTGCCTCCCCGTGATTTAAATCCATTTGACTGCTTTCCAGTGTCACATTCAACCACCAACTCTTAAAGGTATCACATTATTTTGACACTAAATTAGACATAAAAAAATCAATTGGCAATTATGTATATATAAAATAATAGTGCTAACTCTACACCTTCATATAGAAAACATGCTGCTATTAGTAAATATACAGGAGTCATTCTCTGAGAAAATGAGGGAAAGTATGTTCCAGGGGACTCAAGCTGCTCCGCACCGTCAGCTACCATATTGTCCTAGTGTGATTCACCCGTGCTCAAGCGAGTCAGAAATATCTCACTGACAGACATTGCAACAGTTGGTGTCCAGTTATACAGCCACCTCACAGTCACAGGATTTAGCTGAGAATCGTTTTAAACAACCCAATAAATACAACGGAAATAGCCTAAACTTTTGGATGACTGGGAAGGTGAAACCCAACATTCACACCCCGACATCCAATTTTGGTTAACTCTTGCAAGCCAAGTACCAAGCAATATGTATACTTTGAGCCGAACAAATAGTAGATTCAGGATCAGAATTGAAGGCAGCCGCAAACAGAACAGAAAGAGCTGGTTTTCACTGGTATGTTGCACAAGTAGAGGTAAAGATAACAGACAGGAAATGCAGTACCGGTACACAGCAAACTGCAAATAAGTTTACAAAAAAAAACAACAGGCTGGTTCTTTGGCCTCTGATTTTACTACAAGCTCATGTACCCAACATGGCACTGAAATCAATTTGTATGCACAACGTAAGACAGTACCTTTGTAAATCACAAAAACAAGTAGAACGTTTAAAGCAGTGTGGCTAATTGAACCTTAATAGTCGCTCGTACTCATATTTGCTTATAAAAACACAGTGCAAAGTGATTTATCATCTCATTTTTGCTCATTTATAATCCATTAAAAGCAACTAAAATGTAAGTTTTGACTATATATAATTCAAGCCAATTGCAGTAGTGGACTAGGATGCAGATATACTTGGTCCCTGAGTTCATAACTACCTGTCACTACTACTTCCAGTCAGATGACGACAAATGTATAATAATTGGATGCGTTTTCCTTTTCATCATTTTCCATCCTTCAATATTCAAGTAGATCATGCAGTCCTACGCAAACTGTACACACCAACGGACGCGATCAAACTACGCTACCTATGGGAGATGACTAACTGACCTCAACTACATCTATCAGCTTGGATGCAAAAAAAAACAAAAAAAAAAAAGATTAAATATGTATTACCACGTATAAATATCGGACATTTGGAAAGGATGACATATTATTTCTCAGCTGGTCCCCAACATTGTTTTCTTTTTCTTAAAATCTTTCAACACAATAAAACATTTTCTAACCACGTTCCACTTATAGCTCTGTATAAGTTGAACGGTGTGAGAGGAGGGAGCGGCTCTTCCTGTTTAAAAAGATTATGGGATGTCTTTAAAACTGATTTCAGTAAAAGACAGACGGGTCTGTCAGCCTCCTTCACACGCTGTTGTCAGAACTATTCACAGGTGTACAAGCTAAAAACACGGACAAATATGCTTATGGTTTGCGCGCTAGCAATAATGGAGCACAGGATCAAATCTCGTGTTTCGGAGTGCCTCCCTTAAGGTTCACACCAAACACCCCGGAAAGACCTGTCAAACCCTTGTATTGGTAGATGGACATCTCTTCCATCAGCTCATCTTTTCAAGCAGTAAAATTAAGTTATGTTAAAATCCCTCACTGACAACAGTGTTTTCTAACCAGTGACATTTCAAATGAGGAATCGTATGACGCTCTTTTCCTGTTGAAGCCGCTACTCTCCATTACGTTCAAGACCGTCGATGACCCGACTGAGCCTGATGTTGAGCAGCCGGACCTGAGTGTCCAGGTGGTCGATCTTCTCTTCCAAAGAGCCAGCACCGCCTCCCCTCCTCCAGTAGGCTCCCACGGGGCCCGTCATGAAGTACACAGCCATGATGAAGCAGAGCGGCAGCACCGCCCGCTCGGGGTCGCCCTCAAACTTCTGCAGGATGTACAGGCAGGACAGGGCGAAGAGGATGACACGGGCCAGCCAGAAGAAGCGTCCGAAAACAGCGTGGAGCAAGTAGAAGAATCCGCCCAGGAACAAGGAGAGGAACCAGTACGCCAGGAGGACGGCGGCCACAAGAAGCAGAGCACGTGCTGGGGAGTTGGCGAGCGAGGTGGGGCTGAAGTAGTGGGTAAGGTTCGATGCTGCGGAGGAGGAGGAGAAGCAGGAGAGAATCAGAGGTGGAACCGACCCAAAAGACACTTTGAAATGAAGCTCAAGCCTTACAGTCGATGCCCAT
Organism: Synchiropus splendidus; assembly: GCF_027744825.2. Lineage (NCBI taxonomy): Eukaryota > Metazoa > Chordata > Actinopteri > Syngnathiformes > Callionymidae > Synchiropus > Synchiropus splendidus. The sequence goes on along the minus strand of NC_071340.1, from coordinate 13,154,475 downwards.
CACATCCAGGAGGTCCGACCAAACCTTCCAGATGGTGTCGATGAAAGAGTCCACCCCATGGACAAACCGCTCCGTCGTTTTGGAGAAGAACTGGAGAGCAGTAACAGTTTACTCAAAAAATATATATATTAATCGACACCAGTACTTTCTTTAAGACCCTACAAACTTCACATGACATGGCGGTGGAGTAAAGGCCATTCTATGACGTAGTGCAACACAAAGACGAGCTCAGAAATGAAACTCATGTCAATACTCGGAAACTAAATATAGCGTCGTCATTACAAAGTGGCTGCGGAGAGCACAAGCTTGAAGGTTCAAGATGCAAGCAAGATGTTCCTTAAAGCACTCGGTTAGCTCGGAACACGCCTCACTTCACACCGCATGAAGAAGCGAATTGTGACATTCTGACTACATGTGTTGGCATCCGTCAAGTGCAGGCCCAAACCTGGAGGAACTGTTCCGAGGAAGAACAACCACGGACGCTACAATAATGCCAAAATGGCGACATGCACAGTTCAGACAGAGTACGAACAAGTAGAGCTACTGTGTTCACCGACCTTATACATCCCCCGAATGTTGTCTTCCCCGAAAACATTGCTCAGGGTCTGGTAAACACCGTTAGCTGCCCGGCGGAAGCTGTTTTGGTTGCTGGTCCTGCTCCTCGCCGCTTCGCCAGGGGAGAGGAAGCAGGCGCTCAGCACCAAGACAACCACTAAAAAACGCACTCCTTTCATGGCACCGGTGTTCCAGGCTAAGTTAACCGACGACTGGCGGCATAAACGACGGGGAAGGTTGGCGAACTCCACTGCGCCTCAGTGGGGGAGAACAGGAACTAGCTTTGATGATGACGAAGATTCCGGTGAGACGTTCGCGTAACCTCGGAATTTCGAAAGTCTGCACGCCAACGTTTACGGTAACGTTATGCAGCATTGCAAACACCTATGTTTTATTCTTAAACCTGAAATTAAACAAGCGGTCAATACAATAAATCATAATATGACTGGATACATACATTTAAATCACCATTGTAAACGGCGAAACGACAAGTGCGCGCGTGAGGTATCCAGGCAACTACGCTCGGCAGCGTGCACAGTAAAGCAACAAACAAGATACTGGTGAATGAACATGTACGGACGAGCCCCAAGAGTCACCGACCTGACAGCAGGTGGGACTCCTGCCGCGGTCGGACCCGGTTCTTATAACATTCTTGGAGATGGGTTTCAGTTCTCAGGTAGGCTGATAAAGTTGCAGAAAAAAACATGGGGGTTAAAATGAAAGGAGCTGAGTCGTCACGTTTTGTTTAAATCAGCTGGCTGCTTAAAATAGTATTTAAATAAATAATCTTCGCTGGAACAAAAAAATATAACTCAACCAATGCGTAGTTCCTTAACATGTGTATAAACGGTTGCAATGTTTCTCAGGTGGCTATGCGCCTTTCTTGTCCCTGGCTAAGAGGCTCTGTGAGTCCAGTGAGAACACACCGGGCCCTGGACACTATGACCCCTCACCTGTTCAGGTAGGAGGAAATAATTCCACATTTCACCGGAACGTCAAACAAAGTATTGAAGTTGAAATAGCGCTTCTCTTGTTCTGTCTTTCAGGCCAACATCCATGGTGGGCGCAGTCTGCAGAACACTTCCAAACGCTTTCAGGTGGTCGCCCCTGATGTTCCTGGTCCAGAAGAAGCCCATGGTGACCTGGGACCTTCAGCGACCTCGCTAGAAAGCATGAGGACGGATCAAGCTGAGAAAGCTGCAAAGTTCACGGTGTGTTGACAGTGACTAGAGCTTCCAATTGTTCTGTCTCTGGTGCATGAGCAACCAAGCCAGGAACACAATCCCCGCTCGAAACATCTCTACACTATTCTTGTTTAACTCATTCTGGCTCTCATACCTCTCTAATAATATCCATGCTGTACTGATGTCGTACTCACCATCACAGCACTGAATCCCCTCTGTTTTCACTTGTGCTTGTGGCTATCTAATTGAAATGGCCCTGTGGCTGCAGGCTAAAAGACTCCGACTAGTTCATCGGGCAGATCCTCCCTCCATTCCCTCCCCAGGCCAAGCCTTTGGCTATGAGTTAGACAGAAGTGGTTTTCTCCGCAAGCAGGGGCCTCCATCCAGAGATACCACCCTTGGACCGGCCTACTACAATCTTCCGCTGGTAAGGAAACACTTGAACATGTGCACTCCATACTGTTGGGTTTTCCTGTGTAGTACATTTGAAAATACTGCATCATGATAATATTCATCTGATGCTTTTAGACAGGGAACTAATTCTTTATTTGATGTTCCTGGATTTTATAGAACTGTTCTGCAGTTATTTCCTCTTACCTGAACAGGTGGATGTTCATGCTTTGCAGATCATGAATATTTGCATTTTAAGTATCAGGATTACAATGAGGCAGGTAAATGTTGGTGTCTTTTTAAGCTCTTTGTGTTGATGGGGTTGATGCAGTTTCCATTTGTGTCATTGAGTTTATTGTTTTCATGATATTTAATGCTTAAAAACGTTATTAATTATTGAGAACGAGTGTGAAACAAAGGTACTGTTTTATTCAATGGCCGTTATGCGGGATTTAGTGACACTTAGTGGTTAAGTTTTGAATTGCATCCACCGGGAACGTCAAGGTTTTAAACCCGCCTCCAGAAAAACAAAAACTATACTTTATTAAAACATGATAATGTGTCATTATTTATTTTATTGTTATCACCAAATTACTAATGATTTAAAAAACAGATTTCCAAAATATACGCTATAATTTATTACCGCCTGAGTGACCTCTTGACCTTGAATTGATCTTTGTTTTAGTAAGACCTCGCTCTGTGTATTGATCTTTGGTGTAGCAGCTGTTGACGCATGTTGTGTTTTTGTATTTTGAAGCGATGAGAAATGAAAATCCCCTGATGACTGAAAACTTTCAGACTGGACACTGGTATCAAAATCATCCGGTCCCAGCTTTTCAGAAGATGAATGGGCTGGTTTTGTGTTGGAGGCTGGCCACTCCTAGGATCACTGAGGCGTTTGGTGGAAGAGAAGGCTTCTATCTGTCCCCCTCCTCTTGTTCCAGACGGAGATTGCGTCTGCAGACAAGTACAAAGGCATCCACTTTGGAAACATGACGGGGAGAAGAGGACAGAGCGTGGGAGAGGAAGGTCCAGGTCCAGGACATTATGATCCCGAGATGTGAGATGAAGCCATCGCCTGTTAAGAGCCACCTTTTAAATCTGAATGATCTGATGTTTTATACAGAAACCAGCGGCAGTTCAATAGAGTTTTCTCGCTCTCATTTTGGTGACAACTTACTGCCCCTCACTCTGCTTCATCGTAGAACACTGGAAGCACAGTATGAAAAGACGACTCTCCAAAGAAAGCAGAAGAGCAGAGCAGAGCTTTTCATCCCTCGCTATCATGAGCTGCTGCCCAAAGAAGAGGAGAAGAAGGTTTGTTCAAAGCAGGTCGACACGATCGCATTGAAGACATTTCCTTCATTGACCACGCTGTTCACGTTAACTCCGCTTACTAAAGGTGTAATTTTGTCTGCTCACCTATAGAGGGCAGAAGAGCATTTGCTATGAGCCCCTTCCTTCTCCAGCGCCTCACAAATCTGCTTCCTTCCACATCAATTACAGTTATCGAAGATTTAAAAAGACTGTCACTTTGGGCTCATCTTAACCTTTAAATAAGCCCTTAATTAAAAATAAATGATTATTCCATTGACAAAGTAAAAAGGCCTGTGACATATGTTGTAATAAGTTAACCTCATATTCCTGGAAGATCTGCATTCGAGCAAAACAGGCAACAAAGCGAAACCCAAAACAGAGCAAGAAAACCCCCCCAAACCCTCTCATTTCTCAATTCAAAATTCATAGTATCTCTTTCATTCCCTTCTTAATGATTTACGGATGGCACTGTTCCTCAACGACAGAGTTTACCTTTCCGTAGGAAAGTGTAAAGGAAGACTCGAGCAGCTTTCTTGAAGGTCTTCCACCACTCTGGTGGGAGTTCATCTCACCCAGGTGATTCATTAGCTCTGAGTCTGCATATGGCCATAAGGACCTCCTCCAGTCTGATAGAAGCAAGCTGTTGTTCTGCCTCGACCCTTCAGCTGGGTGAGCGAGGACTTAAGGAAAGTCTTGCTAATTGCATTGTTCTCTACTCCCGATACTGTTGAAGATGAAGGTAATACACCAAATGTGTTTTGGGTGCGTTGTCCTCAAGACTTTTTATTTTTTCAAGAGATGACATTGCTTATGTTCTCTCATAATTACTCTTATATGGAAGCAAATATGACTCACCAGGTTTATATAAATAAAAATTTTGCCCGTCACAATGTGTTATTTTTTTTATTCAGTTGCAACAAACATGACTTGCAGGAATAGCAATCAAAGTTTTGTGAGTTTGCCCCCTTACTGAGAAAGGAACGGTCTATGATTTTTATGGTAGGTTCATCTTGAAGTGAGAGACAGAATAATACAATAAAAAATCCCAATTGCATTATGTTGATTTTTAATATTTATTTGTGTTTTATTGAAGAAAATAAGCATTTCACCTCATACCAACCAGCAGGAATTCTGGCTGCCACGGCCCAGTTTCTTGTATGAAAGACATCTGTCCAGAGAATCAGTCAATATACCAGATTCCAACCTCTCCACAATGAGCAAGACCAAAGAGCTCTCTAAGGAGGTCAGGGACAAGGTTGTGGACCTGCACAAGGCTGGAATGGACTACAAGACCGTTGGCTAGCAGCTTGGTGAGAAGGAGTCAACTGTTGGAGCGATCATTTGGGCTCCATCTCACCTCGTGGAGTGAATCAGATCATGAGAAACGTGAGGGAACAACCCAGAACTACACGGCAGGAGCTTGTTGTTGATGTCAAGGCAGCTGGGACCACAGTCACCAACTGCGGCGTAATGGATTCAAATCCTGTCGTGCCCACAAGGTCGCCCTGCTAAGGGTATAGGAGGACTTCACCTGATGGAGGGGAGGATGAATGGAGCCATGTACTGGATAATCTTGGGTGAGAACCTCCTTCCCTCAGCCAGGATACTGAAAATGGGTTGTGGATGGGTGTTTCAGCTTGACAATGACCCAAAACATATGGCTAAGGCAACACAGGGGTGGCTCAAGAAGAAGCACATTACGGTCATGGAGTGGCCAAGTCAGTCTCCGTTCCTTAATCCTACAGAGAATCTGTGGAGGGAGCTGAAGCTTGGAGTTGCCAAGCGACAGCCTTGAGATCTTCCGGATTTGGAGAGGATCTGCACCGGCCAAAATCCCTCCTGGGGTCTGTGCAAACTTGGTGACCAACTACGAGAGACGTCTGACCTCTGTGCTTGCCAACAAGGGGTTCTCTGCCAAGTACCAAGAGTCATTTTTTTCTAGGTGGTGAAATATTGAATTAATGTAATTGTGATTTAATATAATGTGATTTTCTCGCTGTTAATATGAGCCGACTGTGAAAATTATTGACCCTTCCTTCCTTTGTGCGAGGGCAAACTCACAAAATCAGCAGGGCTGAAATACTTATTTTCCCCATTGTATATTTTATTAAAAACAATATCTCAAAATAACAAAAGCAAAACAAAAATAAAATTGGTTGGTGTGTGGTTTTCTTGGTTTAAAAGAAGGGTATAGAAGCCAATTTGTATACCATTTCTTTACATCTTGTTTTGTTTTAAGTCGTTTCCCCTCAGGTAGTGTCCTCTTGCTACACCTTGCTGCATCTTCCTCTTCCCCCTTTCCCTGGTACGCCTCATATTCTTCATCCTGCGTGCTCTTTGCATGATCCTGGCCTCCTGTGCTCTGTCTCTGTACTTCTCCACATGATCCCTCTCATGTAGTCATTTCTAATCTTGTCTTTCCTGGATATTCCCAATGAAAACCTCAGTATCTTCAACTTCATCTGCTCTGCCTCCTCTAAACCATACATCATGGCAGCTCTTACTACTGTCCTACAGTGCTTCCCTGTCTTTCTAGCTGTCTCCGCCAGTTCCAAACCCACCTGCAGTCTCCTATTTACCTGCCTTATCTCGAGTGATGGGTGGATGAGTATCACGAAACAGCGTCCTACTTTTCTGGGGCCACAAGATGGCGCCCTTACTTTGTAAAAAGATTTCGGCGGGGTTTCGTGAAGTACTTGTTCAAAGCCAAACATTGTACAGCAGACAGTGCTATCTAGGATATTAGGACACTGTTTCATGAAACTTTTTCAAGCCCTCACTACTGTTTCATGAAACATCTTCTAAAATCACTGTTAATCTCTGTCATTATTACTCTTCTTCTCATGTGTGTTTTGTCCCGACAGGGCGTCCCTGGACCTGGACACTATCATATCCAAAGTCAGTTTGAGATGCCAATAAATCCAACGGGTGGCTCCTCCTTCCTCTCTAAAACAAAGGTACGAACTTCATTTGCATCTAGTGCTGTGGCTATTTTAAACTCGTGATTGAAGAGCTTTAAGTAAACATTTACCGAGTGGAATGGAGGAACAAAGAGTTGAATCTCAAACACAATATCACCACCACCTGCCCGCAGCTGAGTCTTTGGGACAATGCTAATGCAAACTAAACATGAGCAGCGTTGGCCACGATAACTTGAACACACAATATGCAACTAATCCCAGTGAGAAAAACACGAGCATGCTGGGACTGAAAGGATGATTTGGATTATTAATAATGAAAATAATGGGTTTATTTAGCCAGTGACTAATGTTGCTGGTCTTCCTCTTGATTTCAAACAAACTTCTGCCTCATTAACACTCATTGTTTTCTTGTTCCTTTTCCTATTTTAGAGCTCAGCGGGAGCCAAGGTCACTGTCACATTTGTGTGCAGGCCTGGCCACTGAGCACACCACACTCCTCATCTAACTCCAGTAACATGTCGAATGCAGCTTCTTATCGTGAACTAGTTTTTACACAAACCAAAGAAAGCAGTCCACCGTGAGACATACCTAGAGACGCCAACATTTTGTTGTGACCAAAAGAACAATCGCTTTTTGTCCTTTGAACAGCTCTCATGTGAGATTTTGGGGGAGCTGATTTCCTTTACCGCGTGCATATGCAAGTGTGCATGTTGTAGTTTGCCGTGACCCAATTTCCAAACATGCTTTTCGCCGCATGCTGCGTTTGAGCGTCGACCCTGTGATGTCGTCACTGACACCCATAGGGAAAGTCTCCAAAGTGTCTGCGCATGTGTCAATTCCTTCCGAAAGCAGAACCGAGGACGACATTTTTCTCAGATCTTTGTCTCCTCTGTGACTCCAGCACCATCTGACACCTTAATCCTGCGGAGGGATGGCGAGGAAAAGAGAGAAGGGGGGAGCTAAAGATGGAGGGAGGGAATGATAAGAAGAACAGCTGGAAGTTTCCAGTTTTTGCGATGTCGTCCTCCTTTGATTTCCCAGTGTTGCCATATCAAAGCATCGATCCATAATTTCACTGTAAGAAAGAAACCCAGACAACAACTCCTGCATTTTCACTGAAAGTTTTCTTCACTCTTGCTGTCTCTCCGGAGTCTGCCCATTAGCGGTGATTTTCCTTTTAATGTATTTTTGTTTCAGAATGGAAAAATAAGCCTCTAACCTTCTGTTTACTTCAAGTACCGTAATGTTTCATTTCTTCTTAAGTCTCTTTTTATGAGCGCTCCGCTCCCATCTCGTTTGTTCTCTTGCTCATAGTGCCACTGGAGACAAACTTCTCTTGTGGCGCTGAGAAACATTTTACACAAACAGAAGTATTCTCATGCTAAGAACAACGATTCTTTGTTAAGTTTAACAAATGATTTATTTGTTTCGGGGGAACTACTTACGTAAAGGACTATTGTTCCATGACTGTGAGCGCACTGTGCTTGGACAAGCACTGTTTAAATGTAATAACAGGTCTGTGATGCCCTTAGATGTCAGGTCAGGAGCGATGAGAAGACGATCAAACTTGACTATCTAGAGGAAGTAAAAGTCGTAACAAGGTTTCCGTAGGTGAACCTGCGGAAGGATCATTAACGGAGACGACGGCGGCCCCGGTGGCAAGTGAGCGGGTGCTGTCCGATTGAAAAACGTGGCCAAAGGGTGGAGAAGAAAGAGGGCTCACTTGTGTGTGTGTGTGTCTCTCTCTCTCCCTTCCCCCCTGCGTCAGTTAAAAAAAAACACTCGCCTTGGACCTTTTCGGCACCATCCCGGGCCGCTGCATGAATAAAAAGAAGCGTAGCAGCGAACCGGGCGTCCAACCGCAGGCTTGGAACCCACAAACCCCCTCGGTCCTACACGCACCTCGGACGCTGTTTGGGAATGCAGCCCAAAGCGGGTGCTAAACTCCATCTAAGGCTAAATACCGGCACAAGACCGATAGAGGACAAGTACCTTAAGGGAAAGTTGAAAAGAACTTTGAAGAGAGAGTTCAAGAGGGCGTGAAACCGTTGAGAGGTAAACAGGTGGGGTCTGCGAAGTCCGCCCGGGGGACTCAACTCGGCAGGTTACGGGCCGCGCGCGCGTCCATATTGGACAATGTGACTCTTTTTCTAAATAAATTGGTGTAGTCGCATGAAGCAGTCCTGATGATGTGTCTTGTATGACTAAATTCAAAACATACTTCCAGTTGGAGACACTAACTGATTGAAAAACTTAAACAACAAAATGAAATGAGTAGAATCAGTTTTGTTTCACCAGTCATATTGGCTAGTAAACTCCCACGGTGTGGTTTAGCTACAGTATGTCAGCCCATGCCCGTGTCACGTCACTTTTCTGTGAGCTTACATGACTTTCCGAGGCGTTCCAAGGAAGGAGGTATGCTTCAAGATGTTTGTTTCAAGCACCCCGAGGGCAGGCACGTGCATTTTAGGGTCTGGTGCTAAATCCAGAAGAAAGGTCAACCATAGCATGTTGTCGTGAGTCATTTGTTTGGATTTACAAAGATTCATTTCTATTACTTCTGGTCACTTACAAGCTGAAAAAAGTGATGTTATAAAACCTATAAAACCAACATGCAACACTGAAATAGTGAACTTTAATATACCTATTGTGACAAAAATATGTTGTGTACCTTTAGTCAGCATCACGCCATCAAAACTTTAGAGCTCATTTGCATGCGACTCTGCAGTGTCACAGAGGTCAGAACACCTCCCTGGCGAACTTCCTGCCGCTGGTTTGCATCCGACACTAGGCATCTATATTTAATGCATTTCTCTGTACACTAATTCCAAATCTCAAACTAAATAAGTAGGGCACTTAGTGTGCTTGCTAACAACAAATACTGCATTGGCCAATATAAAAAAACAAAAAAGCGTTTTTACCTGTCTGATGCTGCTGCAGCTTCACTACAGTCAGATACCAAAATGCAATTGGGTTGAATTGAGTAAATGAGTTTTTTTTTCAGTGAAGAAAAATGGCCTTCGAAGGGGCACCTTTCTCAAGCAGGGAAAAAGGGCTGATGTTGGAACACCACCATCTATGCACACATCCCGTATTGAAACACTTACGCTGACCTATTCACGTCCAACAAGCTTTCCTTACAAAAAGCCTCCATTTGTGTGGGATGTTTAGCTTAACTTGCTGTTCCTTGTAAAATGCTATAGGGCTAACTTGTTAGCAACAGCTCAAGCAAACATCCGTGAATCACAAAATCTGTTTTGCCGTAGACCTTATTGAGAAACTGTATACTATTTTTGCATTGGTTTAAGGTTGTGAATATGGGCATCACCCCTGTACTGCTCTTACATTCTGATCATTTCCTTTCATGACTGTGTAACATTTGCCTTTGACTTCCTGCCAACGGTGCTTTGTGTAACACAGATACAGAGTGGTTAAAACTACAGAATGAACAAGCCATACATGGTTTGCTTGGGCAGTCAAAAGGATCACTGGCGGCCCTCAACAGCTCTCAACTCTCTGCACAAATAGTATGAAGTCAAATTATTACTGACACAAAGCGTCATCCATTATCCAGCGGGAGATTTATGTACGTCACAAAAGTTTTGTCAGTTGGAAGCCTTCTCCTCTTGTTCTTATCTGGCTAAAGGGACAGGTTGATATTTGGAGTGAGTCCTGATTGACAGCAGTGGGCAGCCTACCAGTCTTTGTCAAAGTGAATTTCCTGACTGCACGGTGTCTCTGGGAGTTATGATCAACCTTTACTCAGAGGAAACTCCAAAATTGACGAGCAACGTGGGAGCGTGTCTGAGTAAACGTGACGTTGTTGAACTGAACCAAAGCTGGTGTGTGTGTTTTGCCAAGAGTGTGCTTCGAGAATTATGAATCTGGTGAGCATTAAGAAGGGGACTGAATACAGGATACAACATTACCATTGAGGTGTTGAAATATAAGTTACTCATCATAACAAGATCATGATCCCGTGTTCAAGACAGTTACACAGGTTCTAAATGTCGAGATTAAAGTGGAACATTCAAAGTTTTCTTGCTTTGGTATTTTCCCCTATTCATCCAACCAACATTGTTATGAGTTCAGATTTTCAGCTGCCTTTCTGTTTGACGCGAGATGTTTTCACTTTTCAACTCTGTCTTTTACATCCCACTCAAACCTTTTATCTGCTGTGTTTTCTTTTCGTCGCAACCCATTAGAGGTTTCACCCTGTGAAGGAGGTAGCGCCTCCTGTTGGCTCGTACAATGACCCGCGCTGTGCCCTGGAGCAGGTACAGAGGCCCACAGGAGCGAGGAAAAGCCCATTTGGCATCACCGCAGTGCGCTTCATTCATAACCATAAAACAGACGCCGCACCAGGTCAGCACGTGTTTCTCTTTGAACGTATGTGTGTAACAACTGAAGCGCTGTCCACGCGGAAATGTTTGTATTTCATCCAAACCCATCATCATAGATTGACTATTTTTAACGGCCTATATGTGGTTGGCTGCTGCTATTGGAGTGTTGGCAGGGAGAAGGATCTTCCATTATGGCATCCACTTCCCCCAAAGAAGGAAAATCCGGTATCGATACTGGTGTTACGGTATAGCTCAGATGGTCGAGTGGGCAGAGGGGTCACTGGTTCACTCATCTGTGAATGAGTGACTCAAAAGTGTTACATAAGTGAGAACCTTTTTCAGTCATTTCCACTTAATAATGCAATATACCATGCATTTCTGTGTTCTACATTGATTTCTTACACTATAATTACTTAGTTATTAATCCTTTTATTCATGTTTTAATCAACATCGCCTGTTTTATTTTCAAGCAGGACTTAATTTCCAAAACAAAATCTGGCATTGGTGACTACAATGAAAATGACAAGAGCTAACTGAAGTACTTTATTATCCAAAGGGATGTTCTCTTCAGCCTGTCATTGTGAATTTGCTTTGCAGTAAGAAAAAAAATAAAAGACACAAGTGTGACTTGTGTTTACGGCAGGTGTTTCTTCAGTCCACGCCAACACTGCAACTTTGAATAGCCTCATTGTGCGAAAAGAAGCCGAAGTAACACCCACGCTGCTATTTTTGTGAACTAAAGTCTGGTCACACTTTACATTAAGGTCTCATCTATAATGCATTATTCATTCATTCACAAGACACGGTAATGCTTTTACAAGGCTTTATATGATGTTATGAATGTTCATAATCGCCGGGCTTTAAGTAACTGAACTCCCGTCTGTCTGTTACTAAATGGTAAAAACAATCTTCAGGTGCTTTTAGACACAATGGACAGCACATTTAAAGCACCCTCTCTGCTGTAGGTCCGGGCTCCTATGATGTCTTTGATTATGGCTTGGCTCAAGAGAGTTTTAAGAAGGCCTATTTGGAAAGGACCAAAAGAGGAGGATTTGGCTCCACCGCACAGCGCAACTGCACCTTCTTCAGGAAGGACTCAGCGGACCGTCCGGGTCCTGGACAGTATGAGGTATTATGCAACATCAAAAAGGCCTGACAGTACTTTCAATAATATATCGTTGAATTCACATTTTTGCTCTCTTCAGCTGTGAGGCAGATGAAGTTTTTCAATTTTAAATGTGATCATAAATTATGTATGTTGCCATGCAGACAGAAAAGAGGACGGAGGAGAGCTACAAGGAGAGGAACACAGCCCCGTTCAAATCGGCGACTGGGCGTCTTTCATTATCTCCCTTGGCTAAAGTAAGCTCCCTTTCATCTTCCTTGCCACGTGTTGGAATGTTTCATGAAGTTTTGGCGGTGAAGCAACGTAAACCTCCTTAATAGAGGAGCTCCAGATGCAATAAGAACAGATTCAAAGCCAAGATGTTTGTTTGCATTAATAGGACATTGCAGCATTAGCCACTGTTTTTGAGGACTTAGCTGCAGAAAGCAGGTCACAATTCTCATCACGTTTCCACTATCTTTGCACAGTTCACTCAGAATTTAAGTCAGTTTTCTCATAATCCATATACATTTACACCTCATGTCACATGCATGTCTAAAAAGTAGCGGAGCAATTTCAAATGTTGTAAATAACCTTTTAATTTAGCAACTGCTTAAGGTAGTTTTAGTAGTAGTAATAGTAGTAGTTAAAGCTTATTTAAAGGTAAGGGAAGGAAAGCATTTGGTGGACTTTGTCAGTACCAGATGAGGAGTATCTTTATATATCCATAATGATTTGCGGCCATAAATATAGCAGACCAGCAGCACACTATATAGCAGAGGTGGGCAATTACATTTTCTAAAGGACCACATTAGAAACTGTATGGATTGTTAGGGGCCACCATCTAAAGAAAGAAAGCAATGATGGAAAAAATATCCTAAATATATACTTAAGTAACAAGTACAAAAAGAACCTGATGAAATGCATCAAGAAGTGTAAATAAAACCTCTTGAAATATTTCATTTTATATGCACTTAATTTGAATATAAATCAACTATTGACCAGATGTTCGAGATAAAAAGGCAATTTATTTCAAAGTTTATTTTCAGTATTCCTTCAATTTATTTTGAGGAACAAAAAAAAACACAAAATGGCAAATAAAAAGAAGAAATCTTTAGAACATGCTATATTTACTGCTGAAGTGGTGGTGACTAAAAGAGAAAAAAGACAGAAAAATTAGGACATATTAGTTATAGTTTCAGTCTGACGTCAAACGGGCCACGAAAACTGAGTCCTCGGGTTGCATATGGCCCCTGGGCCACACTTTGCCCAGGTCTGCTATATAGTGATGTAGAGGTCCGAAGTCAAAGAACAGAGACCAACCACAATATTATATCGGATAATAGACTAGGGAGCACAAGGAATTTGCACCTTAATAACAAACATGAGTTTAACAATATCAGTAGTTTAATATTTATGGAACAATAATTAATTTCTGGTGTCCTAACCTCACTGTTTACTCTTATTTGGCAAAAGCTACACCTGTTCTTAAGTTAGCATATACTGTATTGCACTGCACGCAATATCCACCTGCAAATGAGAGAAGTTACAACAATGGCAGTGTTCAGATGAAGAGAGAGCCCAAGTCAAGGAGCTCTCTGGCTCCCACTTGTGGCCATCACATTTAGAGTAATCTGACTACTAGTTACCCGCTTAAAAGGTGACTTAGTTACTTTCCTGATTACATGAATTTAAAACCAACTAAGTTAGATTACAAGTTACTTTTCAAGTTACGCTTAGCAGCTGCCAACAACAGCCCTCATTACCGGAACCTAAAATTTTTATGAAAATTTTGAGGATGTGTTTGGTAACCTAAGAATAAACCCCTGAACCTTTAGGGTGTCTTAAACGCAGCTGTGTGAATGTAAGGTCTATTAACTATTTTTACATACTGTATTAACGGAATGGACCTAAGGATCACACATAAAAAAAGCCACAAATGTGAGTAAAAAAGGTGCAAATACGAACATTACAACCAAGGCAGTGCCTGTCCACTATGAGACACAGTTGTACAAAGCCTCTGTGTGTCACGTCTCCTGTCGGTCACCTGGGGGCAGTAGCTGCACGTAAGTAACTGCTCTGGCATCGCCGCGCTCTGTAGTGCTGGCAGAGAAAGTATTTTAGCAGAAGCAGAACATCAGTACCAATTCTTCCTGCACCAGAAAAGTGTGGCTGGTTAAATTTTCCATAAGTGTCAAGTTTGTGAGGCTGCCTTTTATCTGGCTTCAGTCTATCCTGTTAATCCGTGGACCTTGTATGGTTTATACTGTCATCTGTAGCAGACACCAATTCAAAATTGTGGCTGTATTTTCAGCTAGAAACAGGCATCTCTCTCCCTGCTCTGTTGTTTACATCTGTGTCGCTGGTAGCTTGACACATGAGCTGCCCGCAAGCTGAAGACGTGACTCACATGTACTGCAAGTGACGTCTCTGCCGAAGACTCAGTTGAAGAAAGCAAATAGGAAATGACAAAAATCGTAGCCCACCGTGACTTGGATAAGTAACTTTAAGCTGACGACTGAGTTGGAAATATTATATAATATATATATGGAAATATTATATAAGAGCAGGAGAACAAGAACAGCAGTCAAAATCACCATCCACTGTGTGACGTCTGGACTCTTCCAGAGAGCTCGATCGAGCTGAAGTTCTTGCTCCACCACCATTAGAGGAGCCAGTTGCGGCACCTCAGGATGTCTTCTAGACGCCTCCGTGAGGAGGTGTGCCAGACTTGTCTCACTGAATGGTGACCTCGGGTTTGTAGGGAACCAGTTAATGGATGCTTTTTTGAACCTACTACCACTTTCTCCAACCAAAACAAAAACTTAACATTCATGTTTTTGTACCTCCAGACATCAATCTTTTTTTTATTTTACAGTTGCTTTATACTGCTCTGTGATACGCCTTTTTCTTGTGAGTCCACTGCTGCCATTCTAGTGCTTCTATTTTCATTATAATTCTCAGTTGTTTTTCTGATCCTTTGGCGAAAATTATTTGTTTCCATTCCTTTATTGTTTATTCTTTATTCCAAAGGCATTTTCAGTTATAAGCCAATACATTGAAGGCCTGTAGGAAATGTAGTTTTCACATAGGCCTACAGGGCTGAGATCAGTACATTAGAAAGAGAGTACTCTCTGATGCGAGGGACAGGGTCATAGAGAAATAAGGCCGGGAGATGCCCTCCGTTTATTACATCTGGTCCTCTTCATGTCCACTCATTGTAACTCTGACTTAATAAAAGTGGGGATTCCTTCTGCTTTGATTCGGCCTCGAGTCCGAGCGGCAAAAACAGGACTTTATTTGTGAGTGTGAAGCATTTTCCCTTCACGCCAAAAGAAGTACATATAAGATAAAATGCTGCCACCTCTTAGATGAATGGCGTCTGAATCAGACAACGATGAAAAACTCCTCACACGGCTCGGAGTAGTTTTTTTGTTAATCCCCAATTGTCTTCGTAATTTACCGCTCCGCACAAATCAACTATCTCGACTTTGATGAGCCGGTGAGTGAGAAGCTTATGACATGATGCTGTCTGTAATGGACTCACCCAGATGTCGCTGTCACTCGGGGCCATTTTTCACGTCAGCGGTTTTGTGAAGTTGATACTTTTCTGATTGATGGTGCCGCCATTTCATATCAGTCTGATTCATTTCCCCCCCCATCAGAGTTATAAATAATCAGTGGAAATGTGAGCACAATGTTGTGATTCAGAAAAGTGACGTGGTTTAAAAATGTATAGTTATGAGTTATTACCGTTCCAGGCGTGAGGTTGCCTTCATTCAAATGGATATGTCTGATCAGAACATATGAAGATCAATCTATTTGCCCTGTAGAAAGAGCATCATTTCAGACACAGAAGACAATATTATTTCAACCTGGTGAAGGGACGACATCATCGCATTGAGCAGCTCAACACCCCTGTGACACTTCTTGTTTTCTCTTGACTCCTCTATGATGTCCATTACACATTCGCTCATGGTCGTAAAGCTGCAGGCAGCAGAACAGATGATGGGTTGCAGATGATAATGGGAGCTGAGGTGTGCTTCCTGCTCAGTTATGATGAAGTGTTGGACCTTTGGTGGTAAATGGATGGGAAATGATTCCAGGTCCTCATTCTATAGGTTTGATTTAAAATGTTGTCGCTCAGTCAATCCATGACAAAAAGTGTTTAGACAGGCTTATAAGTGGATGCTGTTGCAGACACCAACATGCACAACATACAGCAGTACACCTCAACACTCCCCTCATTCTCCAGTTTTCTGTCAAAAGTCAGTTTTGGGTAAAAATACATGCAGTCGACAACCAGTCATTTAAAAGCCATTCTGACCACTCTGCAGTCCTTGCACCTTTAAATGATCAATAATGATTATCCAAGAGGAGAAATGGTTTTAAAAACATGTTCTGTGACAACAGTTCAATAAAAGATGGCTTTTGGGCATCTTCGCTGTAGCGTTTAGCCATATGCTGCAGTGCAGTCAACGCCGTTTCCCTGGAAACAGCTTTGACTGCTGGAGGAATGTGAACATTTTCCTAATGAAGAAACAGACTCGATAATGATGAAGACAAAAGGCCAGCAACACATCTTACCTGTTTTTCGTGTTGTCTGTCCATGTACATTCTGATAAGGTGATTATCGCTACTTGAAATGGGAAAAATTGGAACCTTGAACTTTTAATGTAAAACGCCTCCTTGTGGGAAGCACCATTAAAACGTCTGTAGTTTGTCTGTCCCCGGCTGTAATGCTTCTAAGCCCAGGAAAAAAAAGTCTGCCACCTTTTGATGGTGCTGTTTTGCTTTTTCAGTATCAAGGTGCAACGTGCGACCTCCATTTACTTCATTATAACATGGTTCTCTGCTGCAAATTCAATGAATAATTGCTGTCACAGTGGGTGCACTTGAACTTCTGCGCTCCAGTCTTCTCTTTTACCTCCGGTGGAAGCCTTGTTCCGGTCCCCTAACTTGTTATTCAGGTCTTCCATTGATTGCTTCTTCTCTCCTCAAGGTTGTCCCTGCACTCTTGAGCAATTTCTTTACATTTGCTGTTCTTATACTTCTCATCTTTTCTACTTCTCATCTAAAGCGGCCCTGAGGCAAACCTGCGGGAGAAAACAGGAGTAATTTGATTTGGACCTATGTTTCACCCAGGGCAGCGGCATGTCTTCCTCCTATAGATCACAGAATTCGGACCGGTTTAGCTACTTATCTTGTGCTCTGATTTCCGTCACAACATTTTAATGCCTGTTCGTGGTTAGTTTAGTTCAGTGCAGCAAAGCCTTCAACACAATCCCTTGATAATATCAAAGGATTACGTGTTGCTTTTGACTACTGCTTCAGGGCCTTCAAAGGAGTGGCCCGTCAAAATTTTACCCCAAGGCCCCCGCAATGACTCATCCAAGTGGTCACAAAAGACTGCACAACAACTTCTAAAGAATAGCAAGCCCTTATTTTCCTCAGACCTGGTCCACGCCGAAACGAAATTGGTTGTTTCTTCGCATGTTTTGTGTCAGATAGGCCTCACGTTTTTACCCACTGATACTTTTTGAAACCGGGTCCCAGAGTGAATAATACCATACGGAGACGGATACACTTCTCCGTGTGGACAGGGTATGTTTTTGAAAACGATGACATTGTTTCAAAACATCTCCAGGGATTCCATGTGGATGGCACTTTTTCTGAACATCTGTGTGGATGTGGCCACTGTTAAGGTCAGTGTTCATGACTCAGTTTTCAGAAAGACACTGGGAACAAGGCCTTCATGATGCCTGGGGCTGCTCTTTGACACTTCACTAAGTGCGACTGACCCCGGGGAGTACTTTGTGACTGTTGCAGGGCCTCACGGGAGAACCCACTATTTGCAGAAGATGGTAGCCGTAAGTGGTTTTCATCGAAAGTGAGGCTGGAAAAAGTTGTTTGTCTTGTCACTTTTCGCAATGTAACATCACCAAGAGGATTTGGAAAGGCACCATATTTAGCGACCATCTCACCAAGTTGGCAACACTGAAGGCATGTCTCATTTTTGCCAAAGAACATCCTGATGATGCTCAAGACTTCAGGGAAAATACTCTTTGGCCCGACAAGACACAAGTTCAGGAGGCATCTGGTTGCAAAGTAACACCCCGCATTTTAGAAAAAGAACATCATCGCAAGAGTGAAATATGCTTGGTTGGCTGCTTCAGGACTCGCTGTGATGAATGGAATATATTCTGCTGTCTACCAAAAATCCTAAGGAGAATGTCTGGCCTTCTATTTGTGACGTCAACCTGAACTTCTGCTGCAGGATAAAACATCAGCAAGTTGACCTCTGACTGGCTGAAGATAAAGACAATGAAGACGTTGGCTTGGCCCAGTCGGTTTTAATTGTTGAGTGTGGGACAGTGAATTAAGGTGAAAGTGAGTCTTTCATCACATTTTTTGTACTTGTAATCCATCCGCTGACACTGTGAATATTAAGAGTTAAAGGAAAAAAGTAATCTTTCCTTGTCAAGGTAACATAATCTCCCATTCATAGTGCTGTAACAGTCACACAGTCATTAAAGGAAAAGAGCCACAAAACTGTCTCTGCCACTTCACCCACACCTGAGCCTGTTCCTCAGAAATCATCATTATTTTGTGACGCCCCTCTCAGCTTTACTTATGTAATCCAACAGACTGTATTCAAACGTCAACTTTATTATGCAGGCAGTGGAAGAGAACTGGATCATGTGGCATCATGGCAAATAAGCAATAATGGAAACAAATAGAAGAGAGTGAATCATATTTTTCTCCTTTAATGCAGTGTCTGGAGTTCCTTTTCAAACACTGTTTCAAATTCAGGTGAAGAATAGAGTACAGTAAAGATGTCCAGTTGTCCTACCATGATTCAGGCAGCATTTCCCATCAGGCTTTGCCAGACCAAGCCAGCCTCCTCTGCTCTCTTATAAACCTCATCCAACATACATGTCCTCTCCGTGTGTCCAAATCATCTGGTGTCCAATCTTCACCCACCTCAGTAAACACTGAACCTCAGTGTCTAACTTTGCTTTGTGTCCATCCATATCTGCAGGTGCTACTGCTGTCCTATGAATGTTCCCCACTGTTTTGTTGTGAGTTGCTTGTGAGAGTCCTATTCACCCAGCCTGCACTCTCTTCTTCGCCTCCTTTGATCTTTGTCCATTACTCTGGACTATCCCAAATACTTGAACTCATCGGTCTTCATCTGGACTCCCTCCACCTTCACTCCTCCGTCCGTTCCTCTCTCATTCAGTGTCGTGTTTAGACTGACCTTCAATCCTCTTCTCTCCACCTCCTACTTCCTCTCACTAGACATCATCACATTGCCTGTCGTTGTCCATAGAGACTTCTTCATAACCTCATCCGTCCATCACCGCCTCTAGGTTGCGTCCTTCAAAAGTCATTAACAGATGTTTGTGTGAGCACGAGCTACTGCAGTTTACTGCAACTTTATGCAGCTGCAGATTAAATCTTCTCATATTTGATGTGGTGGAACATGATTTCAGGGCACAAGTTTTTACGCTCAAGACAAATGGCAGGCAACATGTCTACGTCAAAAACGAAAAGGGGGCCAGTGGGAGGTGAATAAGAAGTGACAGAATGCAAAAGAGAGTGTCTCCGCATAATATGTAATTATCTGTCCTATTAGCTGTGCTTGAGCTAATTAATGTTTGCTAAACATGCATTTATCAAATTCAAGGACGGAGCGCCATCGCTGCCTCTCATCCCCGTCTTCAGAGGGCAAACTGGGGAATGACATTGATGGAGGCATTTGCATCATCCGTAAAAAAACGGCAGCTGATGACAGACCAATGGGTTTTTAATGCGTATGGAAAGAGAGGACGGCGCCATATATTTCATATGTTATATTTCTGCTCCAAAGAGAGGGATATCATAAATAAATGAGCAGCGATTGAGTCAGAGACTGTGACAGTGTCGTGGAGGGTGATGCCGCAGGCACAATACATTTTTTAGGTTTTTTTTTTTTGCAATCCGGAGAATGCAGAGAAATCTAGTGTTTGTCACCTATTGACTTGTTGTCTGTGAGTTCCATTAGGTTTTTACGATGTATGTCCGCTAATGACTTGTCATACTGCGGCAACTACTTGGGGGAGTGGGTGACAACTAAGGGACAGGCAAATGAAAACGGGGCTGTAGGTATGATGTGGATTTCTTGGCAGCTGTCAGGGTGATGTTCGCCGCAGTGTGAGGTCCTTTAAAAGGTTGAATCAGTGCATACAATATTCATGACGACAATAATGTATTTCATTTTTAGGTGTCTGTCAAGACTCTCAACAAACAGGAATAGAAAGTGGTGCGATATGAAGTCAAGCAGCTAAAATATGAGCACATTAAAACACAGTATGCAGTTCCATAGTGGGTAAGGAGGTTGTGCATCGCCTTTCTGGGTGCATTTTAGAGTCGGGTGGCAGGGAAGAGCAAGGATCTTCGTCACATGATAGACAGATGGCTGGAGGGATGAGAGATGGGCGGCACGTAAGGACTCGAGCGTGGAAGTGTTCAGGAGGGTGTGAGCTGTTTGAAGAGGCAGCTGAGATATGAGGGAGCTTGTTTATGGGGGACTACAAAGGTGAGGGGCAGGATTTAGGAACGGGTTCTGACACAGTTGCTATAGGACAAGTGTGACGTGGTGTTGTGTAGTGGAAAAATGTCAAGTTTTCCTCACGTATTCCTCAATTTTCTACTTGAATTATTCACATTACTTAAAAGTAACAAGTCACTTAAACGAAACTGGTTTCTCAGTGTCAACGTGGTTCTGGTATCTCCTTGGAGTCTTTATTATTCACATCAACTGCGGCGGTAAATTCACTTTCTAATTTTCATGATACTTTTCAGCTCTCTTGGTCTGTTTAGTTCTGAGTGTGAATGCAGTTGTGTCTCCTTTATAACTCTTAGGTGGATCGTGTCACAGCTGCACTGTCATGATGGATTTATCATGAGGCCAAAAATGAAATGCCCTTATTGTCCTGAGGCTAATGTTGAGAACTAACACCAACCCAAGGACCTGCTTATTAGCTCCTATGAGGTTATAAATTATACTAGGCATCTCTTCTGAATTCACCAGTGACTCTGGTGGATAACAGAGGCACTAACCAATGTGTTTTCTTTTTCAGCCTGGCGTACACTATCATTCACAGTTTCCAATTAGCCACTATTAATGTCTACGTGCCTGCTCATGTGTGTAATGGGCTGCTGCGGTCACCAGCAGTGTCCAGCGTGCTGGTGCACGCAGCATGAGGCTCCAGCTGTGGCCAGCAGATGCATGGAGTGTTTGTTTGTGTGCATGCATGAGCATGGCCACCTGGGAGAGGATCCCTTATATACAGCAGATGTGGGCTTTGTCTGGCTTTTGTTGCACACAGCTGTTTTGTAGCAGGTGATGATTTTAGGAGCTAAGCAGACCGCTAGTAAGGCAGGCGGCCAGCAGGACAAGTGGGAGAGCTGAGCCTAATAAGATGTAAGGAACCCGGGCTGAGTGTTTACTCAACTGCTGGGTGGCACGAGGTTCAGAGGGGGCCCAGCTGTGGGGCATCCAAACACTGGCAACCATAACTGTTTCCTAATTACAGGACAGGATCGCAGACGTACTGGCGCTGATATTTTGGCAGCATGAAGGAGATATTCTGTGTCATCAAGAGGGACAGTTTTGTGCAGGACAAGATGTGTCCTGGAGGAGAAATAGCTACTTAGGATGGAGGAGCTTGGAGATGATTGACTTTTGAGATGATGGCGTCCAAACCTAGAACAAGCACTGTGAACCAGTGCTGCCAGGAACCTACATCATGTAGGTTAACTGGGGAAGGGGGTAACCCACGGGCCGTAAAAAAAGAAATATATATACTGTATATATATATTCCATGTAATAACCAACTTATTATGTTTGATTTTGCCTTTTTTGTCTTCAGTAATTATTGTGAAAACTCGCCAATGAGACAAGTATTTCAGAGGAATATCATTTATCATCCTTTATACATCAGGATTTCAGAAGTGTAGCCCTTCGGGTCACGCAATGCCCTTGGAGTAGCTTGCTGTCGCTATAAGGTTGGTGACCCCTGACCTACACTACTTGCCTAACAGCCAGACCTTGTCCCTGTTTACATGAAACTGTGTTTCACGGGTTCTCTCTTAGCATTGGTTGCTCCAAAGTGGCTATGTCGAGTGCTCATGTGTGATGGACTGGAAACCTGCTCAGACTGCCTCACGCCTCTTGTGCACTGGCGTGCTCAAGAGCAGTGGCAGACAATGATTCACCTGCGCCCTGTGGATGAAATCTGCGTGGTAGTCTAGAGACCTTTTACACAATAGCCATGTTAGCAGTGAGTCGGTTTTGCCAATTTGATGATGATACCAGGATGAATGTCTAAACTTGGATGGAGATCCATTACAATTCAATGCAGTGGCCTTCACCAAGACACATACTGTGCAAAAAGTAACATGAGTACAACGGTTTTATTATGCACTAACAAACTACCCAGGTGTTGATGCCTGACGTCAGTGCAGCTTTCCAATAAGGCCGCTTTCACACTGCGGGTTCTGTCTCGAGACAAAAATTTTTGGCTCAGAAGTCCGAGATGTGAACACAAGTGAGTCTGGGTTTGGCCGCGGAGACCTGCACTTTATCTCGAGAAACGCTCAGCAGGTGGTGAGCTTATCGCCTCAGGCGACTCAGTGCTAGATGCTGGAAACTATGTGTACAGCGCGACTCCACACAAACATGATAAATGCTGGACAGGAAAGGATCTGAGGAAAATTGTGCGCGGGAACGGAAGCGCAGCGCAGTGGTCGGGGACTCACGATGTGAGCTGATGTTTGATAACTCACATGTTTTCACCTTTATTAGGCTGATAACCATCTGATTTTATTGACAGACAGATTTGCTTAAATGAGTAATGCTGCGCTCTACAGTAACTGTTTTCACTGCTGTGATGTGGCTGCAGTGCTGCTGTCTGCATGAGGAGGACAGCGAGGAGGAAAGACGCAACTTGATTTTCCCCAAGTTACTGAAGATCACCAGACTATTCACTGATCATTTCTGACGTCTGGAACAGTAATTCAATGATAAAAATCTTCTCACTCATCAGTATTCTCACTCAGTACAAAGTGTTGTGAGAGCAGTGTGGATCAATCAAAATGCTCCATGTTACGCAGCTTGTTTCTGCTATTTCCTTGTAAAATAAACATGACAACAGTCTTTCATGTTTAGTTTTGGCTGTGAAACGCCACATTCCATTACAGCCGTGGCGCAGGTTCGTCGGAGGTTTTCGCGCGACTCATGACGACTTCCTTGAGACCTGCTTCGTCGTGGGTCACAAACCAGCTATTTTGCACAGAGCGCCGCCAGCTGAGGAGGAAAAAAGGGACATCGCCTGAGGCGCAGTGGTGCGAGGCTGCACAGCAGGGGGCGAATCGGACTCGGGCCACCAGAGGCAGAACAGAAACAGCAGTTTATTGGATGTTGAATGGATAAAAAAAAAAAAAAAAAACGTTTGATGTTTTTCGGATCACCAAGAAAAATCCAAACAAGACAAGACAAATAACTCAGTTCAAAAACACGTTTGCCTATGAAATAAAACAAATTTAAATGATTTGAAAACACCTTCAAGTGCAAAATAAGGCTTGACACATTCTATGATCTTCCACTCAGCCTCTGCTTCTGTCTCTCCTGGAGGGGGCGCCGCACCTTGTGATACAGTGAGTGGTCATAATTTCATAGCGTTGGGTTGCCTCTTAAGTCTGCAGTGAGTGCTACAGAGGACACGCGGCATAATTCATCCACCTGAAGACTTGCTCACATGATCATCTCCCAGAAGTGGGTTCAAGACGGGACTTCATAATGTGACTACAGCATCAGAATCAATATGAGCTCCTTGTTCAGCACAACGGAGTATTATCTGCTGCAGCAGTAAACATGGAGCTGCCAACTCAAACAAAGAGTTTGGTGGCAGCGAGTAATAGCTGTAGCCCGGTTGGCTTCTGCTTGTCTCTGCACATGTGCTGATGTTGCCACTTCTATGTGTTTCCACTGCCATGCAGCCCTTATGTGAACATTCACAACTTTGAATGACCACGGAGGGCGGTCCTTATGGATCATGGATCAATGATATCACGAAACTTGGTCCAGATATCCATGTGATGTCTAACTGTGTATCCATCCCTGACTCAACACAACCAATAAAGAGCGAGCTAAATCATCCATGTGTCTGTTCCTAAGAGCCAGAGGTCCCAAAAAACAAAACAAAACATAAAAACATAAAGGATCCAGACTGCAATGAGAAGTAAATAAAGAAATGAGCACTATATTAGACAAAAGGTGGCGTAATGTTTCAGTCGTCAGCAAATTGTTCACGTAAGTGCTGCCGATAAAACGGAAAGCAGGAAACAAATGGCTCCATATGGTTTTTCCTTGTCGTCCCATCTATAGTGAAGACCTGTGTAAAACCTCATTAGAGCCTTATGAGACCAGCCGTACCTCCTTCAGCAAAAGCAGGCAGATGGTTATCAACCTCCATGATGAGGCACCAGCTGTGCCGATCTCACAAAATGACTAAGCAGTTTATCCTTGGAGGAAAACAAGCAAATTACTGCTGTTTTGGCTTGTTTTCCACATAACCGCGTAGTGCACATTGGAAAGAGGTGTTTTTTTTTTTTTGAGAGAGAGAAAAGTTTTCAAAGTAGTGTTGGGTTTTAGGGTGGTGTGGATGAGCGGAGACTGAGGGAGAGCTGAAGTTCACGGAGGATGGCGGAGTTAGTGATGGGTCAGTGAGGTTTCATGAAGCACTGGTCCTATTTTCACAGCCCAGTTGGTAGAAAAGGATAAAAAACTTCATTGAAAGTGTTAAAAATTCTGCAGCAGTAATGTTTATATCCTTGAAAAGAATGACCTTGTAACTCAATCCGATCTGGAAAATATGTGGTGGTTGATGGTGTCACGATGTTCATGGTTCATGGTCGTACTTGTCTGCTACTTGTTAGGAGTCCGTGCATTGTTTGCATGTTCCCGGCCGACTCTGATGAACGGATTGATACTAAAAGTAGAACAAGAGGTGGTTATTGAGTGCAGTTATACTGTCACCACGGAGAAAGGAGAGCAGCAAAAAATGAGTTTGGGCACTGCTGGGTTCAGTATCTAGACGGCTGTTTAACTGCCTCTGGGTGAACACTGACGTCTTGAAATTGTACGTTCTTGAGAACTTGTTGCTATCGGTGTAATGTCCGTGCTATTTGTGCCTGTAGCGTCTACCTACTCTTTACAATTGGCAGTTGAACTTATTATTATAATTGTTGTTAAATAAATAATTGAGATGAGCGTGGCTTTGGTGTGTTTGCGGGATGCAGGCAGCAATATGAATAAATGTTGATATAGTCAAATGCCTTGCATTTTATTCATATGACTGACTTAAAAATAATATTGTCTTTGGCCCTTTAATTTTAAATCTTATATGAAATTCTCCACAAATTGTAACTTTTCGCATCTTCACATGTGGCCAGGTTTTATTAGCGTTCGTGGGTGTCCAGATATGAATGAACCTTATGTTTCAGTCAGTGGGAAAGGAATAAAGACCAGCAGGTTGCCACTGCATGTGAAATTGATGGTGTCCTCTATATTTAGATATAATTACACACCGGTGTTTGTGCTGCAATAGTGTGAGGATAACTGCTCTTTCACATGAGTTACATGACAGATATGTGGCAATTTTTCCAAAGCTGTGCATATCATTGTGTAAGTGTACAACCAATCAATGAGGGGCAATTCTCCTCTCATTATTTAATTGAAATTTCTTCCTTCAATGTCACTTTTATTCTCTGTTATGTAGAAGCTGATGTTGCAAGAATGGGTGTCATTTTCAGGCTGCACTCGTGCTACATGTCTTTTCCTTCTACAGGTTCTGTAATGAATAGATGCAAAGCACATGTATATGATACAAAGAGAACAGTTGATCTCTCTGCTGCCTCACACACACACACACACACACACACACACACACACACACACACACACACACACACACACACATATATATCTCAAATGATGGACCCATACATGCATTTAAACAACAAAATCTGTTTATTTTGCATCTGTTTGACAATGGCACAATAAATCACGATGGTGTCTATATTCAAGTTTTTAAATCACCTTATTTAAACTATAGCTCTTTTAATGTCTTGAAAATATCTGTATAAGAATTTCAGTTTTATAAGAATTTCAAGTACATTCAGAGTAGTGGAAACCCTGGTCATTGCGAAAAACCTCCCTGAACAAAAGCAAACAGATGCTTTTGTTTGCTTTTGTTCAGGGATTCCTCCATGTTTGTTGTTGTTGTTATCATCCTAGCTGCCACGTGTCTTGTGCATCAGTGTGATCAGTGGTCCTGGAACTCCTGCACTTACAAAGGTTTTGTGTTGTCTGGAGAGCAAACTGTGTACATCGTAAATTTCGGGACTATAAGTCGCTACATTTTTCTCGCGGTCTGAGCCCTGCGGCTTATACAACAGTGCAGAGATACTGTGGGACAGCTTCCAGACTGACCAACTGGCTATCCAACCGGACATGGTGGTGGTGGTGGACGAAGACCAGAAGAGGGCAGTGGTGGTATGTGGCGATACAAGCTGGCAACATCGGGAAGAAGGAACATGAAAAGACTGAGGAGTATCAGGGGTTGAAAGAACAGCTGTGACAGATGGGGAAGGTCCCGTGGTCCCTGTGGTGGAAGGAGGACTCGGGGCGGTGACCCCCAAACCAGACAGATCCCAGGGATAAAATCTGAAGCCTCGGTCTAGAAGAGCGCTGTCCTAGCAATAGCAAATATACTGGTAGGACCCACCCAAGCCTATGGTAGAGGAGTCAAGCTGGAGAATGACACTGTTAGCTACTTTGTAAGGAGGGGGAGGGCCACTGCTTAGTTCTCTTTGGGTCGAAAACAGTGACACTTCCTTTCCACATAATATACATATTTAATAGACCTGAACATCCTCTATGAATCTAGCAGTATTGAAAGCCCTAACAGGCCAGAAGGACGTCATTAAAAGTGTTGCTCCCTCTTGTCCTCTCCTCCATCCTCAGGATTCCCCTCCGCCCAACAGCTACAATGTTCGCTGGGCTCTCGAGAAAACAAAGAGCCACTCATACGCAGAACCCAAAAGTGATGAAGCCAAAATCAGACAGAGCTGCTTCCTGTCAGCTGCAGCAAGAGATAATTTCTTCCTTCCACGCAACTCCTGCTCACCAGGTATCGCCGCACCCTGACTCACACCCACACACCCACACACACACGTGCAGTATTGCACATTGTTGTTTGAAGAGGAATCTCCCACGACAGACAGAAGTCGCCGCGCCACCTTTTTCTGCAACATCCAGCGCAATTAGTTCCATCTCTCTGGGCTTCTCTCCTAATATTTACCTCAATTACACTTCCATTGAAAAATGTTGTTTCAAATTGATAGATTCATGACTTACTTGGATAATTTATTACTCACCCCGTTTCACTAGGAGACTCCCAGGAGGGACCTCAAACCGTTTAACCAAAATCCAATTTGCATATAAATAGATTTGGACTGTTTGCTGTAGTGTTTCTACTTGGGACCGTCGCGCACACACACACACACACACACACACGCGTGCACTGACTCACACATGATATCATACCAAAACATATTTTCATGATTCATAAATAAGCTTTTATATCATCAACACAAGGGCAAATATTTATTTATTTATTAGCTTAGTCACATCTCTCAGGGATTTAGCTCCGACTCCTAATGTCCAAGGAGATTGACAGGTAGCTTGATTAGCTATTGTTTATATTTATATTCCGCACACCGTTTGTTGACTGGTGAGCAGAATACATAATACATGCGTTTGCACAGTATTTCCTGAAGTACTTCGATGGCCTGCAGCCCGACTCGCTGGATTTGTGTTGCATTCTTTATAAAAATCTATTTCCTTTTCTTTATTGTTCATAATTTTACAACAAATTTGTGACAAACTATCAACTAAACAAAGCAAGATCTGAATCCATCCACTGCACTGAACACAGCCATCTTTGATGATTGGTTTTATGTCTTTCAAATAGTAAGTGTTGCAAGTTTCATTCATGCAGTGATTTATGTCAGAATCAAATTTATTGCCCGGGTCAGTGGGGATCCCACCAACTAGGAAAGTTCTTCAGAATAAAGTGCAGTCAAAAATAAAAATAAAAATAAAAATAAAAAGGACCTGGTTCCGTCCAGAATATTGTTGCTACAGCTGTGTTTTTTGGGTGATCTGTTGCAGGACCTGCAAAGTACAACCCTCATGTGAAGCTTGCTCCTCAGCTGTCTCTGATGTGCTCCAGGGACGAGCGCTTCAAGAGCTCCGGGAACTGCAACCCTGGACCTGGTTCTTATCAGGTACATGCTGATTTGACTTCTTGTGTTCCAAATACTTCCTCCTTCTCATGCAGTTCAGGGTGAGACATTTAGATGGATGGCGAAACAGACGGTTCTGGAGCCACGTGCAGTTTATATCTCTGGTGCACATAATGACGCCAGTCTTCTACTGACAGAGACAAATTAACTTTCTTGTCAAAACACACTTCAGTTGTAATGGAACTTAACCAGGACTTAATCTTTCTCTGCTCCATTTCTCAATGTTTTAATAGAAATTACAGCTTTGGGTTTCTGCTGCTGCTGCTGGTGTGTGTGTGTGTGTGTGTGTGTGTGTGTGTGTGTGTGTGTGTGTGTGAGTGTGTGTGTGTCACAGAGAGAGATTATTGAAAGAGCTTATGTTCCTCGCAGCCCCTGCTGACTTTCAGTCGTGAACATCAAAGACAAAACTTCATCATTGTGTAATGCCATTAGAGTGCACTTATTATTCTTCCTCTGCCTGTTTATGTGTGGATTCATCTCTTCTCTCTCCCTTTCACGCTGTTGACTTTTTCCAGCTCTTTGGCAAAGATCCGTCCGTAAGGTGTTTTTCTTCTTGCTTTTGTTTTAGAAAGTTGAGTTATTCTTCTTATATATTATTCTTATTCTTATTCTTATTCTTATTCTTATTCTTATTCTTATTCTTATTCTTATTCTTATTCTTAATCTTATTCTTATTCTTATTCTTATTCTTATTCTTATTCTTATTTTACATGCAGGCAATGCCGCAAAGAGTGGTAAAAGAGTGTGCTGCCCCAAAACTGAGCAATTCTCCATGCTGAACACGGAGGAAGTACTAAACTCAACTCAGCAGGAGTCTACTCCAGCTGTCACCACCGAGTTTATATATAGTCCTTGTTGCCAAGTCTTCTCTCCCTCCAATTGAAGAGTGTGTACTCGTCCAATATTTGCATCCATACAATAGAAGTCTTTTGTCAGAACTGCGTTGAACTGATGTTCTTTTCCAGAATTACTGATTTTAAAAAGCTTTATATTGTGATAAGCAATAAGAAAATATTAGTATTTTTTTTTAAAGAGCAACAAGTTTGAGGCGAACCTGGTTGCTGCTTGTGAGTGCAGTTTCTCCCTGTGCTTGTGTGGGTTTTCCTTTAGGCACTTCCTCCCACAATCCAAGTGAACTGAATGGTGATTGTATACGGAGCAATATTATGAACACAATATGAGCAATTGCAAAAGGTTTTTCTGTTTTTTTTTTCAAGGTGAACAAAATGATTATCAGTTATTAGCACAACATTTATAAATTCACGACATTGTCATGCTGCTTGTTGAGCCTGTGTGGAAGATTCACTCAAAATACCGACTTCATGGAGACCAAAGGCAAAACAAAACCGTCCAACACGACCCAGTCTGACCCATAGAAAGTGTCCTGAAAATATTATTCTTACTGGGCAAAACGGTAACAGAGCGATGGAACATATTGCGCTTATAGTTTGTTCAGTATATTTTATCTGTCAATGTGAGTATGAGTGGTCGGGTGTTTAGGTTGGGGGGAAACTCTAAAACTAATCATGACGAAATATTTTCAAGCAAAATAGCTTATAGCTAGGTTTATGTTCAAGTGCTTAAGTATCCCTGTTGTTTTATTTCACACCTTTTATTGTTAATTTCATTTTTGATTTTGAATTTTTAGATTTTATTTTCTTCTTTTTTTAAAAAATGTATTTCCTTTCTTTACCTGAATGTCATACCCTGCGGCCATTAATAAACATTTAGTGAAATTATTCATTTCTCTGTTTAAACTGAACATATCCACATATTCATGATATATATTGACTGTCCCAGGGTTTCCAACTGGATTTTTCGTTTGCAGAGCACCTTTATTATTAGCAGCGGATGTAATGAATGGTTTTTGAGGCTTTTTCCATAAAAAACCCACCTAAAACAATTTTTTAAAAGTACAGTTTCAAAGTGTAACAATCACATTCTTACTTGGAGTGCCTGATCTTTTTACTATTTTCTCCTTGTTTCCCTAAGTTTTCCTTCTCCCTATGTTTTTTTTTTGTTTTTTTTTTACTATTACATGCTTTTTTAAAAATATTTTTGGGGTATTAGGAGAAAGGACCTGCAGATTCTTGTGATTAAAAAAAAAAAAAAAATTATGTAAAAAAATGAGTTATAATTCACATGCGGGTGCTATATCGACTGCTGAACATTTATTCAGCATTTTCCATGCATTCACACAAACAACCACAGGTCATCAGTGTGCTTTTTCTCTACGGCCGTCACCGGTCACAAGCAGTGAGACGGATGCAGGGTTTGAGAAAACCTTTGCCTCTGGAGACCTCTGGCTGTTAGCGCTGCGCCTGTGTTTTTCAGAGTTACATGGTGTGGAGGCAGAAATGTAAAACTCAATACTCCACAGTGGAGGACGTGTGGGGGTGTTTTACCAGAGTCAGTGTATGTATGGCGTCAGATCAATGTCCAAAAAAATCCAAACTGGTTATAAAATAGATCGAAATGTTCTCATTACTTATTGAAACGTGTGTTATTCAAGGACGTTCGTCTCACTGAAACTCGCTCATTTCAGTAACATTTGGTGCTGGGAACAATTACAAGTTTCTTTCCTATGTTTTTTTTTTAATGATCATTTTGATTTAAGTTATTCGAATTTTAATTTCTTTTTGTCTCCATTCTTTTTTTTTTTACCAACAGCCATTAACATTTATTTAATAAAATTATACACTTTTAAGTGTTTCTTCTGCCCCTGTTCAACTACTGAAATATTTGTTATTCTATATAATTATTCTAGTGAAGATTGTTATTTTTTTGGTATGTCATCCCCTCACCCCTGGTCCATACATAATCCAACAACAACATTCAGCTTGAACAAAAGTGTCAGAATTGCTGGTTGAGAAATGTTCATTTAATCTTCTCTTGGAGGTGAAAACCATTTCAGCCAGGGTCACTGACTCAGTGAACTGTGACAGATGAGTTGGTTCTGCGACTGCCCAGAGGTCTTTCAAAGTTTGATGGCAGTTGCCAACAGACATGCAAACTGCTTTCTTGGTAGTGTTCATGTCCACTGCTGCTTATATCCCGATGAAGTGACGGGTTAGTCTCAACTGGTTAAGCCTCTGGCTCCTCTGCCAACTCCTTATCCTCCAGCATGTCAAGTCATATCAGACATCTACGCATTCTGTCATAAGTTATGAAGAAGGAAATTGAATTCAGACTCACTGTGGTGTGAGGTATTTCTGTCTTCATTTTGGCCTTTAACACAAAGACTTGCGAGCTGTGCTTTAACTTCCGTCAAGCTGTGCATGATGCGTCTCGAATTAGCTTTTGCCTCCGCAGTTTTCTGAAATCACTTTATGCCTCTACGCTCGACAATTAGCTGTGAATCTATAGCACAGCAGCAGTTATAAATAGTAAGAGACGGTGTGAAGCGGTGGAGACTGTGAAGGAGATAAGCGAAAGAAGAGCATGGGGCGCGCAAAATGATGGTAATAAGAGAGGCAGGACGGGATGCGAGGCTTAATAGGAGAAAGCCCCGACACGGAGGAGAGCGAGAGCTGTCGGGAAACGCATGCAAATGGAGCAGCTTAAGAGGACAGTTGAATTCAACAGCTGAAATCGGCTCGGCTGGTGTGCGGCGTGAAGCAGATGGTAGTGCAGGTGAATAGCACCTTTCACAGCATTAGCGCCTGTGCGCATGTTCATCCATCCGTACAAGTGTGTAAGGTATAATACTCAGCACTTGAGCAGCATTAGTCGCCGTTCAATGGTCATTAGTACCCATGTGTCATTGTGTGGGATAGTTACACGGTAATGCTTGGTAGCAGCCTTGGTGGCTCCTCTTGGTTCTGTTCGACGTTGGCTGGCTGCAACAAATGCTGGCTGTGATCTTTCTCCCTGTATATCCTGGCAAGGTGCAAAGCACATACAGTGCCAAACTTGAAAGCGGAGATTTTCATTATGAGTCAGAGCAGAAGGTGTCCTTAACACTGCTGACATTTCATCAAGCCGTGGGCTGTTTCTGTCTCCAAACGTGCTCCTGACAGGGTTTTCTATTTCGAAAGTTTCTCATAATGAGAAAGCACCACCGCCTGATAATTTACCATCGCGGCCTCGCTACTTTTTTCTTGACAAGCTCGACAAGGTTAAATTCCTAATGTTATCATTTAGAGTTTCCCCATGCTGTGTTTAAACTGCCGCCCTCCCACTCGGTTCACCAGTTCTTTGCTGTTGTGCTACAAGACAGTGGAGATTTTCGTATCTTCTCGTTCTGCCCTTTGACCTCCTGTGTTTTAGCGCTTCAGTCTGAGTTGAACGTTTGCTTCGATGTAGAAACAGGGGTGACATTTGACTAGCGGAGTCTGTAAAACGCATGATATTCATTAGCCTTCACTGCTTTGCTTTTTTAAATATCTCTTTTGTCTCATGTTGTGACACAGTTAACCGGCAGACTTGTCTGAGATAAACTTCTCAACACTCTCCACCATTTTGACAGCGCTCTACAGCAGCGCCTCTTTTGATGTTGATATTTTTCCAATGGAAAATAGATGCCCCACGTGGCTGTGCTTCAGCTGAAGTACAAGCAAGGCAGTGAGAGACTTGTGGACGTGGCAGAGCACAGAATCAGGCTTGCCACCTTTCATGCAGAGAAATAAGGAACGTCCTTTGCTGGCCCCTGAAATATGGGGATTTAGTGCGAGGCAGTGATGCACCATCAGTCGCAATTCAGTCTTAAACACCACAGCGTGAATTCAAAAATGGTTTTATCGAGAGCTGAATTGCTTAGATTCACTCACTGTGTGTTTATTATGACCACAGTTTTTAAGATGAAAACAACTGCAAGAGCAGACATTTGATTTTGATAGACACAAAATAATGGTATGTTTAATCTGTCTAAGTAATAGTAATATGATAGATAAGTAATACTTATGATAGCCTGACATTTTGCAGATTAAAGGTTACATACATTTGAAATACAAGGATGAGATTGTTCACTATTTACAGCATCAATGTGGTCATGCAGACCATGATGTCTCAAAAAACCTGCTCAGGACATCTGCAGTCTGGTTGAATAAAAACCTCAGATACACATTAAACAAAGTCAAAATAGAGGTTTTCGAATTTTCATTTTGATTAAAATATCAATGTGCTTCAGATTATTGTATGTTTATGAATAGTTCTAGAAAGAATTTCTTTGGTAATGATGTAAAATAAAATTGACATTGAATCTTCATAAAGCAACTCACTCTTTGTATTACACACACATGCTGTGACTTAAACATGTTTGGTGGATGAAACTGTCATCTACTTCAGATATGTGACGCTGTCTACAGGAAATAGACCACACAAATACTGACTGATATCTGCTTCCTTTATTGTAAAATATCTCACATTTCTCTTATAGAGCCGCACAACTCAATGGCAGCTGATGAAACAAAATCTAGGGAGCGCACATTCAGATCGTCTCAATACACATAATATATCACAACAGCTGAACAGCACTGATTCATTCTTTGGAACTGGAAAATCTGCAGCTATAAATGAATATTAAATATAATATAATGTTGGAATATTGGGCAATTCATTGGGTAAAACATGTTAATTTTAAGTTTTCAGAAAACTCTGTGTTTTGCCCAAGGTCAACGTCAAGATGTCTACATGATCACCATTTTGTTGATTTGTCTGATGTTGATTTTGTCTCCAACTCCCATGATTCGACCTGTCAACCTGTTGACCTGATGGCAGAAAGGTTAGAATATATAGTTTGTGGGCAAAATTTCGAGTACGCCTCAACATTGTCCTGTTTATTACACTGAAGAGCAGCTATTGCACCTGTGGAGCTTTGACCATAATAAGTCAATGATGCGATGAGTGTGTATATATTTATCCTGCTTTTTATCTTGCTCCTCTAAACGTACAAACATTGCCCACAATATTATTTCCGCTTAAAC
The DNA here is from genome assembly GCF_027744825.2 of Synchiropus splendidus. Lineage (NCBI taxonomy): Eukaryota > Metazoa > Chordata > Actinopteri > Syngnathiformes > Callionymidae > Synchiropus > Synchiropus splendidus. The sequence continues at coordinate 13,120,320 of NC_071340.1, read as the reverse complement.
ATATTTATTTATTCATTTTCTGATGTCTCATGCGCCCTCTACTGACCCGCCGCCACTGGCACAACTTCCTTTTTCCAATGATTTTTTTTATGCTGCATTCCATGCCAGCCATTTTGTTTATCTCCATCATTCCCATCACTAGTTATCCTGGATATAGTCTCATGCTGGCTTGTGTTCTGTCTTATCATATTATAAGGAGTCTGTTCTGGTTTTACAGAACAGCCATTGTTCTTCTGCACCACAGTGGAAATCATGACTCCTATCATACAGGGAACAAATGGAGTCCCTAACAGTTCAATAGTGGTATTTTGCGATATGATACATATCCCGAGTGTATTGCGATACTTTAAGTTCAGCAATATATTGTAGTCAGATCATTTTAAGGGGGAAAATGAGATATTGCAGTGCAATATTACTTTATGTGGATGACATGCAAAAAGAAAAAAATGCAGCAGTATCTATTAAATATCTATATAGATAACTTAAAATATCAAGACAATATAAAACAGTCGAGTATTGCCATATCGCGGAATGAAGTGTCTTGTCATTTGAGCGTGCCGACATTTTCTTACACCCCAGTTCGGTTGGTATCATATCTCAAGGGACGAGTGGCACATTTGTTTGTTTGTTGTGGTGTTACTCATCTCTTAAGTCCTCCCTCGAGCCGAAATCCTCACATCTCGAACTTTGCAGTCATGTTTCAACCCTGCAGTTGAACCTCTGTTGCTTTTATGTGGCTTGTTCTGCACATGTATGTGTGTTGTGGGAAAGACTTAGCATCCCTCTCTGCCTCCTCTGTTCTGCGTGTGCACTTGTTCACGTCTGTGTCCAGAGCAAGTAACATAATCACCTACTCCCTACTTGGATCCTCTTTCCCTTCTCCCCTCTTTGACCCAGTGAACATCCCATAATCTTCCCCATCATTGCCATGCTGCTGATGTTGTCACTTCCAAGGGCTCTTCCCAATCTCGGCCCACCTCCTGGGCAACCCTGAGGGTGACCTGGAGTTGAACCCGCAACCTCTCTCCCTTCAGGATCAATACTGAGATCTAAGCGACCCTGCCAATGTGGCTAAATCCCGCTACTGCATCTCAGGCATACTGATGTGTGTCTGTGCAGTTAGGAAATAAAAAGCCTCATGCAGAGAGGAAGGTGTGTGTGTGAGTGTGTGTGTGTGCACGGATGAGTGTGGAAAAAAGAAAAAGTGCCCTTTGAAAAAGAAAAAGGTGAATTCCTGGGGCTGTTGGTGGGAGAGGGAAAATAAACGTGTACATGAAGTGTACGCAGTCAAAAACGCTTGTGTGAAACTAAAAGACTGTTGAGTGAATGTTTGATGCTGTTTCACTGTTGATGTTTTCATTTGAAACAGTCACAAACATTTTCATCTCATTCCTCACATCTGCCAACCAAATGTTGTCGAAATATTCAAAGGTGCTCCGTTGTCGCCTCTGTGTCTCCCTCTCTCTCTCTCAGCTGAGTCCGGGTATGATGAACACTGTGCTCAAGGGCACCTTCAACGTGACATTCGGCAACCCCTTGTGTCACCCGTGTCCCCCCTCGCTCCGCCCCGGCTCCTCGAACAGGACACGAGACATTTAATTCGGCCCCTCACGATGGCTTCATGGCCGGCAGCACTTCCTGGAGCTCTCCAGGGGTCAGAGTTTAGAGGTGAGTGAGAGGTCAACATGAAGGTCATCACATTTCAATTCTAATTTAGTCGGAAGAATAATTTTCATGAATATTAATGGGGACGGCCAGTTATGTAGAATGGATTATAGATATCATGGAAGCTCAATTTTGAATCGTTTAATTTGACTACATGTAAAAACCAGAGGAATAAAGAAGAGTTCAATGGAAGAGACGGGACTGTTAGATTCACTAAATGAACAATAAAAACATATTACCATATTAGCAAATAGTTTACTTAACTTTAACGGCGACACTTGGTTGGTCACCTGCATGTTTCATTATTTGCCTGCGTGTTTGTATTTTGTACAAGTTCATTTCTCATCTGTTTCACTTCACAACACAACACTAAATACGTCAACTTCTTCATTTGGCAGATGTCTGAACGGAAATGATGCTTTGTTCATTTGAAAGAAATCAAATCACTGAATCTCACGTTTTATCTTATCATCTGGATGTGCACTGTTATTAGTGTGTGAGTTTTTGACTGTCACCGTACAATCTCATTTTATTAAATTTACTCACTCTGTCTTTCATCCACTTGACAGTTTCTCATTTCATTTCCTGCGCTGACTCAAAACTCAAGTGTCACAAATGTGTCAAGAAACCGTAGACGATCATGGATGATGCTTTCAGGTGCTGTCAGAACGGTAGGAAAGTTCAGAGCTGGAGTTTTGATTTACCAGTTGAAGCTCCTCTTTTTTAGTTAGAATTGATTTTTTTTTAAATGAAAGAAAATAAGTATTATTAAATTTAAAATCACATTTCCCTTTTATTCCAACACATCGGTGACTTCCACAGTAGGGGGGTGGGGCTGCTTGTGGTTGTCACGCCATGATTATTTTTACTAATATATAGTGATGGAAAATATTTTTAGGACGCTCCTTGTATTCTGCTGTGTGCAAATGGCAGGACTGCTAAATACAGTGGTACCTTGGTTTTCGAACGTCCCGGAATTCGAACAAATCGGAGTTCGACCAAAAATTTAGAGATTTTTTTGCTTTGAACTCGAATGCCCCCGAAAAAAGCCGGAACAAACATAACGTGCGTGGAGCGATCTGCTGACCCACGACGCGCTTTGTTATTGTGTATATCGCAGCCTCTGGATGCAGACGTGTCCCGTTAGCTACATTTACTGACTGTTTTTTCTTCATATTGAGGTGTAAAACCTTTCCTGTCTCCGCACTGGACCGTGGTAGAGTGTCACAGGGGAGGTGCTCGCTCTCCACACCTCCGAGGCTGGAGCGCTCACTCCAGGGTTTGATGTTCTGTTGGAGCTGGGACAGGGATGAGGCGAGTCTGGGACAGAGCGTGACTTGGTTTATGACTTTGTCACAGCCAAACTGCACAGAAGCGCACATTCAGAGCTGGACACGCACCGGGCACCTCTTCACTTCTGGAGAGACGTCACTCACTCGGCAACCTCTCCCACATGCAGCGGCCACACACATAGAGGAACAGCGCACCTGCAGCAGACACTCTACATTCACTCCTACAAAAGACTATTTTAAGGCTTGGAACACATTATTTCTTTTTCCATTCATTGTAATGGGAAAAATCGATTCAGATTTCGAACAAATCGCTTCTCGAACGGCCGTCTGGAACGGATTGTGGTGGAGAACCGAGGTACCACTGTATATATTTGATGAAATGATTTTTTTTTTCCCAGTACTGAACACATTCTGACATTTTGAAACTGTTAACAATTTAGTTTTGAGGTTTTTTCTTTTAATAACAAATAACCCAAAAAATATTTGTGTGTTTTTTGTTCTTAATTGCGTTTTCTTCATTTGAGATTGTGATTGTGTATTTACGGAGTGACTTTTAAAGACCAAATGACATACTGGGGATTCCAAAATAAACTTGCTTTCTTACTGTCACGGGTAAAGCAGGATTCTGTTTCTCCACTGATGTTTACATGGTTGTTCCGTGGCTCTCAACTGGACTGGCTTTGGAGCCTTCCCTCACCCCATAATGAAAAACCGCAGCCCAAATCAAGAAAATGTTTTTTTTTAATATGTGTAAATGAGCAGTGGCAGTATGCAGTTAACTTTACATAACTGTCAGTAGATAAAAAGCTAACTGCAGTATTTCCTCCGCGGCAGTGAAAATGGCTCTGCGACCCTCCTCTGGGTCACGACCCCCCAGTTTAGCATCACTGGTCAGAATGATGCTCTTGTGTTGCACTGCGCATTAAAACCAATTATGTGATGAGAAGTGCCATTTAAATGAAAATGAATAGATGTATCGACCAGAGGGGGGGGGTTGCTCTTCTGTGTGTTAGTTGTCAGAGCTGCAGACATGCAATTCATTTACTTCAAAGATTTTCTGTCTTTACTGTAAAAGCTCTCTGACACACACACACACACCTCGGTGATGCTATCTTTGTGGGGACTTCTCACTGCGTTGTTACATGTACTACATGTTTTCCACAACTTACCCAGCCAAAACAAACAAATAAGCCAAACTTCAACCCAGTTATAATAACCTAGTTTTTTTCAAGTTTTAACCCTCACATTGTCTTCACTTTGCAAAAATGCCCTCACTCTGTTGGTTAAAACCAGTTCCCACAATGATATATGCACAAACACACACACACACACACACACCATCCATCCAGTGCCTTGCTGTGTTCAAATCCTAGCCAGCCTTTAGAGTTACTGCCTGGACAGAGTTCCATGTCTCTCCAATGTTTCTGCAGGCCTTTTAGCCTAATGAGGTGTTTACCCCCCATCATTATTCAGCTGGGAGCTGTTCAGAGGGAGACAGTCGGGTGAAGAACAGGGAAAAGAGAGAATGTGTGTCATAAATAATTTGCTACCTAATTGCCATAAAGGATCTGCTGACAATTTAAGGTGAAGGAGAAAGAAGAAGGTTGACAAAAAGGGAACCAGAGTGACCAAAAGGAAGAAAAAAGAAGGATGAAAACTTTGAAAAAGGTAAAGCGGCAAAAGAGTGGGGTGAAAATCCTGTGTTATTTATGTTTCCCCTGCCACTCGTCTGCCTCTTTTTCCTCCCTGCGAGCTGTTTTACATCGGCGATCTAATTAAATCAAATAAATCACGCGGCACACACGACTGCGCGTCCTGATCCGGAGATGGCAGAACATCCCCCACCTCCCCTTGAGTAAATCTTGATTATGCTGCATTACAAGACACATCTTTTGTGTTGTTTATAGGCCTAAAATATGCAAACAGACCAAGGACATAAAAGTGATCTACGCTCAGATCGGCCCGTCTCGCGGTTCCGGTCTCTCTCACTGGAGAGCAGGTGTCGTCACTTACTGTCGACCTGTGCTGTGTAAAGAAGCGCAGTGTTCTTTCTGAATTTACATGGCCCTCATGAGTAGTGCCTCACACTGTCTTTGTTTAAAACCGTATTTTAGCAAAGTAGAAGTTTTTGCTTCTCTGTGAACCTGAATACCTCAGAAAGCCCTTGTTTTTTTTGGTGGAACTGTGTCACTGACTGCAGACTGTGGCTCATTTTGAATTGATATCAATTTGTTGATGTCCACTGGGTGCGAGTTCTGCATCAATTCGCATCAGTTTTATTTTTGCACAGCACAGCAGCAGAGAGAATGGTTCAGACAGGAAGTCAGCCACTGAAAACCAATGTGAATCCAGGAAATTTTCACAATAAACCACTGTGTAGATGTCAATCACATTTGACTGTAAAGGACTGCGAAAGAGTCAATGGAGCACTTTTCTTGTAACAACATGGATGACGCGTCGTTCATTTTGGAGGTCCAGCGTCAGGCTATCCTTGTAATAAACTCTATGAGGACATCGGCTCTTTCAATCTGTGAAGCACGATTGACGATTCTCGCTTGACCGTGTGAATAACAACTAGTCAGTTCCACTCCGCTTCCCTGTTCCCTGTCGAAATTGAAATCTCTCCTGTGGTTCCGTGTCAACTCCGTGTTCCTTCCGCCACCGTAGCTTTCAGTCAAAACAAGCTGACGTGCTTTGTCCTGTCAATGCTGTTTAAAGACGAACAAACATGGTGATCCTTCTTTGGTGGACCAGAGAAGAGCAGAAAATGAACCTCACTGGAACATCTCCACGCTCAAAACAAACCTTGGGCTAGGTAGGGGACAACAGTGGTGATGATCCCTGCATAACCGGAAGAGAAAGCAGGACAAACAAACCACATTAGGTCATAATAGTCTGCAACTACTAAAACTCAATCATGCAACTTTAACCTCGAACATGGCTTTGGAACATTGGCTAAAGATGAATGTATATGGGTTTTACATGCTCCTCCTTACAGGAGTGCAAACACAGAGGAGTCTAGAATACAATAGGGCCAGTTCATTTGTTCCATTTGTAGTTCCATGAACAAATGTCAAAGCTATTATCGTGTGAACAAAGAGGCACGGTACTTTGGGAGTGCAAGCATCAACCTGTGTGATACATCATATCATATATACTGTATATAGTGTCATAGTCACTGGCAACTGGCAACGTGTAAGGTGTGCGAGCTCTAAAGAATACAGGCCGTCCATCAGATGGAACAAATTGCCTTCAAACTCAAGCTTCAGACGGTTTAGTGAAACGCTCAGCTGGAGGAGGCAGAACTACCTCACATTCTTACAACACTTTCTCATTCCCCTAGTGACATACCCTCCTTGGATTGTACTCAAAACTATCCGGTTTGTGGTTGACTTTAAATTATCAATCAATTTCCTACTCACTTGTGGGCCACATGAAAAGCCTTGGCGGCCCATATTGGCCCCCAAACCTTGAGTTAGACATGCCACATTGTCAATATAATTGTGATGTAACTGTTTGTCAAAGTCACTCAGCAATAACTGCTGTTGTGTCACAGCAGACAGATGTAGATAAGTTTAAAAAAAAAAAACTCACTTAAAAAAAAAAAGCATCACAGATCAAACTCTTCAAATCAATCGGCTGTCGACCTTATAACACCGTTTATCAATACATGCAAATGCGCAGCTCTATATTTAGCCCGAATCATCGGGAAGTGACAGCAACGCGTTTGTTAATACAGCTTGATGGAAAGCCAGATCACTGCCTGTCTTTAATTAAAAGAGACGTACAGTAGCGGAGACGGATCGATGCGGAGGTGAGCAAGTGCTGACAAGGGCAGACCGGACAGCAGCTTTCCATGTGGAGACAGTGTGGAGAAGCAGCCAGGGATATAGTCTGTGGCAGTCAGCGCTGAACTCTTTATATCCGTATTGACTCCTGGGACTGGCGAAGATAATTATTTTCCTGCTGTAGTTCTGAAGCCCGTGACTGATAACTTTTTTAGTGGATAGATCAGTAGCGCGTCATTTGAACAACTGATTTACATTTGAAGTTGAAGCGTTCTGAGGTCTAAGAACTGAGCTGTGCATGAGAACCTTTTGGATGGGAGGTTCCTATCTGAGATTAGCAGCCGCTGGACCCCTTCCACTTGCACTGTCATAGATTTCTTCCCCCCCAAACTATGCTTCAAAGCTGGGATAAAGTTAAGGGTTTGTTCTGAGTACTGACACAGCATGTTTGATGAGGTTGCCAGTGAATGTATTTCATGTGGGTGACATTGTTATCTGCCCAGAAATATCAAGTAGCATGCAATACAAGGGGAGGAAGAGATAACAGAGATGAGGGTGACAATGATATTTTGAGCACTTCAAACTGATGAAAAGTATTTTAGCAAGCGTGCAGGTTGCATTTACAGTAGGAAAGACTTGACAGATGGTAAAAAAAATAACTTTTGAGATGAATTGAGATGATCTTGGGAACAACAAGTTCATGTCATCGTGACCTTCACCAGACCTTGGCAAAATGTGTGTAAGGTAGCACACCACATGAGGTCTGAAACTGACCATAGAAATATAACTAGGGCTGTGAGATATTATGATAGTAGATCATGAAGGACTGCAACGATCTGCCAAGCTGAAATCGTATTGATCGCCTGGGTCACATTCTAATAAATTGCAGTTCTGTGCTGAAGCGGTGACTCTGACTCACAGAGGAATCGCCATTCATAATGTGCACTCACACGTCTTGTCCTCCCAAACACTGTCGGAGCAAACAAGCTCATGAGAAGCACGACAAGTTGTCTTTAAATCTGAAGCTCCGCACACCTCCACGGCGGAATGGTGATGTGGTCCTTGTCTGGCCCCTGATCCCATGACTGCCTCCTTCCTCAGGACCTTCTATGACTGGTGCTGGCATGGTCTGCTGGGCGGGCAGCATTTCGGACAGGGACGGAGAGAGGCTGGACAGACTGGTGAAGGGTGCCAGGCCAGTAAACAGCAACAGTAACAGTAAACAGTCAACAACAGTAAAACCTGATGGGATTCATTGTCCATTCTTTATTGTCAATTGCTTATATAACGTAATTTCCAGACTACAGAGCGCACCTGAATATTAGCCGCACTAAATTTAAGATTGAAAATAAATCGTGTTCATACATAAGCCGCAGGTTCAGTGGTGCTGTCTGCACTGTAGACAGGTCAGTGGTGCACCGGCTTAAAAAATGCTTTTCAAAACTAGTTTTGAATATGGGGTCCAGCATTGAGAGAGAGGAAATAGCAGAAACAAGCAATATATATAATAATATGGAAAGTCTTGATCTATCCACACTGCTCTCACGATAGACAAGATGCAACTTTCCAGCTGGGATCAAGTCAGCGACCAAAACTCGCTTGTGGTCACGTCGGACTTTTGAGCCGAACACATTTTGTCTCGTGACAGTGTCTCACATCTTTTATTCAATTTGAAGCCCTCAGAATGCGCAGTTTTCGCCCGCGTGCCCTCCAACACCACTGCCTGTCTCAGCAGCTGCTTCTCAATTCCAGACCTCCAGGAGATCGACTCTGTTGACGGAGCCGTGGACACGCGGGCGATTTCAGCCTGTAAGAATCCATATATTAACCGTGCTGTTGTATAAGCCGCAGGGCTCAGACCGCAAGAAAAAGTAGCGGGTTATAGTCTGGAAATTACGTTATCTATCTATTTGCCATATTTATTTATTGTTATGGAAGATGAGCCGTTGAGACTACATCGGAGATATTAAGTGAGACGGCCCCTGATTGTCAGGTGTAGTTTTAAAGTCACATCTTTCAACAAGGCTCTGCTGTCCACACAATATGCAGAGTCTTGCAGCGAATTTATACAGGGAGGAGCCCGCTGTCGCCGCTGAAGGTTCCGACTCTGGACTCCGTTTGCAAAAGCGGCCATATCCAGCAGTCCCTTCACTAACGCTATGAACGAACACATCATTCGAGTAGGGAATATGATGGAGTTTCTCATTTTTGTCTGTGTGAAATGGTGTGGGTCTTGTCTCCTCCTGATACTGCGCTGCATTCGTGTTCAAACAATAAGTAATAAGACGTATAACAGGGCGTTGTCCTCTCCATCTTAGCCATTCATTTGATACGGCGACTTGAAATAAAGAGAGAGCACAACGCTGCCTATTTCTAATTCTAACTTCCTCCTCAATCCAAACATGAGCATCCTTTCAGAGTGTGTCCTCCATCATAGCGCTGTTCTTCAGGGTGTTTACAATGTTATGCTGCGAGCGTGTTGTGGAGCCTCTTCAGAGCGTCTGAGGCGATTCTAAGGAACGTCCTTGGCAGCGTCTCTTATGTTGGGTTGTCAGAGTAAACAATTGTTTGCACGAGGAAAACCTTATTGGCCACTCTGGTGTTGAGAACCTCTTCCTCAGAGTTACATTTAGAACAATACTCATGTAACATCTAATCTCATACGTTTATAATGTTTGTAATGTATCGGATTGAAATGCATTAATATATGACGTTTGAACTATTTTTTCCTGCCGTCGTATTAAGCCCCTTCGTGGTTTCCCTCCTCTTCTCTTTAATGATCCCTCACAGCAGTATATAATGTGGCCCTCTGGGAAATTTAGTGGCCCACCCCTGACCTGGAGAGAGTTGTGCTGAGGCATCCAACTTAGTTCAGTGGGAGAGTGTCCACGGGACTGCCACCGCAGCACTCGCAGATATGTGCTGCAGAATATCTGAGAGGATTCGCCTCTTTCTCGGCTGAAAGGGATCACAGGTTCTGATACCAGTCATCTCTAGTCTACTGCGCCCCCCTCCTGACTCGTCTGTCACCGGCTCATCGAGAATGCAGCGGCTCAGCTGATCTTCTTCCTGCCAAAATGTTCCTCTCCCTCTCCCTTCACTGGCGACACGATTAAACCTGACAATCATTAGCGTCCAATCTGCTCCCTATCAGCAAGTCGACCTGCACTTCCTCTTTGTGAGGATCACGTCACTAAACGGTGGAATGAGGGTCCTGACAATATGTAGTGACCTGTAACCCTCATTGACTTGGCTAGTTCTGCACTTGCTCTGCGCTTTGAACAAGACAAGATGAACGTTGCTCTCTTTAAACAAGTCAGATGAGGGAAATATTCAATGACCAGGGCCGGAATTTCAGAGATAGCCTTTGTTGTTCAAGGAACTTTTTTATGGCCGGCGGCTGTAAACTTAAATATTTATGAAGATTGTGTTTGTTACCTGATGAAATGGTTCTCAGCGGAGCTCTGACTCCGGGCCGTCGTTACGAGCTGAAGCACGCAGACTTGGAGTCGGGGAAAAGATCCGTCGCCCGAATACCAGCGATGATCTGAGAATAAACAGGTTTGATCACGGATTTGATTCAGCGCTGATGAGCATGGTAAGATTCTCCCTCAGTAAAACGAAGGAGCAGATCGCGGGGCAATAGATGAGTAGTGCGAGGTAACGCCAGGTAATGTTTATATCATGAGACTTCCTTTGGAGTCGTCTTTTGAGAAGCAGACCTGTCATTGTTGTCGAGCAGCCGCTCTCTCGAAAAGAGAGAGAATGTCACAGGGAATACGACGGCATCCTATAAAAAAGTATCGCAGTACAAAGAATGCAAAGTATTTCTTAACAAGCTCTGCCTAAAGAAGAAACTCGAGTCTCATTAGTTTCCCAACGCTCTAACAGCTTATCCATCTCGTACAGAGTTTCAGTCTTTGTGTTCTCATTTTCTGCATTATCTGGCTCTCTGGAGGCTTCCACTGGCGCCGATCCACGGTGGATACGGCGCTGCCAAAAAAAGATTCAGGACACGCGTTACGATGAGCAGCCGCGTTGTTTTATCTATTTCTGTGCTTGGACATGGATGTTATGGAGCAGAAGAAGTTGAGCGCAGTTTTCGTCAACTTGGTCTGGTGGCAGCTCTGTGGCTTAGTGGTTCATGCTGTGGCGTCTCTGCGTGAAGTTTCTGGGTTGGAGTTTAGTCCCTGGCACATCTGGACCATCTTTTTTTTTTTTTTTTTGTAGAACTTGGACAGCTTTCTTTTTTGCTTGCTCAGCTTCTTTTTTTCCCCGAGGCAATGTGGTTTCCTTCCACTATCGTTAAACACACTGTGGCAGTAGACCATGCAACCTGGAGTTCACACTCAAACCTCATCGTAGACTTCATTTTCGGTCACTTGCCTGCACTCTTCATTCGTCTGGATCTCAGGATTTTTCTTTTCACTCAATTCTTTTTAGTCAAATGTATATTTGTAACATGTCAAGAAGTATACATATACCATGAAACCTATAAAAAGTATTTTATATGGATTTTATTTGAATATAAGTCAAAATAAAGCTATGAAAGTTATGAAAGAGAAAAAGGCAATTTATATCAAAATATACTTGTATTTCATCTATATTTGTATTGTATTACAGGCTGTCCATCGGATAGAACAAAATCCCTCTCTGTCTCTCTCTCTCGATATATATATTTGCATATATATCGTAAAGACCCAGCCACGTTTCATCTTCAACGCCCTTGCTGATGGAAGGAGGTTTTCATTCAAAATCTCACCATACATGGCCCCATTCATTCTCTCCTTTACGCGGATCAATCGTCCTGGTCCCTTTGCAGAAAAACAGCCCCAGAGCATGATGTTTCCACCCCCATGCTTCACAGTAGGTATGGTGTTGTTTGGATGCAACCCAGCATTCTTTGTCCTCCAAACACGACGAGTTGAGTTTATACCAAAAAGTTCTATTTTGGTTTCATCTGGCCATATTACATTCTCCCAATCCTCTTCTGGATCATCCAAATGCTCTCTAGCAAACTTCAGACGGGCTTGGACATGTACTGGCTTCAGCACGTCTGGCACTGCAGGATTTGAGTCCCTGGCGGCGTAGTGTGTTACTGATGATAGCCTTTGTCACTATGGTCCTAGCTCTCTGCAGGTCTTTCACTAGTGTGCTTCTGGGATTTTTGCTCACTGTTCTTCTTCTCATTTTGACCTCACAGGGTGAGATCTTGCGTGGAGCCCCAGATCGGGGGAGATTATCGGTGGTCTTGTCTGTCTTCCATTTTCCAATAATTGCTCCCACAGTTGATTTCTTCATACCAAGCTGCTTCCCTTTTGCAGATTCAGTCTTCCCAGCCTGGTGAAGGTCTACAATTTTGTTCCTTTGACAGCTCTTTGGTCTTGCCCATAGTGGAGTTTGGCGTGTGACTGTTTGAGGTAGTGGACAGGTGTCTTTTATACTGATAACCAGGTCAAACAAGTGCCGTCAATACAGTTCACAGGTGGAGGACAGAGGAGCTTCTTTCAGAAGAAGCTACAGGTCTGTGAGAGCCAGAAATCTTGCTTGCTTGTAGCTGACCAAATACTTATTTTACTGAGGAATTTACCAATTTATTCATTAAACATCAAACAATGTGATTCTCTGGATTTTTCTTCTCATCGTGTCTCTCATAGTTGAAGTGTATCTATGATGATTGATGATGTGTTATGGAAACCAGCCACTACCGACACTTTTGGGTAACTCCTGGTTCTGGCGATAGATTCGCTTTTAAATGTCTTTTTGGAAAGTACACTTAAACTTTAAAGTGTGCCTTTTCCAAGTATTCTTCAGTGGCATTTATTATAGAGTACTCGGAAGGCATGCGTTTGAGAAGCAGGGGAGAGTGTTGCCATAGGCCAGTGTAATATAAATATACCAAATATACAGTGCTGGAATGTGTCGTTCTTAGTGGATTTGTGTGGACACCTGTAGCAGCTCCATTTTAACAAGAGCACTTTTGGGATAGGAAAATGTCCTATGAACTTGAAATACAGTTGTTATCACACAACTTTTAGGAGATGTTTGGTGCCCCCTGGAATTCTTGGAGTCCCTGCTAATTGGTAAGTCCATGCATGGAAACAAGCAGACCTGTGTGCTGCAGCCCGAGTCTTGACCTCTGAGTATAAACCAGGAAAATCTTTGACCCTTCAACAAATACTTTCGATGACCTCAGGTCTGGACTGGCTTATTTACTTTTAGCAGTTGCTCAGCTGCCTCAAAACCTGAATACCTGAAAATATGAGCTGCATTTGTGCATTAATATAATTTGTTATATAAGTTATTTTATAGACTTTTGTGTGTGGTATCTGGCAGATGCTGCTTCAGTTCCCTTTGTATATATGTGTATGTATGTATCCAGAGCACGTTGTGTGTGTGCAAAATGCTTGAGAAATCGATTGTTGATCAGTCAAAGCTATGCCAGAACACAAAGCGCAAAACATAAAATTTCAACTTGGCAGCAGCAGCACGGATGCCCACGGAAACTATCGTTTCTGAGCAGCGTTAACTGTATTTCCCAGTTCCAAGTCAATTTGCTGCCACTGAGAAGACAAAGTTGAAGACAATAATAGTTTCAGAAATGCCATTTAAACATCAAACTTACGTACGAGACAGAACTCATAACCGGCAGTCTCAGTTCTCTCGACTAGACATGGGACTGGAAGCTGTGGCGCTGTGGTTAGCTGGCTCAGGAGAGGGGCTGAGGCTTCTTTCCCATAACTGCGTTGCAGCATATGTGTCTGTTATTGTGACATATAAAATCTCTCCCAAAGCTGTGTTCGTTCTGCTGCAGCAGGGGCCTGGGGGCCACTCATCTATCTTCCTGCGCCTTGCTTCTGGGCACAGGCGCGCTGATTGTGATTGGCAGTCATTACCCGGGCCCGATGGGAGGACATGCCTCATTGGTTCCGAGCAGATTTGAGGGAGGGGTGAGATAAAGCATAAAAAAGTGTGTGTGTGTGTGTGTGTGTGTGTGTGTGTGTGGATGTTATTGATGGGCCCGAGGTGGGCTTTGTGTCATTTGTGCTTGATTCATGGACATACAACAAAGAGGGGATGAAGAAAAAGTCACGTCGCAAAAACAGATGTGACCATTCTCTCTCACACACACGCACACACACACACACACACACACACACACACACACACACACACACACACACACACACACACACACGGAATTCAGAAATGAACTATTTTTTTCTTCCACCAAGTCAAATAGACCCACCTCACTCAGTCACATTTTCTAAGCCTGCATTTGAGCTGACTCTTTTTGGCATGTATAAACTGCTCCGCGTCTCTCGTGGATTCCTTCTCTCTGGGACAGTGATCTGAGAACTCGTCCTTTGACAAACCCACCCTCACTGCAGCCAGTGAGCTCAAACATCCCATGGCTGATCCACACAGGTGTGCTTCCTCTGGGCCCATGTTCCTCCTCCACGAGTGTGTGTGGGTCGCAGCTGTGCAGCGTGGGACAGTATGACAGAGTGAGCGTATGGTTAGGGTGTGCCTGTCTTCATGCCACTTTAAGCACAGAGGCACTTTAAATGGAAATATACTTGACATTTAGGAGGAGATGTAATCGGCACCCATTAGAAGCAGCTGATTTCCTCCCCAGAGCTCCCTCTCTCTCTCTCTCTCTCCTTCTCCCCCACTTCTCTCTTATTTTCCATCACACTCCAGTATATCATTTCTTCTTCACGCTTTTGATTTATTTCTGGTTCTTCCACATTCTGCCGCCTGGCTCTCGCTCTCTATCACTCCTCCCCTTTCAATCTAATTTACCTGTACCTTCTCTTGCTTGGCCCTCTAACTTCCACCCTCCTCTTTCCACTGTCTTCCTCCATCAGGCCATTGTTGTTCAAGAATAGACGTCTGATTTCATTTACACATCTTACAGTGTTCATCTCGCCGTCATTATCCCGGCCCATTCTCTTACAGACAGCAGTTCCATCAAGAAAAATCATGCAAAGTAGTGAATCATAGCAGGGAAATTGCGCTTGAAATTGCAAGTTGAGATGGCGACGAAACATACAAACAAATGTTCTTGATTATGAAAATGACTCACTTCCTGAGGAGAACCCGGGAAATGTCACAGGCGGCAGGCGTTATATACAGTTTGAAAGGTCTTTTTTGTTGATGTTTTCACTGGGGATGGTCTCCAGTATTGGCTCCAGGTGGAAAGGACTGGATTTTTTATTTTTGTAAGATTCCATCTGATACGATCTGTGAGCCCAAACATCCTCAGCTTCACTTTGTGTGGCACGTTTCCGTGTTGTTTGTCTAATGATGTCAATATTTTTTAAATTATGTCAATATTTTTGACCATGTACCATTGTTAGTTAACCATTAAAAGCTCTATGTTTTAACAAAACCAAAACAGCTTTTTTCAGTGGTTAGTGAAGGTCTTGGATCCACTTGGTCCGATCCTTAAGGCTTTGAAACAGTGGTGTTGAGCCATCCAGAGTTTTCAGTGGTACATTTTAGTGTTATTTTATCAGTATTATTTTTTAAATGAAGTCATCATGATGCCCCTCCCAAGTTGCGATAGACAAATAAATATGATTTGGAAGGGTTGGGGGTCACATGAAACATGGTACAAATGGATACGAAGTGGGAGCCAAGTGCAGATAGCAACTGGAAGCGAGGAGGCAGTAAGAGTTCTATTTACACGGCTATGAAAAGAACGCACAATAACCGAGGACGTCACCGGAGAATCACATGACCAGAATGAAGGGAGGAAATCTGTAACAGACAGTACACAAACATGGAAATTAAATCAGAATCACGACTGTCAGCACGAGTGAATGATATATACAGAAGCACCGCAAACATCAACAGTACTGCAGGTCTAATACACGCTTCATGGAAAATACAGAATAATATAAAAGTCATGTAGTGGTCAGGACTCACATAAGGTAAAAAAGAAGCAAATTACGGCGAACAAAAGGAGCGTGGCAGAAAACACTAGCGCAGGAATAAACACTAAAGTACAGCTCCAGTACCAGGAAGATAGTAGGAGGAAATACGCGAGACAGAGAGGCCAACTGACCAGTGTGTGTACACTGTGTAGGGAAGCAGGCTGACAAACAGACAAAATAAAACCAAATACATGTTGAACATGACATTCAACTCAATATAACTTGATCAGCATTAAAATATTACTACATTTACTGCTATTGTACAATTCAATCAACCCTGGAAATGATAGTCTGAAGACTTGAGCTCCTAAGAAAACATTTTTACGGCAACAGAGGCAGTCAGACCTCGACCGTCACATCATCTGGCACTGTGGCGTAAGCAGTGTTTTAGCTGCAGAAGCAAAGCACAAGCCGGAGCTGGCCCAATCAGAGGCATCCCTGCTGTGTGTCCCGGCTCTGCCCTCCGCATCGGATATTCCATCACAACTCACCAGGCGGCACCCTGACTGGATGCCCGAGCCACTGCTGCAATAAAGATGCTGCAGTTTTATTCTAAACCTCTGCTGACTTTCTCAAAGAAGGCTGACTTCATTTCAATTACTCACTGCCCACAACCTTGTGACTCTCAGACATGGATTGACTTGGAAATGGGGAGCTCTGCCTTTTGGTCACAATAGAGTGAAACAAGTTCCCTTTTCAGATTGAAAACAAAGGTCTCTCACTTGGATGAGGCCCATGCTTCACCTCCTCCACCGGGGGGTTGGATCTGGATTCAGTATATCTGTGGAAAATTCAGATTTTATCGCATAAAATGCTGCGCTTATATTTGCACATGACATGCATGTGAGAAAGAATACTATGTGAAAAGTCACATAGTATTCGACAAAACACAAGCACTTACTATTCAAATTACGATCAAAGTGTAGGGCACAGTTATATGTATCCATCAAACCTTGTGCAGAGCCAAAGACTGTCACTCCAGTCGACTTGGTGCTTTCTGCTGCAGTTCCGTTTTGTTATGCTGGAACTTCTCATATAACTTAATCCCTTAATCCCATTTCAATACAGCCAAAGTTTTCTCCACCTCACTAAATAAATTGTGGGCATGGAAGTCTTGCACTTCAATACCGGTCTTTCTCTCCGGAAAATAGCTTTGATGTGTTATTCAGCGTCTGAAGGTTCTGTCGTGATCTGGCATATTTTAATCGTGGGAGATCAACAGAGTAGGAAGAAATACTGTGCAAACTGGGAAAATAAAATCGGCGCTGTTGTATTTAAAAGCTCACACTGTAATAAAGAAAGACACAAGATTAGTCATGGACCCATGTAACTCAGAACCTGGGGCAGGTGGCAAAGACTGAGGTCTGTAGCAGTGACCTCGCCGCCCCACAGTGCCATCTGTCAACAGCCGCATTATATGACCCATCCATGGGGGGGGGGGCGTAGTGAGAAGCTGAATGAATACAGTTTATTACTTGGTTGTAAGATGTTTGAACCTAAAAGAGGAGAAGCATGAAACACATGCTAAAATACTACTGAAGTAAAACCCTGAATAAGTAGGAAGAGTAGTGCGCTCTTGTTAAATGGTCACCTGATTTAAAGAGGGTTATCTCAGCCCTCTTTCCAGCGCACGTGCGGCAACTCAACTTCAAGATGACCCTGCTTTTTGGATGCCTACATCAGTAGTTCTCCTCCGATTGTGTTTGTCAACGCGATTGTATGAAGTTAGATTCTTAGTTTTTTTGTGTTTTTGCTACACCATCCAAAAAAAAATAAGAACATAAACCTATTGAAGCCGTCCAAGTGAAATAATAAGCGGCGCGTTCATCCTAGCTTATGAGGATGTTTTCTTCATACAACTAAATACCAGTGTCTGATTCAGCTTATTTTAAATTTGTTAATGTAACACCTTGTGCCAGGCAGACAAATCATGGGGTTCTTTTTTTGGTCTAGGTGATTGCTCTCAACTGAATGGACCTCCTGTGATCTTCTCACTCACAGTTACCACATGCCGCTCTGTCCACTCTTCCCACATGTCCAGGGACATGTTTCTAAATAAGAGTTTGATCCTGCGTCCTAGGGTTGTGTATTCACTGCTGACATAGCTCAAATAATGGGGTTGAAATTGCTTTGAGAGACCCATCCTCACTCCCAAAGCTTTAAACAGCCGCAATCCTCAAGTGACCTCTGTGTCCGATGAGTAAAAAAGTTTTGTTTCGCTCTTTATTATGATCTTCTGCATCAACATGAGATGCAAAAGTCACTTGAAGAGAGTTGCTATTTGTTGTCTTGGGAGTGAGAATGTGTCGCAATAGAATTCTTGGTTATATTAGTGGTACATCCGCAAAGTCAGATGCAGCTCTAACTTGACCATCTTCACGACAGAATGATGGAGCCTCCCTTGTCGCCAAAGACTGTCGCGGTAAAAGTTTCACTTTAACGTTTCATTTTAAGTCTACCTGTGTGCGTAACAGCAGACTTAACTCTAAACCCAGCACCAAGTGGATGCTCTCCTACTGTTGTGAAACAAGGTGTGAGAATGTTCAAGGTTTGTCAGGAAACTCTCCAAACCTGAAATAGCAAAAGACGGTAAAAGTTAAAGCCATATGACACGACATGCTTTGTGAGAAGATGTGTGACATGAATCTGTCCTGTCTTCATTGAAGGAGATGAAAATTCCAAGATGATTCCTGAACAGAAACAAGCTCAAAAGCTGCTTGACTTTAATAATCAGGTTCAATAGTCCGACGCTGCAGTTTGATCTTTTTGATGAGACATATAACATCAGTAACCTGGCCCTTTTCAATAAGCTCTTTAGTGTTTGCAGCACTTCAATCCTGTTAAATGTCTGCTTACTAAGTTCCATGCTGATTGAAAGCAACCTTTAATGTCGCATGAGAGCTCTTTATCTGAGTGTTGTTGCATACCTTTTGGATGTTTATGTTCTTTGTATATGTTGGCACAACGTCTGCTCTATTTGGCCGCCAGAAGCTTTTTTGTTTAACACCTTTGGGCCATGTGGGCCGCAAGACGCTCAGTTTTTATACCTTAGCCACATATGGTGGCAGTAGTGTGTCACTGAATTGATCTGACAGCTGCAAATCTGTGATATTTAACAACTATGGAGAAGTTCTTGGAAAGAAAAAAATGATAAAGAAAGTGGGCCCCATCCCCAACAGTAAAAACTGTTCATAAAAGCACCTGTTGAAGCAGTTTTGAAAATTAATTTGAACATTTTATCGCGTTACTTTCATTTTGACTTTACTTATATTTATTTATTTTATTCAGAAATGTATTCAGTTTGTCCAATTTTGTCTATATAAGCCCTCTGCTACTGGGCACCGTCCCTTTTTTCACTCAGTCGCCTTGAATTGATCTTCATGCGATTGTACTTTCACCAACCGGTGCGCTCCTGCATCTCATGATGCGATGCTTCCAGCTTTTTCTGTCTGGGTCAGGACCATCTGAAGGAAGCCAACATCTGTCCTGCTTGCCTCTTTGTTGCCCTGAAGGAGTGGGCTTTGTATGTACTCATAGAACTGGAGTTACGTTTGGGTAACTAATATTTCTTTGTCCTACATTGACTATTTTACACATAGAAATGGAGCAGAAACTATCATATTAGTCTCAAACATACATAGACTCTTAGGCATCAAAGAGAGCGCAAATATCAACGATACACACCAAACACATTGTAATGTATTATGAACCTGGGAAGCGATAAAAACAAAGTTCTGAAAATAGCATACCTCCTTAGCTATTTTCACATTTTTGAAGATTTTTTTCCAATGAGTGAAGTGTGCCGAGGCTTAAACAGGGTGGTTGAAAAATATATTCCATACTTTTATTTTATTTTGAACTGAATATCAATGAGTTTCTCAAAGGTTCTGATTTCTTGTGTGAAACCCTGGAAGGAAACTAAACTTCCAGCGCTTCCAGCTCATGCACCCCTCTGTCTGATTATACAGAAGTATTGTTCATTTGAAAAGCAGTTACTTGAACTGAGAGTTTGTGAGTAGGCGTGAGGTGACACTGGAAGAGCAAGCGCACAAGGATCAAGGAAAACAAACACACAAACAAGATCTTTATGCTGAGGCAGGTCGAGGGACTTCTCAGCCGCAGAGAATCCAAACATGATTGTAATAACATGTCTAAAGCTGAGGAGGACGTTGATCTTTGTTTGTTTGATATGTGAAGGTGAAGACCACTGCACCGGTTATTCTTGTGATGAAGTGAAAAACCTCCGATAATGCTGTTTCTGTGGAAACTCCGAGTAGAAATGTGCGCTTAATCAATTTCTGCGTCTCTTGATGGACAGAGACGGCGTGAAGGCGTTGAGCGGAACGAAGGTCAAATGGATTTCATTATTGCGCATCAAAGCCACCTTTCTGGTTGGATCGTGTTCATCTGCACAACATCTCTGAGCCTTGTAAAACCACCTGCTGTGAGAACTCTTGAAATAATTATGTCTGTGATCGAAGATTGGATGACAAAAGGGTGTCGGCAGGGATGAAAGGGAAGGTGTCCATTGTCAGGCCAGCGATGATGCATGGTTTGGAAACAGTGGCACTGAGGAAGAGACAGGAGGCAGAGCTGGAGGTAGCAGAGATGAAGATGCTGAGCTTCTCTCTGGGAGTGAGCAGGATGGATAGGATCAGAGGGAGGGACAGCACATGTCAGGTGTTTAGGAGACAAAGTCAGAGAGGCTAGATGGAGATGGTTCGGACATGTACAGAGGAGAGAGAGCCAGTAGATTGATAGGAAGATGTTGAGGTTGGAACTGCCAGGCAGAAGGTGGAGAGGAAGGCCAAAGAGGAGATTTATGGAGGTGGTGAAGGAGGACATGAGGTTTGTAGCTTTGAGAGAAGAGGAAGCAGAGGACCGGGTGAGATGGAGGAAGATGATCCGCTGTGGTGACCCCTGAAGGGAGAAGCTGAAAGAAAAAGAAGATAGAAGATTGGAACCTTACTACAATCGCGTTGAGCTTAATACACACACACTTATGCGCCAGCTGATGAAGTGACTGTGATCCGACATTCTCCTTCATGCCAACAGACATTTTTCTGGCCTAAAAGCCTTTGCACCAAAAACCCTAATTTGATGGATGGAGCAGTTGCTGAGAAAGCTTTTACCAGAAGCTCTGGTTAAGACAATGGAAGAGGAATCCAAGTGACAGCAAAGGGTGGGATCACACCATCATTTGTATGGATTCCTGAGGACTGAGGAAAGAAAGAGACTCCTTTCTGCTGGATTTCTTCCACTTGCAACCAGTAGAAACAATTCATCAGCATAATGCATTTAACCAATTATGTGAGATTTAATCTGGCTGCGAAGCTGATTTAATGGAGCTGCTCAATGATTTACGAGGATGCTCTGACGTCCACTGTCCCAATGGGAGATAAGTAAGGAGCTTCCACAGACGTCTCAGCTGACAGGCCTCGACAAAACGCCGCGCTAAAATGAAGACGTTGGTGAAAATAGTGCATTTTTCATATGGCAGTATATGGTGTAGTACACGCCACCATGATGCAGGAACCTGCATTTTCAGGGACAATGCTGGGCTTGTTCCGAAAACATGACGAAGCCACAGAGTTTCTTTTGAGGGAAGTTTGGAAGTATGAGATTTCAATAAAAAAAGAAAAAAGTATTTTCTTTCTTCAAAATTTAAAGACCTTAAAGATGCAACTGATGCTGCAAAAATTGGAAAAAGAAAAATGCTGATAGAGAAGATGCATTTCAAAGATCATGCCTTACATCAGGGACGTCCATCAACATGTTGCTTCGTCATTATAATTCACAGAGTGACACATGAAAATAATGACAATTATTATTCAGAAAAACATCTGAAATTAGTATGCAAGGAAAAAAAAAGAAGATATTTTTAGATCTCAGCTTCAGTTGAAAATAACTGTGAAATTTCTTTTGACAGATAAAGTTCCATGTGTTTTTCCCTTGTTTACCACAAATACAGAGGCCGTCTGTGAATATAAATACATACATTTCTTATTGCATTTTGCAAGATCTACGGTGCCATTATCCTATAGCGGCTAATGTGCAGCCAATAAATCTTGCAGTTTTCAACCCTGTTTTCTTCATAGTTCAGCAGCGGTTTAAATGAAATGAAGGTAAGGAGTTAGTGAAATAATAATAGCTACATTTACATGAAACATAAGCAAGTATATACAACTTTTGCCCAACATTAATGAACAGCATCACTTGACAGGAAACCAGTCAACAAAGAAGGGATGTAGTTACTGAGTATGAGCATCAGGGAGAGCAAATTCAGATGTTCACTTGTACCGTAAGACTGAGACTGACGTTGCTTCTGCATGAGTCCACCAGCAGCATAATCTGGAGTCAAAGGAAAGCAAACAAACAAAACACATACAAAACATACACTGCTAAAAGTGATACAGTGGGACTGCTGTAAACATCCACACCTTCATTGTTGCTGGGGAGATGAGCTAGAATGTCTGCAGTGTATGAGATAAACATCTGTAAAAGTAACGGAATTCACTCACATCCCAAACTTTCGGTCACACTGGAGATTCTTCTCTACAACACTATACTTTTATCTCTAACAGTTGTCAAGCTAGAGCCTTTTGAAATAGTGATATGGAAGTTGATATTTCACTGACAAACATTGGCATCTACCGTAAAGTAAAAAAAAAAATCCAGCTAGAGGCTTCAATATGCAGGAAATCACTTCAGCACTTCCTCATTGTAAGATTTCCACTTCTCCTAAATGTACAGACTGTTGTGGTGCATTATGGGAGTGTTCATACCAGAGAGGATTCAATCCCCACGTGATGATTCATACCCTGGGCCATATAGAATTACTGCTATGTCAGACGTCGCCCACTGGCCCACAGTTTGACACGCCTAGTTTACAGCTGAGCTGATCAGAATAGAACAGCTGTTGCGGTTTTGTGGATGATTCCTGTGGACATTTTGCCATGCGCTTTGAGTTTGTGAGTTCTTTCTGATTTGTCTCCTTTGTTTTTCCAGTGTGTCTGTGCCCGTTCTCCGTGGTTCCTCTCCACCCAATCCTGTGGACTCATTCCGTGCCTTGGACTCTGGTTCTCCTCCGTTGTTTGTGCTCATGGACGCTGGTTTTGGTTTCTTAACTGTTCAACTTTATTTTCCGGACTCTGTCTCATATCAGGCGTTGAGATTTTTGTACCGTTTTGTTTCTCCTGCCTCCTTATTTAGAAGTACAGTAGATTGTGATTCTGTTCGTGTATTGTATTTTAGTTTGCCTCCTTCTAGCGTAGAAGTAGAGTAATCCAGTTCGTGGATAACATTTTTCTTCTTTGTTTACCTGCCTCCTTCTAGTGCAGAAGTTGTGTGTATTCGCTTAGTATTATTATATTTGTTGGACTTGACCCTCAGTCTGTGTCTTCTCCCTGCTGCATGTGGCTCACCCGTCTGAAATGGTGACAACTGATGCATCCAAACTTTATGAAGTACTAAGATTGTTTAACTTTAAACTGGTTATACATTTCAATCGGTTGAGTTTAACAAATACTCTCCCAAGTAAAGGTACGATTCATGGTCCCTTGTTTTATAAAGCCGTCCAACCAGTCAATAAAATGATGAACCATGTGGAATCTCTTCTCAAAGTCTGGCAAGAACTGCTGAAGATAAAATACCTTGCTGGATAATGAGGTGTTCCTAGTTTTTGTGTGCAGCCAATTATGTTGACTAAGTATCTCACAATCGGTGTGAGCCACTGGCCCTTTTACATTGCTGCCAAAAACGTTTTTTTCTTCTTTCCTCCCCCTCGCTCCCCCCAACATCTAATCTTCACATCAGCTGTTAAAAGCCCCAAAATCAGAGGCTGCAGGCAGCAAACAAAAAGCCACATTAGTCAGCAGTGACAGTTAATTTAAAGCTCAGTACCTGAGAGCTTGATCTTTCACCACGTCTTCTGATGAGAACTCAGAGGAGAGCTTTGGAATCCTGGCAACACTTAGGCACTGGCTGATAACACAAGTGAGATAACAAGTGAGCATCCTGCTTATACACCTGCCATGATGGAGGAGGCTGAAGAGACCGGATTGAGTTGAAAGAATCAATTGAGAGGATGTCAAACCATGCTGCCTTCGTCTGCTATGAATAAAATAAAATAAAATAAAATATATACACGCATTTGTGTAAATACCCAAATGCGTGTATTTATTTTTTTCCCTTTAACTTTTGGCCCCAGTTTCCCCAGTCTCTCACCCTTAACTTAACCATCCAAAACAAATGGCGAAGCTTAACCAGGACTCTTAACCAAACTTAAACCCATTGATGATGAACTTATTATTAGTTATTTTAAAGTCCTCATTCTCAGTCTTCATTGAGGCTGGAATTTGTGGGGTACGGTAAAAATGTAGGAGGATTTTTTTTTATTTCCATTAATTTTTTTGCAAATGTAATTTATTATCTCAAAAATATGATTTTCTAAATTGAGCAAATTTTGCTTTTTTTTTTTTTTTTTACATTGACACTGTTTGAATACGAAAAAGGGAAAATTAGAAATACATTTGCCAGAATAAAAGAGTCACATCTTTGTAACACAATTAAAAGGAACCAATAATTATTTTAAAATATTATATTCATTACATCATTGTGCATTTTACAGGGGTTTGGATTTTGTTTATTGAACTATATCATTTTGTATATTGCAAATAATTATTTGGAACTTTTAGGTTTTTTAATGTTTCAGAAATGGAACATAACAAGAAAGGTGACTTTTATTTTGACAATATTATTAAATATCTCTCAATTCAGTCTTTAGTGCAGCCACAGTGGCAATGACTGAACAGTGTTCAGTCAAAACCACTGTTTTCCAGTCCGTGCTTCAGGATCCTTCAGACCTGTTTAATCTCCAAGAGGCCAAAATATTGTTACACAGTTGTTGTTTGTTTAGTGCTTGAATCTTCCAGTCGTCCATCTGTCTCTTTTTATCTTCTGGGCTAATTTGGCCGCAACCTCTTAACACTCACTCATGCACTTAAGTAGCCTCCCTCTCCTGAAGTCTCACACACACACACACACACACACACACACGCTTTACATACACACACTGTTCAGTTCCGGCAGCTTGTCAGAGTGTTACTGATTGATTACTACCCAGAAGGCTCGGCTTTGTTGGTGTCAGAAGCGGGACAGGTAGCTCCGGACCACATGGGGCAGCGAGAAGATTGATGTCTCTCTTTCACTTGCTTCTCGCTGTCTCACGCTCCCGCTTCATCAGCGCCGTGCGTCACTCACTTGTCCTCTCCCCCCTGCTCTGACCCGCACTGATCACTGGCCAACACTTTATGGCTTAAGTCTTTTCTTCTTCAGTGTATGGTTGGGGATAATAACAAAGTGACTGATTCATGAGCTAAATCCCGCGTGGGAGTCCAGGGGTGGGACCACAAGTGAAAACTGAGATGAAATATTGAGACTAACAAACAGAACTGGTACTGGTCGAACTAAACCGCCGTCTGGAATTTAACAGTGGCTCAAACAGGGACCGGTATTGACAAACTCGTGTGTCATTCATGTCATCAAAGTTCTTATTAAAGTGAGGCTCAACTGGATGGACGGACGTGATTCATGATGTGGGTGTTTCTTACCTCCCCTGAGTGACAATGAGTCATAAAATCCACACCAAAGGCTGTGCAGCTGCTGGTCACTGATTTATGGTGGTCGACTGTAGCAACATGTCTTTTTGTCTATAGCCAATGCATCATCACGCCGATAGAACCTGACGCTGCTTCTCGGCTTCAGTCATCATTTCACTGACAAGGCATCGAAGATATCAAGTTCTCAGGTGAGCTCAGTTCACTTCACTGACGCAGGCTTGCTTTTGGAGCAAATGTGTGATGAACTCACATGTCGCTCATCTAACACAGGTGACGCTCAGAGCAGAATAGCTGCTGGATTAGATCAGCAGCAACCAGTGCTGCCCTTTACCGCAGATCTTTCGAGGCGTTCGCCTTCTTCAGTGAAAGCAGTTGACGTTTATAGAATCTCAGAATGGACAAATGGCCCTTGGGATTGAAATAATATATCATTTTAAGATTAATAAATACTCTTAGTCAACATGTACTGTTGCCAGGGCAGTCGAGCATTCAACGCGGAACATGTAAATCGTGACGTAAACAGCGTGACCCATTCACAAAACAACACTGAAGGCAGCAGCAGAGTCATTGTCAGCCTGAAGTCAGCGCAGGGATGTAGTCATGATCGACCTCAGAAAACCCACAGAAAGTGGTGTTCCACGTTTCTGTCATGTTTCTCTTGCGCTTTTATTTTGTCATTTCATGTGTTCCTGTCGTTTCCTTTTCCTTCTATTTCTTCAGTTTCACAGCAGTGCAGCTGAATCCCATTCCGCTGATCAGGCTCCACTGATTTTTACACCTGGGTTCCAGTCTGCACTACCCGTTAGCTACATTTACTGACTTTTTTCTTCATATTGAGGTGTGAAACCTTTCCTGTCTCCGCACTGGACCGTGGTAGAGTGTCACAGGGGAGGTGCTCGCTCTCCACACCTCCGAGGCTGGAGCGCACACTCCAGGGTTTGATGTTCTGTTGGAGCTGGGACAGGGATGAGGCGAGTCTGGGACAGAGCTAAGTTACTTGGTTTATGACTTTGTCACAGCCAAACTGCACAGAAGCACACATTCAGAGCTGGACACGCACCGGGCACCTCTTCACTTCTGGAGAGACGTCACTCACTCGGCAACCCCTCCCACATGCAGCGGCCACACACATAGAGGAACAGCGCACCTGCAGCAGACACTCTACATTCACTCCTACAAAAGACTATTTTAAGGCTTGGAACGCATTCTTTCTTTTTTCATTAACTGTAATGGGAAAAATCGATTCAGATTTCGAACAAATCGCTTCTCAAACGGCCGTCTGGAACGGATTGTGGTCGAGAACCGTAGTACCACTGTACTCTTAGTCAACATGTCCCTTGTTGGATCATGCTTTTACCCCCTGTATCTATTGGTTATCTATCATGAAAGTTGTCTTCCATTCTGTTCAACACCAAACCAACGCATGCATGAGCTGCTCAATCAACACCTGCGCCAGTTCCCCTCCATCCCACTTGTCTCATGGATATTCAGCTCTTCCCAGTTGCCATATCACCTTCAACTTAACACGTTAAACCTTCCTGCCCTTCCCACGTTGAGTAAACATGTCGATTCTTATGTAAGATTTTCTAGGCATCCGTGAATCAATTGGCCATCTAGTTCTCCGTTTTTGAACAGTAACAAGCCTGTTGAGTGTGTGCTGCCACAGGAGACATCAATTGTTCATGTGTGAGCCTCCACACTTGAAGCAGCCTCCACGACATCATTCCTCTCCTCTAGAGCTCGTCCCTGCTGGAGGCATTAATGATCCAGTATAGGCTCTGCCCTCTTCTGCCCACCACCTGCATTAACAATAGCAGCAGCTAACATGGAGCTGTGCAAGATTCTCACATACTCGGGAAGTTTGTTGGCATCTGGAAATTTAATGATCTGGCTAGGGAAGCGACCCTGTACTCGCTGACCCTGAGGCCTGACGCCTTAAATGATGAGTTCATGCGGCTCAGACAGAGTAGTTGTTTGGTAAAAAAGTAGCCTGTCAACAAATATATTTGTCACTCAAGCTTGATGGCCATATCACTGTCCAAAAACTGGTTTATAAGCTGTTCCATTAGAGAATATTGGAACTATTTTTTTTAACAGACATACCAACATTTACCAGTCTATTTTCCCAACTGGCAGTTCTTAGCTTTCACCGTGCCACAGGCCCAGTAGTGTAGTGTTTGTCTGTAATGCTGGGTTAGTCAATAAGCTTGTTTTGAGGTGTTCCAGCACTGAAAGGCTGAACTGTTTGGACTACAGTGGTACCTCGGTTCTCGACCACAGTCCGTTCCAGACGGCCGTTCGAGAAGCGATTTGTTCGAAATCTGAATTGATTTTTCCCATTACAATGAATGGAAAAAGAAAGAATGCGTTCCTTCTTCTGTAGGAGTGAATGTAGAGTGTCTGCTGCAGGTGCGCTGTTCCTCTATGTGTGTGGCCGCTGCATGTGGGAGGGGTTGCCGAGTGAGTGACGTCTCTCCAGAAGTGAAGAGGTGCCCGGTGCGTGTCCAGCTCTGAATGTGCGCTTCTGTGCAGTTTGGCTGTGACAAAGTCATAAACCAAGTCACGCTCTGTCCCAGACTCGCCTCATCCCTGTCCCAGCTCCAGCCCACAACAGGACATCAAACCCTGGAGTGTGAGCTCCAGCCTCGGAGGTGTGGAGAGTGAGCACCTCCCCTGTGACACTCTACCACGGTCCAGTGCGGAGACAGGAAAGGTTTCACACCTCAATATGAAGAAAAAACAGTCAGTAAACGGGACACGTCTGCATACAGAGGCTGCGTTATACACAATAACAAAGCGTCGTGGGTCAGCTGATCGGCTGACCCACGACGCTTTGTCGTGGGTTATATGTTTTCTGGCTTTTTTCGGGGGCGTTCGAGTTCTGGATTTTCATTTGAAATCTGAAGCAAAAAAATCTAGACATTTTTGTTCCAACTCTGATTAGTTCGAAGTCCGAGACGTTTGAAAACCGAGGTACCACTTGTTGTTCTCTACTGATGTCATCTGATCATATTGTCAAAGAATTATTTTATATTTATGACGTTTCAGTGAGTTGATGGTTTTGCTCTGTGAATGAAAGCCTTGACTTTGAGGTCTGACCTGGTTGTATAGAGTGAGGCAAGGGTCTCACTTTGGTAAACGTGCCATGCTTTAGCCCGTACTGTACAGTCAGTGTGATCGCAAGTGAGCTGACGCTGATCATGGCACGCTTCTTCAGAACAGCACACTTGGAGTCAATTCCAGTTCCTTCCTTAATCTTCAACCTCAGTCCTCAATCTTAAACCCTACACCTCATTCCTCAAAAGGGTTAAGGGAGATTTTGCTCGGGAATTCTGGCACCTCAGTCAGAGAAAAGTCACACAGTATCACACCATTTGGGCCGCATGTTTTGACTTTCGAACTGCGTCTCTACAGCTAAGGCTCTGGGAGGAGTAGCGAGCTGAAAATGTAAATAAAACGGCCGACATGAAGAACAATATCAGCTTAGTTCTCATGAATACGCCTGAGTGCATTCACAAGAACTATGTCAACAGTGCTCCTGGTTCACTTAGAGATAGCAAAACATGTGAAATGATTTACCAATCTCAGCCTTCAGCTTCAATGTTTGCATTCAATGCTCACCATTCACGTTGGTCACTTATTCCAACTTGTACGTACAACAAATGTATCGTGTTACCCCTTGTTTCATGGTACATCCTCATGCGTTCTTGCGTTTAACATTTAATATGAAGGCGGGAAGAATAGCAGGAAGAGTCAGAAAGCCCCCTCTGACAACTTCTTGTCAGCTGTTCTCGATCACCTCTACTATACATTTTCCCAAATAAATAATTCTAATGCTAAAAAAAAGGTGCCACAGTTGGACCTCATTTACAAATATCTGCTTCAGGTTGGTACTCGCCTCCCTCTTTCTTACAGTGAGCTATTTCCCTGCTACATATTTGCATATGTGGACAAATGCATCAGCCCCTCCATCCAATTCCCTGTTGTATAATGTTCTATAAATAAAAAATAAGAATGCAACTGGAAATTGCCTTCTTCATCACCAGAACTACTGCAGGGAGTGCAACTGTGGGTGCCACAAATCCCCCGGTGTGGAGAGAAAAACATCAGCCTCTTCCTTCAGCGTTCGCACACACACACACACACACACAGACGCATACTAACTCTTTGACCTTTTTCATAAACTCTTTAATATGCATGCACTCATAAATTTCAAGTTATGACACCAGGTGACCCAATTCATATTTTGGGATAATCTCAGAAAGACCTTCTTTGTAGCCTGCTGTGTGTGGACCTACTTTTCTGCTTCATGCCAGTTGGCATATAGAACCAAGTCCTTGTTGTGCATATGATCATATCAAATTTATGAAACACTCTTAGCAAGTCAGCCAAAAACTAGACGTTACTCAAAAGTCTTGCTGTTGCCTTCTAATTGCATGTGGTGTGTTTTTCTTCTCTTCATGCAGAGAAGCAACTCATTCTCGCTCCTAAGACGTCAAATATCAAATGTTTTGAAGTCCCAGTGTGATGCAGATGTCAGCCTTCCACGTTGCATGTTGACCGAGGGCCGGGCCATTTGTACTAGAAATTCATAACTGAGTGGTTCTGACAGAAATGGATCATGATGAGTGGAAGATCATCAACATGTTCAAAGAGCCTGTCAAGCCTTATTTCGCACTTTAAGTCTTGATCTCATTTGAATGAGCTTTGCTCCGCTGACAGAGCTGGCCACCAGGACCTGCCGCTGATGTCTCCTCACATTGCTGTGTCACGGAGAAAGTGTGTTTATAATCCTGCGGTTTGGAGGAAAACTGGCAGTGTTAGTGCTGTTGTTAGATGAAGTCACCAGTCGAGTGTAAATACTGCTGTATTCGTGCACCAATTTACTGCGATTCTCGTGCTGAGTTGTCTTTAAAAAAAAAAAAAAGGGATGCAGCCGCATGGGACTTGGGAGTCTTGGGCAGTGTGATGGGGTGTAAGAAAATATCGCGACACTTGAGTCAGCTGTATTTTTGCCGAAATATCCCAACACTTGAATGTGTGATTTTTCTTGATATTTTGAGATGTCGGTATCAATATTTAATGCATAGATACTTGGATATGCTGCTGCATTTGTTAGGTGTTTAATGCTAATGTTTTCATTTCTTTTTGTCATTTTGTTGTTTAAGGGAGCGAGTCATTCCTCTGTTGGAGTGTGAAATGTAACTGAAAGTCTGACTAAAATCATAATCATAACAACAATTTGTTTTCGTGCACATCATATTATACTGCATTATCTACTGCCGAACTGTATACTGTGATACTATATATATATATATATATATATATATATATATATATATATATATATATTTGTATCACCTCTACTGTATCGTGATACGTATTGCATTGCAAGGCACCAGCCAATACACAGCCCTACAGTGTGAATGCCCACTATGCTGCTTCTCAAGAGTCTGATAGATCTTTCGTCCTCACCAATGTGACCTTTCAGTCAATGAAATCGCAACCTTTTGAAGCCAGGTCCCAAAGCGGGTACTGTAGCTTTGAAAGTACTGGTTTCGTATATTCATCCACTCAGCCAAGCTGTAAAATTATGATGTCATTTCACCCACAGAATGGATCTAAATATTGTAAATATAGTCATAAATCTGTGTCTCGTGTTTCATTGTTCTGAGCCATGAAAGATTGTTGTTAACAGGTGAGGGGACAGCCACAGTCTGAAGTGAAATGCGTAGCAAGGACCTCGCTGGTGACGTCAACCCTGCGGGTGGTGGATGATTACAGACCTGCTAAGCTGTTTCTCATCTGCATGCAGGGTTTTTGCTTCTTAATGCACATGAGCTGTGTTGTTTTCTTCATTGTTTGAAAGTACTGCATTGGCTTTGCTTGTTTTCAGTGATCGCTGCTGCGTCTGGACACAGCGCTTCTTTTAAAGATGGTGGGGAAAATGATCCGCTCCTTTGTGAACTCGGCCTCATACCGTGATCACTGGTCACATTTTATTTTTTTTTTGTTTGAAACTTTCGTCCTTTCAGCGAAAACTTAGAAAGCGACCAGCTTTTTTTGTGGATCAGGAAGCCATATGTGAATGACTGCAGGGATGAGACTCTGAAATCGTCTCAAGGTGTTGTCCCCGAGGGCCGATGATGAGCGTGAAGAAACTTGAGCCTGAAAAACAACATATTGCCTGGTCTTTTAATTGGAGCAGCCTAATCGTCTGCAAAAACAAGCTGTTGCCTTATTTAAAAAAAAAAAAACAAAGAAAAAAAAACAAAAACAGAAAGCATGATCTCACAGATCTTGACTGCAGTCGCTCAAAGTGGGAAATCACTCACAGACATCTGCTGATCAAAAACATAACAGTGATCATAACTTTGGTTGTAAATGAAGCAGTTCTCATAAGTGGATCGTAGGAAAAAAAGCACCTTTGTAACATGGATGTCCTCCTGTTTAGAATCTGATCACAGGTAAGGAGAACAGGTTCGCTCATAGACCTTTGGAGGGAAAAGATGAGACTCAAGCGTGTGCGAAACATGTGGAAGTAGCAGAAGCAAAGAGCCGTAAAACTGAGCACAAAGCGGCCGGCAGTAAAAGAGAGGTCTTGGGTTTGTGTTTCATCCTAGTGCTGTTTGTGTCGGCAGCTCTCACTGGAGCTCTAAAGCTTCCAAAGCAAGACATCTTTATGATGGCAGATCCCAGCACTACATTTAACTTGCCGGGCATATCCTCTGCTCTCTTCATTCCTCTGTCGAGTTTCTATTTCTTCTCTCTTCTCGCCTCTGTGTTCACAAGACTTTGGACTGTAATGTCGTGTTGTCTGCCTTGTACTTTCATCCACTCTGTTGCAGAGAGGTTTTCATGGTGTCACACTGATGCGTTTATTCATACTCAGCGTAGCATCACTATGTATTTGTTTAATGTGCGTAGTGTTGCAGTAAAAAAAATAAATAAAAAAAGAACCATCTCTCAGTTGCATTTCCAAGTGCAACAACAGTTATCAACAGTGTTACTGTTGAGTATGTAGTATGTAAGTTCGATTACAAGTTACTTGTCAAGTTACATTTGGCAGCCGGCTACAGCTCTCGTCGCCTAAACAATATCTTTTATGTCAATTTTGAGGCTGGAGTTCTTGGGGGTCCAGTGTTTGTCCATGTTTGGGGCCATTTTTTAGCACAATCTTACATGAATACAATATGAACAATATGAACACACTCTAACCCATTGTAGCAAAAACCCCACACACAAAAGCAACAAGAATGAAAAACAAAACAAAGTGATATATTACCATTTGTATAATAAAATGTAGGGAAAGCCCCATTATTTTTCTTATTAGTTTATGAAGTCTCAGTGTGTCACGTCTCCTGTTGGCCACCTGGAGGCAGCAGTTGCACTTAAGTGGCTGCTGTTACTTTCGATAGAAAATGCAACATCAGTACATCACATGGTTACCTTTTCTTCCTGCACCAAAGACAAAAAATCTATAAAAGTCTAAAAATCTTTCATAAGTATCGTTTAACTTGACCTACAAAACTGGTACATAGTTTTGTGAGTCCACACTTTCGACACATTTGTGAGGCTACTTCATTTCGCGCTCTTTAACCGGCGATTTCTGCGCGTTGGTGGAACCTGTCGGGTTAATACCGTCATCCATAGCAGACACTAAAAGTAGTGGCTGTATTTTCAGCGAGAAACGTGCATCGCTCTCCTCACGCCTGTTATTTACTGCCGGTGTTGGTGCCAAATGTGTCCTCTTACCAAATGTGCCCCATCTGCCGCGGAGTGATGATGTCACATCCGGCATATATATATATATATATATATATATATATATAAATAAAGGATTTCAAGGCGCTTTCTACCTCATGCGTAGCATTTATTTCCACAAAATATGATGCTTGTTGTCACGAACCCCCCTCCGTTGGTTCATTTTGGTTTGGACTACTTCCTGCTCCCGCCTTTTTCTCTGCCTCTCTTCCAGGATTGGGGGTCTTTTTCCCGCCACAGACACACACACACCTGAGTCTGATCCTGCAATCATCTCCCGCTCACTACTTAAACGCTGGCCAGATGACAACCACATGTGGGTCTCTCGAATACATTCCTTACATTTGTCATCGAATCGTCTGCGAAGTTCATGTCCGTTCTTGTCCGCGCTCTTCGGAACAAGGCGTCGTGTTTGGCTGACATGTACGAAGCTTTGTTTTTCTTTGATATCGCGCAAGACACAATACACATCCAGATACATTTTTATTCATTTGCCAGGTGAAATATGCATCAATGAAGGAGTTGTCACCCCCGCCAAATCGCTCCTCCCACTTCCGCGTTAGCCGTAAGACGTCATGATTGGCTGACACGTACGTAAGTTACTGGCATCGCTGGATAAATCATCAAACTAAATAACAATATACCTCTTGGCTGTTGAAGATGATAACCACCACTCTTCTGACCCCAGCCACTGTGTCCACTGTGGTTGGTGATTGACCGACTTCCTGTGTCATGGAGACGCGTACAGTTGCCTCCACGTATGAACTACCTCCACAGTGAAGGCGCACTGACACATAGAAAGCGAGAGGGAGGGAAGGAGGTGTGCTAACCCGCACGTTGTGTCCTTGCCCTCAGCTGCCACTTGTGAATATGTCACGCTTTGAGGTGGTGAAATCTGGTCATAGATGCTGGCACTCGCCCGTGGACACGCCGTCCCACGTACACATGCATGAGCACAAATGTGCTAACTTGTCCCCGCGGGTGTGACAAGGACAGTGAATCAAAGGACACTGAGAAACCCATCCCTGACGAACATCAAATCAGACAGCTATGTGCTTCACAACGCTGTCAAAAACACAGCAGCCCTTTCTGTAGTCGAACCAGAAAGAGTCATCGCTTCTGATAAATACCATCCCTTGTTACGCTGTGCACTCTATATATTCATTCTCACGAACACAGCAGTTGAAATGTATCCAATCTAGTAGGCAGTGAAGCCAGTAGACCAGATCATCTTTGCAGAGTCAAAGTGCACGTAGTCCATTCACCTCCTCTGGATTCATGCTTGACTGCAGCCCACCTCCTCCAGCTCTCCTCAGGGCTACTGAGGCATTCTCTGGACAACGGGCTGATATAAATCTCCTCAGTGCATCCCAGGAGTGCCCTGGGGGCTCCTCGCAGTTGCTCAAGCCTCAAGCGCCTCCTGTTGTGGATGGCTATAGTGCTACAGGGGCAGCAGCTTCGCTTCTTACGTCTACTGGACAAGCTCATTCCATGTCACTGAGTTGTTTTACCCAACGTTACTTAGGTAAAAGTTAAATAAACGGACAAAAAAAGACAGAGCTGCAACATTCTATTTGAAATATTCACCACCAAAATATGTTAATGTACCATAAATTCCAGAGCTCACCATAATAAAAGTGGGAATTTAAGACCACTAAATTTAAGAAGGAAAACAGATTTTGTTCATACATAAACCCTTCCTGTCTAAAAACTGCAGCTGTGATGTTTTAACGTCTTGAAATTGACTAGTGTTTTGTGCCAGCAAGTACATCAGAATCAGAATCAGAATCAGTGTCAGTGTTGTGACACCAGAGTAATGACCAGTTTGGTCATAAAGAATGTTATTCTCTGCAAATACAGAGTCTTTTTAACAAAATATTTTAATTTAGTCTTCACAGAAATACCAGATGGAGCAGGGACGAATCAGCTGAGACAACTAAAACTGAGAGAAACTATTCGTAAAGTTTGCATTGCTCACACACTGCGTGAAGAACAGTTGTCACTGAGCCACGTTTCATCGTCTAAAGCAAAAGACTGATGACAAAATAAACGTAAAATGGTAAAAACAGCGGTCTGATTCCTTTCTTTACAACCCACAATACAGACAGGGAGTTAAATAAAGAACAGCTTGTGTGTTTGTTTTTAACACAGTTGATTTCTTGTCTTTCCTGCTCCACAGAAGTGCAGTCTTGACAGGGGTGAAATCAACATGAATAGTACATCTTCAGTGAACCAGGGTTGTGGGGAGTGCTGGAGCCTTGCAAATGTGAAATCACTGTTTCTCCTAAAAAAATATGATTGATAATTTAAAATTGCTGTCTTTATGGAATGGAAATCTGCGGAGAAATGCATTAAAAAATGAATAAAAATACAGATAATTGTTGAAAAACTGTGCTTCTGTGACAAGATATTTGTCTTCCTCTTTCTCTGCCGCTGCTTGTGAAGACCCTTCAAGTGACCTCTGTTTATCCAACCGGCTTTGATGAACCGGGAGCTTGGCTCCTGCATCTTAACAAA
The DNA here is from genome assembly GCF_027744825.2 of Synchiropus splendidus. NCBI lineage: Eukaryota > Metazoa > Chordata > Actinopteri > Syngnathiformes > Callionymidae > Synchiropus > Synchiropus splendidus. The sequence goes on along the minus strand of NC_071340.1, from coordinate 13,084,732 downwards.
GATGACATCTACTGAGAGCTAAAACTGTTCCAGGGACAGAGACATTGAGTGTTGGTTTATGTTGAATTCTTGTGGGCAAAACGCAAGATTTTCTCATATTAAACAGCCAGCTCAGCTCGCTCTGTTGTTGCATTGTAAAGAATGTCTGTATCACAAGCCTCCCACTTCCTGTGGCTTCTATTTTTACAGTCCTCTTCCTGTTTCACTTGCTCTTTATCTCTCTTGACTAGATCATTGCCCGAATATCTTTGATTGACTCATTGGTACCGATCTAGTCACTATTATAATGTTAATTTCCGACAATACTAAACAAATACTAAGGACTTAAAACCGAATGTGCATTCCTGATGTCACCCTGGAGGCATTCGATGAGATTCAAAAAGCCCTTATATAAGCACCTAAAAACTGAATTTGCGCACCACTATTCAAAACAAACATATTTTCCTGCTTCGTGTGGCGCGTGAACACTAGATGAGAAACGCTGGAGGGAGTTTTGGGTTGACACTCCGTACATCCCGTGTGCGAACTAGGAACAGAAAGTTTCGCTGCTGATATTGGCTCCTTCCACCTCACCTCCAAATGTGTAGAGGTGGACGCTGATGCAAGATCAGCAGTTTACCAAATTTCTGTACGCGATGAAAAATAGGAGGACCGCAGGGAAAAGGTCAAAGCAATAAAGTTTGACATGTAGATATGAAGGTCTTCTTTATCCTCAGGTGTATTTTTTTTTCCTGCAGCTGTCAACATTATACATTAGTGCTGCGAACCATGTTTCTTTTATCCTTCAAATATGATGCTGTGTTGTACAGATGAATGCAAATCAAATTTACTGTGTCATGATGTGAGTGTTGTGGTCTCTGCCGATCATATTATCATACAGACTAACTAACTAAATTTCTATTCATATAAAAGAAGCCTGTCAGTCTGTATTTTAGATTCCTTTTTTTTTTCTTCCAAAAACACTCAACAAATTACTTATATATATCTATATCTATATCTATATCTATATCTATATCTATATCTATATATAATTTTTATGTATTTATTTTATTTTCCACATTTCATTATTATTTATTCATTTATTTTTATATTTACTTAAAATATATACACATTATATATATATATATATATATATATATATATATATATATATATATATATATATATATACACATATATCGTGCAAATTATGGTGACATGCATGGTTAAGCAGTATTATGTTGAAACTATGATGAAAAAATACTTTTTTTGGTTAAGGACTATTATACAGGTTAGAGTCTTTACCAATGGTTGAACGATGTGACTCCTTTGGTTAAAGTCACATGATATCTTGCTGTCAATCCTGTTGACAAACCTGTCACATTATTGTTCTTATCAACCTCATTTAAGGAAAGCGAACAACACGACTGACTGTGGTCACGAGAGAAAACACTCACTGAGTTGCATGTCGTGCTGGTGGTGGCCTCGGACAGGGACGTTAATGGCAGCGGACGGTCTCCTGAAGGCATCAGTCAATCACCACGTGCTCTCTGTGCTGCGATGCTCCTCGACAGCGGAGGATCAGTGAGCACATCATTTATTCAGCAACAAAGGTGTCACCACGCCTGCGTACAATACTTCTGCACCCCGGGCTCAAAAGAGAGCCTCACGCAGCGTAACCACCTTCTGTCGATAACTCAGACTCGGTGATTCTGGATTCACACTGATTCTTAATAACCTCCACTTCAATAATTTATGGCAGTCAATTCGGAGCTTCGTTTCATCGCGCTTTCGTTCCCATGTCTTCACGAGAAAATAGCACTGTGCAGCCAATTATCACGCTCTTCTCAGCTGTATCATGTACAGATGCTGCAGCATCACACAAATAGCTTTCAGGTGTGAGCTGAAGCTAACACAGAAGCTTCAAGGTTTTCCTATGTGCAAGTCCTCAGTGGTTACTGAAAACTTTTTAAAATTTCTTTGTTCTTCAACATCGAGAGGAACCAGCTGAGGTGGCTGGGGCATCTGATCTGGATGCCCCCTGGACGGGCATGTCCTACCGGGAGGAGACCGCGGGGAAGACCCAGGACTCGCTGGAGAGATGATGTCTCCGGTCTGGCCTGGGAACACCTCGGGATCCCCCAGGAGGAGCTGGAGGAGGTTTGTGCGGATCGGGAAGTTTGGACTTCCTTGCTCAGAATGCTGCCTCCGCGACCCGACCCCGGATAAGCGGCAGAAGAAGGTGAAGGTGAAGGTGTTCTTCAACAACACTTCTCCTGTGGTTTCCATCTCCACCCCTAGTTTCCTCACCTCTCCTCTGCTGCTCCCCAACTTCTTATCAGACTGTCATGAGTCTGTCTGTTTATCGCTGGTTCTTTCTCCGTCCCCTCACCTCATCCTGGTCTTCTTCACCACGGGCCCCAGGGAGCTCAGTCCACCATATTTCCCCTGCGCTCTTTTAACACGCTATCGCTCTTCACCAACACCACCTGCTTCTAGCCCACGCCACCTCGCAAGTCTCTGTGCAGCAGAGCTGTTACTAGGTTTTTATCTTTTTTAGGTTGTCACTGTCTTCCATGAACTATCTCTCTGACATGTAGATACTGAAGCGCAGCTTACATTTTATCTCCGGTGGATTCATTTGCTCCATTTTTATTAGGACGATTGATTCATATCGGAGGTTATAAACAGGGGAAAAGGAATCCATTTTCAAGTAAAACAAAGTCATATTTCAAACTTAAAATGTTTTCACAAGGTCAGTTGATCAGCCTCGGATAATTACATTTTATAATATTATAATGATAATTACATTTTCTGTTCCAGGTTACCTTCTGTGTCCAGAAGTGGCACCGAAGGAAGTGTATTTGTGCCATCAGAATATTTATTAATTTTTTTAACTAGTTGAAAGAAAAGTCAACAACAAAGTACATGTTATGTGATCATCAGTGTGACACATGATCAGGTGGCTCTGTCCTGACCAATTCTGTGCGTTTAAAAAAAAATTCAGCCATTCATTTTTTGAAGAAACAAACCAAAAAAAAGATAATATTTATTAGTGAATTTAACCATTGATAATAATAATAATAATAATAATAATAACATTTGAAAATTAAGTTTAATTCAACTATTTGATAAATAAAATTCAAAATAAACCACCGCAATAAATTGGAATTACAGAGTCCGACTGTTCAATATTCTGATGGCCCAAATATATTTCCATATTTGACAGACTGGTCACTGACTTGCATGGTTTATCTGCTTCCGCATCCACAACTTGCAAAAAAACAAAACAACCCTTGACTAATATATGACAAATATATGACCAATATATATAGCAGTTGTTGAAAATAATATGATAGTTCAAACCAAACAGAAATCCGTGATCAAACAAGTGATCTCACTTGGTGACTGTATTTCAGTTCCCTCTTCAAATGCTGAACCGAAGAAAGTTTCCGTTGATATTAAGTCTCTGTTTGTCTGTTCAGTCGGTGGTTTTTATACGGTGTTTTCGTCGTCGAATTCACTGGCTGTGTCCTGGCTGTCCTCGTGTGTTGGTGTGCTCAGCGTGCCAGGACCTGTAATGTGCGAACAGATGCTCACCATGCAGGAGTGAGTGTGTGTGGCCGCCACTTCAGTCTAAGACACATTGAAGTATATCATCATCTTTGTTTCGGATAGGTGAGTGGGAGTTTGGCACCTGCAGGCTGAAGCAGGAAAACATCGTGTTGAACGAGTGAGTGAGACCAGCAGAGTTCTGCATCCTGTTTTGTGCTTGAGCTCTTTAGGAAGCGTTCAGGGATGGTGGTCCTCAGTAGGCCTCCTGAGTCACAGTTACAATTTGGCGCCGCACTGGCTCCACCGCTTCACTTCAACTGAAACATACTGCTGGGTCTAAAGCAAACAGCTCCCTGCAAATCCATCAAGAAATGGAATCATTACCCGCAACAGTTGAAGGTTGGATTCCCATCTGGGTCCAACACTCTGGAGTGGTGATTGATCTTTGGAAGGTGGACAAACATGAGTTGCTTGGATCAGTTTTAGCCCAACTTAATAGAAGTAAATATGAACTGTGGATTTGCTCTGTCTTTTTCAATGCCTTTGATGAGAAAACTGTTATGTTTGTTTTAAAAGCAAATAAAGAAACCTTAGTTGTTCAGGTTCGTGAGGAATGTAAACATGAAATTTGTTGAGATTTAAAATACTTATGATTGTTGTTGTTTGTTTCAATATGTAATATCTCTACCTGTCCTTTGTTTTGCCATAGCAACAGGACACAGATATTTTCTTGTCTTGTCTTTTCGCACAGTTACTTAAAGAGGTCTCACGGTAGGTAGGTGTGACTCGGGAGGACGATCAAGATAGGTTGCGGTGGAGGAGGCTGACTTGCCCTGGTGACCCCAGATGGAGAACGGATGCTTGACTTGAATAAAAAAAAACAAAAAAAATCCATATCGATTTCCATCACTGTATCTCTAACATGCAGTTTTACAATTAAGACTCAGACTCAGATACAACTTGCAACTTTTAAAAGTTTCCTTTTTTTGGTTTCTGCTGGTCTAGTTGTGGGCTGGACTGGCATCCTCTTCACCAGGACTATTTCCTGCCCGATCAGAAGTGTGTGTGTCCGTTTCACTGCACTGCCCCGTGTGTGCTCCCCCAGCGCCATTATTGCTGTACATAACCAAGATAATGGGACACAGACAAATACAAACAAATCAGTCGGCAGATCACAGCCAGACACGTAAACATGATGGTTACTGATATGATGGAATAAAACTCCCACTGGGGGGATTTTGGAGCTTTATTCAGGAGATGATTCTCGGCGACTTCAGGGATTAATTTTCACAAGAGATTCCTTGATGTGATACCAAGAAAGTGCTTTTGATGTGCTGATGTCTGTGAGATATGTTTTGTTACAATTGTATTATTGTCAAGGAAGTTATGTTTTCAAGCGTTTGTCTGGTAGCGTGTGTTTAAATTAAATTGAAAAGATATGGACAAATTTGGATTAACATTTTAAGGAAATATATGAAATGAGAAAACAAAAGATTCAGTTTCTGGAGTGATCACCGTCTGGAAGAAGGAATTGCTTAAAGGATTCCTTAACATTAGGAGGTAGAACGGTTTTCCAGCATTTGTGCTGTTTATTGGCTTTTGGATTCGATGGATTTGAAGGACACTTTGTCACAGGGACATTGTGTTGATCGTAGACTGAAGCTGCTTGGCAGAGACTTGCACTCTCTGAGTGCTTTTGTGATTATCACCAGGTGTGTTGACCTGTCTGTGTCATTGTGTTCGCTTGTGTCCCAAAGTGGTTTTTATAATCTACTCCTCAACTCTCAAATTTCCTCCCATATGCCAAACATACATGCATATTTGTACATACAGACCTGATCAAAATCGTGAGATTTTTTAGCTTTTGCACGTTAGAGAAGTAGAGCTACAATATGCAAAAGCTAGAAGGGGGAGCGAGACAAAAAGCACTTTGAAAAAGTAATTGATTGAACACAAGTAAACTGATCAAAAGTTTCAGACCATCGCTCAAAAAATTACAAAAAAACTCTCCAAACCAGAACAAAAAACATTTCTCAGTGGGCTTCAGTAATGAGTAGCGCCACCATTATCACTTCAGAAGTTCCTTTGAGCATGCTTGATGCGAGTGTTTCCAGGAGGCTATTGGGAACACTGCTGCAAGTGGTGAAGATGGCTTCATGAAGGGCATCAACTGCCTGGAACTGATGGCCAATCTTATCAACTTCCCTTGCCATTCCATCCCCAAATGCTCTCTGTAGGATGTAAATCAGGGGAACATGCGGGATGGCCCAAAAGAGTGATGTTATTCTCCCTGAAGACGTCCTTGGTCAAGCGAGCATTGTGAACTGCAGCGTTGTCCTGTTGAAAACCCCAGTTGCTACCAGCCCTCGTTTGACACCCCTCCACCACCTGAAGCTCCAGTGTTCCACTGAAATAAAAAGCACCCCAGATCATGATGGACCCCCCTCCACTGTAGAGCACATCTCAGGTGGGATCTCTTTGTCATACCAGTAACGTTGGAGGCCATCTGGACCGTCAAAGTCACATTTTTTCCTCACCATTTTTTCCACCTTTCAGTGTCCCATGTTTGATGCCCACTGGCAAAGTCTAAACAGGCAGGTTTGTCTTTGAATTCATTTTTTGTTTTTGAAATCTTTTGCCCACAAACACCATCTGATGGTTACTGTGCTGCAGTGGGCACCAGTAAGTTCCTGAGTTTGGGTGGAGGACCATCTGTGTCTTGACGGACAGCCGACTGTATCCTCCAACTCAGCTCACGTGTCATTTTTATGGGTCCACTGCTTGACTTTTTTGTTCCCTAATGCTCAGGATTTTTAAAAAAGTCTAGAAAGCTTCTTAGCTTTAGCCATCAGGAGGACATGACCATGTGAATGCCTGACAGAAAATGAGAATTTTAAGCAGATTTTGGCTTTTTTAGCCTGTGGTCTTAAACTTTTGATGAGGTCATTAACAACCTAGTTTCAGTTTTCATTTTTTTTTTTTTGCCAGCCCAAATGCCCTAATGTGCAAAAATGCATATTCTAGCAATTTTTCAACTGGTCTTAAGATTTCGATCAGGTCTGTACGTATGTGAGAGGTGTAAATGTTGGGTTGCTATTGCAAGAGCATATTAAGGAAGAAAGGAAGGCGGGGTGAAGACAGACTGCCTCCTCTGCTGACTTAGTCCTCCCTTATCCCTGTCTTTCTGCGCTGCGGGATGCCTTCACAGCTTTTGGAGGCAGTGACACTGGCGCATTCACGCACACACACAGCCACTTAGTCTCTGTCACTTTCTCTCACAAGTCCTCACAGAATCGTGTCTTCTCCGCCACACAACCGCCCAGTGACAGCGACTGCCAGTCTTTGTTTTCCGCTCACACACTTAAAAATCCCTGCCGAGGCTCGTTCAGCGCCTGGACTGGCGGTTATTGTCACATTGTGTCGTGTAAATTACAGAGGTGAAACAAGAGGGAACAAGAGGGCGATAGACTGAACATGGGAACACGGGGGTTTCTCTCCAAGACAGAATAATGTAAAGTGAGATCCAACGTGTTTATGCTCACTTCTCTTTTCAGAGCTTTTGCTTCGGGGTCAGAGATGAGAGTCGTGAGGTTTGGTAACTGGAGGACGTGATCAGACAGGTGGTCTTTGTGAGCGCGAGACTGTTTTGCACAGACAGAGGAACGAGTCGGGACGAACAATGGGAGCAATTTGAGCAATCAGCGCAACATTTGCCGATGACGCACACAGAATATTCATGTGCAAATGCCGGCAACGCTTTTGTAATGTGGCATGTTAAAACCAATTAGTCCTCGAAACAATCGGCATTATCAGCGGACTAATAGTGTATTGTTGGGTTTAAGAATGTTAAACATACAGGTACTTCCAATGTTGAAGACTCTGGTGTGTGCTTGCCCTTGTCTCCGGCAGGAACTCGGGTTTCCTCCCATCGTCCAGAAACCCACAGAAGCATAATGGCTGTCGGTTGTGAGTGGCCTGTGTGTGTGCCCTGTGATGGAGGGCCACATGTCCAGGACGTCCCTTGTCTCTTGCCTAGCTGGTTGAGATAGTCTCCAGCCCAGCTGTCGACCTAAATGGAGTATTTGGCAGCAAAATGATCGGAAACTGCCTGGCCCAGAAGACATGCTCATGTTCTGAGGATAGTTTTTGACATTAGCCTGGGTGAAGAAAACCTTTGAAAAAGATGGCAAAGACGAATATTGGGAGTAAGAAAAAGGTCACTCCACAAACTTCATTGGTTTTGAGACAAATAGAGATGTGCATAATCTGTCATCTGTTGTAGCTTTCTTATAGCACTACTACAGCAATACTCATTTTTTATTTTTTAAAGATAGAGAACCCTGACACATAGCAACCAAGTGAGAGCACTAGCGTGTGTTTCCTGTGCGTCTTGTCAACCCATCCTCACTTCCATGCCGTAATGGATTGATGTTGGCAATGTGGAGTTTTGTGGCAGCCTTCAACGTTGCATGTTCATGCTTTTGGGTTTCAATGGGCAACAAAAAAAAGGCTGTGGGGAGGGGGAGATGTTCGGAGGCTCACTGACTGCAGTGGATCTCGGTTGCTATTTATAACCCCTTGCAAACTGAAAATGAGTTTCAAAAATCTACCTGTTGGCAGAATGTCAAACTTGCCAAATATGACCATGGCTATACATCTGTACATAGGTCCTGCCCCCATCAAATCTGTTTATAAGCTAGGAAAATAGAAATGTTTTTAATGCAACAAGGAACAGATGTTAAATGTTGGTGGTGGTCTTCAGCCTCTTGGTAGATTCATTGCTGGCCATTGAGCGAACTATGCAAAAGCTATAATATGGGGCGAGTTGTTTCCTGTAGACACACAGGAAACAACCTGTCCCATTTACTTCAGCGTCCCCACAAAGACAGAAAGAACCAGCTCACCGTTCTCGGTTTCATTTGTTGTCCTTGATTTCTGAGTAAATCCGTAAGAAAAAAATGCTGCCCTGTCTTCTCGACATTTTCAGGAACAGGAAATTGAGCTAAAATTGTGTGGGTGAAGTGAGTCTGTTTCTCCAATTGATTGATGCAGTCGCGAGGTGTAGCTCACAAGGGCAGACGGGGACCAAAGGGGTATCCAGACATCGGTGGTCGCTGCGAGTTCCAAGGATCACTGTCAGGACTAATGATATCATACGTTGCTTTGTTATATTGTAACGTGTGGACAGTTGAGGTCAGCACCAGGGACGCCCCCTTAAAAAAATTGTAAACCTCATCTCTGGGTGGGGCTTGTCCCTCCTCCGGGGCTGAGCCTCCCCAGCCGCCCGTAGTTCACACACTATTGAGAAAAGGCACATTTGCGACCTCGCACTCTCCACTGTTCTGGTGAGAGAATTTGGTGCAGGTCTGCACTCTCTGAGTGCTTTTGTCGATTTTAGTGGTGGGACTTTAACTGGACATTATCAACATACGATTAATTAATTACAACAAAAATGTAATTTAATTTAATGTAACAGTTTGCTCTCCAGACAACAGGGAACCTTTGTAAGTGCAGGAGTTCCTGGTCCACTGACCACACTGATGCACAAGACACGTGGCAGCTAGGACGATAACAACAACAACAAACATGGAGGAATCCCTGAACAAAAGCAAGCAAAAGCGTCTGTTTGCTTTGGTTCAGGGATGTTTTTCACTGCACAATGGCCAGGGTTTACACTACTCTGAATGTACTTGAAATTCTTATACAAATATTTTCAAGACATTGCAAGAGCTTTAGTGTAAATAAGGGGATATAAAAACTTGAATATAGCCACCATCGTGATTTATTGTGCCATTGTCAAACTGATGCAAAATAAACAATATTTTGTTGTTTAAATGTATGTATGTATGTCCATCATTAGATTCATACAAATTGAAAAATGTGGCTTCTTGAGGCAAATATTCTTAAACTAGATTCATTTTTTGAATCGAATCCTACGCCTAGTCGATTTATAAACAGGACTGATTCTGGTTGCCTGAAGTCATAATGATTCAAAGCGACAGAAAAGTCTGCTTTCAACTTACAGCACTTTTTTCCATCCGATCTTGTGTCATTGATGTGAATTCACAAACTAACGTATACTTGAACTCAAACTCATTATGTTTCTCAGAAGAAGGTTCTCTTTATTTATCGTCTGCAAACCTGCGGCGCGATAACGTCGGCGTTGAGCTTTTCATCTTCAGTAGATAAAACAGAGCTAAAAGTGGCAGCCCAGGATTTCACATGTGAACCACAGATGATGGCAGTTGGTGTGAAGAGTGGTGCAGGACGCGTTGACCTCCGCGTGTCACAGGACTGAGGAGCTGGCTGAGGAGCTTAGCCTCATACACAGATTAGCAATAATGCCTCACCAGTGCTTTCAAAGGGAGGAGAGGGAGTACAGCGGACATAAATCAACAGCTAAATATCCAAACGTTTCCAGCTGCACTTCAAATCTGCCCTGATCTTCCCTCCGCCAGCTCATAAAAGAAGAGCACATAATGAGCAAGTAGTAGAGACACACATCTGGAGCAAACATATGGATATCGCTGGCGATAGTGAACTGACAGAACAGAATACTGCAGCCCCTCAGTGGCAGCTAAGCAACAGCTGGGGCCACTGCACACCATTATTTTCAACTGCAACAATAAAATATAATTAACACTCAAGCTTCTGTCTGTTTCATCCATTCAAATCTCTTGGAAAAAGGGGTTTGAAAAGCACAGCGGCAGCAATGCCCTCAGTGGAGTGTAGACTGGTCGGTTTTTACACCTGCAACTTCAGCGTCCTTGAGCCAGCCTGCAGTTTACATCCATCCCACCTCTGCGAGCTTCAAATCTATGAGGCTACGTGCTTGGCAAGAATTTGTAAACAAGCACGTCACAAATGTCCAGCTATGTGCCATCACAAGCGTTTTCAGTGGCGTGTGTAAAATGTACAACAGCATAATCATCTTCAATGGACCAGAAACAAGTGACAGCAAAATGACAGTAGATTGGGGCGTTTATTTGACTCTGCAAGAATTGACTTTCAGCAGGAGCGAACACTTCAGCTGACGCCATGTTTACAGATAGGGAAAAGAGATACTTCCACAGGTTTTTACAGCTCATTTGCATGACAAAATGATGGTTTATAAAATCTATGGAATTTGTTTTCAACTGTTTCAACTGTCAAACAGCACTGTTTCAATATGTAATATCTCTACCTGTCCTTTGTTTTGCCATAGCAACAGGACACAGATATTTTCTTGTCTTGTCTTTTCGCACAGTTACTTAAAGAGGTCTCACGGTAGGTAGGTGTGACTCGGGAGGACGATCAAGATAGGTTGCGGTGGAGGAGGCTGACTTGCCCTGGTGACCCCAGATGGAGAACGGATGCTTGACTTGAATAAAAAAAAACAAAAAAAATCCATATCGATTTCCATCACTGTATCTCTAACATGCAGTTTTACAATTAAGACTCAGACTCAGATACAACTTGCAACTTTTAAAAGTTTCCTTTTTTTGGTTTCTGCTGGTCTAGTTGTGGGCTGGACTGGCATCCTCTTCACCAGGACTATTTCCTGCCCGATCAGAAGTGTGTGTGTCCGTTTCACTGCACTGCCCCGTGTGTGCTCCCCCAGCGCCATTATTGCTGTACATAACCAAGATAATGGGACACAGACAAATACAAACAAATCAGTCGGCAGATCACAGCCAGACACGTAAACATGATGGTTACTGATATGATGGAATAAAACTCCCACTGGGGGGATTTTGGAGCTTTATTCAGGAGATGATTCTCGGCGACTTCAGGGATTAATTTTCACAAGAGATTCCTTGATGTGATACCAAGAAAGTGCTTTTGATGTGCTGATGTCTGTGAGATATGTTTTGTTACAATTGTATTATTGTCAAGGAAGTTATGTTTTCAAGCGTTTGTCTGGTAGCGTGTGTTTAAATTAAATTGAAAAGATATGGACAAATTTGGATTAACATTTTAAGGAAATATATGAAATGAGAAAACAAAAGATTCAGTTTCTGGAGTGATCACCGTCTGGAAGAAGGAATTGCTTAAAGGATTCCTTAACATTAGGAGGTAGAACGGTTTTCCAGCATTTGTGCTGTTTATTGGCTTTTGGATTCGATGGATTTGAAGGACACTTTGTCACAGGGACATTGTGTTGATCGTAGACTGAAGCTGCTTGGCAGAGACTTGCACTCTCTGAGTGCTTTTGTGATTATCACCAGGTGTGTTGACCTGTCTGTGTCATTGTGTTCGCTTGTGTCCCAAAGTGGTTTTTATAATCTACTCCTCAACTCTCAAATTTCCTCCCATATGCCAAACATACATGCATATTTGTACATACAGACCTGATCAAAATCGTGAGATTTTTTAGCTTTTGCACGTTAGAGAAGTAGAGCTACAATATGCAAAAGCTAGAAGGGGGAGCGAGACAAAAAGCACTTTGAAAAAGTAATTGATTGAACACAAGTAAACTGATCAAAAGTTTCAGACCATCGCTCAAAAAATTACAAAAAAACTCTCCAAACCAGAACAAAAAACATTTCTCAGTGGGCTTCAGTAATGAGTAGCGCCACCATTATCACTTCAGAAGTTCCTTTGAGCATGCTTGATGCGAGTGTTTCCAGGAGGCTATTGGGAACACTGCTGCAAGTGGTGAAGATGGCTTCATGAAGGGCATCAACTGCCTGGAACTGATGGCCAATCTTATCAACTTCCCTTGCCATTCCATCCCCAAATGCTCTCTGTAGGATGTAAATCAGGGGAACATGCGGGATGGCCCAAAAGAGTGATGTTATTCTCCCTGAAGACGTCCTTGGTCAAGCGAGCATTGTGAACTGCAGCGTTGTCCTGTTGAAAACCCCAGTTGCTACCAGCCCTCGTTTGACACCCCTCCACCACCTGAAGCTCCAGTGTTCCACTGAAATAAAAAGCACCCCAGATCATGATGGACCCCCCTCCACTGTAGAGCACATCTCAGGTGGGATCTCTTTGTCATACCAGTAACGTTGGAGGCCATCTGGACCGTCAAAGTCACATTTTTTCCTCACCATTTTTTCCACCTTTCAGTGTCCCATGTTTGATGCCCACTGGCAAAGTCTAAACAGGCAGGTTTGTCTTTGAATTCATTTTTTGTTTTTGAAATCTTTTGCCCACAAACACCATCTGATGGTTACTGTGCTGCAGTGGGCACCAGTAAGTTCCTGAGTTTGGGTGGAGGACCATCTGTGTCTTGACGGACAGCCGACTGTATCCTCCAACTCAGCTCACGTGTCATTTTTATGGGTCCACTGCTTGACTTTTTTGTTCCCTAATGCTCAGGATTTTTAAAAAAGTCTAGAAAGCTTCTTAGCTTTAGCCATCAGGAGGACATGACCATGTGAATGCCTGACAGAAAATGAGAATTTTAAGCAGATTTTGGCTTTTTTAGCCTGTGGTCTTAAACTTTTGATGAGGTCATTAACAACCTAGTTTCAGTTTTCATTTTTTTTTTTTTTGCCAGCCCAAATGCCCTAATGTGCAAAAATGCATATTCTAGCAATTTTTCAACTGGTCTTAAGATTTCGATCAGGTCTGTACGTATGTGAGAGGTGTAAATGTTGGGTTGCTATTGCAAGAGCATATTAAGGAAGAAAGGAAGGCGGGGTGAAGACAGACTGCCTCCTCTGCTGACTTAGTCCTCCCTTATCCCTGTCTTTCTGCGCTGCGGGATGCCTTCACAGCTTTTGGAGGCAGTGACACTGGCGCATTCACGCACACACACAGCCACTTAGTCTCTGTCACTTTCTCTCACAAGTCCTCACAGAATCGTGTCTTCTCCGCCACACAACCGCCCAGTGACAGCGACTGCCAGTCTTTGTTTTCCGCTCACACACTTAAAAATCCCTGCCGAGGCTCGTTCAGCGCCTGGACTGGCGGTTATTGTCACATTGTGTCGTGTAAATTACAGAGGTGAAACAAGAGGGAACAAGAGGGCGATAGACTGAACATGGGAACACGGGGGTTTCTCTCCAAGACAGAATAATGTAAAGTGAGATCCAACGTGTTTATGCTCACTTCTCTTTTCAGAGCTTTTGCTTCGGGGTCAGAGATGAGAGTCGTGAGGTTTGGTAACTGGAGGACGTGATCAGACAGGTGGTCTTTGTGAGCGCGAGACTGTTTTGCACAGACAGAGGAACGAGTCGGGACGAACAATGGGAGCAATTTGAGCAATCAGCGCAACATTTGCCGATGACGCACACAGAATATTCATGTGCAAATGCCGGCAACGCTTTTGTAATGTGGCATGTTAAAACCAATTAGTCCTCGAAACAATCGGCATTATCAGCGGACTAATAGTGTATTGTTGGGTTTAAGAATGTTAAACATACAGGTACTTCCAATGTTGAAGACTCTGGTGTGTGCTTGCCCTTGTCTCCGGCAGGAACTCGGGTTTCCTCCCATCGTCCAGAAACCCACAGAAGCATACTGGCTGTCGGTTGTGAGTGGCCTGTGTGTGTGCCCTGTGATGGAGGGCCACATGTCCAGGACGTCCCTTGTCTCTTGCCTAGCTGGTTGAGATAGTCTCCAGCCCAGCTGTCGACCTAAATGGAGTATTTGGCAGCAAAATGATCGGAAACTGCCTGGCCCAGAAGACATGCTCATGTTCTGAGGATAGTTTTTGACATTAGCCTGGGTGAAGAAAACCTTTGAAAAAGATGGCAAAGACGAATATTGGGAGTAAGAAAAAGGTCACTCCACAAACTTCATTGGTTTTGAGACAAATAGAGATGTGCATAATCTGTCATCTGTTGTAGCTTTCTTATAGCACTACTACAGCAATACTCATTTTTTATTTTTTAAAGATAGAGAACCCTGACACATAGCAACCAAGTGAGAGCACTAGCGTGTGTTTCCTGTGCGTCTTGTCAACCCATCCTCACTTCCATGCCGTAATGGATTGATGTTGGCAATGTGGAGTTTTGTGGCAGCCTTCAACGTTGCATGTTCATGCTTTTGGGTTTCAATGGGCAACAAAAAAAAGGCTGTGGGGAGGGGGAGATGTTCGGAGGCTCACTGACTGCAGTGGATCTCGGTTGCTATTTATAACCCCTTGCAAACTGAAAATGAGTTTCAAAAATCTACCTGTTGGCAGAATGTCAAACTTGCCAAATATGACCATGGCTATACATCTGTACATAGGTCCTGCCCCCATCAAATCTGTTTATAAGCTAGGAAAATAGAAATGTTTTTAATGCAACAAGGAACAGATGTTAAATGTTGGTGGTGGTCTTCAGCCTCTTGGTAGATTCATTGCTGGCCATTGAGCGAACTATGCAAAAGCTATAATATGGGGCGAGTTGTTTCCTGTAGACACACAGGTATATACTTCAGCGTCCCCACAAAGACAGAAAGAACCAGCTCACCGTTCTCGGTTTCATTTGTTGTCCTTGATTTCTGAGTAAATCCGTAAGAAAAAAATGCTGCCCTGTCTTCTCGACATTTTCAGGAACAGGAAATTGAGCTAAAATTGTGTGGGTGAAGTGAGTCTGTTTCTCCAATTGATTGATGCAGTCGCGAGGTGTAGCTCACAAGGGCAGACGGGGACCAAAGGGGTATCCAGACATCGGTGGTCGCTGCGAGTTCCAAGGATCACTGTCAGGACTAATGATATCATACGTTGCTTTGTTATATTGTAACGTGTGGACAGTTGAGGTCAGCACCAGGGACGCCCCCTTAAAAAAATTGTAAACCTCATCTCTGGGTGGGGCTTGTCCCTCCTCCGGGGCTGAGCCTCCCCAGCCGCCCGTAGTTCACACACTATTGAGAAAAGGCACATTTGCGACCTCGCACTCTCCACTGTTCTGGTGAGAGAATTTGGTGCAGGTCTGCACTCTCTGAGTGCTTTTGTCGATTTTAGTGGTGGGACTTTAACTGGACATTATCAACATACGATTAATTAATTACAACAAAAATGTAATTTAATTTAATGTAACAGTTTGCTCTCCAGACAACAGGGAACCTTTGTAAGTGCAGGAGTTCCTGGTCCACTGACCACACTGATGCACAAGACACGTGGCAGCTAGGACGATAACAACAACAACAAACATGGAGGAATCCCTGAACAAAAGCAAGCAAAAGCGTCTGTTTGCTTTGGTTCAGGGATGTTTTTCACTGCACAATGGCCAGGGTTTACACTACTCTGAATGTACTTGAAATTCTTATACAAATATTTTCAAGACATTGCAAGAGCTTTAGTGTAAATAAGGGGATATAAAAACTTGAATATAGCCACCATCGTGATTTATTGTGCCATTGTCAAACTGATGCAAAATAAACAATATTTTGTTGTTTAAATGTATGTATGTATGTCCATCATTAGATTCATACAAATTGAAAAATGTGGCTTCTTGAGGCAAATATTCTTAAACTAGATTCATTTTTTGAATCGAATCCTACGCCTAGTCGATTTATAAACAGGACTGATTCTGGTTGCCTGAAGTCATAATGATTCAAAGCGACAGAAAAGTCTGCTTTCAACTTACAGCACTTTTTTCCATCCGATCTTGTGTCATTGATGTGAATTCACAAACTAACGTATACTTGAACTCAAACTCATTATGTTTCTCAGAAGAAGGTTCTCTTTATTTATCGTCTGCAAACCTGCGGCGCGATAACGTCGGCGTTGAGCTTTTCATCTTCAGTAGATAAAACAGAGCTAAAAGTGGCAGCCCAGGATTTCACATGTGAACCACAGATGATGGCAGTTGGTGTGAAGAGTGGTGCAGGACGCGTTGACCTCCGCGTGTCACAGGACTGAGGAGCTGGCTGAGGAGCTTAGCCTCATACACAGATTAGCAATAATGCCTCACCAGTGCTTTCAAAGGGAGGAGAGGGAGTACAGCGGACATAAATCAACAGCTAAATATCCAAACGTTTCCAGCTGCACTTCAAATCTGCCCTGATCTTCCCTCCGCCAGCTCATAAAAGAAGAGCACATAATGAGCAAGTAGTAGAGACACACATCTGGAGCAAACATATGGATATCGCTGGCGATAGTGAACTGACAGAACAGAATACTGCAGCCCCTCAGTGGCAGCTAAGCAACAGCTGGGGCCACTGCACACCATTATTTTCAACTGCAACAATAAAATATAATTAACACTCAAGCTTCTGTCTGTTTCATCCATTCAAATCTCTTGGAAAAAGGGGTTTGAAAAGCACAGCGGCAGCAATGCCCTCAGTGGAGTGTAGACTGGTCGGTTTTTACACCTGCAACTTCAGCGTCCTTGAGCCAGCCTGCAGTTTACATCCATCCCACCTCTGCGAGCTTCAAATCTATGAGGCTACGTGCTTGGCAAGAATTTGTAAACAAGCACGTCACAAATGTCCAGCTATGTGCCATCACAAGCGTTTTCAGTGGCGTGTGTAAAATGTACAACAGCATAATCATCTTCAATGGACCAGAAACAAGTGACAGCAAAATGACAGTAGATTGGGGCGTTTATTTGACTCTGCAAGAATTGACTTTCAGCAGGAGCGAACACTTCAGCTGACGCCATGTTTACAGATAGGGAAAAGAGATACTTCCACAGGTTTTTACAGCTCATTTGCATGACAAAATGATGGTTTATAAAATCTATGGAATTTGTTTTCAACTGTTTCAACTGTCAAACAGCACAGTACTCACCAGAAAATATGCCATGACTTGAGGGCTCAGTGGTAACTCCAGTGTAATGCATGACTTGGAAACACGACTAAGTGAAGGAGTGCACGAATGTCAACATTTGTCTGCGAACACCAAAAACCATGTGTGCCAGGAATACTATTCAAGTATTTTTCTAAATACCAGGCCATGTGTAAATGTGACCTGAGAGGAAATCAGAGCGATATTTTCTCCCCCATCGTTTCACCTGCAGGACAGCAGGTGGCACTGTGCTGAGGCAACAGTGTATAGAGGGGCAGTGCTCCTGAGTCAAATCCATTGCAACTATTCATAGCCACTCGAGTGGTTTGTGTTTTTCCTCTTGAAGAATCCGTGACTAACCACGGACTCCGTGGTTTGCCACACAGTGTCGCACACAGGAGCTCACACTTGAAGCGGTTTTATGGAAACATCAGCGTTGTGGCTCAGCTCACTCAAGCATACAAGATTGGCGACACAGCGGCATTGATGATGCATTTAAAGAGACCAAAGTGAAACCAAACTGCTTGTGCACTATAAGAACCTGTTTAGTTCTGGGAACAATTTGGAGGAACATTTTGTTCTAAGTACCATTCTCCCCTTCTATTGCGCGTTCGCATGGACATGAGCGGGAGAACAGGATGCAGGTGCAACTGCTGCATTACAAGATCGCACACACACACACACACACACATATATATATATATATATATATATATATATATAGACAACACAGACCACTTGCCTTTGGGTGACACTAGCAGACTGATTTCCTGTATAAACACTGCAAAAACACTTTTGGTGTGAGTCAGGCTTTTATATTGTATGGACAGTAAAAACCCCAGATGTAAACAAGCATAGCTTTGCATGCAGAAGAGAGGATGTTGTGACGGACATCAGTGAAGACGTGATGTGTCAATAGTGTCTGAGGAAGAAGCCAGATCAAGTGACGAAGACGGGCGTGTTGATTCTAAGGAAGGACGGCAGCTTGACTTGTTTCAACCACATTGTACAGGACGCGACGTCTTGTCAGAAGATGACAGCTCCGATGGTGAACCTAAATACTGAATGGCACTCAGTGAATCGTCTCAGGATCTCAAGTTAAACTTATCAAAATTTCACACAAAAAGTCCCAGCATCTTGTCACAGACACTTTAACAGCGTAGCCAAGTCGCACTCATCTCCCCCCTGATGATGTGTCTGTTTTGGATGAGTGTTCCCCGCCAACTTACGATGAGTGTTTTGATATGATTTGACACCTGGACCCTCGCCTGGAGACTCGCTTGCAAACTTGGAGAATCATGACTAAAACATGAGTCTTGCCTGCGGCCATCTCAAGAGTTTATTTTACTCATATAGAGCCGGACAGACATACCTGGGTACATCCAGCGCTTACAGTAGCTACGGTAAATATTCGTCTTGTCCACTACATTCTGCTCAGTGTCAGCACAATGGGCTCGTCTGGCTCAAGGACTGTTTGCTATACTGGCTCTCAGATGGTGGCACAGGTCTTCCAGCACCCATATTCCAACTACACATGATTGTTAAATCCCAAAAACATTCAAACAAACAAGGCTAATTGTCATGTCCGCACTTTACTCCGTCTGTTTTAATTGTTGCATTTCTTCTGCGTCCCTCCCTGTGCTTTTATTTTGTTACTCCCTGTCATTTCCGTTTCCTGTCTTCCCTCCACCTTCACATGCATACGCAGCTGGCGCTCATCTTCTAATCTTCCTTCCGTGGATATATTCCTCCCAATGGCAGCTACGTGTGCCAGATGGTAGCTTCTAGTCTCCACTCAGGTAATCCTTCTTCCAAGACTTCTATGATCTTGTTCTTGTCCCTGACCATTTCTAAATTTCCTTGCCTGCTTGAATCCCTATTCAGCCGTACTTTCATTCCTTGTTCTTCCTCGCTCCATTTTCGTTTCTCCCCCAATGGCTATTCAGTCCGCGTGTGAGCTGTTAGTTAAGTCTCACTGTTTAGTCAAAGATCTCCGTACAGTTTATCCCTCGTGTGCGCGTGTGTTCACCACCACCGAGCGCTTTCAGTTTACCTCCACCGCGTTGAGCTCAACTCCGGGTGTGCTTCTGTTCTCCTAGTTTTTAGGCTACGAATCTAATCCGCCTCTCTTGTTGATCAGATTCTTCCCCAGGCCCTGTGTGTTCATCCCGGTCCGTGTTTTGGCTCCCGGCGCTTTTAGTTAATAGTTATTTGTCTGTCTATTTATTTGTTCGTTCCATTGATTTAAAATGTATGGTCGAATCACGTGTCCCTTGTCTTCTGTCGACCAACACTGACTGCACTTGGGTCCATTCATCCGCCACCATGACGCTAATCTGCAATGGCAAAAGACTGTGTGAGTTCCCGTCCCTCTTTAAGGCCTATTTTGCCCGACGTGCGAGACAGGATGAACCATGGTCTAATTTTGAGCGAACACACAAACAGAGGAACTTTGGACGTGTCTTTTTGCCGTGCACATGGCTGACTGAAAGCCTGCAGCAGCCTAATGTGGCAGCAACAAAACAAAAATGATGGAGAGCAGTAAAACATAGCTTGTAGGTGTGAAAGAGGTAGTTGACTTTTTAGCACATCCATTCCGCCAACTATAAATTACAGTAGAAAGTTTTAGAGGGAATATTAAGTAATCACAAGTAGGAAATAGTGGGTGGTGAGAGGGACCAGATGTTTTACTCCCTCGTGGATGCCGTTGCCAGCCAGATGCCGTTAGAATAAACAAATACTGGTCTGACTTAGTTACTGTTTGGAAATCTGTTCTGAATATGAGGGACGTTGTGTTTTTTTTAAGATGTGATCAGCCATGTGGTTGTTAGTTCTACTGTAATATGGGGTGCTTGCTGGTTGCAGTCTGCACGATGCATCAGATAGTGCTCATATGGTCACATGGGGTGCACTGTGGTAGTTTTGCAGTCGCTGGAGACCATCAACAGGTCGCTCAAATAAAAGGAAAACTGCAGTCTTTCTAAGATGTGCAATATTGGACATAGGGCATATTGAATCAGGGGAGGTGCTCACTCTCGACACCTCCGAGGCTGGAGCGCGCACTCCAGGGTTTGATGTCCTGTTGTGGGCTGGAGCTGGGACAGGGATGAGGCGAGTCTGGGACAGAGCGTTACTTGGTTTATGACTTTGTCACAGCCAAACTGCACAGAAGCGCACATTCAGAGCTGGACACGCACCGGGCACCTCTTCACTTCTGGAGAGACGTCACTCACTCGGCAACCCCTCCCACATGCAGCGGCCACACACATAGAGGAACAGCGCACCTGCAGCAGACACTCTACATTCACTCCTACAAAAGACTATTTTAAGGCTTGGAACACATTCTTTCTTTTTCCATTCATTGTAATGGGAAAAATTGATTCAGATTTCGAACAATTCGCATCTTGAACGGCCGTCTGGAACGGATTGTGGTCGAGAACCGAGGTACCACTGTATATATATATATATATATATATATATATATATATATATATATATACACTGAAGCACGTGATATAGTCATGGACATGTTTCTAGGACTTTTTCACGCTGTTATAATCAGGGCTTCATCTCCATTCAGCCCTTTTATGCCACAGTCGGGGTCGTTACCCAGTCACATTTCGGGACATACGTTTCCATCATCGCAGCGGAACTAAAGGGGCTTGAACAGTTTATGACAGCAGACAGTTTTACAGCCTCTGTCATGTTTCCAGCACAGTTGGATTTTATGTTTCACCTGACATCTTAACAGGACTGCTGATCTATAGACTCCCTGCTGTGCAGCAGGTCTTGATGAATTAAGTGATATTATTCCTGCAGAGACAGAACTCCGTGATCTGGAAAAACCGAGGTGTAAGAGGAGTAATAGACTGAACTCACTCATCTTGATTTCTATGGTCTTTTGAGTTTGGTATTGGGTGGTGGCATGAGCCTTCCCCCCTGTTTAGCCGTGAAGAGTGAGTGTGTCTGATCATGCTAAGAGGAGATAGAATATGAAGATAGAATATGAAGATGAAAACGACAGACAGGGGAAAAGAATCGTCCTCATTTCTGCTCTGGCATCCTTCATACTTGCATTATTTCTCCCCCCATATCACCTGATATCAGCAGATTCCTGAACTTTGTTTTGCTCATTCTGCCACACAGACGTTCTAGCTTTGTAGCCCTCCTCATCCACCCTCCCTCCTTCCCCTTTCTCATTTTCTCAATTCGTCTCACTGTGTCCTTTCTCCTCACTGTCTCGCCAGAAAGTCACAATATGTCTGCTTCTTCAGCGCGGCATCGACCAGTAACCGGAAACAAAATCATTAAAGTCCTTTGGTTTGAACAACATACATAACCAGGGAGTGTCGTTCGTGTCAGACAAGCTTAAATGTCACTGGG
Organism: Synchiropus splendidus; assembly: GCF_027744825.2. Classification (NCBI taxonomy): domain Eukaryota; kingdom Metazoa; phylum Chordata; class Actinopteri; order Syngnathiformes; family Callionymidae; genus Synchiropus; species Synchiropus splendidus. The sequence continues at coordinate 13,063,167 of NC_071340.1, read as the reverse complement.
CAGGGAATAAACCAGCAGAACAAGGACGTACATATGTTGTGTTTCCCCTGTTTAGCAGCACGTTGAATGTGCTGCGCTGTAATTGTGTCTGTTTTGGTTTCCCATAGCTGCAGAACAGTGTCAGCATGCAGGTTAACATGATTGTGTTAATGCTTCCCTCTGCTGCCTCTGTATTTGGGCCAGCAGCTGTTGTCAATCTGGGGGAGTTTCAGGCGCTGGCCTTGGTGCTGATTTTGTCTCCGCAAACAGGATGATGGCTGTCGCTGTCCAGAGTTTTCTGACATCGATTGCAACTGTCCCGAACCTCCTGGCTGTCGTGCTGAGCCAGAGAACACGCAGTCCTCCACCGTGGGACAGCACTTTTCTACAGGGCTCACAGCACAGACAGTGCATCCCACACACACTTGGATCACCACAGACCCAACTGACTCTCCAGCAAGGCACCTGACTCCTTAACTCATGTGTCATATAACAATAGCCACAATGGAAAGTGATGCATGAAGATAAAGCTGCGACGCAGACCACACAGTTGCCTCTAATCCACTTCTTCACTTTGATGCCAGCTGCTGTCGACTATTCTTGTATCTAGGTCAGGTGGCACTTAGTGAGTCACCTCATGACTTTGATTGCCAGAGGAGAAAGGCAGTTGATCACCATCCTCATTTCATTCAAGCCATCAGCGGAAAATATCAGAGCCACTGGGTTGCAACCACATACACGTTTGTAGTTCTATCCTTGTGGGGACATTGTGAGGACCTCTCATTGGCATATTGGTTTCCCCAGCCGCTCACCCTTTAACTTTACCATCCAAAACACCTGGCTAACCTTAACCAGGACTCAGAACCAAACTTACTGCCTTTACTGAGTTTTTAACCCTCTGAACTCTAGTGGGTACAGACCAAAACGTCCTCACAAAGCAAAATGTCCTCACAAGAATTGTCAAGACTTGGTACTCACAAGTATGGCATGCAGGTTTGTCGGACCATCTTTTTGGGGTCCACTCTCCTTTTCCTTTCGGCTTCTCCCTTCAGGGGTGGCCACAGTGGATCATCCTCCTCCATCTCATCCTGTCCTCTGCTTCCTCTTCTCTCAAACCTACAAACCTCATGTCCTCCTTCACCACCTCCATAAATCTCCTCTTTGGCCTTCCTCTCCACCTTCTGCCTGGCAGTTCCAACCTCAACATCTTCCTACCAATCTACTGGCTCTCTCCCCAATGTACAATATTAACATTAATGACCCAGTTATTTTGAAGTCTTCATCCTCAAACTGAGGCTTAACCTAATGTCCCCACAAAGTCAATCAAAAAACACGCACCTACATGTACAGGTTTGTCGACCAGTGCCCACTCATTGCCGTAATGCTTTGCCCCACCATAAACTTAACCATCCAAAACAAATTGCTACCCTTAACCAAACTTGATGTCATCCTGTGTTTTCTCCAAAACTGGACCTCTCTTGGAAAACACTGCTTACACACACACCGAACAATGGCGAATGACTTCTTAAATCAAGCATGGTTTTGAGCAAATAGCTCCGATGTCACAAACTCTGACAGAGTAAAACAGCTTGAATTTCCACATGCAGAGAAACATGCATCTCATCTAAACCCATCATAACTTGCACCACTCTCCTTCCTAATGCTGTCTACATCAACCCCATAATCACAGCGGAAGGTCAAAGATTTCAAGAAGACAACACAATTACAAGACTGACCTTTGTTTTCCAGGATGTTCTGACCACTCCTGTCAGCAGGGAAGCCTTTTGATCAATACAGATGTTTTGACTCTTGAAGATGCTCAATTCAACCTACTGGAGGCGAGCGAAACAAGTCGTCGACAAATATGCGCAATCGTGTCTTTCACTGCTAACATTATTTGTTGGGCGAATGAAAGTTGTTTTTGTTTTCATGCCGAACTAAAGTCAATATGTATTTGTCATCAGAGGCAGCGGAGACTCAAAGCAGCCTCATTATGGTTCTGTTAATGAGCCACCTGCTGTTGGGTTTTTTTCCTCCTAATGTTTAGAAAACGCGCCTCAAAGTCTTTGTGTTCACAATACTTTTTGATACTTCACCAGCAGTGTACACCAAGTCATGTCTCCACCCGTTTGTTCACAATACAATGTAAACATCTGGTATGTTGGAATACCCAGTTCAAACATAAGTCGGATACATAAAAAAAAGAGAAAAAAAGCTTGTAATATTTTTGTGATTCTAACTAGAAAGATAAATCCACAGAAGAAATGGCTCAATGCAATCAATCCTCTTGTCGCGGCAGGATGGAATGAGCTTCAAACATTGAATAGAGACAAGTTCTGTGTCACTTTTGGATTTCATCTTAAAAGCCTGTCTGCTGGTTGATGTCTGTGTAGAATGGTTTTCTGCTTGGTCTTTTCTGTCGCAGCATCATATTAATAAACACAAGTTCATTAGCAAAATGCTAACTAAGTTAAAAAAAGTGGATGAGTCGAAAAATAAAGGAAAAGTTTTCTCTGTTAATAATGTATTATATTGCAGTATGTGTTGTATCATCCTGCACTTTACCTTCGCTGTGTACGACGCTGCACTCACTTTGATAGTAACGTCAGCTGCCTTTTATCTGGATGCACCTGAATGACTCAAACATGCTCTTCTCATGATCATATTCCAGGTAGAGGGAACAATGCTAAATGTTTTTTCACATTTTGATCAATATGAGTGAAGCCCAATGTTCACTGGACCTCATGTTCTCCTGGTGAGCCCAGGGATTTCTAAATTCTGAGGCTGTGCTTTTCATTTGAAGAAGGCGAAAGACGCAAACAAAAGACATATAACGCCACCTTTATGTTTTTCCTGTAAAAACATGAGGCGTGTATAAGGTTAGTAGTACACCCAGAGGAGGTCGTGCTGCAGGTGTGTTGCAGGTTGGTGACGCTCCAGGCATCTCCTCATGATGTATTTGGGATGAGCAGTGGGCAGGAGGGTTTGTGATCAACGAATCGTGGCACTGCGTGTCGGGGAAGATGCATGGCGACGGCATGGAGGTGAGCGTGTCTGACATTGTGGATGTGGTTCTTGAAAAGGAGTCGATGAACTCAGATAAACACACATTTCCTGACACATGCAAAGTGCCGTTGGCTCTTGTTCTCAAGCAAGAGTGTGTGGGAGGGAGAGTGAGTGCCCTTCAGCCTCAAGTCAAAGCGCAGCCTTTTTTGTCTGAAAGCGTTTCATCCTTGCTCTCACCTTTGGCCACTTGCTATGGATTTGCATCTTTAGTATTCAGGAACGGCCGTTAAGGCGGGAGACTTTTTATATTCATTTTTCAAGACACTGGGAGACAAAGCTGGGCGGTGTTTGATGTAACCAAAGGGGAGCAGACTGTTGAGAAGACTGGGAGTTCACTCCTGCTGCTTATTCTTTACAGCCAGCTGAGCATCTAATGTTCATGAGTTTGCATTTTACTGATGGAAGGTACATCTTTTGAAGTACTTGTGTATTAGAAAAGAATGACTGCATAAATGTGGAAATACACAATATACACAAAGGAATGTGACATACAAATTCATATATATATATATAAATTTATATATATATATATATATTAGGGGTGGGATTCGATTAAAAAATGTATGTAGTTAATTAGAATTATTAGAATTTGTGATTAATTATTGTGATTCGTCTCAATTAATCACAGTTTAATGGTATAAGAATATTTGCCACAAGAAGCCACATTTTTCAATTTAAATGAATTTAGTATATTACTGAATCAAATGATGGAGCCATACAAACATTTAAACATCAAAATATTGTTTATTTTGCATCAGTTTGACAACAGCACAATAAATCACAATGGTGTCTATATTCAAGTTTTTATATCACCTCATTTCATCTAAAGCTCTTTTCATGTCTTGAAAATATTTGTATAAGAATTTCAATTTAATAAGAATTTCAAGAACATTCAGAGTACTGGAAACCCTGGCCATTGTGTAGTGAGAAACCTCCCTGAACAAAAGCCAACAGATGCTTTTGTTTGCTTTTGTTCAGGGATTCCTCCATGTTTGTTGTTGTTGTTATCATCCTAGCTGCCACGTGTCTTGTGCATCAGTGTGATCAGTGGAGCAGGAACTCCTGCACTTACAAAGGTACCACGTTGTCTGGAGAGCAAACTACATTTAACACTACAACTACATTTTAACTACATTTTACATTTGTTACATTAAATGAAACAAACGTGTTAAAGACCCACCACTATATATATATATATATATATATATATATATATATATATATATATATATATATATATATATATATGAATGTATACAGCTTTTGCTCTAGATAGTAACCTGGATGTCAGCAATGCCACAGAACTCATCACTAAAGGCCCATTAGTGATGAGAAACCAACAGCTGTGACTAATAAACAAAGCACAAACACTTGTCCTCTCCCTGCTGTGACCCACACTTTTTTTCTGTCAGCTGAATCAACATGTGGCTCCTTTTCTCTGTCAGCGCACATCGCTGTACACAAACGCTGTGATTTCTAAAGCACCAAATAACTTTAGAACAAGCTTCAATTGAGTCCAAATTAAAAATCTAATATCATTCCATGCTCTCAGTTGCCGCTCTCACAATGACGCCGCGCGCAAACATGTGTTCTAATCTTTCCTTTCATCTCGTCATGATGAATGGATGGCAGGGCTGATTTCTGCCAGACACAATGTTGCCAATTTTCTCCCTCCATGGCTTTTAAATTCTAATAGATAATGTTCTCAACTTTCAATTCATCATCCATGACACCGTCCAGCCAAGCGGCAAAGCTCCACACGAAGGGCAAAGCGATTTTCTCACTCGCACACAATTGTGACGTCGGATGTCGGAACACAGAAAAAACATTTCCTTAAAAACCTATTTGCGCTTCAAAATGCCCATCTTAAGTCTTCCACTTTCAGACACGTCTTCACCTTCATGGTTTCACACGAACACATTTATGTATCCGTGGCTTTCATCTAACGCTAAATGTCAAGAGCACAACAGAAGCGTCTTGGGGGAAAATGCGTAAATAACGGATCTACAGCTCTTCAGGACGATAAGTAATGAAGGGGGAAATGAGTTGGAACATCTCAGCATTAAATGAAGTGAATACAATTTCCCCGCTGACGCCATGAGTTATAGTTTGAACACCCAAAATGAGATACACTTGAATTGACTGGCTGTGCATGACACAAGTCATTTCTGTCCATTAAGTAGCTCAGTGATCAGTTTAGTAAATTCACTTCACTTGATGTCACAATTTTCTTTAGGGCCAGACCAGGTGACACGCACACAAGCACGCACACATACACGCACAGGCGTCAAGCTGAATAAAGTGCAATGACAGCTGGGTAAAATTGCACCGATAAATCATTTGTCAGTCTGCTCTAAATTCTATCTGCCAGCCATACATGCATCTGTCGCGGCGCCTCACACGCACACACACACACACACACACACACACACATTCATATTCCTGGATGGATCTGTCACTGATATTGCCGCCACACTGACAAATTCTTCCTCATAAACACGCTAAGTCAATTGCTCTGTTTTGGTGGTTGCACAAAGCCACACGGGCGAGCTGCTTTCCTCGAGAGGGATACTTTTTCTTTTCTTCCTCCCATGTGTCATTTTTCTTGCTTGTGTTAATAAACTTGACGTCTCTAATGTCGTGCATAACTCTCAGTGGGTAAAAATGAAACATATTTTTCTGGGTAATTAAAACAGAATTCCATTTCTTTTCTCAATCCACCGCCACGTTGCCATGAAAATTGAAATGACTGCCTGTTGTCTATCACGAGGTGTGTTGTGGTCTGGCGACATTTGTCACCAGTAAAAGCGGAGTGATGTGACCCGACTGCGGCGCCTGAAAGCCCCGCCATCCATCATGGAGAGCGGCTGGTAAATGGCTTATGTAATTCTGTTTCAGATGAGCGGCCATCGAAGGGAGTGTCACCACTAACATTATTGTGATCTATACAGCAGGAATGAGCAAGTGTTTGTGAAAGCGTGTCTTCAGGAGGGAACGTTGCTCGATATTGATTTAACTATTCAGGAGCGGGCAGCTAATGCCAACTCATTTAGTAAATGGATCAATATAAAGATCTCACTAACTGAACTCTTACCGATCACACGACAAGGATGCATTTTCCTGGTGGCCAAATTCATAAACTGACATTCCATCACTGGCCTCCTCTCAGAGAGAGGTCATGGTTTGAAGAAAAATCACAGCTTCCCCTGAAAACATGCTTGGAAATAAAAGTAAAATATGAGCATGAGTCAAGAAGAAGAAAAAAATCGAACGAAATTGAAGCCAATATTTCCTAAAGAAAAACAATGAATGAGCAGCTACTTTCTTCTGTGTTTGTGTGATACAATACGTCTTTGGATAAGAAGCCACGTGGCTCAACGCCAAAGCTGTTTCCTGGGCGGCTGCCAACAGGTAAGCTGTTTATGAAGAAATGAGTCTCGTAAACGACAGATGTAAACAGCAGAGGTCATATGACTGAGCAGACGTGCTGCTCCAAGAAAAAAAAAAGGAAAGAGCAAAGACACAAAGCAACAAGGTTTAGTTGATGCTGAAATGTATTTGACAATCACCGACTGGTAGGACTCAAAAATGAAGACAAACAAGTGCCGCATATTTGCTATGTTGACGTGATCCCACTCTTTTTTACGGTGTGCCAGAATACAGCTTGTTTCTCCAAGTTCTGGGGTCCAACCATTTGCCTCCAGGAAATGGCGATGTTGCGATCACAACCATTACAGCAGCTCAATCGCAACCAATCCCTATGAGTTCTGCAAAACTCCTTTTTTTTTTCAATCACCGCGACTTTGAATTCAGGCAATCTCTCCTTTCTTCGTTCACCCACCCTTATCACGGCATGTGCGTCATCACACAGGATGGACTCCCACCTTGTTGAGATGAAGTCATGCGTGACGCTCACATTTGCCCCGTAACATTGCTGTCACTGGTGTGAACGATTCAGACCCAGTTCTTAAATGTCCAACTCACAAGTGCAGCGCGTACGGGGAGGACGTGAACAAACATGGCTGACCGTGAACTCCGTCTCTCTCTATACACTATTTCTGACACTCTACATTATGACCCTCTGTTGCATATCTCCAGTTACTTTACAATTTGCTGTATTGAGCCACTGAACGACCCCGGTCACACACACGCACAAACGTTCCCTATTGTTAACTCTAACCAAACGTCCATCAAGCTCTGCCCTTGTGATGAGCTCCACAACATAACAAAGCCATCGACATCATAATAGAAATGACGCACTCATTTCTTCATCATTTCTCAAATTTACTACTATTATTTATTTATTCGGTGTGTGTGTGTGTTCTTTGCACTTGACATGTGCATTTCTTCTTGCAAATGAAGCATATTTTGTTAAAATCAATGCTGCCAGGAGTTTTGTTGAGGCTATTAAATTGACACTAGTTCATTTATATTTATTTCCCATCACATCCTGTACCATAAGTTATCACACCTTTCACTACAATTAAAAGACAAATCTGCTCCAAAATCAGGCATTTTTGGACGCAACAATCTCAGAAAAAGTCTGCAAAATCCTGGCGTGACTGGTTAACATATTTGTCATGAACAAGTTTCACATATTTGTTACCTTTTTCCCGTTTCCCTGTGTGTCTTTTACAACCTCACATTTGACAGAGGGAGGGGATTCGAAAGAACACCGGAGCAATTTTGACCTTTCTTTTCATTCGCCTTTCAAGTGCTGGTATTAAGGAACTGCCTGCTATTATCGAAAGATGCAGCACAAAAAGCTTCTTGGACCGATGTGAGCAATCAGCCCAGAGAATTATGTGGTATTGCAAAAATAATTACCGGGGAAATTATGCGACATTATTAATCCACAACAGGTTTGTGATTGACAGCGTCTGCTCCTGCGTGTGAATTACTTTGAAATAGAACAGAAGAAATGACTGGAGAGATTTCTTTTTTCTCCCTGTGCCACGTCACTAAACTGCAGGCCAATGTCAGAGTCTCCAGAGTCAAGTCACTCTTACTATTGTTCCACGTAGAATACAGTCTTGGTCACTGTTGCCAACTACATTCATCCAACTATCCATCCATTTTCTTCCATGATCCACCTGCTCCTCTGAAGGGAAATGTGAGGTACAGCGAGACATCTCACTTACACGTCCAGTGTCAGCTCCTGGGCCACCGCCCAGTTGGAGGACCTCAGTAGGGAGGCGTCTTCCTGGTTTTCTCATGGATGACAAGCTTCTCACCCTGTCTCTAAAGGAGACATCATGAATTCACTCATGCAAGGTGCCAATAACACATTTGTCTTCCTTTGCCACCAACTCGACTACACTATCTTTGTGAGACATGACACTGGCATGATATCAGTTTGTGGAGACCACATTTTTTATTATGGTTTTAGATAACACAGACAGATGTCATTTTTAAAGCTCGGGTGGACCTCGTAAAATGACCTGGTGGGCCGGTATTGGCCCCCAGGCCTTGTATTTGTGCGGGAGAAGTAACCGAGTTTGACTTCTTTAGTCCATATTCACGTGCCTTCAGTCACTATCCAAAGCTGGAGACCTTCTGTCTAACAGATGGAGAGCTTTGCTAAGCTCCAACTCCATGGGGACCAATACGGCATCTACATGACTTAAGTTACTGCAGTAATATTCCTGTGTTTCTGAGAATTGCATCTTCATCTGATGGATGGGCTTCATTCCACACTCTTTCATTGAGGACCACCAGGAGTCTTGGCGTTGGACTTCCATTCCTTTTACTTTCAAATCACCCACGGTTTAATCTCTAAAAGCTTCCTGTGTTGATACAGCAACATCTCCTGACCGCACCAGCGTCTCCTCAGTAAACAACCTGCCAAACAACATTTTCTTCGAGTTCATTAACCTCTCGGATGCAACGTTAATAACTCCTCTTTCTGTCTTCCAGTTCACTCAAACAATTAGCTTTTATTTTTTAAGTGCACAAGTGGGTTTCCCATTAATTCCAAGTTCGAATGGCAGTTCTTTGTTCTTTTATGAAGATGCTTTCAGAGAGATGACCTTTAAGAACTGCCATTAGTTAGAAGCAAAACAACGTTGACAGAGTTTTGTAAAATGCCGTTCTCTTCCGGTCCAGAGGTACAAACATCTTTTGGCATTGCATTAAACCGACTGCATAAAAAGTATTTTGAGTTTGTGTTCAGGCAAGCGTGGAATGCAACTGAAGTCATGAAAATCTGTTTTTATTATTATTATTATTATTATTGAGCCCCTCATACGGTTAGGGGCTCGACCGATATGCTTTTTTTTTTTTTGTTAGGGCCAATACCGATATCTGGTGGCTTAGGAAATAGCCAATAACCAAAATGATGCCTATATTCGAGCCAATATTTGGCAGATTTGGCTTTGGTATTAAGAAAATGACATTGTGGAGATAGTAATTTGTTTGCAAACCTTCCATTTGCAAAAATAGACAGTGTACAATACATTCTTATACAAAAGGTTTTCACTGCTTAAATTGAATGGAAAACATTGACTATTTTGCGAAAACAGTTACCCATATAAACAGCACATAAGCCAACAGACTAAGGGAGAAAAGTAGAAATGAATCTATGCCTCATGAAAACATGAATTAACAAAAGCATCAACCAATGTATCGGTCGACCTCCACATGGGGCGCGGAGCCACTGCTGTATACACCACCTGTCATCCCTGAGTGAATCCAAACCCCAACCCCTACCTTTGAAACCTCGTGTGGGCGGGTATCATTGGGGGTCACCCATTTTTCACTATGAAACACAGAGGACTCTCTTTGGTGGCAGCATACTGCAGGACACTAATGTGTGCTTGTATATAGGATATAGTCGACACCTTGGGTGTGAGTATGTGATGGTGCAGCTAGGACTTTCTGACCCTGCTCTAAATGGAGGATGAGCCACAGCAGGAACAGACTGAAACAGGAAGACAGAGTTAGAACTACTGTACATCACATAAGTTGTCATCTTATGCAAATGCAGCTAGAGATACGCTCCTCCAGAGACTCACAAGTAGGAAGCTGGACAGCTATTGATGAAGCGAAATGATGAAGAGTCTTGAGAGTGGGCTCCTTCCATCCCGACTCAACCGCCCAAAGGAAGTGGAGGATTTTCCAGCGCTCCACGCTGAACTGAAAGAATCAAGAGGGGACCGAGACTCCCACTCGCCAGGTTTTGCCCTGAGGCAGATAAATAACAGACACAGGCTTTTGTTGTGGGCTCCCAGGTCAGGAAGAGCATTCGGGCAGGGGTGAGGTGGGCTCCCAGGACAGGGCTGATGCAAAGGCTGAGGCCTGAGCAGGTGCAGCAGGAGGCTGCTGTGGAGGTGAGCTGAGGTGTTCCAATGGTGATGAGTCTCAAGATGATCCAAAACGTTGTGAATAGCTCCTTCTAGCACAGCGACCTTGGTGCCAAAGGCTGTAGCTGCAGCGGGACGCAGGTGCCATAACAAACTGCAACAAATGACAATAAACCAAAGCAAATTGTTCTATTTGACCAATTTCTCCATGAATAACAAGCCACAGTGTCTTTTATTCTCTTGTCACATTTGAGAATCTATCGAGACTCTGGTTAAATGAGTGGAGGTTTACTTCTGTTTGGGAACGTTTTACTCATCATTTTGCTTTGCTGGGAGCATATTTCAAGTCCTTTTATTTGATCACATTATCTATGTTTCCCCCAGCTGAAGTGTGATGTCTCTCTCTTTTCAATCCCTGTCTGATGCCCTCAGACAGCAGAGGGTGCAGGAAGGATCGAGAGCTCTGAGAGAACCTGTGCTTTTGTGCTCAAGGCTGTCAAGCTCCCTCAGCCTGGGTCAGGAGGGTCGCATTACCCTGTGAACTTGTGGCGGCGTTTTCTGTTCTAAGATGGCTCCAGAAAGTTCAGCCACGCGCGGCTGTTTCCCACTTTTGAAAATCAATGATTAATCTTCTGTAATGCCATCGCTGTAACCAGTTTCCATCTCATTATGGGATGTTGTCCAAGTTCATTCCAGGAACTGGCTTTGTTTTTAATCAGCCATCAGATGCTGAGGAATGGCATGAAATGAAGAGCTCCATACTTTCATTCGCAGGTCACACATTAGCATTTATGCAGCGCTGCTGACCTCTGATAAATGTGTGGGATTTCTAAGTTATAATTTAAAATGTTGGTGGGCAGCAAAAAGGCAGCAGGTCATTCAGCTTAACATTATTTATTTTCTGTCAAGAATTTCTGTTTTGTTGTGTAAGGTACCACCCAGATATTACTGCCAGAAGCTTCCAGCTGCTGTTTCCGTCTTGTTGAAATCTTACTGGCAATGCTCCTATTGTTTTAACAATGTGCCAAAATTGGACAAAAAGTTTGGTGTTTTCAACCGGTTTGACAGAAACTTTGCTTTTCCTGTTGTTTCCCCATCTGTCTCCTCACAGCGCCACAGTAGCCAAAGCGACTCCAGCACCTCTGCCCACGGTTCCCGCCACAGCTAGGGGAACGTATTTGAATTAGGCCCAACACCCCGCCACACACCGTGTCCTCTCTAAAATATATATTTTTTCATTCTGTTAAATCATTTAAACCCACAATTGTCGTCCACAACCACAAAGTGTTTTGGATTCATGTGAACCGCATCCATGAAATATTCAACGATTTTCATGGCCGCACGATTGTTGGCGCTTCACTTAAAGGGGCATTTTTCCCCGTTGAGTAACAATCCTGGGCTAATTTCAGAGCAACATGGGGAGAAGCCATCTGCTCTACAAAACTGGTACCACCGCTGTCAGAACAAATACAAAACATGCCACCATCACAAATGTCCGACGCGTCTCAGCGGAGAGCAAATTCACAGGGATGCATGTGGAAGTGAACAGTTGTGGGCTAAACAGTTAGTTTTTGGGAAACATCTGCTTTGATTTGTTGTTGTATCACCGAAGCTCTGGCTCTCTTTGTTGGGTCAGTTTGACCTGCCAAGTCTTGAAAAACAGGAGCACATTAATCTCAGCCAAGCGGGGAATGCGTGAGCATTCCATTCTCCAGCCAAAGTCAGTGCAACACACGGTTAATAGTACGACTCTGGGGTTGCCGTTTTAGAATAAACACAGACCAAACCTGGATAAAGCCTGGTGTCTCTGTTTTGTCTGTCCTTCACTTGGAACACAACAATCAGGCTTCAGCGTAAATAATCTGTGTTGTTGAATTTCGCAACGTCTTATTGATGTAGCAATCTAGCATTTAACCAAAAGTCTGCAGTGTGAAGTGACTATCAAATAGATCCAGTCAAGTCTGGAATGTTTCGTGTGTGGCATATTTGAAACTCTGGCAAGGGGATTTTTCTGCTCACCCACAAGAGTAAATGCTATATGAAACCTGCCTGGGAATCCCTTTTTGGAGGCAGGGCTGGTTCAACGTAAACTGGAGGTGAGACCTGACATTTTATGCTACTTCACTTGAACCCAGTATTGGGTGCATCGTCTTGTCTTTTGCTGTGTTTCCACTGAGTGTTCTGGGCAGGAATGTCTTGAGTAGTCTAGTAATGAGTCAACACCAAGTCTAGTTCCCTTTTTAGGGGGCAGGTTGGACTGTTTTCACTCTTTCAACAGCATCTGCAGTGGCGGCGTCTGTTAGCGTGCACATGCAGGAGAGTTCTGTCATGGCTCAGGTGAACAGACCCAAGTACTAGTGTCACGAGAGCGAAGGGACGAGGGAGCTAAAGCCACGTAGGAGGACGTGACCAAGACCCAAGTGCGAGTGGTGAAAGGCACTGGAGGCAGGACGGAGTAAAAATTAGATATTTAATAATTAAACAAACTAAAATAGAACAGAAAGCGTCACCGAACCGGGAAGAAACAGAGCAAACGCAGAGTGTAAAAACAGTAATGAAACTAACAGAAGTGCACAAAAATTAGTAAAAAGTCAAAACAGAAAGCGTCACCGAACCGGGAGTTAAATGAACTTAAATCACAAATGAAAACCGAGAATAAACTACAAAAGAAAACCAAGAAACACGCGGCAAACAGCAAGAAACCAAAAACACTAACTCAGGACAGCAGGGTTAAACAATGTACAAAAGAAACTAGCAAGCGCACAGAAGTAAGAGCCGAACACAGGGAGAGAGACACAAGAACCGCAGAAGCCGAACACAGGGAGAGACACGAGAACCGCAGAAGCCGAACACAGGGAGAGACACGAGAACCGCAGAAGCCGAACACAGGGAGAGACACGAGAACCGGGAGTTACCACAGGGGATCGAGAGGAGTCCAAAATCACAGGAATCACCACAGGGAACGTGGAAACACACAGGGACTAGGAGAAGTGGCAGGAAACAAAGACACAACGATCTGGCACACGTTGCTGGAGCCCAGGTGTTTTTGAAGACAGTAATCAGGGTGTAATGGGCTCCAGCCGTGTGCCAAAGGAGCAGAGGGAGAGAAGCAAAACCAGGACTCGGAGCCTGGAAGCGGAGCCATGACAGTACCCCCCCCTTAAAGAACACCTCTCGGTGTTCAACCAGTCATGGATGGACGGTCGTCGTAGACGAGGGGAGGAGGAGGCCCATTGGAGCGACAGGATGAGCCGGGCTGCAGCGACCCTGAAGACAAGCTGGGGTCCTGGGGAGGTGGTGGGTGGGAATTCGCGGCTTGGGAGCCACGCAGGAGACGTCGGGCGACGGCGGCGGCGGCTTGGGAGCCACGCTGGAGACGTCGGGAGGCCGAGGCGGCGGCTTGGGAGCCACGCTGGAGACGTCGGGAGGCCGCGGCGGCGGCGGCTTGGGAGCCACGCTGGAGACGTCGGGAGGCCGCGGCGGCGGCGGCTTGGGAGCCACGCTGGAGACGTCGGGAGGCCGCGGCGGCGGCGGCTTGGGAGCCCCGCTGGTGTCGTCGGGAGGCGGCGGCAGCTTGAGAGCCGTGCAGGAACGTTTGCGAGGCGGCAGCTTCAGAGCGGCGCAGAAGTCCTCGGGAGGCGGCCGCTTGAGAGTCGTGCAGGAGTCTTTGGGCGGCGGCGGCTTGGGAGCCCCGCTGGAGTCGTCGGGCGGCGGCGGCTTGGGAGCCCCGCTGGAATCGTCAGGAGACGGCGGCTTGGGAGCCGCGTAGGGGCCCTCGGGAGGAGACGGCGGCTTGGGAGCCGCGCAGGGCCCCTCGGGAGGAGACGGCGGCTTGGGAGCCGCGCAGGAGGGTTCGGGAGACGGCGGCCTGGGAGCCGCACAGGAGGGTTCGGGAGACGGCGGCCTGGGAGCCGCACAGGAAGGTTCGGGAGACGGCGGCCTGGGAGCCGCACAGGAAGGTTCGGGAGGCGACGGCTTGGGAGCCGCGCCGGGGCCCTCGGGAGGAGACGGCGGCTTGGGAGCCGCGCAGGGGCCCTCGGGAGGAGACGGCGGCTTGGGAGCCGCGCAGGGGCCCTCGGGAGGAGACGGCGGCTTAGGAGCCGCGCAGGAGGGTTCGGGAGACGGCGGCCTGGGAGCCGCGCAGGAAGGTTCGGGAGACGGCGGCTTGGGAGCCGCGTAGGAAGGTTCGGGAGACGGCGGCCTGGGAGCCGCACAGGAAGGTTCGGGAGACGGCGGCCTGGGAGCCGCGTAGGGGCCCTCGGGAGGAGACGGCGGCTTGGGAGCCGCGCAGGGCCCCTCGGGAGGAGACGGCGGCTTGGGAGCCGCGGCGGAGGGTTCGGGAGACGGCGGCCTGGGAGCCGCACAGGAGTCGTCGGGAGGAGACAGCGGCTTGGGAGCCGCGTAGGGGCCCTCGGGAGGAGACTGCTTGGGAGCCGCGTAGGGGCCCTCGGGAGGAGACGGCCTGGGAGCCGCGTAGGGGCCCTCGGGAGGAGACGGCCTGGGAGCCGCGTAGGGGCCCTCGGGAGGAGACGGCCTGGGAGCCGCGTAGGGGCCCTCGGGAGGAGACGGCCTGGGAGCCACGTAGGAGACCAGGGAAGGCGCCGGCTGGAGAGCCGCGCCTGAGACCAGGGGAGGCGTCGGCTGGAGAGCCGCGCCGGAAAACACGGGAGGCGTCGGCTGGAGAGCCGCGCCGGAAAACACGGGAGGCGTCGGCTGGAGAGCCGCGCCGGAAAACAGGGGAGGCGTCGGCTGGAGAGCCGCGCCGGAAAACAGGGGAGGCGTCGGCTGGAGAGCCGCGCCGGAAAACAGGGGGGGCGTCGGCTGGAGAGCCGCGCCGGAAAACAGGGGGGGCGCCGGCTGGAGAGCCGCGCCGGAAAACAGGGGAGGCGCCGGCTGGAGAGCCGCGCCAGAGACCAGGGAAGGCGCCGGCTGGAGAGCCGCGCCAGAGACCAGGGAAGGCGCCGGCTGGAGAGCCGCGCCAGAGACCAGGGAAGGCGCCGGCTGGAGAGCCGCGCCAGAGACCAGGGAAGGCGCCGGCTGGAGGGCCGCGCCGGAAAACATGGGAGGCGCCGGGTGGAGAGCCGCGCCGGAGACCACGGGAGGCGCCGTCTGGAGAGCAGCGCCGGAGACCACAGGAGGCACCGGCTTGAGAGCAGCGCCGGAGACCACGGGAGGCGCCGGCTTGAGAGCTGCGCCGGAGACCACGGGAGGCGTCGGCTTGAGAGCAGCGCCGGAGACCACGGGAGACGCCGGCTTGAGAGCAGCGCCGGAGACCACGGGAGACGCCGGCTTGAGAGCAGCGCCGGAGACCACGGGAGACGCCGGCTTGAGAGCAGCGCCGGAGACCACGGGAGACGCCGGCTTGAGAGCAGCGCCGGAGACCACGAGAGGCGGCGGCTTGAGAGCTGCGCCGGAGACCACGAGAGGCGGCGGCTTGAGAGCTGCGCCGGTGTCCACAGGAGGCGAAGACGGGGAAACACAAGAGTCACGAAAAAAAATATCACGGGCGGGAACCGACAGAATTGGCTCCGACGGAAGAGCAGAAGAAGCAAGTGGAACACCGGACATAGCAGAGCGGGAGGAAAGCCGTGCAACCGCCTCAGACATGGAGTCCAACAGCTCAAAAATAGACAATGTCATCCTCTCCATATTGCCTATACTGGTGGCCTGAGCGTCTAGCTCGTCCTGCCAGCCCTTCAACACTGCTGGGTCTATTAACATGGCCAGATCGTTATGTCACGAGAGCGAAGGGACGAGGGAGCTAAAGCCACGTAGGAGGACGTGACCAAGACCCAAGTGCGAGTGGTGAAAGGCACTGGAGGCAGGACGGAGTAAAAATTAGATATTTAATAATTAAACAAACTAAAATAGAACAGAAAGCGTCACCGAACCGGGAAGAAACAGAGCAAACGCAGAGTGTAAAAACAGTAATGAAACTAACAGAAGTGCACAAAAATTAGTAAAAAGTCAAAACAGAAAGCGTCACCGAACCGGGAGTTAAATGAACTTAAATCACAAATGAAAACCGAGAATAAACTACAAAAGAAAACCAAGAAACACGCGGCAAACAGCAAGAAACCAAAAACACTAACTCAGGACAGCAGGGTTAAACAATGTACAAAAGAAACTAGCAAGCGCACAGAAGTAAGAGCCGAACACAGGGAGAGAGACACAAGAACCGCAGAAGCCGAACACAGGGAGAGACACGAGAACCGCAGAAGCCGAACACAGGGAGAGACACGAGAACCGCAGAAGCCGAACACAGGGAGAGACACGAGAACCGGGAGTTACCACAGGGGATCGAGAGGAGTCCAAAATCACAGGAATCACCACAGGGAACGTGGAAACACACAGGGACTAGGAGAAGTGGCAGGAAACAAAGACACAACGATCTGGCACACGTTGCTGGAGCCCAGGTGTTTTTGAAGACAGTAATCAGGGTGTAATGGGCTCCAGCCGTGTGCCAAAGGAGCAGAGGGAGAGAAGCAAAACCAGGACTCGGAGCCTGGAAGCGGAGCCATGACAACTAGATCACAACTAGCTCACAGAAGACTCCACAATGACGAGGTTAAGTTTAACAAGATTTAATATACAATAAAAGAATAACAGGGCACAGACAGGAAACAATGAACTAAAGATGTCGCTACCCAAAACCTGGATGGAGTGAGGAAAAAACTTGAAACAGAAAAGAGTTACTATCAAGCCAACTAATAGGGACAACAAAAAACACTCGGATAAACCTGCAAGGCCTAAATAACGAAAAGCGCTCGGTGGTGGAAGACTCAAACACGCACATACACAAGGAAGAAAAAGCCAACCAGAGAAAGTAAGACGCCAGTTCAAAAGACACCAACACAAAACGCTGCTACAAGGACAGAAAATTAGCTGGAAAGAGAATTGAAAAGGTGAGCACAATCAAAGTTTACAAAGAATTCTACTGAAACAGATCTTGAGGGGAGCTTTACTGGACGACGTGGAACAACCATCTGGCAGCGCCGGCTGGAACCCAGGTGTAGAAATCAATAAGCTTGATCATCAGACGAGCTCCAGCTGCGATGCCTTGAAGCAGAAGGGAACAAAAGAAAAGGAAAACACAGAGAAGGGAATACAAAATAAAAGCAGAAGAAAAGACGGAACATAACAAGTACTACATATACTATCACATCAGTGTGTATTTTGGGTTCCAGCTTACTCACAAGATGATCAAAGGTTCAGTATTTATTCACAGATTAATATTTGTCTGCCTCAAGCTGCACACACACCCTTGTATTTCTATCCTTGTGGGGCTGTTGTGAAGTTTCTCATTGCCATAATGGTTTCCCCCGTCTCTCACCCTAAGCCAAACCATCCCAAACAAATGGCTAACCTGAATCAGAACTCTGAACCAAACTTGCACCCAGTTATAATCACCCAGTTATTTTGTCTTCATCTTCAAATTGTGGCTTCACATCGTGGGCTCCAGCCACATTTGCCCACAAAGACATATTGTCCTCAAGTCTTTTGTCAAAAATTGGTCCCTACAAAGTAGGATAAACAAACCCACATACACTGTTGTGTATTTGACGTAAAAGGACATACAACAACTACACAGATGACATACAGAGTAAATCCAACAGTCATATGAACACAGTGTTTCCTTTTCTTCTGCGAAAGAAGGCACCTCCTCCTTCCTGCCTCTTGGTGAGGATGTTCTCAAGTCTAGTCACAAAAACACCCAGCACACTTTTTAAATCAAGATCCGTGCCAAATATGAGAGGCTTAACATTGTCAAACATAATCAACCCAAAGAGTTGAAAAGTAGTTAAACCCATAATCTGACACACTTGTGGCCTTTGATCGAAGAAGAAAACGTTCATCAGCAGTTCACTCGGGAAGAGGACTATCGCAGTGCGATAACAATAAAGAGCGGAACCGCAGAAGGAGGAGAGGCGAACTGGAAGCTGGAGCAAAGTGAAAATAGAAAACGCTGACAGTGACAGGAGTGAGAGACAAACTGAATAAATGTAGGCAGTGGAGGGAAGATGAAAGCATTAGGAAAATGAGGAAAGGAGGACAGAAGGGACAAATGGAGTGAGAGAGGCCAATTCAAAGTGACAGACTGAATGAAAGCATTGCAAAAGGGAATCCAGGAATCAGAGATGGAGGAACGGTAAAAAGAGAATCAACAGTGAAGTACAGTGAGTCGTGCAAGGTCAGCTGAAACAGAAACACAGTGGACAGATCGATGATGAACTAAAGTGTGTAGTAAAACTGTTCTCATGTGGTGAATCATTCCACCGAACAATTAGAAAACATGTTGAAGATCTTGTCATGCGCGACGGTGAGCGCTCAGGGTCACTACATCTCAACACAAACGTCCTACTACAGCCTTTTGTCCTCAACAGGATGTTTCCTTTAATCGCTGTGAGTCACCAACTAGTGCAGCAGGGACGTTAAAGTGAAGGATCGCTTTCTCCTCCGCTAAATACAAGTGGCACGGGGAAAACATATTTCTCATCATGGGATAAACGCATCAGTGAGACACAAATGTTTCCATCGCTTCGGAGGTCACAGTATTGTCCCGTGATCAATTAGCATCCGTCTGTAACACGGACAATGGAAATGATAGTCAGTCATCTTTGACCTGCAAACTGTGAGGTCAATGAAGCAGCGCGTGTGTGAATCGTATTGACCAATAAATGAGTGAAACGCTGTTTAATTTTGTCGCCTCTCGACGTTTTCACGTGTTGGCAGAGGGTGGTTTGGTTGACCACTAGAATGTCCTGAAGAACAACTGAAGCTGGCATGATCCTCATCTCCCAGAGTGAGTGCCGCTAGGTGAAAAACTACACATCCCGCGAGGCATCACCCAACAACCAACAGGTGCCAGTGGTGGGTGGGTCTACAGAAGTGTAGCAAGAGAACACATGGCAGAAGAAGAGACCAACAAGGACATGGAATCATCCTTTGTTGTTGCTTGACAGGAGGAACTTTTTAGAATCACATGAACCTTGCAACTTTTATTTGTGTCCTTTAGAATAAATCGTGTTGCTGCACGGAACAATGAGAAAGAGCAGCTCCCATTCTGATTGGATTGAATGGGTTTTTTTTTTTTTAGTTTTCAGGAAGGCCAATTTTTCCAACAAACAACAATCAGCACACTCTTTTTTCTTCATAGATGTTGACCTTGTGTAAAGTTGCGACCCTTTAACTCTGCAGCAGCTCAGGAACCCTGGAGAAGGGAGGCTTGTGTACAATGATGAGCAGGACAACAAAGAGGTTTAAGGATGACAGACTCAGCAGGGTTCTCTCTTATTGTCAGGCTTCCACTCACACCGAGAGGTGGAAGGAAGCGTCTGTGTTGTAAACCAAAAGGCTTTGTATCTCGGCTCTCAGCCTTAACCCAAGAAACAACAAATAAGTGCTGTTTTTTTAAACTGACACCTCTTCTCATATCAGATGGTCCCCTTCAGCAATATTCCACAAAGAATCAGAGCCAAGTCTGCTTCCAGTGGTTTTATTAATGTGATCTGAAGGCTGTGTTTAAGCCTCATGTTATGCTCATTTCAGGGAGAATGATATTAGATTCCAGTGGAGCACTCGAGTGAGTTGCTTTTCATGTCATGCTCTGTGGTTGGAGGGGACAACTGAAGTGTTCTGTGATGTCACGACCAGTGAAGAAGGAAAGTGGCGTAGGTGGCACAATGACTCAGCCTGTCGCAGCGACTCAGAGTTCTGACAGGTCAACCAGTGATGATGATATGTATTTAAAAAATGCTGAATTACATGTTGTCAAATGGACATGGCGCACGGTCCAAACATGCTTTCTTACTTCCTGTCAGGTGACAGGAGGTGGAACACTTGACATAACACACGACACAATTGAATCACTGAACTAAATCAAGTGACCATGGGGACAGAATGTGTTGTCTCTAGTTTTCCTGAATGACACATCACACACAACCTTATGTGGAACAGTGGTCAGAGTACTGCGCGGGGAAACCCAGGTTGCTGTTGCCATCTTACAGTGGTGGTCCGTGCACTCTGCACCTAGGCCTTCAGTCGAGTCCAGAGAATCAAAACCACTTGACAGAAGCTTCTCTGCTGGGTACTGGCTGAAAGCTGTATCCAACCTTAAAGTTCATGGTTGGTTTTATTTAATATTTTACACGCTGGAGCCCCAAAGACTTGAAATAATGAAATATCAGTTTTACATAAAATGAGCCTTTAAAGCACCATCCCACGAGGGCTACAGAGTATCTTTTATCACAACCCAACTCTAACTTTTCAGCCTGGGTTTTCCTTATATACTTTTTCATCTCTGAACTCAAACAGTATAGACACCTTTAAATATTTATATCTTTTAAATTCTCTCAAATCGCCTGTCTTATATCTTTCTTCCAGCTCTTCCTGCTGATATTATTTCTGTTGGTTATTAAGGTGGCAGTGTCAGACTGCAAACTTTGGGTTCCTTTTATCTAGAGTTCCTTGGTTTAAGTTTTGTCCTGCAGTAAATGTTTGAAACCTCTTGTGTCACTGGATTATACCAAATACAGTCAGAAGACCACAGAGGGTGGACAGATGAGGTGGCTGGTGAAGGAGAGGATAAGAAGTCCCTGGTGGAAACCTAGTGTTGCTAAGCTGTTTTTATTATCTACTATGTTTTCAGAGGAGCAAAGGTGTTATCCATGATATTACAGTCATTCGTTTTCACTGATGCTTTTGTCTATATTGGCTCGTGACGTGGGTCCTCTGGTAGCATAAGCAAAACCCATGAATCGAGGTTTTTCTTTTGTGCGGTTCATTCAGAGGCAATATTTATAGATGTGCCACATACCACATTTCAACATGTTTGAATCATATTTCCAGTATTGAAGTGAATTTTGTGGAACATTTACCATCAAACAAATCACATTGGACACAGGAGGATGGGAAGAGATGGACGGAGTTAGGGGCGTGGAAGCACAGGCTGTAGTCTGGGAGACCGTCTGCCGCTGCACTGTGACTGCCAAGACCCTCTGCTTGTGGGAGCTCCCTCAGCGTGAATTTTGGCATCCACTTCCAACCGCACGCTGAGTCCAAATGAAGACGCATTGTTCGTTTTCATTACCGCGGGTTTGTGTGGCTTGGGCCACCAGATTGTTGTCCTTGTTAGTAGCCGTCATGCTTCATTGACTGGTTCAATAATAAAGACCCTGGGGTTGTTGTTTTCGAGGACGTGCTTTAAAAATATCAAACAAATCATCATCTACTATTAGAATAGGACAAGGCTCACAGGCAGGTTGTAAGCAGACACACACCTTGTCAGTTTTTTTGTGCAGGAATGTGAACATTTGGACACGTCCAAGTTGCTTTTATGCTAGCGCCAAACTCATTCCAACAGTAGCATAAGAAAACAGTTTCCATGGAGGTGTTCATGGCTCATTGACTCCTTGTCGCGGTGTTTACGAGCGACCGTGTCGGACACACTCTAAAGAGCCCGACTCCCTCAAGGGCATTGTGCTAATCAATACAGGCAGGAGCAGACTTTAATAATCCTGCACTGACATATTCTGGGATGTTTAATTTGTACACGACCGCACAAGAAAGCTCGTCTCGCGCAGGTTTAATTTCATCATGTTGACAATAGGTGAGGCTGATTAGATCACTTGTTCTCTGAAGGAGCGCTGGCGTGATCCGCGCTGCAAACGCAGAGAATGGCAAAACTTTAATATAGGACGTATTTTTGTCTCCCGTTGCCGTTTCTGTCTCTGCAATATCCAAAATGATTGAATTCTTTCCTCACTCATAATGGCATCAACGATCAGATGTGCACAGCTTGCTTGTAATAACATAAACTCATATCGCTGGTGGATTTTCTCTGATGATAAAATGGAAAAGGACTTGCGAGAGAGAGGCTGTAAAACACACGATGATTGTTACCAAGCGTCTCATAAGCGAATGGCTGTTGATTGTCAAACTGTTTGGGATGACGTGATCCAAACCAACTGATACATATCAGTCTGGTGCCCTTCGCTGAAATGATCTTGACTAGAAAGCAGCTGATCTGGTCGCGGGCCTGGACTTTGTGTGACCCACAACTGGCTCTGTTGCGCTTATGGCGCATCTCTTAAAGGCCAAACGTGGCCTTGTCACGAGCTAGCTCCATGTTAAGGTCAGTGTGGTGTGGTGTGTGCCGGGTGTGGGTCAAATAAAGTGAAGAATTGATCTAGAATGATTCGCCCTCAGTCAACAATATCATTGAGGACCACAAGACATTCAGAACGTTGGGCAAAAATGGAAAAAAAAAAATTTAAAAAATGGTTTATCGGTTCCTGATTGTGAAGTCCAACTCTACTGGCCTCAGTCACTGAGGAAACCGTTCAAAAGTGTGGCTTCGCTTTGTTTGCAAAGATGATGTGTCTTTAGTTCGACCAAACTCCTTCGACATGGTATAATGATAAAAGAGTTCCATGTTGTATCAGTGACCCTGGATCCCCTCCTTGAGCTAACAGCGCGAACTGTTGCGAACAACGAATGGATACTTGTGCCTCCTGAGGCAACTTTGAGGAGCCCTCCTACAAAGGCAGACCCACATGCTGTAGCACCTGAGTCTTTGCAAACATGGCTGCCCCACGTGCCAACCTTGGATGAATGGAAGAAGATCTGTAGCACTAAGGTTTGAGTCCATTAAAACTTACCCTTCTGCAGACCCACTTGAATATTGATAAGAGGACAAAGTTGACCAGGTGACAAGACATGTCCAAGCAATCTCCTTGCTTAGGTCTGCACTCTCTGTGTGCTTTTCTACTTATACATTGACAATGTTGGATTAATCCAGATGAAATGATATGTTTTAAAAGGGGCAAATTTTTCCGCCACAGGCCTGTTTGCTTTTGCAATGAAGGGAAGTGCCCTCCGTCTGCCTCCTCAGGAAGCATGTGACATGTCCTGATCAATGATAAATGATAAAAGAAAAAACAAGATGAGATATTTATATGTTTATTGATGTTTTAACTTGTTCACAAGAACCACCTCTGCTTTGAAGAACGTGTCCACTGTCTAGATCAGGCCTGGAGGTTTGTCTTCTGATGTACACTCATGACCTAAACATGACACACTGTTGCTCAGGCGTTTAGCTCGGAGGGCGTCTGGGCGTCTGAAAAAATCCCGATTCTCCACCATAGCTTGGTCGCCAGATGTCGCCATACACCAGCATAATATAGCGGCCAAGCTATGGTGGAGAATCGGGCGCCTATTTTCACGTTTTGCAGACGCCCAGACGCCCTCCTAGCTAAAAGCCTGCTCTTGTTCCACTGATGCTAAACCCACAGAGCTGAACTCTTGAGGACACTTGTGCAGCTTTTCTCATCCAATTCATAAGAGAATTGCCGAAGTACAGAATCAATGATGGAAGAGGAATCATGAAAATCTCCCGTCATCTTCACCCATGTCGTGTTCCTGGACGGAAGGATGACTTGTCCTCATGAGCCTGTGTCTGAGCCTCTGTGTTTGGAGCTGAAGGTTTGATTGGCTAACACAAAGTGAAAGGCTCGGCGACAACGGTGATCCATCTTTGATTCCAGTAACTGCTCTCTCGGTGGGGTGAAAATGGGCTCAGTTTAGCCCTTTTGAACAACAGGAAGCTCTTAGAGAGGACGATTATGAGTAAAAATGGCAGGGCAAATGACAGGCTGCTCCAAGACGAGCTTCTGACAACCTGGCATTGAGCCCCTTCCATTTTTCAGATTCGCCCCTCATGAGCTATCAAATATGAGGCAAACTCCAGAGTCACTTGCAGACAAGTAGCAAATGAAGTGTATCTATATAAATATCTACAGCTGGTGGGATCCGTTTGCAATGTTTATGCATATTATTCGGATCAGCTTAATTGTGAAGACCTCTTCTCTCAGTCGATGGTCCCACAGAGCACTGAGAGCGGAACATAAAACGGAGATCTTGATCTCACTGCGTTGTCATACGTCCTCATCACAGTAACCGTGCAGGGAGCCAGGTTTCCTTTAATTCCTCGACACTTTTCATCTTTATTGGCCTCTTATTAGTCCTCGGGGGTGTCGCTCTTCCAACTCTGTGGTGCACTTTTATCGCATATTAGATGTGAGTTGGCACCAAGTCAGTGTTCCCTGGTTTCCTCTATGAAAAGGAAGACGTGAGGTCAAACCTTTTGATGATGCAGCTTAGCAGATTCCACACACTAATGAGGATGACCACCCCAGAGGCTGAGTGTTCTTTTCGTCAGATGCACAGGTTTGTCAAAGGCAAGACACGGTTTACTGCTCGAAGATGGAGCCACCCAAAAAGTTTTTTTGTATCGTGGGGTTGGGAACAATGGATGGGGGAACTTTATCAGGCAAACAGGCAAAGCCTATCAGGTCATTCTGTGTTGCTACCAGGACAAGCAGAGGTCACTTTGAACATGGGAACAACAAGGCAACTTTGAAGAGGTCTCCAGCAAAGGCACACCCACATGCCGTAGTGCTTGAACCTTTGCAAAGATGGCTGCCCCACAACCCAACCTTGGGTAACTAGAAGGAGATCTGTAGGTTTGAAAGGACTCCATTAAAACTTGGGAATATTGATAACAAAAAAGTTGACCAGGTGTCAAGACACGTCCAAGCAATCTCTTTGCTTCGGTCTGCACTCTCTGTGTGCTTTTCTACATTGGCATTGTAGGATTAATCCAGATGAAATAATCTGCTTTAAAAGGGGTTAAACTGTGTGCAGATCATTGCTAAATTAGAAAGTGCTTTTAAAACTTTATATTTGTGATGAATTAGTTGCTCAACCATCCATCTCAGGAGGCCAATGGCGTTTGAAACAGGCAAACCAAGTGAAAACTCAACAGTGAATTCAGATTTAAATGTTCACTGATCAAGCTCCAGGACAAAATCCAAACAGTTGTCATCATTATGTTTATCAGGTACGTTCAAAACTGGATAGAGCTTGTCCTGGGGAGTGTAACACTAACAGGAGAGGTGCCAACATATGCTGGCCAAACAAAGTATTTATTGAACAGTCAGTAAACGGCTTTCTTTGATCGGAAACCATAGTTAAATGCAGTCTGCCATCACTTTTAATTATCGCAAGCTAATATTAGCGTACACAGTTCTCTGCAGCCAAAATGCACTCATTCACCACTGACAGACAACAATGGAGACCGCCTGGTTTTCTCCTTGAAGCAGACACGTTGACTTTCACTGAATTCCCATTTAGCTGCATCATTTTTTAGGAGTTTTCCAGATTAAATATTGACAGTTGTCATCTCCTGTCTGTCAAGGTTTGAACACTGAAGTCACGAATGCGACAGACTTGTCACATTCTCAGCTAGTTTTTGATGCAGGTTAAATTTGTTTTGCATTTTATTCCAACTATGTCTGTTTCACAGCTCCTGCAGGGCTAAAAAAATATGATGCTGCCCCAAAAAATCAATCTGTGACCAATAATGATTTCCAAAAACAAGACCGATTTGATTTAGTTGTTGTCGAAAATGTTTGCACGCAGAACAAAGAGCTCCTAATTCCAATTCCGAAGCAGATTGCACCCTCTAATCTGTGGTGGAGCTGTTAGCCAGCGCCTCTGTAAAAGGATCAGCTAAAACGCTGACTGTGAACTCCATTTCTGGGATTTCTATCAGACCCAGGATCTTTATTGCATCTCTTATCTTGTTTCCTGCCGTCTGTTAGCCTCAAATGAAGGCGTAAAAGCCAGACACAACAGTGGCTGGTAAATCCACCATTTAATCCCATTTTCCCTTTTGTCATAAATTAAATCATCGGCGTGTCATAAATGTTTGTGTTCGTCAAACTTTACCCTCGAAATTAAAATCCAATAAAGAAAACAATTTTATAGAAAGTAATGTGTTTTTTTAGGAGCCTGAGGCACATGGGGAAAATCCATTTGTCTGAAATTTTATTTGAATCCTCATGAATCTTAAACAGCGTCCAATAATCCTGTGATATCGAACAGCCCTGAATCAAGGACAAACTGCAGCACTGCTGAGCGTCGGCCGTTTTATTCGTCTATAATTATTCCATTTAACTTTTCTTGTTCTATACTTTCCCCCCCATTCCTTCTTTTCATTTCTCAAATACTCGTGTAAATATTGCCCTCTTCTTTCTCTCCCTCTCCGCTTCAGCCAGAGCTGGCTAGTGAGAGGAGGTAATTGAATTTCTCTCCCAGAGCGACTCACATCAGCGCAGACAATTTAGACATTGCCAAGCAGCATGTAATAGACGTGGATGGCATCACGTCAGCTTAGAACCACAATTAACTACTCCAGAACACAGATGCTTGAAGCCTGACAAAGAAATGGCGGAAATAAAGACGACGGCTCCCTGTTCGCTCTTCAAGTCCGGCCGTTTGACGGAGGAAATGTCAAGAGAATAACAGCTGTTCCCTGGAATTCGGAAGCTCTTGCTTTTCTTTTTCTCTTGGCGCAGGTTTGGGTGAACACAGGTCACAACTCTGAAACAATAGATGCCGATAATTCCGATTACGATTTGGGGGGGAATAAACTAACAAACAGACCATTAATGGAAGCTGTCTATGAAGAAGATATTCATGAACGGAAAAATATTTTTGTGCTCAGACTGAATGACAGTGTGTTGGTTTAGCGTGGTGAATAAAGAGCCGAACCAAAAGTAGAAGTAGAACCTCATCTCCTCCACATCAAGAGAACCAAGTTAAGGTAGATCTTTTTAGTACACCACCTCAGCACAGAGGACACTGGAGCAACTACGTGTCTCTCGGTTGCGTCTTTGCTCCCAAGAGGAGCTGGATGATGTTCCTGGGGTGAGGAGATACTGGGCTGCTTTTTGTGACCCGACCCTCAAAAAACAGTGGATAGTGGATGAGCCTTATGTAATGAAAATGAAATGTGAAGAAGTAACCAAACAATAATACGCAGGGGGATTTAATAATTATTTTGATTAATATGATATTGATCAATATTATTATACCAGGATTTGTCACTTTGCTGCAGCAATATAAATATTACCTCAGGAAATAAAGTTTTTTTGGAGGGGGGGATAACACACAAATTGGTAAAAACTACATCATAATGGTCAGGTGGGATTTTGCCTACAAAAAAGACTGACTGAGACTGGGAAAAATCCAATCCATGTAAGGGAACAAACTTGGCCCTCGGCCCCAACTATTCTTTGTCTTTTGTCTATATCTTATCACTCCACTTTTTAATAGGACCCCAAGGTAGTTGTACTCTCGAGTTAGTGTTCGAAATGTGGATGCTGGTCCTGATCCTGGCGGCATCAATATAAAACAAGACTGAATGTTCACAAGCCATCGGCAGCTGAAAATGAATATTTAACACAGTGAAAGAAACTGTCAACATAAAGCAAAGCATTTTCTTGCTGTGTTTTTGCAGAATTATCCGACGTTCAAATCAATCTTCTTCACACTTATGAGATAATTGAAAAGATTCTGACTTTAAGGAAAAGGTGTCAGGATTAGGAGTCGTTTTCGCACGCCTCGCTAATGAATCAAGTCTGATGACATTAGCTGGCTAATGAGAAAAGTAAGCCTGGAATCTCAGACACTTAATGTCAAAAACACTGAATAGAGCGTCTTCCATGCCATAACCGCTGCAGCCGTCGTGTAAATCTCCCATTGGTTTTCAGGGTTTGAAGGTGGCGCTGATGTAGATGAATCGTGTGGTTCAATACTAATGTAGGGGAGGAATCTTTGAGCTGCAGAACAAATGCTCTGGGAGGCATTTATGGACAAAGTGCTGCGCCATGTATATGCTTTCTTTTTCGATTGATTGAGAGCAAGTGAAAGACATTTTAAAACAATTGCCATCAGTGAGCTGATTTGCATTGATCAAGCATGAAAGAGCAGCGGATGGTTGGACTTTTCTTTTCATTCATGTAGCGAGGAAAACTGATGAGGTGATCCTGTCCTTTAATATTCAAGGTGCTTTTCAAAATTAATAAAGCGCAGTTGGGCTTTAAAATGAAGGAACTTCTGACGATTCACCAGCTGTGCCAGAAGTGTGCAGAGCGAAGAACTCATGCTTCGGGACACAGCCTCACACCCTCTGGAGGTTTGTTGTAGAACTTTTATCTACAACATTTATTCCCCCAAAAAACTTGCATCATTAAACTCCTACAATTCCAGCTCCTGCTATGCCTGTAGTACGTGACCTAATAATAAACTCTTTTGTCTTTTATAGAATTTTAATCAGTCCAAAATTGTGAACAAAATGGACACAGTATCAGCTGATCCTTTAATGCTTGGGTCACTTATTCGTATTTGATTGAAACACTCCTCTCTAACTTTACACCTCGCAGTACTTACCCAAACACATCAGGCTACCTTGCCCAGGTGACCCACACTTGTGTCCCGGTAGCAAACCCCCTCCACGGATCACCCCTCTTGGTCCACAGCCACCTGGAAGGCTTCTCAGCAGCACCTGGGACGTCCAGAATTGCCTTCCTACTGTGCAGTCCCTATAACCTATATGCTTCGTTCAAAAGCCTTCTCCAGTCTTCTCACGGCACTGACAGTTCCAGCAGGACTACTGGCCCGACTCTCTTGTTGAGGCCAGACATTCCTCCAACTTGGATAGGGCATTGCTGTGGTGTCTGCCCAGCTCTGACATGGATGAACTGTCTTGCCCACAGCAAACAATTCTTGGCTGGTGGTAACTGTGACTGCCTTTTGGGCGTTTACAAGCCGCCCTATGATGGTGTCCCTTTCCCAGGGCCCTTGTACACAAGCTCAGGATGTGCTCCAGTGGCACGATGGGAATGCAGGAGTCATTCAGCCATCTAGGGAATTCTTCCTCCAATCCTGATCGGACTTTTTGCTGGACTAGTCACCGCCTGTCCTTTGCTGGGGCATTGCTGTACTGATGTCTTGGTTTGCTGCCCAGTCCTGTTTGCCCTGATGCAACAGGTCCCGCTATTACATGGCGCTGTAGTCAGGCTTCTGTTCCTCGTTGTCACTGGAGTCATGAATTCCTCTGTTGTGGCAATAAGGGAGAGTCGCAGCCTGTTCTTCCTTCCTGCGTCTATGCTGCCAAAGCCTAGTGGTGGAGCCAACTACCTGTACAAGTATCTGCTGACCCTCTTCTCAATTCCCTCGTCTGTGGTTGTGTCTAAATGCCATTCTGGTACATCCTAGCCTTGAACTTGCCTGGCAACAAAGACTCTCCCACTGCCAGTAGCAAATGACCCAAAACAAGGAGTTTGCCCACATTTGTCAGCAGAGAACTTCTGGTACTGTACCTACCACATTAGATAGGACAAAGTCCTGACAGAACAGAAGCCCTTAAAAAACAGATGTTCTGTTTTCTGGAACACTGAAACATCCGGGGGCATATGAAATACCTGACAAATGAAAAACGCAGAAGTGCCCTGATCCATCTGAAATGTGTACTGTTGTTTCGTATCTGACTGGCTCTGTGAAAGTGGTTCAAATTAAGCTAATCCATTAATGTTGCCTTGGTGTCACTCTGGTGTTGTGTTCAAGTCATCCAGCGGCCCAATCACTCTTTTTATGAGCAAAGGTTGCTTCAAAGGGAGTGACTGTACTGAAAAGTAAAAGCCATAAAGTTTCATGTTTCTGTGTAAAGTGAACTGAAAAACATGTGAAGCAGCAATAGTTACCAACACAAGGATTGTTTTCTCTCTGAAAAGACATTTGTGAAACTGCAGCACTTCAGGAACCAGACAACAAATGAGTGCATTTGTGAAAACTGATTTTCCTGTGGAAGGAAGTAGGTGGGTTAAATTGAATAAGGGAAGTGGAGTGGATATGCAAGTGGGTGATGGAAGAGAAATTATGGAAAAGTTTAAGCTCCAAGTCAAGAGAGCGGAAGCACAACGCCTCCTTTTTAAGGTTGATTTTCTTTTCATCCTACCTCACTCGTATTCACAGAAGAATAGGAGCCAAAAATATTGTGTAAGACTTGAGCCTGAATATACAGTAAATTCACAAACCTCAAACTTAAATTGACACTAAAACATCACACTGTAATTGATTCGTTTCTGTTCCTTTGTAAAAGCCGCCAACTGATTCACAGAGAATTAATGTGATAACAATGAAACAGGGTGACCAGATGAAAGATGTCTTTGAACAGCTCCTGCCTGCTGCTGGTCTTCTTTTTCGAAAGCAACTTGATTCAGCCGAGGTATTTTTGTTCGACTTCTTTCCCACTCTGATTGATGAAAGCATAACCTTGTAAAACAAGAAAGAAAGAACAAACTTTTGTTGCCGGATTAAAGATGCTGCTACGTCTATGGCGTGAGGACGGGCTGTGTGCTGTACTACAAAGGTTTTCAGGAAGGAATCTTGGAAAGAAACATGATTTACCATCGCTCAATCACATAGACAGCGGTGGGTAAATCAGGGGTCTCAAACCGTTCGGGCTGCAGTTTTTTTGTTCCAACCAAACAAGAGCGCACAGGTTGACCGACCTGGCGTCAGCTGGAACACGCAGCACCAGACTGTCAAGCAACTGATTACAGACACCGCTTTGGTGGAAAGCGTGCTTTCCTGATTGGCTGGAACAAAAACCTGCACCCACTGTGGCCCTCTGAGGACCAGTTGGAGACACCTGCTCAAAACCTCAATGTATGTTTTGAGATCGTTCGATTGAATCTGTAATTCACACATTCTCCTATTGGTGGTTGATACTGTTGTGGTCTAAAGTCTTATTCGGATGGATTAGTTTCACCCATCCATGTCAGGGGAAGTAAAGATACACTGACATTTTTGTCCCAAACAAATGCCAGGAATCTTTACCCCACAAAGCCACCACAGGGACTTTTACCTTTAAGAGGACCGAGGAAATCACTCCTCATAATACGGATCTAATGCAGATGGACCAGTGGTAAACTTCCCCACAAGGCAAATTGAGACAAAAAAAGTTTCCTTCTCTGCACACTGGTGATAAGAGACATTCCACTTCATGTAGGTTCACTGATATTTTTAATCCAGTGTGAATAGTCCACTGATAATACAAACGTTCCCAGGTAAAACTAATCTAATCTTGGGACTTTTTGCTATCTCAACTAAATACAAGTAGCATCCAACTTACAACAGGGATCAGTTCCGACCAACCGGTCGTAAGTCAGATTGGACGTAAGTCGAATGCCATTTGAAATAGCCGACGCGAGGGTTATAGTTACTACTGTAGTGGTAGATGGCTGTGTGAGAGTGAGATGCTGGGATACTGTGCTGCAGTAACTGTTGTACGCGATGCCAGGCTGCTACGTGCTGCAGTGCCAGACATTGAATTAAAAAAAAAAGCATCTGCTGGCCGTGGTCGTAAGTCGAGCAGGTCGTAAGTCGGATGTTACTTGTATACATGTCCTCTGTTGACCTCTGCATTGAGTCTTATATATTGCTATCGTTTGCTTTCAGCAAATGTCAACCAAGTTCTCTGTTTGTGGTAGCAAGCAGTGGTTCGATAAGTAAAGGTTCCTCGTGGGGAAGTCCTTTCAGATAGATACTGCAGACCCCTCAAGTCAAGTTTAATATATGTAAGAAGTTAACAACCTGAGGAGCCATCATCTCAAACAGTGAACGGTTTTATTGTCCACCACTTTAAAGTTTGAACCAGATGATGATAGCAATGGAATGCATGCATTTTATTCTCCACCAAATGATCATGTCTTTAGAGTGTTTTAGCAGAAATATGCCTTGATGGCTTGATGTTTGTGCAGGCGCAAATATAAAGGAGTTTTCAGTTTGGGCACCACCAACACGGCTGCCATGTAAATGGCACTGCATTTAACTGTGAGCTGACGCCATTTCTATCGCTGTGAAATGGTGCCGGCGCAGTACAGCTTGTGCTTGTTTGCTCACTTGCTCAAGCAGCAACTGTTGATGCTACTTCCTGTGAGTCATGTGACCCCCTGTTCATGGGCAGTGATCAGGGAGATGGAGAAAGGAGTGCGGGTGGAATGGTGGAGACGACTGACAGGCGTGATTTGTGAAAGAAGACTGGCAGTTTGACTGAACAGGTGAGACTTGAAATGATGTAAATATTTACAAGAAGACAGGACCAACAGTGTGCTGTGGTACCCTCAGAAAGTGAAATGTTTCTAGGTGCTTGAAGCTGTGAATTTGAAATGATTTGGAAATGATCAAAAATCTAAACACTTGAATTATAAACAAAAACAGGGTGCCTTGAACACTCCAAACGTCACCACTCCGAATCAATTGCCTTTAGAAAGTGAAATCCATTTTGTAAGTCATAATGTGTTATCATGAGTCGTAATGGCGCCTCGGTGTCATCGAGAGCGGCAGCGTAGAGTCCTCCTCAGCTGTGAAGCCTTATGGAAATGTAATGCTGTGGGGGATTGTGGTTGTCTCACTGGTGCACAGCCCATTTATCATTATATTTTGACACTTGAGAGGAAGAGTCCAACACAGGGACTGTTGTCAGGCGCAGCAGACGGTGGGCTCCCTGATGTTTACCCAAACACTCACACACACACGACTGGCCCACGTGAAGTCTTATCAGGTTCAAATACATTTAAAGATTTAAGGTTGCCATTAAGTCTGGACGGGATTGATGCATTTCATCAGCCATATGAATCACAATGCGCGGTGGTCCATCTCCACTGCCCGACGATTGTGTCTGGGTGGCTTCTTACCTGACGTCATCACCTCTAAAGTGATTTCCTGGTCACAATGTTCCCTCTGAGGAGAGCAGGACTGAATCAACAAGCACTTTGTCTGCTACTACAGGATGAGACCTGTAAACAGGTAACAGACGAAGCTCCCGCTCCTCTCTTTTGATATCATCATATTTAAGAGGAGTCTGGAGAGGATCCTCGGAGTAACTGCGATCTGACGCAGATAATCCAGACGTAGTGCTGTTTTATAATATGTAAAGATGCTGCCGCAGGTTTGAAGCTTGGAGAACGGAAGACGCACTGAATGACAAGGGATTATTTAATAAACAATTTCGGGTCGCAGATCGGTGAAAGAAACAAAAACAATACCAGCCCATAAAAGCAAATAAAAAACATGTTCAAGAGAGCAAGTGAGAGCAAGTGAGAGCAAGTCTGAGATGAGTTGGGTTCGCACAACCATTTGTACTAAACCTCGACGCAATAATCTGGATAACACTTGGTCTGAAAACTCACATATCCAGTGTGTTTTCAGACCAAGTATTTTATGGAAGTTTTCAAAATCTATCCAGTGAGGCTAGACACTCAAAGTGTCGCTCCTTGTGCAGATAAAGAGCACATCAAGTCAGATGATATATCTCCCCGAGTAAATAAAATCAAAATGATGTACAAGCTAATGTGCACAGTTTCCCTTAAGAAGTCTTCCTCTCCAGTCCTCAGTCCCCTTGATGGAGTAGCGGCTGACATGCTGCGCTGACCTTTACTTACATTATCTGTCATCATTTCTCCATAAACCACAGATTTATCACTTTACTGAATGCCAGGCTCCTAAAACTTCTTCCTACCTCTCATCTTAGTCAGCCTCTTCTCTGTCCTTCTCCATCACTCTCTCCCGGTTTTCTCCCCTCCACGTCATCCCTCCATCATTTGCTGTACTTTTTGCTGGAAAGGCGCTTAACAGCAGAGAAGGTCAGAATCGTTAGCAGCATAATAATTAGTGGGACAGGCTAAATGGAAAATTAAAATATGACTCAATGCCAGGGGCTAATGTAAATTGTCCCTCCCTGGCGTGCGCTCGCCACAAGTAAACAAGGGATGCACACAGAGCAGATTCACAGGTGGGAGATCAGAAAAATGTGTGAATCCAGAAACTGTGAAAGTACTGTGTCACATGACATGAGGTGCACTGTGTCACATGACATGAGGTGTACTGTGTCACATGACATGACATGAGGTGTGCTGTGTCACATGACATGAGGTGTACTGCATCACATGACATGAGGTGTGCTGCGTCACGACATGAGGTGAGCTGCGTCACATGACATGAGGTGAGCTGCGTCACATGACATGAGGTGTGCTGCATCACATGACATGAGGTGAGCTGCGTCACATGACATGAGGTGTACTGCATCACATGATATGAGGTGTACTGCGTCACATGACATGAGGTGTGCTGTGTCACATGACATGAGGTGTGCTGCGTCACATGACATGAAGTGTGCTGCGTCACATGACATGAGGTGTGCTGTGTCACATGACATGAGGTGTGCTGCGTCACATGACATGAAGTGTGCTGCGTCACATGACATGAGGTGTACTGTGTCACATAATGCACCATGAAGGATCCTCGATCACTTTGGATTTGGGATGTAGGTAAATTACATTAATGCACCGTAAGAGAGAAGGATGAATCAGGCTTAGATGTTATATCATCTATTTTTCAACTCTTAAAAAAAAATAATATAAATAAATAAAAAATGAATTGAAATCATGTTAATGAGGGAGGGAAAAATGTGTTTATATTTCCATTTAAATACTTGAGGTCAGATTTGAGGTCACATTTTTGGGGTATTTCTAGTAATAATCCTAAAATAAAATTGCTTATGCATAATTTATCTCTACTGCATTGGTTTTGTTCTTCAATGTATAACTTTTATGTGACTTTATCTTTTGATAATAGGAGGGTAATCTCTCTCTCTTTTCAATTAAAAGTCATTTAAAAATAAAGTAGTTGCAGCGTATATATATATATATATATATATATATATATATATATATATGTATATATATATATATATATATATATATATATATATATATATATATATATATATATATATATATACTATAATGTTACATTCAAGTAATGCAAAAATATACAATATACATAATTTTTCAACATAGCATTTTTTATTGTCATTTTAAAATTTTCTTTTTTCTTTATTTTTTATTAGATTAAAATATGTCTTCAAATACCTGTTTTCTTAAGACACTATTCTTTGCAAATAGGTTTTATACTTGACTTTATTTTTTAATAATTAAAAGGTATTCTCCCTTGAACCATATGAATGTGAAAGAAATACAATGCAAGTGTGTAAATGTTTTATTTTTCCTTTTTTTGGTTTGCTTGTTTGGTTTTTGTTTTTTTTTGGTCACATTGAACTTGACAGAAAGTTTACTTTTTTTTAATACTGAGACGATGAAAAAAATATATGATGCGCTTATTGTTTTCATTCATTCTAATATGTAATTGAATTTTTTCATTTCAGTCGTCCTTCATAGCGTTTACCTATTATGTTTATGCACAAACCGTTTCCTGATTTATACTCAGTGGTAAGCCTGTGCTCTTCAGGTTTATTCATGATGTTTCTCTTTCGGCTCGACCAAGCTCACCAAGGTTAGTCTGGACCTGAAAGAAGCCAATCAGAACACTGAATTATGGACTCTATTTCAGTAGCTGCCATTCTTTGTTAAAAGACGGTGGGAGTTGATCATGAGTCTTTTTCATTTTATTCCATTTTATTTTAATTTTGAAGCAGCGTTGCGCAGCATTTCCCAATAATTCCCAGGGAGCACACTGTAGATGTTATCAATGACCTTTAAAAACTCATTTAGAATGCATTTGCGCCTGCAGATCAAATTCACCTTGGCGATAAAAAGTGAGCAGGAAGTTTATTAAAGTCCTTTCCGAAGCGTCTTCATGTCAGTCTCCTGCTTGTCTGTGAAATCAAAGGTTGCATCTCAACTCTGCAGGCTTGTTCTGCGTAATTGAAACATGCTCGCTGCCTCCCTCCGGTCGCACTGGCTCCGCGCAGAACCTCGATTAATGAGGGACAAAGACGGAGCACGATGACATGCATATTGACTCTAAATCTCCAGCATCAGGCCGAGCTCAGCGCCCCTGACTAAAAGTCATTTACAGTAATTAGCGCTGATGCTTTTGCAGACAGCAGACGGGAATCGAGTAGCTTCAAGGGCACGCAGTCATGTTTTTATGGATTCATTTCGGCTGTTTTATTTATCAACAGAATGGTAGCTTCTGGGAGTGCAGGACGCATGGGACGTTCACGCGCACTCTCTGAGCTCACAGGCTGCCAGACTGAAGTCGGTGGAGCGCTGACCGTGTTCGGCTGGGAAGTTACAGAGCAGCAGCGGTATACAACTCAAAGACAGAGTGAGAAATGGACAAGGTTCAAAGTAACCGTCTGTAAATAGGAGAGCAACAGCATGATAAACAGTACAGTGGGTAAGAATAATGGCGCACTTCTATAACTATAACCTGAGATTACAGAGAGACACAGCAGTGTTGCACAGATCGATGGATTCAGGAAGAAAGACTTTTTCTGCGTCTTTCATTTCTGCATCAGAGCTGCATCAGTCTCAAGAAGAATACACACCATTGTCTCACTGGTGCAGATCAGGGCAAAGTGTGGCCCCATGCGGCCCTCCGCCTGAATCTACCCAGCCTTTTATGAAACTTGTTCTCAAAGTTTCCAGTTTCTCTCGTGATATTTAACAGTTCTGCTATAATTGATTCGCAGAACATATTTATTTTTATTCAATTATTCAATTTTGACCAGATAATCCAAAATGACGATTTTAAGTCACTTTAATAAAGACTGAATTCTTGCACGCTTTTCCATTTTTTTTTTTAACTTTGGTTTATTGATTAAAAAAATCTCATCTACTGTACTAAGTCAAGTACAGTATCTTTAAAAACATTTATAATTTATTGCTAACTAACTTGAATTGATTTCATTCAAGAAACGATATAACAAAAATATATACTTTTGGCATTTACAACTTCATTTTTCAATTATAG
This sequence comes from Synchiropus splendidus, assembly GCF_027744825.2. Classification (NCBI taxonomy): domain Eukaryota; kingdom Metazoa; phylum Chordata; class Actinopteri; order Syngnathiformes; family Callionymidae; genus Synchiropus; species Synchiropus splendidus. The sequence continues at coordinate 13,026,136 of NC_071340.1, read as the reverse complement.
TAATTGTTCTTTTCTTTTTTTAAATTGTCTTTTATTTTTATATTTTATTTTCCGACATTTGTTTTCTTAAGACAGTCCTTCTCAAATAGTGGGGCGGGTCCCCCTGGGGGTCAATGCCAAATTGATGCACTTTAAATCTTTTCTGTTACAGACCAAAACAATGTTAATAAAGTTATTCTTTATTCTAAGTTGATCTACATTACTAATATCATTTTTTAGACGAATGATACTATTTACAGAGGCGGCGGAGTGTTGGGGGCGCGATGTATTTACCGTCTTAAGATGTTATTTTCTGCAAGTAGAATCATTGTGCGACATTGTTTTATATTTACACTCTTTTAATGGGTTCATAAAATCTTCTAAAATATTTTATCATTTGAAAAATAAATGAAGACAAAAATGGCCCCAGCACATGACGCGGCCTCACTGGAGAGTCACCTTCCCTGGTGTGTGGGGACGTGGGTGATAAGGATCGACCTGTCAGAGTGAGTTCTCCAGTCTGTTGCTTAACTTTCATGACTTTATTGTAACTATTTCTTATTGAATTTACAGCTCAAACAAGCAGAGAACTGAAATAATCATTCCACTCCACCAATATTTGTATTACATTCAATAGCCACTTTATTTAAATAATGAAATATACAACACCAATTTCAGCAGCATCTTGAGCGTGAGGATCCAGTTGAGTCCGATGTTCCACTCTGCATCAGTGCTAACACAGGAAAGCTTAGTCAGAGAATAGAACATGGTGATGCACAGCGGGAAGCAGCTTCACTGTCCTCAGGAGCAATTTGATGTGTAAATACTTCTCATCCGCTCCTTTAAGAAATGCAGACAGCCTGTATTTCACACATTCAGACATGTCACTTACCTTGACAAGATGAAAGAGGCAGCGTTTATTCAGCTCATGATCGCGTTTCCAGCACAATTAACATATTTCACTGACGTTGAATCTTCAGCCGAGCAAATGCCGTGTCACCACTGTGAAGTCCTCCTGCCCTCACACCTTCCCTCACGGAGGGGACTGTTCTGTTTATCTGTTTTTAACAAAATGATAAGATAATCCTTGCAGCTGGAACAAGATAAAGTTACGGATGCTCAAACACATCAAAAGCAGAGTCACGTTATGGGTTTCTATTTATTTTCATGGGGAATTTTGATGAATATTCTGGACAAAACAGTGCTTCACTGGTCAGATATGAGCTTCTCTGGCTGCCATCATACTGTACACCTCAGCAAATGCTCTGCAAATACAGTCCAAGTGAGGGGGTCGTGAGCCTGTCCCATCTACCGTCTAACAGTCTAGTCACCAGTAAAACTATGTATTTTTGGAAAGTGCTCACTGGACTCTCACTCGACTACAGGGTGAACCCAACTTGGGACCTTCTTTGGGGCGACGTGTCCGTGCTGCCCTTGCAGATCATGATCATAAAACACCTGCCTTGTGCGACTGTCTTGCAGAGACGGCTCAGACGTCCTCAAATCCCATCACTCACTCGAAGAGTGGCGCAGTTATCACCACTAGTCCACTTCTAAATGAGGTGTGTGACTCTTTTATTAGCGCTATGGAACGAAATATAAAACCTATTAATAAGATTCTGGCCTGACAATGATGGATGGATAACCTGCTGGTGGCGTTATTGGAATTTACAGTCATTAAGATGTTGCCCAGATCTGCTCATTCAGCTTATTAGCCCCAGATTCCGTAACACATTTGTGTTCTAATCTTTCTGTTCAATTTATTTCCCTCTGTGTTCATGCCCTCTCACACTCCTCCCCCCCCGCCAACTCTTTGCCTCAGTCTCAGCCACTTATGGATTCCTGCATAATGTATGAGTCCATCGAAGCAGACAGACTGGAGGTGCTTAGCTGCATGATTCATTCTGGACTTTATCAAATTACATTCCTTATCAACTGCGGCCTGGACGGTCAAGTTTCAAGCCCAAAACATGCATGGAGCAAGACAGAAGACACGGCCGGTGAGGCCCCTCTGTTTCCTCTCCTGTGGTGGTCGACACTTCCCAGTGACACCTCCATTTGTGTAGTGATTTATTATGTTTTTTTATTGTGCTTCTCTTGTGCTTTCTGTATGTATGACTTCTGGTTGACTTGTAGCCTCTCATGGCCTCCGTAGACACTTTAGTTCTCCGAACCTGTGGATCATACAAAGAAAATCCTTAATCCTTGATAATCATCTCCAATCCAAAGATAGAAACCAATAACTTCAGTTCAGGCCTCACTTAATGACTTTGATCTGAACAAAGCGTTCTCTTCCCTAAGCTTTGTTTAAAAACATTATCATCCCGCTTGTTGCAAAAATAAAAGATAGATGTAGCTTCCTGCCAAAAAGTGCTCCGACCTGAACCAAATCTGGATCCTCACTTTTGCCTTAGGTAACCAACCTGTTGGATAAAAATACACCCAGGTGAGTGTCATCATGGAGTATTGTGAGTATCTCGCTTTAAATTTCAGTATTTTAAAAGCTGTCCCGAGGTCATACTGGTCATCTTTATTTCCACTTTTCCAAGTCGTCCACATTTTCAAGGGCTGTAATTCCGAGTTGACTCAGTGAAGGAGGGAATTTAAAATGAAATATTTGTTGCCTTCCATGAATTAAGAACCCACGAAATAAATGTAAGACCAAGCGATTACTGCCTGCTATTTTTTTTTTCTTATTTGTGGAGTGTATGTATTTCATTCCTCGATCCCTTGGTTGATTGCCTTGGTTCTGCATGTTCTGACTCTGTAAACATCATTCAGCAATGTTTTTACATACTGGCCATTTACAACTACAAGACGTATGCACATTCTAGTATTGAAGTGTCCCGTCAATACTTCAAATAATTTATGATAAAAATGCATAAACTGTCTCTGCATGTGCTTCGTCAGAGATTTTGTCTTTCATGGTTTGCAGTGGAGTACCTTTTGTGAGAGACAAATCTTAACAGCTGAACTGGATAAATAAACAAGGTTTAATTCCTGGAAGCATCAAAAATGACACCTAAAAAGAGGCAAAGGCTTGTCTCCTTGCTGCTGTTGTGAGCACGCAGTTCACCGTTCCTCAGAACTCCACAAACACCATACATTTGGAACGTGCTGAATATCCAAATATTATATTCCCTACTGCATGTGTTGCTCCCTTGAAAGAGAACTGTTGAGTTTTGTCTAAGCTTTGTGGGATTTTTTTGCCTGAGGGGGGCAAAACCAAATTGAATACAGGGGAAACCACTTTGTTCCAATGATAGTGTTTCAGTTGACTCTTAAAAGTAAATAAATAAATAACTGAGTGTCTGTGTATGATTTATTCTTTTTTCAGCTGGTCTTGGTCTTGACTCGGTCTTGGTCAAGTGGTCTGGACTACAACACCGAACACCGAAAGTGGACCTTAAGGTACACTTCAGTTGGAGATATTCTTTCTCCTTCATGCCCCCAGTTTATCATATATATATTATATCATATTATAGTTCATGTGTTTTCTGCTTAGTAGCATCATAGTTATTAATCACTGTGAGAAACGATGGTGTTAAAGACAGCACAAAATCCTTTTCGAGAAATGACATGATTATTTAAACACAAAGTAATATTGTACGGCATAATTCAATTTAATGAGCCACCAGGCTTCACAGTCAAAAAACCACCAATTCTACTGTGAACCGATTATCAACACCACTGGCAGGAATAGTCAAGTCCTTGCCAAGCTTTCTTCACAGCTCGGCTCCGTCTTTGTTGCTAGGAAACGTGCAGTTTCTCATTTGCAGCTCGATGATGTCGGCTGAAGAGTGATGTGTGTATGCAGTACTTCCGCTTTCTAAGTATGGGCTATGAGCATGGAACATAATATCACCGGCAAAACTTTCCCTGCGCCGACTCTGACAGCGATTTGCTTATGAGCTCTTACACCTTGTTTCACCACTAAAATATCTGTGTGGTTCTACTCCTGTGAGCATGAAATCTAGTCTTCGGAATTGAGCGGAAAACCTAACAGACCTGAAAATGAATTATTGTGTGCCCTTACTTCCTCTTCCTCTCCAAGTTATTTTGGCTTGAAGCATCAATAATTAATATTCCCCATTTAAAGAGTGTCATGTTTGATTTATAGCAATAAAGGTGAAGCGAGAGGGATACGTTTTTGTGGGAGCGACTCTAATACCAGCTTTTTCGCTCAATATAACTTTGAATTTCTTCCTATTTATGCCCGTGCTTTTTCATTCACCCAGTTCCAATACATGACCTGGGTCCGCTGAAAACAAACAACCAAGCCTTTAGCTGTGATGACTGCTTCCGACTCCTTGTGTGATTTCGATTTCCAAAACACGCTCTCTACAATTCAGTCCAAAATTCAAAAGTGACCCAAGAAAGGTCAGACCGCATCTCAGTCTGCTCTCTATTCTCATATTCACAGTGGACATGCTCTTACACTCTGTGGTATGTTGTATTACACCTGGTTTTGAAGGGAGCTTTGAAGCTTGGAAAGTTGACTTTCTTTCATCCCAGCACTGACCCATGCTCTGTTTGTAGAATTTTGGGATGTTGTACAAATTTATACGAGTATTAGGTACATGTAATAGGTTGTTCACAAAGTCCTTGCACCAGTGGTTTTCATCGTGCCTCGGTATTTATCAGATATCAACAGTCAAATTAAGCAGGTGTGTAAAGACGTCCAAACCATTGTGATTATACAAAGAACACACATACTATGCAGATGGGATGGATTGGATTCAGATTGGGCGTGACAGCAATGCACCTCTGTGCGCACTTGCACACACAAAAAAAAGGGATATTGGTTCATATGACAAAGTGAGTGAGAGTCACTCCATTTGTCTCTTAGTTAAAGTTAAAATCATTGTTGTTTGCTTAGTTCCACCTTCATTCTGCATGCATTCAAACAAGCTGGGCAAGAATTGTTAGGCTAAAATAGGTTTATTTGTTCCATTAAATGTCAGTTGTTTCATATTTCAGATTAGCAAAGTACTGTAATTCCCAGCCGATAAGACGCAACTTTTTTTCTCACAGAGTGAATCTTGTGGATTTATACAACGACGCGGCTAATATGTATCACGTCAAACTGATAACATCGCAAGCATTTTGTTTAACTTAAAGTGCTTATAATGCGCTGTTTTTGCCTGCGTGTCTGCAGCTCCACCAACAGAGCCAATAACCTGGAGGACTTGAGACGAGAAGCAGCAGTTGAGACCTGCTGTGGTGCCGGACCTTTGGGCACGCAGACAAAAACAGCGCATTTTGAGCGCTTTAATGTAAAAGACGTGGCGAGGTCATGATTCAAGTTCAGAACATTTCTGAGTTTGTTTCATGAGTCAGTCCTGATGCTGCACCACATTTTCAAGACTAGTTTGGAAGTGATCCTGGTGGTGCACCACAGACCTTTCTATGGCGCAGACAACACTACTTTACCCGCAGCTTATAGACCCATGCGGCTTGTGTATGAACTAGATCTATTGCTTTATTAAATTTTGTGGGCGTGGCTAATATTCCGCTGTGCTCTATAGTGCGGAATTTACGGTAAGTTGGTTTGTGTTACTCAACATGAGGCCCACAGATGGTTCAGTCACCTTGGTGATGTCATTGGCGACATCAGTAGAAGGTTCCAACAGTGGGTGAGGCCAAGTGCATGAAAGTGTCGCTATTTGTTCTATTTAGTCTAAAGGAGTGATGGAGCAGCAATAGGCCGCATACAACTGGTTATGTGGGCAACATGGTGAGCACTGACGTTTGTCTTCTAGCTTTAGGGTGGAGTTGCGATTGATAGTGGAGTTGTGGATTCACCTGAGAGGTACAGTCCAGGTAAGGTAAGGAGTGAAGTCTGAGGGGGTTCCAGTATCAAGAGGTAACAGGGGCGCCGTCAGGCTATGATAGAGCTGGCAGTGTGCCGATGTATGTAGAATTTCTTTATGGTACTCCAAGTTTAAGTTAGTAAAGTTTTCTTAGTTAAGTTAACTATTGATTCCTTCGAAATTGGGGTTTGTTTTTGGTTATATTTTTATTTGGTTACTTTTTTAATACATTTTTTTTAAACTTTTTCCTTCATTTTTTGTTTGCATCCTGGAGCACCTTGTAAATAAACATTTTTTGAGCAAGGACATTGTCTCCGAGGTCTGCCTCCTACAGTACACCTACTCAGACCAGGCTTACTACAGTTTTTTTTTTGTTTTTATACAAGAGGTTTTCACTGTGTATTAGCAATGACTGAGCCAAACATTGATAGGGTATGAACACTTGAATTGCACTTAGATTAATCTTGCTTATTCTGCTTTCAACTTTTATTTTTTATTTTCTGTACCCTCCTCTCTGTGTCTCCCAAACTAGAAGAGTTAGATGGTTCAGCGATCACAACTCACCCACTCCCTCGCTCCGTAGTAACAGTGTCGTGTGCTGGAACGCCCTCACTTGGCCTCTCCCTCATATCCTTGTTTCCCATCTTTGTCTTTTTATATATCCTCGCACTATTTCTCTGTGAATGTGTATTGACCACCGTGTGTTATTGTGTGCCACGAGCATCTGTTCATCGCGTTCCGTTTTCATGTCTTCCTTGCACCACACTGCCAGCCAAAAGAAGCCAGTACAATAAAGCACAATAAAAAAAGAAGTTTGTGGAGCCTGACCCAATGAGGGGCTTGTGCCCATTTGCCTCGTAAAATTTGGGTGGTGACTTTTTTGTTGTTTTTTTTTCCACCAACTTTTTCTCTATCAAGAGAAGCAGTCAAAGTTATTTGTGTAAGATTGAGTGTTTTAATAATGTGACCTTTGGCTCGTGCCTGAAAACCAAGTACGAGCTTGAAACCATTTTGGTGGAATGTCTTACACCCAAAGCGTCGCACTTTAAATTTTGCCCCCTCTTCCAATCCCCAAGTCCCCTTCTTTCCTCATCCGTGTTATCAGTGCGGGTGCAGGCACGAGGACCGCCTGCAAAGAAGAGCACACAGGACTTAAACTGCCAGCCTTCCCCTTTCCCTCTCCTTTCTCTCTGTTCTTCCAGCTCGAGGTCGAACATCATCAGGGGGTGCGATTCAGTGCGATAAATCGCCGTCTCAAGCAAACAAAAAGAGAGAGCGCACACTTCGAAGCTTCATCTGAAAAACACATGAAAAGTCTTCATGATGAATTTGTCACACATTTGCAGCTGCTGACATTTTCAATCACACTGACGGGGAAGAGGACCAAAATCCAATATTTTGTTTACAGATGAGCTGAGCTGCTGTCTTTTACCATCACAGAATTAGGAACTGTGTTTGGGTCTGAAGGATTATGGCGCAAGTATAACTTAGAACCGAGGTTTTTATGAGATAGACTTGACTGACACTTGTGTAGTGGTGAATCGACCTGTGTGTTACCTGCTCTTGTCACAATGACTCACACATTGGATTCTTGGAGATGAAACTTTATTAGATCACAATGTCCAACCAGATAGTGCTTTACAAGTCCATACAAAAAAGCCTAAACTAGAAAATGAAGTGGCAGAGACCTCCAAAATGCCTACATTTCCTGAAAATGTAATCACATTTTTGGAGGTTTCAGAATTATTTTATCGACAAAAAAAAACAGCAAAAAAAAATAGCCTTCTTTGCAGAAGAAATGATTAAATGAAAGAGCACTTATCTGTCCACGTGTATTTGAGAGTTTTGTGTGAAAAAATATCAACATTGTTATCCACTTTGAAACCCAAGAACAGACGATGTGATGCAAACGTAGAACAGTGTGTTGCCTTGAGGTTGTTTTCTATTACACAGGATATAAAAATGTGTACACAACAGGAAGCATTAAGAACGTCTGCTGTGAATAATTCACATTTACCCGTAATCATGTTCAAGCAGGATGTTTTTATTCCAATTAGGCTTTGTTGTTTTGTACTTGAACATAAAGGCAATTACAGAAAGCAAAGCAGATGAATAAGAAAAAGAAGTGAGATTGAGGAAAACAACAGAGTTCTATGAGCTTGGATGAGGCTGCAAATCTGTTTTTCAACTGGTCTCCCATTGTGGCTGATTGTGTGGTTTTTTTCCACCCTGTTATCAGTGTTTTTGTTGTGCTAAAATGATGAATGAATGTATGCTTATTTCGGTCACACAACACATCCTGACTGATATTGACGTGGACTTTTGCGTCCTATGCTGACGCTGACGGTGGCCTTCAGTGTTGCATGTTGGTTAAGTTAAGTCATATGCGGACGTGACATGTAAAAAAAAAAACAAACCACCAATTGCCATTTAAAGCCCTACAAACTGCCGGAGCGCTACATAGGGAAGAAAATGTTTTTACTCCATTAAAGTGCATGCGTCAACGCACAACACGGGAGGCTGCCTTTGTTGTTAGTATAGCATGCATAGGTCCACTTCCCAATGTCAATATATTGCACCAAGAGAGTGGTACATTGCACTGTAAGTGCCTTAAATGACAAGTTACATGATATTTGTATGACTATTATATCATCTGGTCTCATATTTGTTTCATTGTATAAAATCCATTCAATAATAGAGCAGAGTGAAGAACAATTCTTAACATTTCTGCCCCTTATTCCCACTTTTACAATGTTTCTAAACAGTTGTGTGTAAAGGTGTGTCTGCGTGAGGTCCTTTATTGTGTTACTGTCAGTCGGTTGTGCGTTACACTCATCATCAGTATGAGATTTGTAACTATATTCTCAATAAACTGCCGTTCATTTAGGCTTTGATGTGCAACAGGAAACGAAGGGGGACAAGAACAAGGGGACAAAAACAAACAATAAAAAAAAAACTTTTGTAAAAATGTAAACTTCATTTACGCTTAAATAAATTAAAGCTCAAAAGAAGTGCTGCTTCTCTCCTTTATTCTACAAATACTGCATGTCATACAAACAAAATGTGTAATTACAGAACCCTTCTCTGTGATAATCTGCTTTTCAAGTGAAATGAAAAATGTGAGGTCAGATTTTGGATCTCACTGGTGCAGGGGTGAGGAGCCACGTTATGATGTTCTGTGCAAAGTACAGAAACAGTGTCTTAAATTGAATGTACATTTTGTTTCTGAAATGCAATAAAACAAGGAGAAAAATATGGAAAACTGTAATTACACCATGGGAATGCATTTGCTTTCATATAATTTCATTCCAAATACATTTTATTTAAAGCTTCTTTATAGATTTTAAGTGAATAACTTTGCAATGGAATTATGTGTTGTAAAGGTTTTTTCAATATCTTTTTTTGTTCTTGTGTTTGATGGAAAGAAATAGTGATGATAGATTTACACATTCTTTTTTTTCCACATAATTTAACATTTCAATATAACTGTTAATAGTTATGGGGAATGAAAAATAAAGTCAATAGTGAATTATGAAAGAAGAAAATTAGTTTTGCTTTGACCTCAGGAGGGTCACATAAAGGGGCACGTGGCCCCCAGGCTGCACTCACTGACTCCTACATCATGAAGATTAGACAACAGATAATAAATATCATCTGCGACTGTGTGGCATGAAGCTGCCTCCGTCATTAGACTTTGCCTTCTTATCCGTACTTCTTAAAGGCTGTTCTCAAAAGAAGGTCTATTCATTAAGAGCGCACATTTCTAATGCATTTACGTGCCTCCACAGATGTGCTTCTTCAGAGAAATGTTTTTGTAGCACAACATTAAACACTTAAAGTGCTCCAATGTGTGTTACGAACGACATCCGGCACCAACACTGTCTCATTCTGCGTGACTCATGGTGGTATTTGCCAGTGCGGATGATAATCACGGACTGTGTTCGGGTGTTCAAGTTTCATTTTGATGCCTCTGCTTTTACGAAAAAACATATTCCCATGTATGAACAGAGGAGCGTCAGGGTCTTTTTAAGACTGCGCCAATGTTTAATTCATGAATTACAAACAATTAACAAATACAAAGTTAGTAGCAATATGGCTGTTCTGCTGGTTGGTGAATTAGGGTGGAACATAATAAATAATGTGTGTGAGAAATGATGTCGACGCAGGGTTATTAATAACACTGAGTGGCGCCTGTCGAAATTCTTTCCCATTTACCACCCTCGTCTCAACTTTGCAGCACTCACTAATGTTCAAATCTGGATTTTATTTATTTAGTTTTATCGGCTAAAGCTTGCTCTTGCTTTCTCAGCAAGTGCTTTCTCCTCAGGATATGTCTGTATTAAATATTCGCTCTTTCTTTAACCAGACGATAGCTGTCTGCATTCTATTTTTTCCTGTTATTCAGCGTCTGTGGAATATGCCACATTCATATCAGCACAACAACAGCTGACATTTCAACCCAGTCTCACAAAAAAACGTGCAATAACAACGTTTGTCCACTTCATGAAAACGTAGTGCTTTGACGAATTTGCCTCAAAAAACGTATCCCAGGTACATTTAATTTCTCAATGGCTTGGTGAAGGGCGTTCCTCTGGTCACGTGACTGACAGCTTTCTCCCCTGTCTGAACATAAAACATGGCGGACATCCGTTCTATTTTTGCTCTAAATTGCGAGATTTTAAAACAATGAAATGCTTTTGTTGAGTTTTGATCACATTTCTAGCGACAAATGTACACTTTATTTTCATATTTTCCGATCGGTGTATGTTTATGGCGCTTCGTTTTATCGTTTTGACCCAGGTTCTTTAGTGGTGCTCACTGAAATCGTAGTATTGTGACGTTTGCCCTGCTGGCCATAAATACGCTCCAAAATGCGGGGTTTTAAATGACTTTATTGGCTTTTGATCGCACTTCTAGCAACAAATATATCCTACATTATAATAATATGTGGTCGTTTTATGTAAATAACGCTTATTTTCTTTCGTTTGGACCGAGATTCTTTTGTGATTCCCTATTAAAACGTAGTAGTGTGACGTTTGCCCTGCTGGCCATAAATACGCTCTACAATGCGGGGTTTTAAATGACTTTATTGGAATTTGATCGCATTTCTAGCGACAAATACATCCTACATTATAATATTATGTGCTCCTTTTATGTAAATAACGCTTATTTTCATTCGTTTGGACCGAGATTGTTTTGTGATTCCCTGTTAAATTGTAGTATTGTAACGTTTACCCTGCTGGCCATAAATACGCTCCAAATTGCGGAGTTTTTAAATAACTTTATTGGCTTTTGATCGCATTTCTAGCAACAAATATATCCTACATTGTAATATTATGTGCTCGTTTTATGTAAATGATGCTTAGTTTCTTTCGTTTGGACTGAGATTGTTTTGTGATTCCCCATTAAAATGTATTATTACGGTGGTTATCTGCTCGCGCTGAAAAACGTGCAATAACGACGTTTGTCCACTTGGCATACCGTAATGATTTTACGAATTTGCCTCAAAAATCGTTTCACTCTTACGTTTCATTTGTCAATGGCTTTATGAAGGGCGTGCCTCCGGTCACGTGACTGACAGCCTGCTCTCCTGTCTGAACACAAAACATGGTGGACATCCGTTCTATTTCGCTCTAAATTGTGAGATTTTAAAACAAAAGCTTTTGTTGACTTTTGATCGCATTTCTACCGACAAATATATTCTATATTGGGGTGGTTATCTGCTCGCACTGAAAAACGTGCAATAACTACGTTTGTCCACTTGGCATACCGTTACAATTTGACGACTTTGCCTCAAAAATCGTTTCTCTCGTACGTGTCATTTCTCAATGGATTTGTGAATGGCGTGCCTCTGGTCACGTGACTGATAGAACACAAAGCATGGCGGACACCCGTTCTAGTTTTGCTTTAAATTCTGAGATTTTAAAACAATTAAAAGCTTTTGTTGCGTTTTGATCACATTTCTAGCGACAAATGTACGCCTTACTTTCATTTTTTTCGCTCGTTTCATGCATTTGACGCTTCGTTTTTTTCGTTTTGACCCAGATTCTCTCGTAGGTCTCAATTCAATGTATTATTGTACAGCTGGCCAGTAATTCCGCAGCCAATTGCGGGATTTTAAAATAATCAAAAGCTGTTGTAAGCAGAGTTGTAATCACATGCAATGTACTCTTTAATTTTTAAATATTATGTCATGAAATGATATAATATTTATTATCCGACTGGGGAAGGAAGTGGCGTCACGGACCGAATACGTTATTTATTTATCATTTGTATCGAATACATTTCTACGCATAATAGTATTATCGGATATTTAAAATCGTGTCAACTGCATATAAAGTCTTTTGGCAAGAAAGGAAGTTCCGTGATTTATTCGTTTTGCTGACTCATGCTTCGTTCTCCGTCACTGACGTCAGCTGAAACGCAGGCGGACCATTCCAAACCTCCCAAGCCGTAGTTTCTATTTTTCATTCTGTTTAAATATGTACACGTGTTGTGGACGCCGACGTTTCTTCGGAGACGTGAATTTATGCTTTGGATGAATAATTAAATTGTACAAACACGTCGGACTTTGACGTCATCATCAGTGGTCGACCAGAACAGAAACATAGCAGGATGTCCTGCCTGCCGCGGGATGATGGCGTCACATCCGGCATGTACATCTCTTTTTTAATATTTTAATGGGTCAGAGGAAATTGAAATAAAGGATTTCAGTTCTGTTATGACAATTTCATTCTACTTCAGGGTCAAATTATTTATTCATTATATTCATCTCCTTGTACGCATGTATGAATTGCATGACAACATCAAGATCACACTTTTGCAGATGTATTTATTATTATTAACAAATTGTTTTGGTTTCTTCCATCCGTACCCACTCAAGTTGGAATATCTTTCCACTGCAAGAGAAAGAAAAAAAAGATTTAATCACTGCAAGGTAAAGAACAATGATCCTTGGTGGTCTTCAGTTTGTAACACACAAGTGAGCAAGGTGTGGTGTTTGTGGTGAAAAATTACCATCAGATGTGCCCACTACGTCTTCAGGCAAAAATATATACTGCAATGAACATTCACTAAAATATTAAGAAAGTACAAATAAAATCATTTACAGCTGCATGTGATATTTCTGTATGTAATAGTTTTAAGGCACTGCACAATCTTGCATTGTATTGCCTTTATGAGATACATCATGTTTAGAGGCCAGGGCAGTCACTAGACTTATGTCAGCAACAGTGGACTGTGTGCATTGGATTTAAGAATGGCAACACTTTGATGTAGGGATATTAAAATAATTTTTAGTTTGTGTGGTCATAATTCTAATTTCTTTGTTTTGTGTCTAATTTCATATTTGTATTTCAAGTCTTATGGTTTTATAACATCACTTTTTACATCTTTGCAAGGCAATGTATGATGTATAATATGTAAGAACCTTTCGATCCATCTTCTGTCTTCCTTCTGGTGCTTTTTCTTGGAGGTAAGCCTGTTGAGGATAAATATAACTGTTTGTACAGAATAATTCCCACAATATTTTATTACATATAACATCCAATAGACTAACGATCAAAAACCAATGACGCATCTCGTGCAAATAAACCATGTCATAACATGCTAATGTCTGACATGTCAGACTTTGTCATAGCAACCTGAACTATAAAAAGTCTTTCACCTAAATATTATAATGTCTACAAATAATTTATGAACCAAAACAGATATTCTGGTAATTGGATTGTAGACATGTCTCAAAGATCTAATTACTACATACTCAGAGGGCCTGTGGAGGCTCTTTTGGAGGAGGTTGACGGCTGGCTGGCAGAGGTTGTGGACGGATGGATGGTGGAGGAGGTTGATGGCTGCATATCTGTCCAACCTTTGTGGAACAGATAGACAATATGATCAGAGTGAGATTTTTGTATATACATACACAGAAATTTCTAATCTTCCAGAGATACTCAGCCTTAAAAGACTGATTTACACCACATAAACTTTAAAATTATTTTCCAGAATTCAACATCAAAAAAGCTCTCAGATAAATTAAAATTGTGTATAATTCTAAAGCACAACTTTGGATCTTGTTGCTTTCAGCTGTTTTTGTCTACACTGAGGAACATTCTACAGCAACTGGCACTGTGGGAAAGATGTGTCAGAGCAGGGAAATAACAGTGAGACAACAAGGTAAAATGGTCAGAAAGCTTTGCAGGGACCAACAATCCTCCACCACAGAACTGTGGTTAGACTCTGGAGCAGATGCTAATGTGGTGTATTGTTCCACTATATATAAAAACATTTATATGCAGTTATATGAGGGAAAGAGGTTGCTGGTGACTAATGAAGTCAAAAAAGGGCTAATAATGAATGATGGCCTGATCTGAATCCGGCCCATTATTACATGTGCCTGAAGATGCAAATACATTAACAAACTTACCTCTAACAACCGCCATATATAGGTCCTTCATCTGGTCCAGGCACTTGCTGGCATGGTCAGTCAGATGCCACTTGGAGTGGACCACCTGACTGGACCAAGTGCCAGGTTTCTTGCCTGGCCGAGCTAGAAACACCACAGCTCTGTGGCCCAAAGTGTGCAGTTTTTCCAGCTGAAAAAAAAAAATGAAATCGCCATATGTTAAGCCATAAATTTGAAAAATACAATTACTGATGTCAAACATACCAGCATTTGTGCCTCGTCCATCACACGTGAGGCGGTGTTGTTTTTTTTTTTTGGTTTTTCAACCACTCCTCTTTTTTATTTTTTAAAAGTTTTCAGTCGTTTTGCCAGCCTCTGTCGCCTGGGCTGCTCTGCTTGGCAAATGCAGTTATTGCAGTGCTTATTAGTGGATCCCCGTGGCATCTCGAACTGGAAAAAAACAAAACGTTTGTACCATGTATGATCCACATATCATTTTTGCCACACACACGTACATATATTAGACCTAATCCCTTTCAGGTGAAAATGAAGTTTTTTTAGCCATAATGTAATGTAAACAATCACTTGTAGAGTACTGCAATGACAACGTTTGTTCTTCTTTATGTTACCGCGGAGTATTGCGGTTACAGCATCCAATGTAAACCGCGAATTTGACAGTTACAAACATGGAAGCGATGGTTGCCCGAAATGATGGCAAACACTTCATATATTTCGCCATATATGACCCCTTGCGTGATAATTTCTTACCTTTCAATATTTAGAGCACGTTCGTCGCATGAAACTTCTTCCTCCCAGCAGTCTACGCGCGCGCACGATGGGCTTTTACCCACAATTCCTTAATGTCTACTGTTCGTAATGTAAAATAAAAAAAATAAAAAATAAAACATCACCTTAAAACGTAACATAACTTTACATTTTCAAAACGTATAGTGTCAACACCTTAAACGAGGGAATCACACTCAAATAAATGTTTGCTTTAAATCTCGTTGTATAGGTTCTCTGTCATCAATAGCTCGTTCTCGTGCGTTTTTTGCTCATGAGCAAATGAAGTATTATGTCTTTTCAAATATAGTAAATATTATGAGCTTGAAACATGAATGTCTTATTCATTCATACAATAATCATCTTGTATCTCCAAATTAGTCACCTGATGGGCTGATACAGCCAATGCCCTGAGCCTTGGCACATCCTATGAAAGATGCAAATGTTGTCTTCTATATTGGTTGAAAACCTCAAGACTGGAAGATCAATAGATAAATTGTCAGACTTGAGTAAACTACATTTAGTGAGAAGGTGCCAGTGTGGACCATATTTCAAAGATAGGTGAGAAAGGAATTTGTGTGTCAATTGTGTATGTGCTATGCAAAGGAGATATTCCAGCTATCTTCTTTGGTGTGGCTTTCTCTTGTTTTAAAGCTTGACAAATATAACCAAATTAGAGAGACACAATATGCGATTACGTCTTCTTCTTCTCTCTCTTTGGGTTTCTCCCTTCAGTGGTGGATCATCCTCCTCCATCTCACCCTGTCCTCTGCTTCCTCTTCTCTCAAACCTACAAACCTCTTGTTACCACCTCCATAGATCTCCTCTTTGTCCTTCCTCTCCACCTTCTGCCTGGCAGTTCCAACCTCAACATCTTCATCTACCAATGTACTGGCTCTCTCTCTCCTCTGTACATGTCCAAACCATCTCCATCTAGCCTCTCTGACTTTGTCTCCTAAACACCTGACCACATGTGCTGTCCCTCAGATCTACAGCTTCCTGATCCTATCCATCCTGCTCACTCCCAGAGAGAAGCTCAGCATCTTCATCTCTGCTACCTCCAGCTCTGCCTCCTGTTATTTCCTCAGTGCCACTGTTTCCAGACCATACAACATTGGCAACACTGATAGACCATTGTTTCATGTCAGTTAGTACACATGGCTGAATCTTTCAAATTTGTCACCAAACTTGCTACTCTGTGTTTGTCTTTCATTGTTTAATGGTTTAATTGTTTTTTTGCCCCTTTCCACCATGCCCAGTTGCCTTCCCAAGTCGGGGAGAGTAGAAGAAAATTCCCATCTCAGCAATTGTCAGATCCTCCCATCAAAAGGGCGCCAACAAGCTCAACAAACATAGTGATGCCTAACAAATACATGACGCCTGTTGGCCCTTTTCATTCAGACATGAACTCAGAGATAAATGAGATGACTTCCCTTCCTATCCAGACGTAGTCAGAAAGATACGGTGGCACATCCAGATGTTAAATAATAAGATGTCTTCTCGGGTTAAAATTATTGAACTCTTCCTTTAACTCAAAAGTAGGATCTGTGGCTTGTGCACTCTTAGTGCCTTTGTCAGCAGTATTCAGGATGTAATCCAGGTTATGATATTTCTACCTGTTCTAAGCTAACTTCGATGAGAAGCATTTACTGATGACCTTACCCATTTAGGTGGCCAGAGGCCATGGAAACCCCTAGTTCTAACCCTAATAACATTCAGAAATAAGTAAGATAATGCATTGCAACACCTGCTCATACCATTTGACTCATTATTCCTGCAACAAAACAGCAGTCTCATTCATCGTACTGCTTTGGTTTTACTAAGTTCCTATATGTACTTGCACATGATTGAATAACATACATGAGCATTGTACAGACAATTTTAGTGGCAAAAGAAAGTCAGTGAAGTGAGTGAGCATAGCCTGTTAATTGACTTTATTGAGGCTGCATGAAAAGCCGTATTTCACTGCCCTACCAATAAATCTCAAATTAATCATTCATAATTTACATAAAAAGCATCAGCATCTACTTCAAAATAGTAATAGTACATAACTCAGAAAAAGAGTCAATTGCAGGACAGTTTATTTTAACATTTCACATTCATACTGCAGGCCAGGTAATTACAACAGTTTTCCTCATTTTTTAATGAGGGAGGTCAAAGTTCAGAAGAGGAGCTACAATGCTAGTGTTCTTCATCTTCGGTGGAGGAGCTGCTATCATGGGGTTCTTCATCATCAGTGGAGGAATCATCGAGAGACAAGGCTTGCGATCCAAAAACATGTTGGTACGTTGAGCGAGCCGCACCCTGCTGAGCTTGAATTGCTGACAGTCTTCTCTTCAGCAGACAGAGTAGCCCCTCATGTCCTCTCCCAGTCAATGCATCTGTGCCGCCTGACAGTGATATTACAATAAATTAGACTACTAATCTAGTATATCAGCACAAGTAGCAAATAGAACTGTACTTACTTTGCTGAGTGATCCTTTCTGAAAGCTGGGAGGAAATCTCTTCAATATTTCCAGCCATATTCCTCATGTACTCCCAGTGCTGCTTGACTTCACGGACAACAATGACCTCCTCTTCCTTCAGTCGTTTCAGCAGCATTACCTTGTCGAAGACCTTTTTTTTCTTTAACATATCACCATGACCTGCAAATCATCATATACATTTTTTATAAATAGTGGTGAACTACTTCCCGCAGTGTCTGTGTACTTTCAAAGGTGGGTTCTATTACACTGCATAATCTCCTCCTAATGACACCAGGCAATTTCTCCCATGGGACAGAATTATATAGAAGAGTGTCTCTTTCAGTTTTCAAAAGTAAAAAGGAAGTTGTCTCTGGAGCTTGTCTGATCCAATCACAGCAACCTCGGTCAAACCTGTAATTGTTTCATCTAAAGCCTTTACAATGTAATTAAAAATAGCCTATAGATATGAAGACAACTGAACACATCCTAGATGTACTTACATTCCCAAGGCCAGGAATAGTTTTCCTCAGCCAGGAGCTCGTTGGGAGAAGGGAGTTTGCCAGTTTCCGGCACAACAGCATTGTATTTTGTGATGGCATCTTCTAAGGATCTCTTTTCCATTGAAATCTTTTTTCTAAGCAGATGTCTTCTCTTGTTGCCATCTAGAATATTAAACAGAAAATACTGAATATGTGCTCAGCCACACATTATTATCAAAAACTTGTTTTCTTTCGTTCTGTTCTTACCAGCCTGACGATACAGCTGATATTTCCGCTGCTTAATGCAGAGATACTTCAATGGTTTTTTCAAGTTCAGGTTCCCATCCACTGAGACAGCTAACATTGAGGGTGTGCAGGCTGGGCACCGAAACTGATCGACTTCAGACAGCCTCTCAACTTCAAATTTTGCGTACGACCATTCCAGGAATGATTTTTGCATGGTGTCGCCACATATTTTACCACACTGTAAAAGGAAAATCAAGCATATAAATACATCTAAAACTCTTTCAATTCTGCAGGCAATTAGTCCAATGATGTACTAACCCGACCAAAGAGTTTTGTGCGCTGCTCAAGCATACCAACGAAAGCTTGACATTCCTGGTGCAGTAATCTTGAGATCTTCGTATGTAGCGAACAAATCCACTGTGTACAGCGTCTCAAAATGGACTGTAGCTGGCCAGTAGCCACTTTCAATCAGCTCACTAATACCGACATCCAAAGCTTTCCCGCAGGAGCAGCTGACAGTTGGGAGGGACACATTGTATCGACCTAAAATATGTACATAACAAAATTTTAGAACAGAAAATAGAAAATATAATTCATACACAAGGAACTCACCATTCATTCCAATCAGAATTACTTGCTTTCCTGCAGAAAAGGTTGTATGCCCAGAGCAGCAGTCACAGCATGGATGCATTACTAGCAAAATGCACTCTGGGAAGATAGGAGACGAACATAATTAAAAAGAGGTTTTAAAAAAAAAAAAAAAAAAAAAAAAATATATATATATATATATATATATATTATTGCAACAATAACAATATATATGGCATATATTATCTCAGTACAGACCTCTTCCATGGAAGGAGAATTTTCCTCCCTTCTCTTCACTGATGTGAGTGGTTGGTGGTAGTGGCCTGTAGAATCCCTCTATCATGGATGATCTATTATGTAAAACCATGGAATTGTGGATGGAAACGCTGAAAGATAGGGTCCAAGTCAAGACCTCATGTTGAAAGAAGGATTTCCCCTCTGGTCAAAGTGGCTTCTTTAACTATTTCAAGACGTCTCCCTTTAGCCAATATTTTGACATCATTGTTTTCAGTAGAGTTTTGTAACTCACACACATAATTATGTTTTGTGAGGACTTTGTGAGGACTCATTGACCCAATTGACAATTGACCATTGTCTCTCACCTTAAACAACAACAAACATCCAAAACAAATTACTAACATTAAGCAGGACTCTGAAATTAATTTAACCACTTAACCACATTACAGTAAACCACTTGTACTGACTACTCAACCATGTAAACATTGTGATGTGACATTATATCCTGTATTCAGCGAAATGTCCTCACTAGGACAGTGTCGTGTCAAATAGTTAGCCCCACAACCGTGACAAATCAATCAAATACTGAAGCAGTTGACTGACATTAGTTCTATAATAATACATAACCAATGTAGTCAGCCAAAGACAGGCAATAGAGATCATAAAGATAGTGAACAAAAATCACCTGAGGATGAACTCTTTACCCGCTTCTTCCTTGTTCTCCTCCCCTTTGGGATAGGATTCCCTTCCTCGTCCTCCTCAACCCAAACAAATGTAAATTTGTCCGGTCCAGACACTTCTGAGGATTCTTTAGGTTGAGTATTCTTAAAATAAAGATAATGGAAAATGTTAGCGTCACCAAATACACAATATTACATATTGTTATAAAGTCTCAGGACAGATCATGAGAGCATTAAATGCCTACCTTGCATTCCTCCAACAGCAAATCAGCAAGAAATAAGGCATCATCGTCATCCATGATGCTCCTCAGTTGAGTGAGTTCAGCCTGAATACCAATTTATCAGTGGCCACTTGATTTTAAACACAGTGGACGTGACTATGCAAATCAGCAAGAAGAAAAGAAAAGAAATGGAAACCGGATAAGTTACCCCCATATTAACAACCATCGACATGGAGAAAGGTTATCAAAAAACAAACAAAATAAATTCAAATATTAAGAAATAGAATAAATACATAACTCACGTCAAAATCATTCAGCTTTGTGTCTTTGGTGTCCGTAGTATTGTAGCAGAGGGTTATATTTGGTAAATCCGCCCGGACAGCAGTCAATAAGGTCCAAGTTCGTTGGTGCAGCAAGATAACAACATTATTCGTGCCTTCAGTCTCCGTTAGACACGACCCAAAAACCCGCGCAGTCCAACATAACACCCTCCTGCCAACTATGGCAACTCCCGGAGAACAACATAAGCTTCTACAGTACCAACAGCTAACGCAGTATTGCAATTCTACAAAATCACTGACAGACTCTAAACAGACGAAAGGATGATAAACAAAAAAGAAGAGAAGTTTCTACCGAAGTCCAGCCGAATGACTTTCCGCCATGTTTTTGTTTTGGTCGACCACTGATGACGTCAAAGTCCGACGTGTTTGTATAATTTAATTATTCATCCAAAGCATAAATTCACGTCTCCAAAGAAACGTCGGCGTCCACAACACGTGTACATATTTAAACAGAATGAAAAATAGAAACTACGGCTTGGGAGGTTTCAAATGGTCCGCTTGCGTTTCAGCTGACGTCTGTGACGGAGAACGAAACGTGAGTCAGCAAAACGAATAAATGACGGAACTTCCTTTCTTGCCAAAAGACTTTATATGCAGTTGATACGATTTTAAATATCCGATAATACTATTTGGCGTAGAAATGTATTCGATACAAATGATAAATAAATAACGTATTCGGTCCGTGACGTCAGTTCCTGCCATCCACTTCCTTCCCCAGTCGGATAATAAATGTTATATCATTTTCATGACATAATATTTAAAAATTGTTACATGTGATTACAACAATTGGCTGCGGAATTACTGGCCAGCTGTACAATAATACCATTGAATTGAGACCTACGAGAGAATCTGGGTCAAAACGAAAAAAAACGAAGCGTCATATACATGAAACGAGCGAAAAAAATGAAAGTAAGGCGTACATTTGTCGCTAGAAATGTGATCAAAAAGCAACAATAGCTTTTAATTGTTTTAAAATCTCACAATTTAAATCAAAACTAGAACGGGTGTCCGCCATGTTTTGGGCTCTATCAGTCACGTGACCAGAGGCACGCCATTCACAAATCCATTGAGAAATGACTCGTACGAGAGAAACGATTTTTGAGGCAAAGTATTCAAAGGATTACGGTATGCCAAGTGGACAAACGTAGTTATTGCACGTTTTTCAGCGCGAGCAGATAACCACCGTAATAATACATTTTAATGGGGAATCACAAAACAATCTCAGTCCAAACGAAAGAAACTAAGCATCATTTACATAAAACGAGCACATAATATTACAATGTAGGATATATTTGTTGCTAGAAATGCGATCAAAAGCCAATAAAGTTATTTAAAAACTCCGCAATTTGGAGCGTATTTATGGCCAGCAGGGTAAACGTTACAATACTACAATTTAACAGGGAATCACAAAACAATCTCGGTCCAAACGAAAGAAAATAAGCGTTATTTACATAAAAGGAGCACATAATATTATAATGTAGGATGTATTTGTCGCTAGAAATGCGATCAAATTCCAATAAAGTCATTTAAAACCCCGCATTTTAGAGCGTATTTATGGCCAGCAGGGCAAACGTCACACTACTACGTTTTAATAGGGAATCACAAAAGAATCTCGGCCCAAACGAAAGAAAATAAGCGTTATTTACATAAAACGACCACATATTATTATAATGTAGGATATATTTGTTGCTAGAAGTGCGATCAAAAGCCAATAAAGTCATTTAAAACCCCGCATTTTGGAGCGTATTTATGGCCAGCAGGGCAAACGTCACACTACTACGATTTCAGTGAGCACCACTAAAGAACCTGGGTCAAAACGATAAAACGAAGCGCCATAAACATACACCGATCGGAAAATATGAAAATAAAGTGTACATTTGTCGCTAGAAATGTGATCAAAACTCAACAAAAGCATTTCATTGTTTTAAAATCTCGCAATTTAGAGCAAAAATAGAACGGATGTCCGCCATGTTTTATGTTCAGACAGGGGAGAAAGCTGTCAGTCACGTGACCAGAGGAACGCCCTTCACTAAGCCATTGAGAAATTAAATGTACCTGGGATACGTTTTTTGAGGCAAATTCGTCAAAGCACTACGTTTTCATGAAGTGGACAAACGTTGTTATTGCACGTTTTTTTGTGAGACTGGGTTGGACATTTTCACTCGCACAAAGCAAAATCTTTCACATAGCTATGCCAAAGATTTTGAGCTGATCAGAATGTTTCATCGTGTCTATGTATAATGGTATTTTCCTCAGGTCAGTGCTTTGATTTTTATGATTGCAAAGGTGAAGAGATAAGTTCAGATTTCTTTCCACTACTACTAATATAATAATAATAATAACAACCAGGGATGTCCTGATACCACTTTTTTGCCATCCAAAAACCAGTATCTGACATTGGTATACTTGCCGATATGAGGACTGCCGATAAGTACAGACACAAGTACTGATCAATAATGGCATAATAATACCAATTTTAAATCATGTTTTTTTTATCTACTTTTTTTTCAACAAGGGCACCAGTTAGTCATCAACTATCACCAACAGTTGGTCCCTATATAGTCAACCGTGATTTCATATTTCAAGTATTTTTGTCATTTTTTTTTCATCCTTTTGATCCACTTTTTTGGCTACAAAAGTGAAATACTTCAGTGCTCTTTCTGCAGTTTCCCTGGAGTTTTGTTACCATGTTGAATGACAGCGTGCACCTGGGTTAATCACCACCAAATTCAAAGGTTGAGTGTGAGCGATTGTTCTGATGCTCTTATCTACTTCCAAATAATCATTGGTTGTCAGAACATCTTCAACAAGCAGATGTTGCTACTGTTGTGACTCTGAACGCCGCATGAGTGCACTGCTCCTGTGAGGTTCTGATGCCAAAAATGGTGCTAATGGTGACTAATACAAGCGTCCCGCACTCTGTATAAACTGATGTTCGAGCTGCGTCTGTAGCAGGCTCACCTTGTCTTCTAGAGCAGCTCCCCTCCAAGCAATTTCCCCAAACACACGTCACTCTTCCACATTATCAGCCCTATAATGTTAAGAGAGAATCCTGAGGCTTTCGTCTCTAACTGTGCCGAGTTTAATGTGTCTACGTTTTGGCCAGGATGGTGAGTAACTTTGTGGCGATTTTCACGGAGCATCCAGTGTGCTCCAATGCATTTTCAATGGAGCTGAATGTTGCGATAGCTGTGCATTTTCGACTCTCACGTAAATTCTGAAAGTGCTGCAATAGTTCTGAGCACACTTTAGGAGATAGGACAAGTTCGCCTACAAAACTGGAGATTTTCATGTTTCTGTGCCACACGATTTGGCCACAATCACAGTTTACAAACTCGAACGTGACCGGTTTTCGACTGCTCTGCGCCACTCTAACCAGCCAGACTGCTCACTCTAACTTTTGGATTTTTCGGCAATGTCGGGTTCTTTGAGTCCGATTTGTGGGCAAACAACTCAGCTCTGATTTAGACAGAGGATGACTGCACCTCCATTTTGAGTTTCTCAAGTTTATAGGCCAAAGTTTGGGGGACCTACTATCTACTAAAGACACATTTCTGAAGTGTTGAATCCTCTTCCCATTCATTTTCAATGGGAAAAATTGGTCACAAAACCTGGAAAATCTCCACGCGAAAGCTCTGGGAGAAGTAGCGTGCTGAAAATTTTGCACATTTTGCACTAAGTTACATTCACGATATTCGCGTTTCTTCGCCATTTTGCATTGTAGATAGTAATACAAATGTATTCATATAACACCTTTCAGAAGGTGTTCCGTAACACAAAACGGAACTGCAATGTATAGAGTGTCGACACTTTGCCTGTTCTTGTGTCTATACTTGCACATGTACAAATGTGGTAAGCTAATGCGAAATGATCAGCAAAACAGATGCGATGTGGTCACAGATGACTTTCACACTGCCACTGCCTCAAGCCAGTTCCAGTTCCCGAAAGCAATTTTGAACAAGCCAGTCTGTACAATTGGGTGGAAAAAAATAAAAAGGTTCGGAACCTGAAAATTTGGTACAGTTGTGTGCAAACCGTAGCATCATTGGCGGGCGTGTCCTATTCGACAGTCACTTCTGTAAAATTTACCACCAATACACACGCACTTGTTAGATACCATTCGCCTTCAGTGTCTTCTATGACTCGTCTATGTCGTCACTTTGCTGGTATATTGTTTACGTTCACCCTCCCAGTTTACTAGCGCTTAAACTTATATGAACATCAGCTGGTTCGATAATAAAGTGCGAAGGTCTGAGAATCCAGATGGGCATCAGTTCCAGGGTCAGACCCACTCAGATCTTGCTCACTGTCGTTCACGTCCCACAGTTTGTGCCCCCACATGGAAGTTATCCATATATCTTGGGGTGGTTTCTTCATTTGTGTGTTTCATCTGGGCGCTATTCCCAAAACGCTCGCTGGGTAATCGGTGAGTCGTCTGTAGGTGCATGTTTGTGGTGCGTAGCCTGGCAGCCTGTCGAATGTGCCCCCGCTCGATGTATCAGCGGCACCAGTCCTTGCCAACAGAGATAAAGTTGGATGGAAATCTTACCACATTTAAATCCTGTTTTTTTTGTGACATTGTCGATATAATGCTACAAGGTGAACATCTCCGGAAGTAAAGCTGAAATTGGCCTTGAACAGCCTTCCATTGACGTTTTCAGTATATCTGTGCCAGCAATTCCTCTTCGTAGATTTGTGGCGCTGGAAACATATTCAAAAAGATTTTCAAAGCCTTCAAAAGATTACAGAATGTCTGAGCTATTCAAACAGCTTCTCTTTTTCCCACGTTTCATGTTAAGGACAACAAGTCAAACTATTGGATGCTAATACACGACTGTATCTATCATCTTATTGCCTTCAGTTGGCGTAAAAGAGCATCTCAAAACCGTGTTGAGGATGGTGGTGCAAAGTTCGCAGCAGGCAGTAGGAAGTCGTTTTGCTTTAGACTGCATAATTTGAAATCGATGTATGCTGGAATGGCAGATTTTGGAAAGCACAATGGCACGCAGGCTCCCAGCAGGAGGGTCCCCCCATTTGACTCCAGCTCCAGGCAGCTCTGGCTTGGGGGCAGACTTTAGTCGATTCATGTGCTGTGCTTCGTATGTCTTTCTCTGACTGAACAGCAGCATTCGGGTTAACCGATGACTCTAAATCGTGGTGTGTTGCAACAGGAAAAACAGGCAGAAATAAATGAAGAAAGATGGATTCAGACTCTATATTGGGTCGCCTGTGGGAGGAAATCAGAGATCCCAGAGGGAACCCTCAATATTATTTCCCATTCTATTATTAACCAGTATGTTTTTCATTCTTAGTTTTAAGGCGTGATATCAGAATGAGTTGACCAGATGGTTCTATGAAGAATTGTTTGCGAGGAATTCCCCACGTGACTGAACTCTCTTTAAAGCCTCTTGGTTAGTGGAGTGTTGTGCTGAGCTCTTTATCTCGACAGATGTGAGGAAGGATAATAATTACGCACTGTGCCTCAGATTGGTTGGGTAAGCATCTGGGGGCACCTGCCAGTCGTGTGTGAAGCCACGGAGGGAAAACTGCACTTTTAATTGGTAGTTAGAGAAAACTGGCTGCCTGGTAACCACCAAGGGAGCGGAAAATGTCTTTTTAACAGCTAGCTCGACGGCTGTCCTTATCTGCAACTTTGCTTAATCAAAACAGTCCTCAGACACTAGAAGACCTCTTTGTGGGTTTTGTTGCAGTGTTCTACATTGCTATGCCGCTTCATGACGTAAAGCTAAATCTAGAAAACCCTCTTTCCCAGAGAGACAACACCTATGCAGCTCAGCTGAGAAGAATGGCCCCCACATTGTCTCTGAAGATCCAGACAATTCAATTACTGGCATGACTCAACGTTATAAATCGTTTCGCTGAATTCAATCCTTTAGAGGCATGAAATGGCAATTAAATAAAATGGGAGATTTTTTTTTGGAATCCTATTTGAGGCATTGGATTGGTTACGTATCCAATATGTGGGTAAAGGACCGGAGAGAAATTCTCCCAGAAAATGTATTTGGCTTTTCCTCAGGCTGCTTGTAAATAAATGGAGGCAGGCTGTGCAGCAGAGGGAGTGAGGGGTTGCTGGTTTAGCTAGTCCGTTTGTTATTCTATTTATTGGTGGTGTTTAATATTTTGATATATGTAGCGAAGTGATTCTATGTACTGGACAAAGGTGCCTTATGTGGGTGGTTGCTTCAGCCAAACATGCATATGGAAGTGTACCAAAACAAAAAAAGGTATGTTTACTAAAGGGGATTTCAAATTCATTGGTCACATGTGAAAGTCTGGGCTTTAGAATAGAAAACCAAACAGGATGCAGTTCTGCAGCCCACCACTGGGTGCCCGGTTTGGTCATGGGTGCGGCTCTGTGCAAGGTGAGATGTTTCGAAAATGTGCAGGCAGAAGGGCATTTCTTTGGATGGCATCTTATATTTACTTATATTTCTCAAGGTGTGCATTTTACTTATTGTTCTGTTCTGACAGTTGCTGGTTCAATCCCAGGCCCGCTCATTGTGCTTGTGTCCCTGAGCAAGATACTAACCCCTGATGGTTCAGATGTTACGCTGAGTTCCAGCCTTCCCTTTCAATGGCTGCTAGACAGTATTTGTGCTTTGACATAGAAAGCGCTATGTAACTAGCAACTGTTCCTGTTGCAGAACACATCTAAAATGTAGTCCTACCAGCGTGCTTCAGTGGCAGAGAAAACTGTTTTGAATTTCAAAGGCAGAACCTTGACGGAACCAAACTCGATTTAAATTCAATTATTTGATGCCTAACATATGAAGTGGAATATGAAGGATCAATGGAATCTTTTGTTTTGGTACCCGAAGTCATTTAACATAACCTATTCCAATATTTCTTGTAGCCTTTTAATGGTTGGTTGCTGGTTCCTTGCTTGTATCGGAGCAGAAAGCCTCACTGAGATGAGAACCACCAAGTACAAGAGACAAAGCTTGAGAGCCATGAGGGAGTGAGTCTTAAGGTTAAAACAAACCATGCTGTTGATGCAACTCTTTTATCCAAATCGGGCTTATATTCTCAACTGCTTCCAAAACTCATTGGTGGTGCTGCCAGTCCAGCACAACTCCAGCATCCCCCCCCCGTTCCACTGGAGTATTCTTCCGATTGTGTTTTTGGTGATGTATTTATGAACCGCTTGACACCCATAATGTATTTTCAATTAAGGCCGGAAAAACAATTACATCGATTTCCATTGTGGATCATTTGAATTTCACCCTCCAATTCTCCTGCGGAGGCCCATCTTCTCACAATGAACAAAAGCATCCTAATGCATTTAGGTTTCCACATTAAGCTGCTTCATTTAATAGTGAGGGCTCATTTCCTGCATTTAATTTGCGGGCTGTGTGTTGCTCTTGTTGCTCCAAATACCCAGTTTTAGTTTTCCTATTAATATGACAGGAGTAAGTGCACATAATCTAATTATTTTGAATA
Source organism: Synchiropus splendidus (assembly GCF_027744825.2). Lineage (NCBI taxonomy): Eukaryota > Metazoa > Chordata > Actinopteri > Syngnathiformes > Callionymidae > Synchiropus > Synchiropus splendidus. The sequence continues at coordinate 12,998,442 of NC_071340.1, read as the reverse complement.
ATGCGCGGGGCTTGCGTTTATTTGTATTCCTTGTGTACATTCATCCACACAGTTGCAGCCCGCATACATGCAAATACCACTCTAATTTTCTGCTGCAGTGGAAAACGCTGGCTCTTTTTTTTAAGCCTTGAAGAGACTGTATTTGTGCTTTGAATTAGCATTTTTGTGAATGCTCACGATTCGCCAGCCAGCAGTAAAAACTCTGTGGCATTTTCAATCTGGGTGGAGATTTTTCATGACTGTTCTGTTCGGTGTTGATCACAGCAGTTAAGTAGGCAGAGGGGACGGATTGTTTTTGTCTTGCAGTTGGAGTGCATTGCTGAATATGTTGGGGGAAGCGTGAGGAGGAGGGGGCGATCTCTTTCCCCCCAAAAGTTGCTGCTCCTTTTTAAAGCATTAGGAATCATGCTCAATGTAAAGTATTGCTACTGGTGTTCACAGCACAGTGAAGTGAGAAGCTCACTCTGATGTGCAAATAAGTGGACAGCTCTGTGTTAGTAATGCGATGTCAGCCCCTCGTAAGGACTGTAGTGATGTAATATTGTACGTTCTCCTGCGGGCGGATTCAGTAGGAGAACTGTCATGGTAATTTCCATGGCGCAAACAAACATTTCTTTGTACCCTCCTCGCTAATCTGCACCACGGAGATACTGCATACATAATATTTACTGGTTTCTGTTGCCGATTAGTAAACAAGCCAGCCTTCATCACATGAATATCAAAGAGAATTTTCAATCCCATGCAAAAATAAGTGCCTTATCCCATGCCTGCCTCTGTATGTAAAATGTATGACATGAGTACAATCAGAGCCAGCGATGATTTTGTATTGCGAAACGTCTGATTAAATATGTGTTTAAAAAATACATGAAAGCTCCAGTTAAAGTGGGCAAGTCAAATGAAGTGGCATTGGTGCCTGGTGGGGTGTGAGGGAGCGGTGAGTTCTGCATGTAGCACACATTTGTATGAAAATGAGCTTCGTCTTCAGGTCATACAAGTTGATGCTGAGAAGGACAAAGTGCTTATATGTTTCCTGCAGTTCACTGAATCCAAGTTTGGTGGTGCGATGAAGATGAGTGTCTTTCAATTCTACACCCGCCCACAAAATGGCAGTAGTAGTACCTCACAGGGACTTGGTTAAGTACCTTTAATTCGATCACTGGGTTGGAAATTGGAAAACACTGTCTTTTCTTGTTACTTACTTACTGCCACCACTTGGTTAAAACCATGCTGTTTGTTTGGGGCGTTCAGGTGCACTCTGCAAGGCTTTATATTATATTGCAGTTCATTCAATGGCCACCATGAGAGGTTGAGAATATGGACGAACTTTTATGTATTTAGCTTATTTGAAGAGGCACAAACTATTTTCCGTGGCATGAGAACATGTGACGAATTGTGGCCGGCACAAAAATAGAATTTGACTTATAAGTGTTGGTTTAAAACAATTGACATTCCTTAACATGACTACACCATGGCTAAAAGATGAATGCAGAATTCATGAAAAAATACAGTTAAAATGAGTGGTCTTTACAATATGAATAATTTAACATAAAATAAATTTTATGTAACACTTAAATTCTGCTTAGTATGCGGTAAAATTAGCTAGAAAGGGATTTTGTTACTAGATTAGCTACATTTGTTGATGAACTTGAACTTATTGTTATGCTCACTTTGTGCATCTTTGTCTATGATTTTCATCTGCTGTTGTGGCAGATGGTATAAAGTGAAGAAGACAACAAAACAAAAAAGGAGTCCTGTGCTGGCTGGAAATTTGCACTTACCCCGACTGACGTTAAACTATTTTGGTTCTTCCCATGAAATAAATGCCACATGTCCAAGCCTGAAGGCTAGCGGACACCACCTGGTAAAATAAAGTAGCTCCAATATAAAAAAAAAAATGTTACTCGCTTTACTAGGACTATTGGTTTTCATCCAATCATCATGCTTGGAACAACTTTCATGGTGAGGAAACTTATGTATGTAACAAGTGTGTGTGAATAGGCACCGACCGTAAGGTGCCAACGAAAAAGCAGATATTTAATTTAATATAATTTCCAGTACTTTCTTGACCTCCTTTGGAAGGCCTCATTCGGGTAGAGACAAACACGACAGAAGAACGACACACCCACCAATGATGTCATGGTTCCTGAATTCAAACCAACTTTTTTCCAGGTTCTGCTCCAGTTCTTGATGATGTGATGGCAGGTTTAAAATTGCGTCTGGGAGCGTCGGTACACCGGAACAAGGAGCTGTGCCGGTGTGAAGTGGACATGGAGATGGAGAGAGATGCTCTCTGTCATCACGGCAGTGAACGTTCATACTGAGGAGTCCAACTTTCTAATGGGCTCTGATGCTGAAATAGACTTTCAAGACTGGACTTGCCTTCCAGAGACGGTCATCAAATGCTGGGAAGTTATTTTTTAAAAGTTTCAGATGTTTGACATGTGACTACACTTCAGGACATATACTTCCGAAGTGAATTCTAGAAATGTGTTAATATTTCAATATAACTCCTCTATGTTGATCGACATAAGAAAATAGCTCTATTGCCATCTGTGATGACATTTGGTGGGGCGGCACCGATGTTCCTTCAAATTTTTCATGTGCTTTATCATGCGCTGGATATCAAAGAAATTGAAGCAGCTTTGACAAATATTTATCCCTTCCCAAACGGATTGACTTTGTCTACATGAGGTCACCGTATTCTGTGACCGCCAACCACAAGTGACTTTAGGAGAAATGGGTTCTTAAACATCAGCCAGCTTCAATGATTCACTTTATATACAGTATATATACTCCTCTAGTTGCTGTTCCTTCCATTGTGTATGTAGAGGTGTCACTCGGCAGATGGTGATCTTAAGCATCAAAAATTCTGTATTTCGTGTGAAACCAGAACCAGAAACCAGAGGAAAATGCCGGCCGTGAATGCACAGTTGAACTGCGCAACGAGCCCTTCACTTCAGTGGTCTGATGTCACGAAGCTAAATATCTTGACAGCAAGACGCCTCATATCCATCCACATATCAGCCGCACCTTTGTTTAAGCCTCAGGTTCAGGTCATGAGGGAAATAGCAGTGGCTTATAGTCCGGCAATTACAGCTCGCGCGCAGCTTAGTGGGAGGCGTGCGCAGGACTGTAGACCCACTTACAACAAGGGTTTGCAGATGCACACTTTTAGCAGCTGCACAGCCAAGAACAAATATTCTCAAACTATGTAATGATGCTTCAAGGCTTGTCAAATTAATCCAAGGAACCGTTTCGTCAGCACTGTTCATGATTCGTCTTCTTTTGTCCAAAAGAAGAAACCAGTAGAACCCTGAAGCTAACACTCATATTTCAAACATAACCCTCCTTTACATTACATGCGTTGTCAGTATGTTATGGAAGAAATGTAAAAAAAAGGGAGGTTTCTATCACTTTAAATGTCAGGGTGTTTGTCACCACTGGGCACTTTATGTCACTTGTTCATTCCTCAGGAGAGGCTGTCGCTGACACGGTGACAGACAGTGTCACCAGTGCCAACCCCTCTCATGTGCCATGTTGCTCATCTATGCTGCTGAACATGTCAGTGTTTCCATCCCTTGTGTGACACTTGCTCCTACTTTGTGTGTAAGTGACGCGCGTTTGCGCTCGTCCTCGTCCTTATAGTGACAGTGTGAGAGTTCATGGCTGGTCAAGCGCTGACAGTTGCAAGATTCCCTTAAGAAGCTCAGGCAAACTCTGACTTCACACTGTGGATGTGCCTGCAGAATCATCCTGCAGTTTCAGCCCTTAAATGTGTTTAAAGAAGATAGATAGTTTATGTGGTATTGTATTTCATTGTTTATTAGTCTATAGACAATTTTAGTTCATAACACTATGATCTACGTTTATGGTGAATTCTGGGTGAAAGAACGGTGGAAGGCGTGTGGAATTATTTGTCAGTTCCCCTCTCTTATTGTGTCCAAAGAGTTTCCATATAGGGAACTCTCCGGGGAAATTCACACTTGACAGGTGCGCATCTGTGAATTCAGTCACCTAGATACGACACACGCGATACGAGAATGGTTGACAAGGTCGAGACGCATTCGTTCACCGACCTCACGCTCCATCTCTGCCTTCAATCTATATTGGATGTGAATGTTTTGAAGGTTTTCAAATTAACAAGGCTCGGCGCAAACCCGTAAATATGTAGAACACTCTCTTGATTTGGATTTCTGCATTCTGAAATACGAGTATTGATCGGCGTTGCTTACATGTTGTTGAGGGAATTCATTAAGATGCCATTCATGAATAACTGAATGTACAGTAGCACAGGATGAATTTGATTTCATCCAACATATAAAGGTTTTATTTTTCCTTTAACCCAGATACTGAACATGAAGTGCAGCAAATATGTTGACATGAAACCATGTGCATCATTCCAACAGCAGAACCAGGTGCAAGTCATATTCATCAAATTTACTAAAGAAAAAAAGAAAAACTTGATGCAAAACTGATGAGAAAATGACCAAAAAAAAAAAAAAAAAGAATATAATAAAACCATGTCTAAATATCGTAAAATAAAAATAAAATATTTTATTTAAACTACAATGAAGATATAAGTAAAGTGTAAATGAACGTATCGGCATAAAATGTAATTAATTTTCAAAACTGCGTCAACAGTTGCTTTACACTAATCATTTTCACTGTTTGTGGGGGCGGCATCACTTTCTTTATAATTTTTCTTTTCAAGAACTCTATAGTTGTTAACTATCACAGATTTGCAGCTGTCAAGTCAATGCAGTGACACACTACTGCCACCATACGTGGCTCATGTATTCAAACTGGGCGTCTCGCGGCCCTCACAGGTGTAAAACAAAAAACTTTTAATGGCCCTCTAGGGGGCCACTTGTGGCCCAACCATGGGCCCCGGGTCCATTTGTTAGGAATCACTGGTCTGCAGAACAAAATAAAACCATGTAACCGTTGTAGAGGGAACGAAGTGAAATAAAACAGATGTCAAATCAGAGCGACAGGTTTGCTGCAGCGAGAGCTGTACTTGAGCACCCACAGTGAGTCATGAGGTTTAACATTTGGAGAACGGATTGTTCAGCTCTAAAATCAACAGAAAATGAACGCAGGGCGAATAGTAGAACAGGGAAGTAAGAACAATGTGTTTTCAGTGGATGAAGTTCTTACTCTTCAATGATACATTTTTATTTTAATGATTGAGGAAACTTTTCTTTTCTCCAGGGGTTATGGTTCATAAAAGAACACTATTTTGATGGTAAGGAGAAATTGCCACAAGTTTAATGGGGAAAGTTGGCAAGGATGCATTAGACAATAGTTGTTGTTTTTTTTAAATCTTTACTCTTGGACTCGCTGGATTGAAAGCTGTGATTGTGAATGAATTAATAATGCGAGCACATGGCCACAGTTTGTTCATCCATGCGTGAAAAGACAACATAACCCACCGACCTCGGCTTCCGCTAGAAATGGTTTCTCTCAAAAAGGGAGATGAAGTGAAGTCATAAATTTATCAACGACAGATTTTTAGGTCAGCCAGCCTTCTGTTCTTTTGTACTTTGGCTGCGTTGAAACCTTAACCTGTTTCCGTGATGCAGAGCTAATTATACTTTGGCACAGAAGACAGCAAGTGGGAAGCACAGTCTGACCTGTTTGGTTGATTTCACACTCTTCATGAGTTTCCTTCCCTTCATGTAATGGGATATATTTCGCTGCCGTTATGAAATGTTCTCATGTTGGACGGAATTCTTTTGTATGATTTAAAATAAGTGGTTGAAGAGTTGAACCTATCGAGTGCTTTGGTGACCAAGTACAGTGGATGCTTGAACTTTCTCGCATCACAGAGGCGGTTATTCATTTTAAGATCTAGCAAATATGAGAGTTGCAACCCATTTTGGTGCCTGCACAGTCATTGACTGCAAGCTTACTGCAAGCTGTTATGGAGAGCATCCATGGGTTGACCTCATGACCAGTGTTTCAGCAGCCATTTCAGTTTTCGTCTTGTTTCTTGTCTTTTGGACAAAAACAGGTATTAGTTTTAGTCACATTTTAGTCATGTCTACTTGTTCAATAAATAGAGATTAACTCATTAACTCTTTAGTCAAGGAGAAATTATTATAATACTAGTCATGAAAAATAAAAGAGGGGATAGAATTATTGTTTTTACCATTGTGTACAAATGAATGGAGGTACATCACCTACATTAGAATATTAATATCTTTCAAATATACGAACGTGCACCTGAGCATTATGTATGTTACACACACGCATTTATGACTCATCACATCAATGGGTTTCTACACATTTTTTTGCCCAAATACTGTTCAGAACAGACAGGCTTTAACAATATATTTTGATTATTGGTCATTTGATTATTAACCACATGATGGCGTACAACACATTGAACCTCGGTACCTCGGTTCTCGACCACAATCCGTTCCAGACGGCCGTTCGAGAAGCGATTTGTTCGAAATCTGAATTGATTTTTCCCATTACAATGAATGGAAAAAGAAATAATGTGTTCCAAGCCTTGAAATAGTCTTTTGTAGGAGTGAATGTAGAGTGTCTGCTGCAGGTGCGCTGTTCCTCTATGTGTGTGGCCGCTGCATGAGGGAGGGGTTGCCGAGTGAGTGACGTCTCTCCAGAAGTGAAGAGGTGCCTGAGTTCTGGATTTTCGTTTGAAAGCCGAAGCCAAAAAATCTCGAAATTTTTGTTCGAACGCCGCATCATGAAATGCAGCAGGTGAGGAAATATTTTATTCAAATGAACTGCATACGTCAACATTAAACATGGAAGGTCACCACTCGACTCAATGGTCTGTTGACTTCCTGTCTGCATGAGCTGATCTACTCTAGTGGTGACGAAAAAAAAGAAGTGCTGTTTGATAGTAGCACGGATGCCAGGCCACTTCTGGGACTCCTCCACGCAGCACCACTCTGTGCCTCGTGGAAACACATGGTTAAAAATGAGAATTTTTCATGAATGTAGGACTTTCCCAACACAGTAAACTGACCATGGCAAAAAATGTGTTACATTTACATTGACATTGAGACATGCATTAAGAGATTCAAAGCACTTCATTCCATGTTTTCGCCCTCTTAGGCACATTTGGACATAGTTTTACATTTCTGCAAGCTCATGAATTACACAAAGGGCCCAGTTTAAAAGAGTAACCCACAATTCATGAACATGCATCAGTCATATTTTTCTTCTAAAATGCGATAAAAAACATGTTTTTTTGCTGATTCTTAGCGTCAATTTTCCATGTTCTCCATAAAAAGCTGTTGATGTTGCCCTGAGTTTGACATTACCTGGGTGAAGGGAGACAAGTTTGCCCTTCCCTTTCACGCGCTCCAAATAAACGACACCTTTTTCACTTCATATGTTTGAGTGAGTGCAGCTGTCAAGGCTGCAGGTGTTTTGCTGAGCCCAGCATAGTCATCGATTTTAATGATTTATTCACATCATAAATTGGAGACCTGTAAGCTGATTCTTACATGTTTTTGCTACCCACATTAACTGGAGTCGGAGTTCCTTTTGTTTCTTGACTGTCAGACACACTTTTCCAGTGGCACCAGAAACTGTCTGACTGTGAATTGGACAGGATTTGAGATTCCAATATGCTTCCTCTGTCACATTAGCAGTCTCCAACCAATGGCTTTCCCAGGCAGTGGGATGCATGAATCCCTCCAGCTGGTCCTCAGTCTGTCCCTGGTCCACGCCTGGACATGCACGGACGCTCATGAGATGCTCTACTTGTTAGATGGACAAATTAACTCGACAGGAATCAACTCCAACTTTTTCTCAGGCAGGTTCCAGCATCTTTTTTTTCCAGTCGAAAAAGCATTAACAATCCATATATAGGATCCATACCATTGATTTGGTCTTGAAGCCTCAGGGTGACATATGTCTTTGTAGAGGTGATGATTTACACTTCAGAACAGCCAGTCGATGTTTTCAGTCATGACTTTGAACATTTGCTCTTTTAACAGCAGCATCTCTTTTTCGCCTTGTTTCAGACGATGCATTGTTTTACACTGACAAACCATTGAGGGACTTTCTGGATCTTTCTGGAGTTTTTTTTTTTATTTCAATTTGCTTGCTCAAAGAGCAAGTAAAAGCCATGTTCATCGCTTGAGGCTCTGATAAACAAAAGAACAACTGCGATTCAGGGAACAGCATTAATCTCTCATTTGTGGATTGTTCTAACATTTTCAAAAGAAAATATTTGTTGTTCGAATGAAAGCCAAGGTTAGGGAAATGTATTATTTAAAAGTAGCGAAACGCTGGTGTGAGTCATTTTCTTAGTCATCGGGATCATTGGTGCTTAAAGTTCCCCAGCTGCTTTAAAGGCTGCACTCCCACCACGAAGGGGTGACTGGAAGTGTGTAAAAGCTCGCTCCTCTACTGCAAGCACTCATTCAGCCAAACTTAATAGAATAATCGCAGTGATGTCATCCAGCCGTGTGGCATTATGCCTCGAAGCCGAGAGCAAAGACAGACATTTGAGATGTAAAAGCAATCTGCCGTGATGACAACAGTGAGCATGTTGAGTGAAGACATGGAGATTTATATTTTATTACTTCAAATATGAGTACTTTAAGGGGGCATGGACTGGTGTATCGAGAAAAGCTGGAATCGAACACGCTGCTGCCAGGATTTGGCAGATTTTCCCCTGAAAATGTCCGTTTTTTTTTTTCAGTGGGCATGAATATTGGAGCGCTAACTTTCCAGCATGTGTCTGAAATGTACTGTTCAGCGCGGAGTGAGTTAAGGACAGAGGAGCCCGGAGGAAGGGTTTTTGCATGCTTCAAGATTCACTCTGCCTCGTGCTTGAGTCCTCCGAGTCAAGCTACATTCTCCTACTAGCAGAATATTGCTGGTTGATACAACTTCTACAACTGCACCTGCATTTTTGAGCCTCAACTACTTTGACTACTTCTGACTTCCTTCATTAAGTTTTGTTTCAGTGTAGTTTAGTTGTAGGACACAGCCCCGTTGGCTGTGTTCCTAACAGATACACCACTGGTGGTGCTCCATCGCCAACCTTTTTTCCCTTATTCTCCCTGCAATAGGAACGTGCCCCTTCTTTCCTCTGTCTTCGATTCTTGAGAACATCAACTAGACCAATTGGTACCAGGCCGCACAAGAAATAACTTAAACCTTAAACGTTACCATCACGACCAGAGTCAGAGAACATTAGGGCACTGGCCGAGAGGTTTGCGAGTCTTAGTGGGCACACAAACATGCATAGGCCTTATCTGACGGTTCCAAGTGGCAACTTCATACCCCCCGGGCCACGTTCCAATTGTCAAGCGTTGACTGGTCCGCGGTGATAAAAAAGGTTGGGGACCACTGCCATACATTACATTTCTAAGTCTTAGCACAGATGTGAACAAGCAACCTTTTGCTTCGCTGTGATATGCGCTCACCATTATGCCACTGGCAAGTTGCAAGTCACCTTCAAATCTTGCCTATGGAGAAAATATTTTGGTCAAAATAGACATTAAAGTTAAAGTGACAAAACCATTTTCTCTCACGTGCCCTTTCTTCTGGCTTGAGCACCAGCCTCTCAAAATGCCAATTGCAAACGTTGATACCGTCACTGACCACATGCTTCCATGCGTTCTTTATGTTGGTATTGCTGTTCTCAAATATTTCTATCAGGGACAGAGTCAAAAGTTTATGACAACAACAGTGTGGCAATTGCTATCTAAAGGCCGACAAACCGCCCTGTGTCAGTCACGGTGACTACGATACCGTCACGAAGGAGAAGAGTCACCTAAAGGGTTCTAAAGAGCAACTAAGAGAGATGTCTATCTGCGATGTACCTGTGAGCTCGTGCATGCATACGCGCATGCTACTCCTCGCAGTCCATGACGTACGATCCGAACCCCCACAATGCAACGCTGAAGGCTGGCATTGTTGTCAGTATAGCACGCAAAAGTCCACTTTCCCAACATCAATATATTACGCCGTGGGAGTGAGAATGCGTTGGTGAGGCTGCTAATATTATATTACAAGTGAAGGATGGAGGATTTACGCCATTGTTATGTCTTCTTCATGTCTCATCAGAGCTACGTATCAGGTAGTAACAGAAACACTGCCCCCACGGTTTCCTGTGGTACTGCTCCGTTTGGTCCATATCCGTAAGCTTTGTGGAAATGTGAAGAACAGATGAAAGTCTTAAGCTATAAAAGTCAACCACTCATGTTGATTTAGTTGTTTTAGCTTAAAGATTGCAACATCACATTTGCAACATGTAAGGAAGGAAATAAATGGAAAAGTGGTGGAGGCAGTTTTGTGTTTTTTTTCTGTACAGGGTGGATGCTCCCCACCCACATCGCCCCTCAGCTTGAGAACAGATCACAAGAATAAACCTTTCTACCTTGTAATGACATTATGGAAAGTGCTACGCTACTCATACAAACCATTTACCCTCACACTAGTTTAATTTCCAGGTCTCACGCCATCAGAAAAGGTCCGGGAGCAAGTATTACATTTCCATGTTTATTTCTTCTCGCCCCTCCTTTGCATATCTTTAGCCTCCAGCCAACTGTTGTTAATTAGGTAAACAGGTAATTCCCTGAACAACCCCAATGATCCGCCTTTCTGCATGAAATGTTCTGCATTTGTGTGATAGTTCAGTTTGTGCAAGCCTTCCACATACACCACAGCGCAGACTCATTTTTGGATTTCCAAAGTTAGGACATGGATTGTGGGACTTTCAAAAGATCAACTCGATGGTGAAGTATCATAGAAAGCAAATGAACAAGAATGCAAGAGTAAAAAGAGAAACTCAGGGGAAACCGAGAGAAATGCTATATTCCCTCTGCGTGTGTCAGGTTCACTGGTGTGTGACATGTCTGTCCCAGTGGAGCCTCCCGCCTCTCCCACCGTTCTTCTCCGTTTGGTCTTCCTTCATTGACTAGTAGTTGCTGAGCTGTCATTTCCTTCTTTCTGTCACCCTCTTTTCTATGAATACCATCTTCCTCCCCTGAACACCGACTGATCAGCATATCCAGAATGTCGTTTAAATAAATTTCCCCTATTTTAACCACTCCACTGTGTCAGTCTGGCTTAAAATTGCTGACTGTTTTGTATGGACGACGCGCTCATCTCTACAGGTCATCTTCTTTCACTGCTTATTGTATTCACAAGCATGATCAAAAACTTGGTGGTGCTTTTACAGCTGATACAGCCGTTATCTATCCATCAAAGGGCTGTTTTTATTGCACCCATTCACATGAGCCAGTCGGATCCCACTGTGCCGACTTGTTGCTACCACAGGCTGAGATTAGCCCATTATATTGGCCTTTAAATGACCTCAAACGCCAAAGCCACACGACCATTAAAATGTTTTCTATTTACCAAATGTTTTTGCCTCTTAAATAATGGACAGTGAAAATCTGTCACGTTCCGCACTCTTATTCTTTGTCTGTTTCGCGTGCTTTTATTTTGTTAACCCCCTGTAGTTTCCTTTTCCTGTGTCCCATCCAGCTTAATGGCAGCGCAGCTGGAGCTCATCCTGTCATCAACTCTCTTCTTCTCGTGGGTTCCAGACTGCTGGCTGCTAGATGGTCACTTCGTGTCATTCGATTTTTCCCTAGTCCCTCTGTGTATTTCCCGGTTCGTGTTTTGGCACTTTCAGTTCCTGTCTTCGTCGTCTGTATTTATTGTGAATTTTTGTATTAAATTTATCAATTCAATCTTGTGTCCGTGCCTTCTGTTAGCCTGCAGTCATCTGCACCTGGGTCACTTCTTAGGTAAACATGACAAAATCAGCGTTATATTTTATGTCTCTCTTTCTCATTTACATAACATTTGGGGAAAAAGAGAAGGAAAAAAAACCCTTTGACTATTGACTGACCGAGGTGTGACGTAGACTGCCGTCTGCAGTGCCAACTAGGAGGCAGCGTACGAGACCACTGGCCCCTCTGAATTGGTGACATGAAAACAGCCATTTTGTGATGAAGTGATATGAAATCATCTTTCAACAGCAGAAATATAAAGAATACAATAATTTAATCACAACAATACAAATGTACAACAAAAGGCGTCACCGAATTGGATGAGTCCACAACGGAATAAAGTCCAACAAAGAGCATCACCGGACTGGGAGAACCGTGGAGAGTCTGTAAATAGAGGAAACAAACATTTAAACACAAACTGACTGTAGTGGTCATCAAAACGAACGCACAAGCAGGGAAAAACAGTAATGAAGGGAAAACCAGGAAGCCACGGGGAGCAGAAAGACAAAGGGGAACAAGCTATAAACTCAGAGGACCAGGGCTACAGAAAGAGTGAACAAAAGTAAGTCAACAAATATAAATAAAAGAGCGACGGAATGAGAGCAAGCGAGGAGAGCCAATTTACCAGGGAAACAAATGGAGTCGATCTGGCCTACGATGCTGGAGTCCAGAGATCTTAACGCCGATGAGATGATTCCAGCCGTGTGCTCCAAAACAGGAAGGAAGGAAGGACACACAAAACGGGAATTACAGACACCAAAATAAAAGTGAATCATGGCACATTTAACAGACGGAGAACAGCCGTATTCACTGGTGAAGTCATGAATGTGGTGTTTTGCTGCCACTTAAAAAACAAGGTGATGAAATTAACTTAAATATCCACTTCACAAACGCCGCTGACGTCGCGCTGAAATTGACTAATTTGCGTAAAAATGGCATCCATCAATGGATGAAATTACATTGTAACGATTGATCTTTCCCTGTAATTATAAAATCTGTAAACAGCCCTTTGTTATTTGTTATTCTTTCTTTAAAAATATTGCTCAAATGGTTACAGTATTAGTGCTTCTCTAAAGTGTGCCACAGCGGTCGCACTGATATCGCAGAACCCTTTTTGACAAATGAGACAATGTTTCCTGTTTTCTGTTTCCTTTTCACATTTATTTATTTCAATTGTCCCATTTTCCCCAGAGCCAGGTAGCACGCAAGAATAAAGCTCTTCAATTGATTAGAATTCCATTTATTTACACACAAGTTAACATCCTCATCAGTAGCAAGTCCAGGAGCCAGTAAAGACCTCAGCGTACTATTGATCCATGTCCACTGCCTCAGACCAGTCCCCGACATGGACCGCCCAGAGGAACGATCAAACCCTTTAACAGGCAGGGAAGATGACTGTTGTTGTTGGAGGGAAACAGCTCTGTGACAAGGTGTTATTATACCTCATGTATCCTCTTGTAGTCATGGGGAAAAAAACTAGGGGGGGGACTTGAAATATTAATCAAATTTATTTGTTATCACAATAAATTGCAATTTCATATTTTCTGGTGTCAATTTTTGACATTTGAATTGGTTGAATCTGTCCACAAAGGCTTAAACATGAGGGTGGAAGTGATGAGTGAACTCTTTGCTGCATGAACTACACAATCATTTTGTGATTCTGTCTGGAAGTTCTTTGCACTTTTTCCATCAGTCTTTGTCACTATTGAGGTTTTGGTTACGACATCACATTACATGATGTGGTGCAGCTTTAACTGGTGCACAAATGTTGCACATGTTGCACGTAAGAAAGTTTATTAAGTTTCAGTGCATTGGAGGAAACATTGGGTGTCACAGTTAGAATAACTTTATGAACGCATTAACGCATAAAAGTCGCATTTCATCTCAATAACAAGGACGTCATTTCACCTTGTTTGGAAATAAACCCGTCACTCTGCAGTGCCGAAAGAGCTTTTACAAGGACTCTGCTTCATGTTCTCCATGATATGAAGCTGAGAACTCTGACCTTGTCCTTTAAAGTTTACATGCCTTTAAAGCAGTTGGCACAAATATATGTCAGAAGCTGTCAGTCCTTGTGAGTCTGGCTTGTTCATCACAGAGAGGATGGGAGGTTATTCATGACCCTCCAGGTCCTCTTCTCCATCACATCTTTACACAGCTTTGTTTCCTTCCTGTACCCTTCCTGACCAGCTTCTCAAGCCACTTGCTGCCTCATGCTCTTCCCATCACGCAACAGCACAGAGTGGTCAAAGCTGTGATCACACATCTGCACTGAGATTCACACAACAAACAAAGTGAGTGAGGAGGCAGCAAAGTTACTTACATAAACTTTGCTGCCTCCTCACTCACTTTGTTGTGTTTTTTGTGTTGTCTCTTGATTCCTGGAACCTGTCTCCAAAATCGCTCAAGTTGTGATCTAATGTTGGTCAAGTTTTTGGTTGCATCAACCTCTATTTTATTTTAGACTGTTGATGTTGCATTCTATATGATAAAAAGTCTAAAATCTATACATACATTTGTGTGCGTCACTGATCCAGAAATGTACCGGACTAAAGCTTCAAATTTGAGAACTGTCCCAAACCAAAGCTAAGAGTCAAGGTTAAAACCATGTAACAAAATGTGTGTAAAAGCATCTTTTTTCCAAACTACTGCCGTGAAATATTTTCATCATCAGAATGAGTTTATCTTGGTTAATGATGATTAACTTTATCATTATGACATTTATTTATGCATGTTTCACGCCCGTTTCATAACCATCGCAACAACAGAAAATGAGGTCGAGAAACAATCAATTAACCCACATGCCGGTGTAGCAACGCCACCATTGTGGCCCATCAATCTCTAGTCAGGAGGAGATTTGACAGTGGACCCATAAATTGAGCGAGCGAGTCATTGGAAAAGTCAGTGGTTATCTGGCCTCACAAATATCTCCCACGCCTGGGCTGAAGGACGCCTGATTGTGGACATGAAAAATGAGTTTCTCAAGGTTAAATACACAATGTGAAGGGAATGTGTGCACTACCAGCACACAGGGGGATCAAATGTGGACCGGGCAGGAGGAATGCTGCGAGGACATCAAGGTTTGATATCACGAAGATATATTTGTTACGTTTGTCGTCGCTTCTGATTCTGTATTTTTGTGTTGAGTTTCATTTGAAATGACGCGTGATGTCATGCAAATACTTGCGCACAATACTTGTCAAAAGTGACAAATATATGGCAGGGAGGAATGCAGAGCGCTGCCATGCCACTCTGCTCAAAATAGTGCTGTCATGGAAACAAACCCACACACATTGTTTTTCTTGGGCATCACACGTTACATGTGCAGGTATAGACTTGACTCCCGGTGCCATCGACAGCTCCAATAAAGATGCCGACTGCATCAAGTGCCACAGATATATAATTAACTGACATTCTCACGCTCCATATCGTTTCCATAGTAACAGTCTTAGATCTTGCAAGAATATGAATGTCACTCATTCTTGCTCTTTTTTTCCCTCCTCGAGTTTGAATGTGTTCGTGCGAGGACCTTGGGTTTACATGACTTTTGTGCCTTTGTTTTCTTGGGTTTTTCATGAGGAAAAGTTGCCGTCGATATAATTCACATGAGCCACTTAATGTATCAGGAGTAAACTTCCGCAGCCAATTGCATTATATATACCAAGAGTCATTAAGTGCTCGGAGCATTGAATAAACTGAGTCGCTTCAATTATTTATGTGTATAATGATAATCAAATTTGTCTTCCACTCTGCCTGATTGCAATCAGTCGGATGACTCAACATCGGCACTCGGAGAAAATGCTACAGGAAGCTAATGGAACGCCCCTGTTAGCTTCGCATGAGGTGCTCCACTTTCCCGTCAGAGACTTCACTCGCGTCCGTCCGCCTGCCCCTCCGTCTTTCTTTATTCTGCCCATTGCCAGGCATTTTTCCGCGTAGAATCTCGGCTAAAAGATATTAAATGTCGGGACGCTTTAATCAACAGAAAAGCCCGGCTACTCTTGTAAAGTGGTCGGAACGCAACTTTTTCTTGCTGAATTACACTGTAATTCAATTGTAACGTACAACGAGAGCCAATAAATGGGATTAAAAACATTTTTCAAGGGAAGGGCTACTTCTCACATCATGATCTGCAGGACACCGCCGGCTACTCCCAAAAGAACAAGCTAAAGTCGTGAATACTTTCTACACTATCTTGCGTGCTCTTTAAGACATGTGGAGAGTTGCCTGTTTAGTAGAATGTACGGCATATTAGCATGTTAGCACTTCTTGAGGAGTCAGTTTCTTTCATGTTACAGGTCATACACGTCTACAAACCAACTGGAATTAAGGCTTTTTATTGACTTTATTTTTTTTGCATCTGTCTTCTTCAGCTCTCACAGAAGTGCTAGTCAACCCAAAGAGGTCCTGACTCCTCAGAAACCTCCCTCAGCTCGAGAGACGAACTGATACTTAGCATCATACTTTTGCATCTCAAGATCAAAGCCAACAGATATTCAAGTCTAGACTCAGAGTTTGGCTTGAATGCATGCAGGAAAAGTGTAGCTTGTCCGACTCTGTCCAATATATTTCAAAGTGAAATAAATTGGACACAAAAGTTGGACTCTTCAAACTGCAAACTACAAGTGTATTTAAAACTCACCATAAAAAAAAAGTTGGCGCTCCAAGCACACTTTTCTCTTCATTAAGAATTTGGCACGGACACGTTTTCCTGGATGACTAACTCAAATGTGATAAACACTGTGTTGCACATGTGAATGGCGTCTATAATGAACTGCAGTGGCCAATAACTGTCACGATTACAACAGCAGTTGAATGCATCCATTACAACTGGAATGTCAACGATATCCTCGGGGCGTTTCTATCTCTGGGGAAATTAACATTCTCGCCGATAAATCCAGACGTTGTAATTTGACAAAGATACCGGAGACTCCTATAAATCACAAGGTTATATGTCTATTTCCTGTCTGGAGAGGGGCACACTTCCTGTTGGAGAAAGACTAGGGGTCAGGTGTCAAAGAGGGAGGTCATGAGTCTGGTTCACATCAGCAAAGTTCTTGTGTCACGCCGCGACTTCTGTGTGTGGCAGCAGGACTTTTCATGATTTTTTTTTTTTTTTACAAATCATTGTCATTCAATCACTCCCTTTCACTCGCTCACTACATTTCTTGTTGTAACCCACTCTGCCGTGCCCTCAGTCCCTCAGGCTAGCGCAACACAAACATCTCTGGTTCAGCTTCCAAAACTGAATTACCATGCGTAAAACAGAGTCACAAAAAGTAATGGTTTTTAAATGAAGTAGAAGACTTGAGCTATCCTGATCTTTTGGGCTTCATCCTCAACAGTAGTAGACAGCTACAAGAAAATCATTTAACACTCAAAATCCTCTTCAACATTATCAGCAGTCTTCATGAATGTTGCATTTATCACTAGCATAGATGGGGGTTCTTTTTTTCTCAGAAAAGGGGAATTCTGTCGGCACCTATATAGTTCAACCATTGTTCCCCCATGGCGCTATCTGGAGTTCAGGTGCCGAGGCATGTTATCTAGGAGGCCTCTTAACCTTCAACCTACTATGTCGGCAAAAGTATGAGCGTCAAGCTTTCATCTCCACGTGAGTGCATTAGGACCTGCCAGTTATTTGTCAGGTGTCCATTCTTATCCCACGAACAAGCAACCCTTCACTCATTTTTCACCATGCTCAGATGGTGTCTGTATATTATCTTCTAAAATTTCATTGGTTTATTGCAGGCAGATTTATTTAATGTGTTGTATTGTATTGCAAATCTGGATCTAAATACAGTTCAGACTACGTACAATAACATGGTGTATAGAATCTGCCCCATATTCTCCAGATATGTAGACATGTTTAGTTTACTTTTATAGTTGGATACAACATTTTTTTTATTTCTGTTTACTAAATTTCTTTGATCTGCGGGGCATAGACAGTTTCATCTGCAACTCTGAGTCGCAGAATAGAAATAGTTCATCCTGTTTTGATTTTGTTTCAGAGACCAATACCACGGAAACTCATCGTACTTATAATAGTCATGTACCAGCTGTTCACAGCCATGTTAGCCGTGCTATTTGGTGGTACATTCACACCAGACTTTTTGCGATAAGTGACTGATCTACATGTACAAACCCTACGATACAGCAACAAGGTGACTGATTCAACGTGCTACAGGAGACATCAGACGCTGTCTCAACCCGAGCAACGTGTTGTCGCAAGAGTCTGATATCTTCTAATACAACACATTCCACATGAGATAAAGGGCCAGAATTCTGTCCCTATGATCCACCAGGTTGAATCCCCACTAGCTCTCGACCCGCCCTCAACAGACTGACCTCTGCTAAAGGCAAAGCAAGTCGCTTTAGTGGCTGGAACCAGCGAGAAGTTGGGTTTGAGTAGTGCAGTAAGTGTTGCCTCTGCCTCTGCCAATCCATTACTAACTACTTCAGTGACTATCCCCACCATTAAATATTCCAAATAAGGCTAATTTATGGACAACGGTTTTATCTAATAGGCATAAATTATGTACTCCCATAATGCAGGTGTATTGTATCGTATTTTTTCTGAATTTCAAAACTGTCTATTTTCAAACTTTAATTTGATACTGCCATTCATGGCACCAAGTTTTCAATTTTCCTCACTCTTTCCAGAGCGGCAATGGATCCCACACCTGAGGAAGCATGGCCAAACTCCTAAAATGCATGTAACCCTTTATAGGTAGGAGTTATGAAGTTATGTAAGCCGAGTACTAAAATGTCATGTTCCGGCCGTGTTGAATAACGGGATGTTATTCATGCTGTGTAACGTTGAGGTCCTCCGCTCCTGTACATACAAGTCACAACCATGTTATATAACCCTTGGAGTAATACATGGAAGGGATGCCTTCAGGTACACTGTGCTCTGAGCTTTCAGAATGAAACTGAGTCTCATGGCTGCTGGGACAATGTGCGCTCTGACACAGATGCACAGACTGTCTGTCGGCCTGAGTCCCGTCCTGCCAACTGCTGATAACAGCATTTGCTCCGGTCCCTTCGGAGCAGAGAGCGCGCCTCCATGCGTGTGTGCATGCGTGTGTGCGTCGCGACCTTGGTGTACAGAGGCAGTTAAGATATAATTAGTGAAAACCGAAGGCCAGAGATCTCGGCAGCTCACATCCGTGCGAATGAACAGGAAGCGTGTCTGTTTCACTAAATGTGTTTTGCTCCACACGACAGAGGAAGTGCTCATCTTTTAAGTGGCTTCAGAGGCGTCAGATTTGGGGACAGAAGAGGCAGGTGAAACAGGGATACAGAATGTTGCTTTCCTCTCGCAATTCCAAAGGGAACAATGAAGGCTACTGTCTCCGTGAACCAGTAGAGCCTTGTTGACTTTGTGAGTGGAGGTCAGGCGCATCTGGAATGAAAGGAGAGGTTTGGTGTCACTCAGTGAGGAAGCTGTGTGGGGCTCTGAAGTTTTTTGGATAAATTCAAACATGTTTTGCTGTTTTGTTTGGTACATGTGAGTCAAAGAAATGGAATGAAAGTGGATGGGGAAACTAGAACCTGAACAATCCAGATTAAAAAGATGGAATGAAGATAAAAGTAGATGAGGTCAAACAGGTAGAGATCCTTCGGGAAAAGTGTCATTTTGGCTGATTCCCATCAAAAGTCCTCTGGTCTCTTTCAGCTGCCTGCCATTTTACTGGTGAAGGTGAGCCCAATAATTCACCTCAAGTCCCTGAAGAACTGTTGGAGGCGAATTTCTCCTCCTGCCAGTCACTGTGACTTCCATCAATTTATATGAACGACCGCTGTGAAACTGTGATCAAGATTTGCTCTGAGCAAAAGAGGAGAAATGTAATATATGTTTGAGACGGTAACGTATCAGTTGAATTAATCTAGACACAAGCACCAATTTTACTTTTTCATCCAGATTCTTTGGTGAACCATATCTACTACTGGATGTTCTAACAAAGAAGTGATGGCACTAAAAACTCTGAGACCAGCTTGGAAATGGTTGAACATGTCTCAGTTAAAACCTACATATGCAGAAATTGGGGCTGAATTTTTGTTCCCTCCTTTAGAAAAATCACCACACAGTTGAAGTCATAATTTTAAATGTATTTAATTATCTATGTGCTTATTTTATTTGTTCAATATAAAACCTCCTGAGTCACAAACATTTGTCAGCATGTTTTTCTATTGTTTTTTTTTATATACAAGAAAATCGTATTCCACTTTCCTGGTCCACTTTATAATATACTCCTCCCTCTTCCTTCTTCAATGTTTTACTTCTTCTTCTTCAATATGTAACTTCTTCCCCTCTACTTCATCCACAACAGCTTCCTACTGTTGAACTGTATTAATCTGCATGGTTTGCATGTTACAGCACGGTGTGAAGAGCAAATTGAAAAGCCTCATTGTCGCTTGTATGCTGCTAGAAAATTGTTATGTGCTTTCTTTTTACTGCCTTTTATGCACTTCCTTCCTGTTTTTATTGCACTGTATAGACAGGAAACCTGCTGCTTTCTAATTAGCGGGGCTTGCTAGTTAAACGCTAGAAAGCTCCGCTATATAATGAAGAAGATTCTGCTCCCCTTTATCAATGGCTTGTGTCTTAGACATCTGCTATGTTCATAAGTGATAATTGCACTGAGAAGGTTAAGAAAGTCGGGACGTGTGAACTGTCTTTGTGAAGTTTGTCCCAGTGAAGCAGCGCACTGGGTTTTTCTTTTGTTAGTTTTAGTGTTGACATGTGAGAGAAAAGTCGCAGCTGGATATATTTATAGTTATTAAAATGTATTTTACTTTTTAAGACTTTACTGTGTGCTATTTAATAACTAAATTTCAACATTCATGAATCAAAAACTATCCTAATACAAAATACAAAAAACCCCTCTCTGCTCAGAATTACAGTTTTAGCAACAGCATAATGTTGTTTTCAGCTGCACCCATGTTGAATTTAGCTCCTAGCTACATGAGGATTGCACAAATACCGTTTTTACTGTCTGTGTCATGCTGTGGGTTGTAGAGTTGTTGGGTCAGATTTGTGGGGACAGTCACTCCAAAGATTTAAAAAAATTCAGTTGTTTGATGGTTCAGGCTTCGTTTTATATTTTAGAAATGTAATAATAAAGAAGTGGTACTTTTCTCTGCCTTTTGAAAAGTAGACTATCTTAGGGGGACTTCAAAACATCCCCCCCCAAAAAAACGTTATTCCTCAAATAATATTTTCAGCCTTAGATTTCTGCAGGCAAACTTCTGCCGCATTAGTGTTCTTTCAGTCAAGATGCGTTCACAAGGATTTTGTTCTCCTGCTGTCTTTGCATAACTTTTCTTTGAGTTTAAATGGTGCTAGACGTACTGTAATGGACACCTGTGTTTCAAATGTTTGGATCAAAGACGTGTGAGGGACATTTCCCACTTCAGTGTTCTGTCTCCCTAACATGAGCCCTGCACATTCTCTAACAGTGCGATGGCTGGAATGTGCTTCCAGTTTTGTGAAAGGGAAACTACATTCCAAGCAGCAAACCTGAGATGAATAAATTCGCTCCGCCTAATTTAGCATGACTCAGCAGCGAAGCTACCAAATTTGCCTGATTCCTGAATTCCAAAGCAGCGGTGCTTTTCCACTTTGCTAAAAGGGCTCCTCGGATACACAGCGTGTTCTCTGATAACCAACACCCTCTTCTCCCTCCAGGCGGAATGAGTGAGAGAGAGAGCGGGAGAGAGCCAGGCAAACATCCAAATGTGTTCCTCTGTCAACGCCAATGAAAGAAGCCCCATATTCTTTGATCACACAGCCCGTGTTAGATTTTTGAAATAGCTCAAAGCCTTATCTGTTTGTGCACAACGTACACATTCTGGCAGCAATGTCGCAGACACACAAGTGTGCAAGTAAATAAATACCTCATTAAAAACACACGTTCGGTTAGAGATGAGAAGATCGGGGAGGCAAGACTTTAGATTGTATTTTCTTTCTTTAAAATTTTTTATATTAATATTTTTTGTTTTCTCTTCAAACCTTGGTCCGAGTTCAAAAGTCAACTTTAAAAGAGCCAAGAACGACAGACAAGCCTCATCCTGGCTTTGTGTCTGCAGACTCTTTTTGGGTCGATATGTTTTCTTTTGCCAACAGGATGTTGAGTCTCAGCAGAGCCATGCGCTGGTTTCTGAGTGAGTGAAGAAATGTTTAAGATATGTTTAGTCTGACAGCCCTGTAAACAAAGAGCCAATATTACTGAAATCAGAGACTTTGAACAAAGGCTACATTTTCAGATATTTTAAAGCATGACAGCCATGAACCTTGAAAGCCTGGATTCATTTACGTTACATTGTTCATATCCAATGGCAGTAAAGTGTCCCCCCAAATACTTTCTCTTCATGTTATTATATATTTATAAACTGGCTTAAAGGAGGCTTCATTTATTCATGATTTAATGTGAGCTACGTTGCGTCTATTTGTGCGACTGATATTGCCAACTGAAAATAAATCAATAAATAATTAGAATAATTTATTGAAGAAATGTTCTGTGTTTCTAAAAAGTGAACCGCTGCTTGTGCTCCGGAGTGGAGATGCCCTGAAAAGGCTTTCATCCGTGACTCCTGAACACAAGCATGGAGCCACCACTGTGTCTCAGAGTCCTGGCTGCCTCATTGTACTTCAGTATGTGTTGTCACATAACCTGGACTGAGATTTAAATGTAGCATCGCAGTAATAGCACTGTTTTTGTCTTTTTTTCCACATACTTAAATGTTATGAAAGAATATGTGGCTCCAAACTGAAGATTGAATTTGATCTTCTTGTGATAGGGATTGTCACGTGACATCAGTTTCTGTGACTCTCTATCAGCAGGCGGGAAGACTCAGGAGAAAAAGACAAAAATAATAACCAGAATGAGTTACAGTGGACCCGAGAGCAAGACAGATGATGGCAGCTGCACAGATACAGTGGGGTGTGTGAAAAATAACTTTCGTTTGCAAATGTTTTAAAAAAAAAAAGGCATTTTAAAAAATGAAAAAAATATATTGCAGTACTCTTTTCTTAGTAGTAACTGACTCACTACTGAGTAGTATTAGATTTATTAGCGAGCTCACATTCAGTTTTCTGACTTGGATCAGATCAGTGGTCAACACAGGGAGTTGAGTGTTTCCTCACGCCTGGTGCAAAATCCGCCATTGACGTCAGTGAGAGTTTTGGGAATTCATTCTTCGTCAAGTCATTTTCAAAGCGTGCAGTTTGAAAGACGGGTTAATCTGTGGAAGTGACTCTGGCCTTGGGTCCAGAAAGTCATGGTGGTACCTAAGCTGCTTCACTTAAACACAAAATAAGTTGACACAAAGAGGCTTGTGTAATGCTTAAGTATTCAGTGCTGACACACACGTGTGTGGATGTTTTTAATTCAAATGTCCGTGAAATCATCATGACTGGTGGGGCGGGGGCTGGGTGGGATGTGGGGATGAGGAAATAGGCATTTAAAAAAAAAACGACGAGGAGGGAGTGAAGAAGACCAGGAAGGGAGAGAGACTTGGAGCGATGCGATGCGGTGAGCGACAACGTGGAGAGTGGAGGTGGTGGCGAGGAAAAAAAGCTTTATGACGGTGTGAGGGAGAAAGGAGAATACAAAGCTGCAGCGAGGCTCCCGGCGCCACATTTCTGTCGGCAATGGCATCTTTATCTGCTAAATGCACTTTTGATGTCACGCCACACATGTTATAGTAAATTACGTTTAAGAGCCATTTTCGATGATGAGAAGAAAGGGACTGAGATAGGGTTCTATTTTTAATGATGGGGAGGACGGGGGAGATTTCAAGGGTGTGTTACTTGGCCCAGATAAATACGCTCCCTGCCACTTGTTGTGTTTTATCATCCTTTCACAGTTTCCCCACAGTTGCTTCATTTTTATCCTCTCTTGCTCACTGCCGGATTTGGGCCAATAAATGGAAGTATCTTTGGCTTGGATGAGTCGAATCAGTGGTCACTGAGCGAATGGAAGTCAAGATAACTGAACACCTGAACATCTGAACAAACTCTGGTTCTTATCCCCAACTAGTAGTTTGAATTCATCTATCCATCCGTCCTCATCCGATTATCCGTTGGCAGGTCACGGAGGCAGCAGGTTCAAACGGTCGCGCCAGTCGCCTTTCTCCCAAGCGACATCCAGATACTCCCTGGCCACTGTAGAGATATAGTCCTTCCACCTGGTTCTGGGCCAACCGCTTGGTCTCCTCCCAGCTGGCCATGCCTGAAACACCTCCAAAGGGTGTCATCCAGGGGGGCATCCTCATGGGATTCCCGGACAACCTCAACTGGCTCCTTTCAATGCGGAGAAGCCGCGGCTCTACTCAGAGTCACTCCAGAGTGACAGAAGTTCTCAGCCGATCTCTAAGAGAGATGCCTGCCACCCGTCTGAAAATCTCATTTCAGATCGAGGATCTTGCGTATTAGTGCATGACCCACAACTCATGACCATACTGTAAGTGAGGGTCAGGATGAATATTGATCGGCAAATAGTTTGAATGAATCTGTTATGCAATCACCAACTAGTTATTCAGTGACTACTTGCCCTGCTTCTATACGGAGGTGTCTGTCATGATTCTGCTTTTATTTTGGTCCCTTGAGTCCTGTTTTGCTTTCTCCCTCTGTTCTTCCTGTTCCTGTGGCTGGAGCCAATCAACCCCTGATCACCTGAGTATAAGAGCAGCTGGACTCCAGCAACGTGTGCCAGATCGTCTCCTCATGTTCCCGTGGTAAATCGGCTCTTCTTGTTCGTTCTCTCGTTCTGTGCGCTAGCTAGCTTATTTTGATTACTTTGTCTGAAACCCTGGAGCCTGAGGTAGTGTTTTGTTTCTTCCTGTGTTTCTGTGCGTTTCCTGGTTTCTTTTGTGACTGACTATCTCTGTTCATTGTGCTTTTGTCTCTCTGTCTGCAGATTTAAGTTGGTTTGATTCTGGCGGTTCGGTGACGCTTTCTGTTGTGGTTTTATTGTTGTTAAAGATTAAAATATTGTATTTTGACCAGCTCCTGCCACCTGTGACTCTTTCATCACTGCACTTGGGTCCCACTCCATGTCTGGAATCACAACAGTGTCTGCTTTAAACATGTGGTTGTCAATGACCATGTATTGCAGTCTAATACAAGACAATTCTGGTTATCAGGAGACCCTCCCCTGAGTCACTATGATTCCATCACTTTGGTTTCCACTGATCAAATGTGACGCCTGCTGAACGCCTCCCTAGTGAGTGACCATGTCTGACTGGGAAGAGGCCCCAGGCAGACCTCTGCGGTTCCTTTGGAGAGGGAGCTGTTAGCGTCTTGCTCTGCACCTCGGATCAGCGGTGACGGATGAATTGATGCACTTGTGGATCAGTGATAGTAGAAAATTCTCAAGCTCTATAATAAACCTTTTGCTGATGTTTGAAATTAAAAACATATAAAAAATGCATACCTTTCACTTACAAAAGCTATCATATAGATGGGTTCTTTAAAATGCATGGAGCACACAAAGTACCTTTGATCTGAGTCACAGATATCACCTGGCCTGGAATATCTATATTCCAATAGAAGTGAACCATCAGATTCTCATGTCATTATCCTGCCTGGCCTCTCATGTATAGATGCCTGTAAGCGCTTGAGCCCCTGCAGATATACCGGCATAAATGTGCACAGAGTGGGTGTGGGGGGCCACAAGCAGCTTCTCTCCAGCTGCACTTCTAGTCTTGCGATCTGCGGACGCAGCAACAAGGGTGTGCATTTAAACATCAGAACCATCAGAATCAGGTTATTGTGCTGTTTTCAGAATGTGACTCAATTTAATGGACTATACATACACCATTCACGCTTTGTTTTCAAACCAGCAGCTAGATACGCAACATGTGTTTTTGACTTTAGAGAATTTTAATCCTATGATGGACACTTTTTTTATTTCCTAGTGATGCAAGAAAAATGAAATGTCATCATTTGTACATGACGATAAAGCAAGCTGGCAAAAATATATAAATAATAATGCTGTGTTTAATTCTTTTCCTGTTAGTACTGACAGCATTACGGTATATGCCAAGGCTCTGTGCTAGAGCTATAAAAGTAAAATACATATCAGAACGTATGTAACGTATGTTCTAATTCTTCAGGTTTTGGTCTTCATTATTGTTATATCACTTCATTAATTTTATATCATGGCCATCCTGAAAAACGCTGTTTGAACAGTTTAAAAAGTTACCTGAGCTTGGTTTACATTTCTGCTTCAGATAATCCAATGTCTGTTCCTTTGACTTGCTGTAGCTCCTTGCATGATTCAGTCTGACACCACCGGTCAGGAAGTTACGCCAATGTGTCGCAGTACAGTTGACTTCTGTCTTGTTGGGTCCAACACACTAAACTATGAATCTGTCCTGACCCTAAAAAGGGAAGTTTCCTCTTCTGCATCCCACACATCGATCGCTCATTGAGTAAACATTGAGCGAGTTCGCCAGCCCACTTCTGGCTGATGCATAGCAGTGGTTGATAAGAGGGTCCCATGTTGAGGTGGAATCCAGGGTCCACAAGGAAATAGCTGGCAGCACCAGAAAGAGGTTCATTTGCAGTCAGGACACAACAGCTGCACATTATTCTTTGTAGACCTTAAGGAAAGCCTCGTCCGTGTGTTGTACGACAATGATGTTCACTGTTCAATGAGTATATACTAGTCTAATAATATGAGCCATTCAGTGTCATAGATTTTTTTTTTGTTGTTGTTTAATAGTCAATTCTCTTTGTACACTTAGAGTTTATCAATAAGGTCAATAATACTAATGGATAATTTTTCAAAAAAATGTTTGTTCACTTTTTTCCTGTTATTTTTGACCTTTTATTTACCTACTTGTGGTTGTACTTGTTGTCATTTTCATGGTCTTCTGTTAAACTAGTTATTATTTGGTTATTAACTGTTGATGTTATCTTGTTTTCATGGTCTTTCATCTCAGTCCACTTTCATTTGAAACATACCTTTTTTTTTCAGTCCGTACGCCTTGATACAGTGCCATTGGAAAATGGAGGATTGAAAAGATTTTAATCCTTCAGCTATTTTTACATTTGAGGAAACGTCTCCTTGACACTGCGGCTACAGCGATTCCAGGTTCATAGGTAGGAGGCGACTCTTCTTTTGGTTGATGTTATGTAACCGTTGCACAATCCTTTCATCATCCTGACATTCACTTTGCAGACTTTGCCCTCACATTGTCAAATGAGCCTGAGGAGAGTGTCAGAAGTCACTTGTTTCTTAGGTTTCAATGCAAGGGAGTAAAATTTACAGAGCAATATGGAGTCTCACTGAAGTGTTTATTGTTTATTCAAGGGCCAGAGTTTGGTCCCACGGTAGACATTTTGCATTGTTGACACTCACGACCTTTCATCACGCTGAAAAATTGTTGCTCCTCTCACACAGCGACGTTCAAAGCGCGGCCATATTTGTATCCCTTGATCAGATTCCGTGCAGAAACAGTCAATGAGCGTCTCCGAAATTCTCCTCAGCCGACACGATTGATAATGTTCAAACAGCAGCTGAAAGAACCGGAGGGGATTTTATGAAGTGCTCATGAGGTGACAGCTGACATGAACCTTAACCTTACACCTCTTTAGAATGTCAGCAGGCGCACACACGTGCACACACTTAGGCGCACATGGAGTGGTAGGGGCCGGCGACATGCTTGCCGTCTCCTCGCGTCACTCCGGCTCCTCCGACACACCGGCTCTTTGAAGAGCGTGGCAGTTGCCAGTAATGTATTGCAGGGTCCCGTTAAGTAGCTGCAAACTGCTTTCTTTCATCTCTGGGGAAAACAGATGAGGAGATAGAAAGATGTGAAAGAAAAACAGACATGCCTTATCTCCAGACAGCCAGGTTTGCTCCAACTGTTCTGCAACTGTTTCGACCCAAACACGCGGCACCGGCTCACCTATCGATTGCACGGAGCAACCACACATTTAAATGACATTCTGAGGAGAAAACGTTACATTATTCTGAGACGTTCAGTGCACTTGAAAATATCAGCGGAGCTTGGGAATTTTCCAGAGAGGGTCTTTACATAGCTGAATCCTCACAGCACTGTGAAATTGGCATCAGCATGAAGGATTGACAAGCGTGATTAGTTATTGATTGTTTTATTGCTTGCATTGGCATCTGAAGCATAGGCAGAAAACACTATTTCTTGAGGCTAAATTTATTATGGATTAAAGTTAAAGCATCCACCAGAGAATTTCACCTAAAGAAGGTATTGACCATGCAGCCCTTTTTGACAGACTACGTCAGTAAGTCTCTCATGGAATATCTTCAGGTGAGCCGCAAAACAACATGGCTATCCACAAGCAGAGGAAGGAATGAAGTTACATTTTTGCATGTCCCACCTTGTGCAACGCTCTGGACACAGGCACTCTTGGCTAAAAGTGCACCTCTTGGTCCTAGTTTGGAATGACTCTCGCCACGAATAATACAAACCCCCAAATGCACTGCAACAGTCAAAAGTTTGGATCAAAATTGTTTTCGCAGTGAAACTAGTCACTTTTTCCTTCAATGTCATTTACGCTTGCACATGAAATATTTTCTGCCAACAAATGAATAAATGCACAAAATGTATTTCATAATAATGTAGTGCAGAAAAAAAGATGTTCAGTATAAAGGTCTGACATCGATTCCAATATTGTTCTTGTGTCCATTATTAGGTTTTTTTTTCAACTCAGGGTCCACAATTCATACATAGATTCCTTTTTTTTTTTTTTAAAGATATATATATATATATATATATATATATATATATATATAGAGAGAGAGAGAGAGAGAGAGAGAGAGATAGATAGATAGATAGATAGATAAATACTTTATTAATCTCCAAAGAGAAATTCCCATTTTTTTTTAGATAAATACTTAAAATAAAAACATAACTGTGACAATTTTTACATAGTTATAAAAAAAAGTCAAATCCTTGGAGCGCAGATATAGAAGTATTTTCATGGCATTGAAATATAGATGAGCTTTTTATGCTGATTTTTTCATAGTTCAAGTTGATAATTCATTTTATTTTTTTTTACCATTTTTTATTTGCAGTTTCTAAATCAAGTCCATTTTATTTTATTCAAACGTCACAAATATACTTCCGTTCACAAATGCATCTCAAATGTATTTTAATAATTGCAATGTAAATAAAAAAAGTTTTTGACTTTCCTCTTCACTTTATGATTCCAAAGATCCTGATGATGTTTATATTAAAAATACGCCACTTGATATTTCCCATCGTTCTTTTCTTTTCATTCTTACTAAGAAGCGAAACATACTCCCTGGTTGCCTTTCTTCTCCGCTGTTGAGCATATTCCCTTTTTGGCTCCTGCTGAATGCTAATTATTTAATGACATCATTATTGGACACTAGTGGAATCACAGCTGTAATTAAGTGTGATTTGAGGATCCTGGCGTCTTCATGAATTAATAATAAGCTAATCAGAAATCACTTGTGCTGACTGCTAGAACCCTGACATTCATGAAGAGGAAGGGAATTAGCCGCTTTCATGCGTCTGCAGAGGGCTCCGGTGATGAACTGATTTTAAGGATAGAAATAAAGGATTTTTGAGATTCTGAAAAAAAAAAAAAAAAAAGCTAAATTGTAGTGGAGTGATGTTCGTTGGCTGCGGACGGTATTTGGCAGGCAGCTGGAGGACGCGCACGTCCACACACTCGAATTCAAGAGGCATCTGTAGAAGCACAAGAGCATTTCTCCTGGGAAATGTGGCGTGAAAGAAAGTGACATGCTTAGCTCCAACCAAACAGCATTAACCTCTTACAGGTAGCGCTGAGAATCCCCCAAACTCCTCTCAAAACGCAGCATTCAGCAGCTTTCACAACACATAAGGGCCTGTCAAAAGTAGTTCGCATGACAGTTTCACCAGTTGGATGGTATGAAATTCATACCTGCACCACTTTTAGTGATGATCTGAACCCATTAAAGATAGGACTTCATTTATTAATAGCAACCTCTTGATTGTTTGTTCAAGAGTCATGTTCCTGTATGAAGTTTTTGTTATGCAACTTGCCAGGAAGAAGAGTTGGACAGTCCATTTTTAAACCAATTTCTCTTGTTGCTTACAACAAAACCGCAGCGGTGGAAAGAAGTTTTGGGACTCCTCATGCATGCTACCGTGTCCCAATGGCAGGACCACTGAATATTAACTTGGTGATGTGGCAGCTTATTCTCTTGTTACTTGTTGACATTGATACCGACAATGTTGAGAAGTGACATATTGAAACGGATTAGAAGTCAGTTTTATTTGTTTCCATTGTCAACCATGAACAATAGAATATGATTTATATGTGTTTGTGTCTGTAGAATACATCCACAGCTATTGCCACACAAAAAAGTCCAAGATATTTTATATTTGGGCATCAAAAAACTTTTTTTTTTCTGAAAATAACAACTGGAACAATAAATAAACAAATAATCAGTATACTATAACAGAATCAATATGAATTTGTTAAGCTTGAAAATATGATTCAGTCATAAATTAACATTTTTGTTTCAATATATTGAGACCTTTAGACCATCAGTTTTGTTGTAGTCAAGTGTTTGAATCCTCCTGAAATAATGTTGTTTAGGTCAGGAACAAAATGAATACATAAATGAAAGTCTGTGCCGGACATGCCTTTATTTCTGATGTTTCCATTTGACTTTGATATAATTCAGTCAAAGCTTTTATTCGCCATCTGAACGATCCAGCTAAACATCAGGGGGTCATGGCAGAATGGCGCAGCAGATGGAAGGCGGGTCTCAAGTTGATGAAAAAAAGAAAAAAAACAACCAGAAAAGTCTTTGCATTGTAGTTTGGCCTTGTCTTCATGAGGGCCTTTCGTCTTCCCAATGTCTTCGCCGCATGGCTTTTCTTCTTTTGTTCCCCTGAAAACAATTATCTGGATTTTTGTTTGTTTCACAAGTTAATGCCTAAAACATAACAGCTCATTTTTTATGCTCTGTTTGTGGTTGCTCAGTGATTAGCACATATAGTGATGTTGTTTCGGCTTTGGCCCCTGCGTGAGGCTTATTTGGAATCTCAGTCTTAGCTGAGTTTTACCCTCCCTCAATCAAGAAAAATATTCATGGACTAAAAGTCAGATGTCAGTGCTAAGTTTGTAATATTCTTTGCTCAGTTCTTGTGCTCCACTTCATTCGTACGACAGGGTGCAGATCAGTTGTATTACTTTAACAGAGTGTACCGTAATTTCCAGACTATAAGATAAGATTTTTCTTGCAGTCTGAACCCTGGGGCTCATAAAACGATGTGGGTAATACATGAATTATTACAGGCTAAAGAGCATCATGTTGACAAAATTTTGAGTCTAGTCACATCAAACTGATGATTTTATGTACTGTAAAGTGCTCAAAATGCGCTGTTTCCGTCGGCATGTCCACACCTCTGCCAACAGAGCCAATATCCTGGAGGACTGGAGACGAGAAGCAGCAGCTGAGACCGGCTGTGGTGTCGTAACTTTGGACACATGGCCGAAAACCCCTTTAATGTAAGTAAAAGATGCGACAAGTTCATGATTCAAGCTCAGAACATTTTCCAGTATGTTTCATGAGTCAGACTCGATGCTGGACGCCGTTTTCAAAACTACAAGATCGTTTTTTCTTCTTAAATTTAGTGGCTGCGTCTGCATTCTACAAATTTTTATGGTAGTTCTTTAATGTACCCATTAGTGCACCAGTGCCACATAAATACGATGTTACTGCAGCAGTCGTTTAAACGAAAGCCAGTGAGCACACAAGTGTCAAATTTGGACTTAAATGTTGACGTGGCAGAATCTACCAAGGCTACGGTAACATGAAGGAAGATGTATCCAGTTAAGGCTATAGTACTAAGGTAAGGTAAATAAAGGGCAGCCAGGCTGAATGTCAATGCAACCTGAAGGAACGTTGCTTGCTGTTTTGTTTTAAATCATATTGTAATATTTTATAAAAACTAATACTGAAGTAGAGTAGAGGCAACAGCGCTGCTGCTGCTGGAGATGCCTTCACGGTCGAAGAGTTTGACGTCACAGACTGAATCGAGTGGTGTTTAACATCTTATCATTATTAAAGTGCATAAACACACACATTTTAAATTGTTTGTAGATCAATATATCCCGTTCAGAAAAACAGATCCATGTGGTCGCAGGATCACAGGAATATGAATCGATACATCGATGTGCGAGACGAATAGCGAGAGCCCTGCTGTTAAACAGGGTATAAAACTGTCAAACAAAAACCATTGAAATGAGCTGGTTCATTGTTCTATATTTGTTCACTTTACAGTCATTTGAATCTACTGGTGAGGCTTTGCTGTGCCAACACTTTGTTGCGTGTGTCGCTGTCAAACTCCATTTTGTCCTTTTATCCTGCCTGTCGAGGCTCATTTTGCATTTTTCTCCTGCAAACGCTGCTGAGGTAACTTCATGCTGAGCTAAGGAGCTTTTATGACTCTTAATGTGTCATTAACGTTGAGGAAAAAAGACCCGCGAGTCTTGGCACGGACGGCGACGTCCAACTTTAATCAAGAAATGTATCCAGCATTGATTTTCCGCATACCTCACCCGCCATCATTTCAGCCATTACACCGATTGTTGTGATGTAAACAAATTGAATTAGTCGCCGATATTTTTCAATGATAAATGTGTGATTCTGTGTCCAGTGCCCATGTGGCCACAGTGGCAGCAGCGGGATTTCAATTTCATTTATTCAGGGCAGCGTTCGCCCTGCTAAATCCTGCTGCGTGTGTGCAGATGTGTGCCCCACGAAACAATTCAATTTGATGACTCTGATATTTGTCCTGTGCATATCAGTCCATCTGCTTCGCTCTGGGTTTCTTCATCCACTTTTGTTCTGACGTTTCTGCCAGCGCACGAGGGCCATCGCGCAGGTCATCGGGAGCTTTCTAGGGAATGAGATTGTCACTGCACATCACCAGATGCCCTGTAATTTTTTTAAAAATCAAAACTGATATGAAAGGACTGATCTTGAAAGAGCTTCACAGATGACAGTTATGAAAACAGTCTACCTGTGTGTGTGTGTGCGCGCACCCAAATGTCACACTGAACTAAGCCCTCCTCCTCCCCCGCCCTCGCTCACTCTAATCCACTGGAATGTAGCTGGATATGAGATTAGGAAATTATAGATGTGATTATTCGTCCCTCAAGACAGCCATCTATCCGCTGATTAAAACAAAAGTGGGGCCATTATACAACTGCATAAAAAGGTTGGAGCTAGTTGTTCCTGTGGGTGAGTGAGTGAGAGAGTGAGCGAGCGAGTGAGTTCATCATGAGGTGTTTATGGCTCCACAGGTACGGAGAGTGAGAAGTCTGGATGGTGAACGATCCTTTTTTGTGACCTGTCCATAATGTTGAATAACTAATACCCGGCCTCAAAGGATCCTTCAGAGAGTCAAATCCTTCGGGAGAGTCAAACTTTAAACAAAATTTAAACACAGCCTAGCAAGACTCATCTTTAGCATCTTTGGAGTAAGTGCCATTCTTGTGTAAATCAATTCTCTGGCTGGCTTTGAACACAAACTTCACCAC
Source organism: Synchiropus splendidus (assembly GCF_027744825.2). NCBI lineage: Eukaryota > Metazoa > Chordata > Actinopteri > Syngnathiformes > Callionymidae > Synchiropus > Synchiropus splendidus. Next base: position 12,965,148 of record NC_071340.1, on the reverse strand, counting down.
AGATGCAACAGAGCAAAGTCTGGCTGCTTTCATTGTGAACAGCGACTCCAACAACATTTGAACATGAAACTATCATGAGGGTGATGGCTAAGCCTGACAAAAGCGTCTTCCCATACTGAGCAACTCCATTTTGGAAGAATTTATTTATTCATTTACGTACTCCCTTGCGTCCGAAGAAGCCTTGGAACATTGGCATTTGCAATGAATTCCATAGTCAGCATCTTTAGAGCTCTTGTGACCCACACAACACAACGCGGCGGACGAGGTTTGGGCCCAGATGCCTGACTGACATTTAAAGAAGCGAACCACTGCTCATGTTTTTGTTCAACGCCACCTATTAATATTGTGGGCTTTGACGGACCGATCGTCGTGCGGCAGCTTCTGCAGTTTCTCGTGGCATTATTTGTGGGTCCAGGTCGTATCCAGATCTGCCATCTACTCCCACAGTTTCTTGTATGCTGTATGTTCTTGATGCTGGTGGTTTCCTCCAACTCCTCAGTCACAGTCATTCCTTCATTGCCATTAATGAATCTTATATTTGTCAGAGATGTTGCTCTGTGTTCGGCTTGATCTGGTCTTGACTCAGTCTTGGCCCCTCAAAGTCTCGACCTTGTCTCAGTCTTGGTACTGTTGTAGTCAAGACCGTGTCGAGACCAGACCGTTGTCAAGAGTGGATGTTGTCCAAAAAGTATTGATACACCCCACTCCAGACACGCCGTATCTGGATTTGATTGTAAACCAACTCAGCCAGTGTTTGAAAAGCAACAAAAATAGACTCCTGAAGCTTTGAGCTGAGGTGTGACACATGTGATACATCTGTGAGGATCAAGTGCCTGTAACTTATATCCAGATTATTTATCTCCCATCTGTTTGTACCAAGTGAAAATGTGATTATCTTTTGTTTTGTTTATTTTTCTCTCATAATGTTTATTTATTTATTAGATTTATTTATTTAATTCATATGTAGTTCTTTTATGCAAAGAAAGTATGTTTCTCTGCTTTTTAAGTATGGTTCATTTTTAATCCTCTCCTTATTGAAAATGGTAGATTATCAAGTATATTCTAGATAATCGATATCAAGTCTGCAATTTTAGCATTGTGACAACCCTAATACATAGACCAAGAGTCAGACCAAGACTGAGACCAAAGTGAACACAGAATAAACTACTACTTTGTTACAATGGTAGCATTTCAGTTCTTGATTTATTTATTTATTTTTTAAATTACAACCGTTTCTTCAGAAATGGCGATGTAGACCACTTACTTGCGTTGTGATCTTAAGTCCTTTTGCTCCATAGATTCAAGTCCTCCTTCAAGCTTCTGCAAGCATCGGTGAAGAGGCTCACCAGATCACATCACCACACAGACGCCGCCTCCCCAAACACAGTAGCAGGAGATCAGTATGAGGAGTTACTGCTGTAGAGTTTTACAAGCCACAGTATAGCTCAGTTGTTAACATAATGGTTTGCCTTTATTCTCCTCAAAGTAAAAGGACTGTATATAACAGTTCAACCTGTCTGTGCCCTCAGTATTTCATTACCATGTTCCGATGTCTTCCATGCTCTCTTCTGCAGCTCTCATTATCCATGAGGCTTTGATGCTCCAGGTTACACAAAGAGGCAACCAGGAGTCTTCTTTCTTGCTTGAGATACCTGTATCTTTAATGGTGAGAGTGAAAAGAGCTGTTTGAATTGGATTGATGTGCGTCTTGTTCAAAGACAGTTGCTGTGTGATAAGGGCCTCTGGGGGTTATGGTTAAGACAGTGATGCTGTCGACATACACAAACAAACTTTTTTTTTTCAGATGTAGAAGTTTGTTGCTATACATGTTGGTTAACCAGGGTCACAGTCTAGTGGTAAAAAGAGGAGAAGGAATCACATGATGCTTCAAAAGGACCGCTGTACTGAACTGTATGTCTAGTCTGGCTGGGGAACATCTCATGCTACCACATTAGGAAGCCGAGAGAAAGATTAATCCCATAATGTCTCGCTGGAAAAACATGCAAATGAATGGGTGATGGATTTGTGGTAACTTTTTTTACAGGCGACACCTGAAAAAGAAAGTGCTCTGCATATTGCTACCAAACAATGAAGTGAGGTGTTTCAGTTCATCAAGTTTTTACATTTTGGATGTACGTTTGCATGTGAAAAACATGAGAAAAAAAAAGTGAAATTTCCTTCCGTGTCTGAACACAGCATCATTTTAAATTTTACATTTGGTTTTGAACAACCTTTTGAACCCTCTTTTCTTTCTCCCTCAAAAAGTGACACTCCATGAAGTTGTGCTACATCTTTAAGTGAAGAGCTCCATTCACCAACACCTGAAGAAGAGTAGGCCAAGTGAAACTACAATAATAAGCTCTGCAGTAGACAAGGGTGACAGCTGTGATGATGAGCAACTACATATAGCACATCACTGCTCCTTTAAAAGTGGCAGCAGTCGCAGGCGCCAAAGTACCAACTCTATCCCCCTCGTCGACAGAGCAGCAGTCCTCGCTCGTGTGCTCAGTTTATGGGTTATTGACATTCATTTTTTCAGATTAGAATAGATGTCCTTTATTTGTCCCACTGTGGGGGAATGCAATGCCAGTGACAAGAAAGACACAGAAGATTCCCAAGACATTAAAGATACGCAACAAACATCAAAGATGTGCACAAAACATCAGCCTACATAAAAGTCATCAGATATCACACAAGATGAATAAATAAATATCCTATTATATTAACAAATATCATAAATGAATAATAAGTAAAGTACAAGTAAATAGATAATACATATATAGATAATAATAAATCATGTAGGTGCTAAATTATGCACATACATAACAATGATGTTAAATTCTAAACAACAACAAACAACAACTTCCCATCTGGCAATGGAACATTGTCATATTACATTTTGGATGACAATAATAATTCATGTACCTGTGATATTATTCTCTCAGCATATTCCATTCCGTACATTTTCCGCTGACCTACAAGCTTCATTGAACCTAACAGTGGCAAGTAGATATTTCTGGCACCCATCTTCATCAGATACGTGTAGATATAGTCCAGATTTATATGAAATAAAGATAAATCGGAGTGTTACAAGCGACACAGAAAATCCAACCAGAAGTGACTGTTACAAGTGCTGATCCATATCAAGTGCACCATATGTTTCTTGTGGAACTTATTGCTTTCGCATTCCCAATAAAGTGGACGAATAAAAAGGCTTTTACAGGTCCCAGCGGGCAGCAGCTACTTCCACTTCCAGGCACAGAGCTGCTGGCCTGCTGTGGTGACAAATGGCAGCGAGCATATATTTTACTATCGTCATTTACAACACGTGCTCCAAGGTCTTCAACCAGAGTTCTTCTCCGGACATGTTTTCATTCTTCACTGAACTGAATCCAAACTTAGGTCTTCAACCACAAAAGTTATCGTCTAAGACAACGAAACTAGAGCGGCGCTGATGTCAATTTAAAAGCCTGTTTCCAATTATTCTAGAATTATTTACTGATGATTAATTTAATATTAATGAAGTCCCCTGCTACATGGTTTATTTCCCATTGCCTGAAGCAACATTTTTAGTTTGTGCTTCCATTTAATTATGAAGGTGAAGGACGTTGCTCGCTAAAAAGCCTGCGGTTCTTTTTGAAGAGAAATGCATTTACCTGTATAGATCTACTGCACAGAGCCCAAAGTGAAGGAGCATGAGAGAGAAATGATTTTGGCTTCTATGAACTGGATCAAGACTCAGCAACCCAAGTTTTTTTGTCTGTATTTTAGGCCTCAAACTTTTATGCTGAGGTGGCAGATGAAGTTTCTCACAGGTTTAGTTTGAAGGATTGCGTTGTTATCAGTATTGTGCGAGCGTGCGCGTGCAGTATGTGGGCTGGTGTGCTTTTCTAGGTCACTGAGTGGGCATCGTAGGATTTTTGTTTGCTTGGTTTTTTTTTTTTCCCACATCGCCAAGATAAGCAAGGCGTTTCATGTTTTCCCAGTTCGAACCAGGAAATATTTGTTTCAAGTTAATCGACCTTAACCCCATTCATTTTTTTAGTTATTTCCACTGATATATAAACTTAAATGATACAAACTGAGCTTCTGAAGTGAAAGAAAGGCAAGTTCAGTTCGAATTTTCTGTGAAATGGAGAGTTGAAATTACCACCTGGGTATTTCCACAACAATGCTCAAGGCTTTCATCAGTTTTTCTTCTCCGAATTTTGCATTTCTTTCCCATCTTTAGCAGTTACAAATAAAAGATTTTCTGCACTCGTAATTGATAGCCATTTTTGCCACTAACTTCACAACGTTGCAGCTGCAAAAGTGTGCGACAGGGGGCACTCGTCAGGCAGTTTGGAGCTCCTCAGTTGCGCTTGAGAATGCGCCGGAGTTCGCCGAATCCAAGAAGATGCGAACGTGCCCAATACTTTCATATGAGAGAGTTAAAGTAATAATCAGCATAAGATATCATTGAAATAATGCGGTTGCAATGCCGTGAGATTGAGTTGGATGGGAGATGTGATGCCTGTTTTGGATAAATAAGTGTGTCTAAGACCTTTTTATTGGACATGATTTGTGTTTATCTTGAGGTGAACCGGGAGGAGAGACGGGAGAGGGAGAAGTAACCAGAGGGCGGTGGCGTTTCTCTCCGCGTGATCTGAGTGTGGAGACGGGGAGAACGCGCAGTGTCCAGACAGCAGCAGCTCCTCTCACTCGACTGCTTCCCTCCTCCTTCTACCTGCTCCTCCTCGCACGGACTTGGATCTTCAGAACCACAAGGCGATTTGGACTGGTTTATCGCTCTTGTGGTGGAGAGGAAGCAGCGATTTCCTCCGCCGTGGACCTGCGGAGTTTGGCGTGCTTTGATGCGCTGCGTGTAATGGGGAAAAGTGGACTGAGAAGTGGAATAGCCCTCGGAGGTTGGAGCGGGCTGAGGATGTGCGCCACGCCGGGACTCGCGCTTCTCCTCCTGGTGCTGACACACTCCGGAGTCGCCCAAGGTGAGACGGAAAATTCTCATTCACAAACCAGGATGGCTGCTGTGCTCACTTCAAGTCAATCCAACGGCGCCTTTTGCCAAACTGATTTCATTCAGCTTTACGCGCAAAAACGTGCGCATTTGTGGCGCGTATCCCGTGACACGCAGCAACTTAAAACTCCTCACGTCTCATGTTGTCATAAAAAATATAGCGACAAATAAAGCACGGCCCGGGGAAACGCGCTTTTTATGTGTTATTAAGGAGCTGATAAATAAACCATTAACTGCCGAAACTCACTGGAAACACGTGGATTTGAGACCACGGAAGGAATTTATGAGGGCTCATTTTTTTGGGGTGCTCACAACATAGTAAAATATCACTGCTGTCAACGTCAACGTAGGTCCAACTGACTGTATAGTTGCGATCATTTAACGCAAATAGATATTAATAAACCGACTGTCGACTTCCGTTTGTCGCAGAAGCTTCTGTCTCTGGCACTTTCTCTTTCTTCAGCTTCTTTATATTCACGGTTGCCTTGATTTATTTATTTATTTTACACAGTCAAGCGCCTCTCATTTCATATTTGAAATCATTTCACATGTTGGACTCCTAAATGATGTGATCCCCACGTTACATGAGTTGCTTGCATAATCTGCTTCAACCCATATATTTCTATATTTCCCCGCTTTTTTCCCCATCATCAAAGAGGGTTTGATACAGTTGTTTACTACGCTTTCGCGTCAGCAGTTCGATTCCTACCAGCGGCAGGTTTAAATGCAAGTGTGTGAACATGAAATGAGGCCATCGCGATTGTATCAAGTCCTTTCAGTTGCCACGTCTCGCTCTGTGTGTCCCATAAATATAAACAGCCACATTTACAAGACAGCAAACAAAACAACGGCGGTCTTTACATGCTGCTCTGCTTGCCTACAGGAATACTATAGTATAATCACACGCAGCACTTATTTATTTATGTTACATTTGTACCGCCTTATATCAGCAGTAATAACTAAGGTTTGTACTCCTTCAACTATTGTCATTATCATGATATTCCAGGGTTCGACTACATGCTCCGTGTATTGATCACCAGGCATATAACAGTATGAAACTTCCTTCTTATGCTTTAGCCCAAGGTCAAGAGAAGCAACCTCAGTTGAAAAAAAAATTAAATAATAATAATAAAACAATGCTATTGCTTGTTTAGGGTTGAGAGTATTTGAGGAACATGTGGCGTCTGGTCTCGATACACAGCATATCTCCTCCGAAGTGAAGACTTCATTAGCGGTCGGATGAGTGTTGGGTGACCAAGTGGTTGATCTCGGCCCTGGAGTTGACCCCGCATTATCCCACGATGACCTCTGCTGATTTACTTATTCAGTTTTAACCTCAAGAGATTCACTCATCCCGGCCGTGTTGTGAGCAGCAAATTGGAATTGATATTGCGAAATGGCCCGAGGTTTTCATGCTGAATTTGGTCCGTAATTGGACATGATGCCGCCACCACGCGTCGCCCTGCAGGGAAGCCCCGTTCCCGCGCCGCCTAATAATATTGATGATTTTTATACTTCCCCGATCAATACATCCCTTACCATCTGAAGGCTTCTAATAGCATTACACTGGGTTCCTAATTTATTGCTGACTCGTGCGAACTCTAAATCCGTGAAAACAGTTTCAGAGAGCGGCAGATGAAGACGTTGAAATGAAAGCTCTTTTTTTTCCCCCACTCCAGCTCATCCATTTAGGTTGTCTCAGCCTGACTCATTCCCCTGAAGTTGTCTGTCTGCGTGTGTAGAGTCAATCCTTTAGTCGCCCTGTTGAATGGGGAAAATACACAAACATCATGTTCTAACCGGCGGGTGAGTTAGAAAGGGGGGGGGGGTCTTTCGGGGGGATTGGATTGTGTGTTTAGTTGAGCCTGTATGCAGCTGTGCTCCTGTCAGTTCGCAACTCATTGAATTGAAGTCCGCAACCAAAGCTTCGTTGCTGCTTTAATGTTCATGATTTGTGGTTCATTCTGCGGGTTTTTGCCCAGAAAATAACCATTTGATAAGTATCACGTTTTCCTTGTGAACTAGCAATTATGGACATATTCTTTAAAAATGGCTGTGTAGCACAATATGCTGAGATTAGGTGGCAGTTGAAGCAAGCCTTGGAAATCCCTGACCAGCAGTTAGCCGCACACAGATTCACACATTGTGCGACTTAAGTTTAAGATGCTCAATATATCATCCAAGTCAGTCACACCAGAGGCTGCAATTTAAAACAATTATTCATTGTATTAACTATTTTTTATATTTCAAACAGTTGATAACCACCCTACTTTAACAAGCATGAGTCTAAACATTCTGCCTACATTTTTTGGAGGCTGGTTTTCTCTTTCTCCATGAAGGACATGCAGAAAAGCTTTATTCTTTTATATCAAATGATTTTTCATCTGTACCAGTTCTTTGTCATCAATGCTTTTGAAAGTTTCCTGATGAAGTGCGGACATTTGTAGTGCTGGTAACAACAAAGCCAGTGTGTTGGAGGTCTAGTGTTGGTACACTTTAAATGAGTATTGGATTAATTCAGCTGCTGTACATGAAAATATAGACACATTTTAACAAGTTATAAATCAGGGTAAGTCATTGAATTTGTACTTCATACTCAGCTCACATGGAATAGAATTATCATCTTGATAAAAACACTGAAGCCGAGAAACAAGTAGCACAATAACAATAGAAATGGTTTCATGGATCACAGACTAATTCATTCTAATAAACGTGGGCAAATCTTTACACGGTGGTTCAGACAGTCTCGCAAACACATGCCCTCGCTTCAAGACCAGGCTGTAAGTTGAGACCCTCTAATGCCAGTCTGAGTGCATGCGTGGGCCTCCAGCAAAAGCCCCTGCCGTCACTCTCTTGGTCAGTTAAAAAGCTATTAGCTAAGCTCCTTTGCATCTGATCCACAATGACATTACTGTCGAGATCATGTGAAAATCCTGAAAAGTCCGATTGTTCGTGATTAAGCCTAAGCTTGGCTAAAGTCGGCCTCTACACTTCAGCTGTTTCGGGGTGACGCTGAAACGCAGACGCTGTTCCGTCCCACTATGGGCTTCCCAGTTCTGGTTTCATGACATGAGTAATTCCCCTGTTTACATGTTAATCCATCCAACTGTCGAAAGTGTGTTTGAAGAATAGATGTGTGGGTGTTTGTCACCGTGTGCAAGTTTGAAGGTGGGTGTTAGCTTGTAGGTGTGTATGCGTGAATCTTGTTGTGCAGAGGTGTGAAGATGGACTGAGAAACACTCCTGTGGGTGTGTGAGGAAGACCTTCAGTGTGTGCCTGCTTCTATACGTGGATGGGGTTCTGGTGGTGAACTTGGCGCCCTAGTGGTACCCCAGTGGAGATCAGATGGTGCTTCATTGTGCTTGTGTGTCCGTGTGTGTGCGCGAGCTTCTGGGTGTCCGCTTGGCATTATGCGTATCCCATGCTGCCTTTCATTATGCTCCGGTCCTGTCCCATGGTGCACTGCAGTCATTCAGGGTTCAAAGCTGGTAGTGGGACAGCTGGGAATTATTGGAACTAAACAGGCCAATTTGATTGGCCTCCTCGCCGGGGTCAGTGAAGTACGATTGGTGGGTCTGGTTTTACGTGTCGAACTGATGCGCCGGTGTGTCGGAGGGTCGTGATGAAACAAGTGAAGAAGTGGGAGAGATCTCTCTCTGGGTGGTTTTGTACCAGCTTTGATCACTTCACTCGGACCTGACAAGCTGACTGACTGCAACACACACGCACACACACACACGCACGTACACACCAATGCATTTCTGCACTCTCACCATTCAGTATTCTGTGTGTGTGTTTTTGTGTGTGCGTGCATGCTTGGGCAGGGGTGTGTGAAAGGAAGTCTTTGACTGTGTCTCTGGAGGTTTTTGTAAAAGGGACCCTCCTGCTGCTACTAGACGCCTAGTGATGGCAGATTTCCCTCACCCCTCGATGCCTCACCCGCTCTCTCAATTTCAGTTTTGCAGTCCCTGCTTGCTCATCCAAAATTTGATCGACGGACGCTGTGACCAAAAAGCAACGTTTCGCTCTGGCCAATCTTTAAGCTCTTTCAGTTTATTCAGCGCGGTTGAAGAGGCTTTCTCTTTCTGACTCTCCCGATCTGTGACACACTTTAGTGCTGTGTTTGAATCGTTTTAAAAAACATTTTGACAGCAATATCAGAAGTTCTTTTTCTAGTCTACTTTTCTGGTACATGTAGAGATGACAAGTAAATTATTTTTCTTCACCCACAAACTACAGTATATTACTGTTGACAAGCCTAATAATACAAAGGGCTGAAATGTGAAGTCACTGAACAAACAACATTCAAGAATCTGTAGCAGCAGGGCTTCCCCTAGAAAAGAAAAAAAATAATCACTGAGCGGACCGCTGCCATTCAAGAAGCGATAAACAACGAAGCACAGGGGGATGTTTTGACATTTACTGACTGGGTAACAACAAAATACCTTGCTTTATACCATGACAGATAAATATATCTACAATCATATGTGTTAGCGTAACTTCCTCAAGCAAGAGACTTTTGTCTAAATGTTTATTTCTGGATTTTTCATTTCGCGGGCCACATAAATTACTTGGCAGCCTGGATTTGGCCCCCAGGCCATGAGTTTGACCCATGATCTAATATTTTATTTTCTTGACTAATCTGTGTATCGTGAGTCGTCAGCCGGAGGAGTTCTATATAAGGGTTAACAATCCCCAATCCGAGATCTCTTTTTGCCCTTTTTTGTGTCGCACCCCAATATCTTTGAAGCCAGTATCACACACGCTAGCTAAGAGAATAAATTCAGTCAGAGCTGCGGCTCTTCTCTGCTCGTGCTCACATCTGAGCTGCTCATTATTCTTCTTTGTTTTCTGCCAGTTCACAAAGCCAGTTTGCTTCTTAAAGATTTTCTTTTTTTTGGAGGGGAGGAGATCTTGAAGTAAATACAAATAAAGGCTACTACTTGTGCTCCGCGGTGCTGGACTGTGGGCTGTTGGGAACTGTATAATAGGCCATTGATTGGAGGAAATGGCATTCTGTCAGACAAGCCTCACCACAGGCACAAATAAAGAGGCGCAAATATCAGCGCACAGACACAGTATCTCGCCAAGACAAAAGGCTGGAAATGAGAGCCTCAAATGAGGTTTTGGGTTTCACAGGCCATGAAAAATTCATAATTCCAGATCTTAACATGAAACTCTAGAAGGAATTAGGCCCAACAGCGGGAGGCGCTGGGAATCGGTTTCAGAACATTTAGCTCCACTTCTCCCCCATTACTCCCCAGCACTGCCTCTGTACTTCATGCACTCTATAGATACAGAGACTCACAGGGATGCATTTTTATAGTTCACATTCAGGGCTTTTCCCAATGAGAAGAGAGAGGAGTGTTCAATGGTGCTGCAGCTATTTGGAACTGGATTGTAGCTGGAGAATGTGCGACGCTGAGGCCAATGTTGATCACTGAAGCACAAATGTAACGTGAGTGTTGTCACTAGGTGCTTCAATGCTATTTTCTAAAGTTAACCAAATACTGGGAGCAGTGGATGAGCAGACATCAAACCGTATACAGTCATAATACTGACATGAATTTAAGTTATTACAACATATTGTGAATTAATTTGTCATTTGTACCTGTTTGTCATGTTTGCCAGTGTATATGACACATCAGAGTACTAGAATGAAAAACAGAAATTGATGTGTATGAAGTTTTACTGTTGCAGTGCATTACGGGCGATGTGACGGAGGTGCCGCTCGACATTATGTCACTGCGCCGTGGCACTCATATCTTCCTTATGTACCAGAAACTCTTAAAGGAGTACATCAAAATGTAATTCTTTGCTTTCATCCCACAACAAAAATTGAATAAGCAGAATCAGTTGATGACAAACCAAGCTAAAGACTATACAAAACTATATTCAAGACTCTATTTTTCAGATCTATTTCCTGTAATATCAATAATTTATGGTTCACTGACATCTTAAAATGATGCAAGAAAACATTTCAAATATTTTTCTATGTACCCCGTCACATTAAGATTTTACCAGTGACGACGACTATATATTGTCGTCCTGCCTTGCACCAACCAGTGATGATAATGTCAGCATTATTTTTCCAGTTCAAGGTTTCTTTGCGTTGCATCTGAAAACACGACTCAAGCGTGTGCCATTTTCAGGGTCAGTTTGAACTGTCGCACTATTTTAGTTGCTGTGAAAGTAGGTTTGTTCGCCAGTTGCATCAGTGAGTGGATGCCACTCAGTGCCAGGGAACAGACTCACAGCCCCTGTATCTGTTTCACTCTCTTGTCCATTGTCCCCATTTCACTCTCCAATTTTCTTGGTGTCCTGCTTTTGTCTGCCTCTCTCTATACCATCTGCTATCTCTACTGGTGGCTCGCTCCAATCTCTGCTTGGATCCATGTTTGCTATTTTCTCCGCCCTAATTAGAAAACCCAACAAACTCAAGACATAATGTGCGCCTGGACTCAGCAGGACGGTGTGTGCAAGTGTTTTGTCCAAGATGCATGGTGCAACCTGGCCTGTCACCCCGGGCGACCGCTGCCACATACAGATCATATCCTTGCAGATAGATGGATGAGGACCGGGGTGAGAGTGAGGAGTGGCACAGGTAGAGGAAACAACAGCAGCTGCCATCCAGTCTCTTCAATAGATGGACATGCTCAGCCCAGTCTTTTATTTCCTGCTGTACATGAGTGAGGTGGGAACTTTTAATTACTTTGAGATTCAGCACTATACTCTGTTACTGGGTATTTCTTTCTCTCAGCTTCTGCGTGAAGAAAGCAACTCCTGCCGCCTCAGCTTTATCTTCAGTCCCGTCTTGTTTTCGACACTTGCTTTGGACTCACGCCAGAGAAGCAATCTGCTGCACCTCCAGACTTTTGCTTGTGGCACTCGTTCCAAACGAAGGCTGTATTTTATTTCCCTTTTTACAAGACAAACAACATTGTGAGCGTTTCAAGACTTTGCAGTGTATTTTAAAATCCCTGACTCAGAAATTGCATTCAAACTGTTTCTCGTGCTCAATGACTCGTGTAATGTTTTGCAGTGAATGTGATTTATTCATGTCCACAGATGATAATAGTGTTTTCCCATTAAGACTCAACATTTATTCATAATTTATGTTTGTTAGCTCACATGCTTTAGCATAGCATGCAGATGATACATATCATTGGCATTGTCATTTACTCAACAATAACAATGATACTCACCAATAAACAAATCGAAAACAAATTATATATATATGTATATATAATTTTGTGTATTATAACTGTACATTGTAAAATATTTTTTCTATGGAGTGAACCACTGTTTAGATGAAGGTGTTATGATGAAGTTTTATCCACTCTGTCGTTGAAATGATGAACTGTGTATTTTAAATACGAAGCCCTGAGGCATGGAAATGTTAATTCTTGGTGAAAATCTGACCTGAAGCTACAGTTGTAGCATGTTTCTGAGACAGAATCTTCCTCTTCAGGTTGTGGATCTTTACTGGTCTGAAGATTCCCGCATGAGGTTTTGCCACCGCCGGCGAAATAAGCTAAATAAATCAAACAGTTATTTCTGTTGAATTTTCAGGACTAAGAAACACTTTTCGGTGGTGTTCAGAATTTTCATCCAGCTCCCAAGATGTTTTAAAAGTTTTGGAACGTCCTCGCACTTGCTGTGTGTGTTATGTGAGCGGGTTCTGTAGCACTACTGCCACCTGCTGTCCAATTGAGCTCATTTTTATCAATGATATTTCAAAAGGTCATCATGGTCAAACAAATGCAGATCAATATTCGTGGGAAAAAATGATTCTGAGTGCTTTGCTAGATGAATATGAAGTCATTCATCAGGTCTATAATTTCATGTCAACTTCATTTTCTGGTCTCTGGGTTAAAGTCATTGATACGATGACAGGTGTGTGCGCGCGCCTTAAACACACACACACACTCGCCACACGTTACTCCACATATATGGGCAACAATCGAAGAGGCAATAGGTTTTAAGGGCACACGCGACTAGCAGATGGTTGCGGGGCGTTTTGGCCAAGTGGGTTGTTTGTGTGTACGAGCCCGAGAGTCTTGTGTTGCCATGAATATGTAATTAAGCTTCTGTGTTGTGACACGACAGGGGGCCCACGGGCCGGGTACTTTTTTTTTTGTGTCTCCATTGAAAGATGTTTGTGTACATTGTCCAGTGGCTGGGGTGTGAAGGAAGGGGGGACGAAACAAAGTGAAGCAATGTGACCAAAGTTGAATGAAAAATAGAGTTGCGAATGAAGTGGAGGGAGAACGTCTGGAGAAAGAGAATGAATGGGTGTTTTCTTCCCCTCCTTTCCTTCTTGGGCAATTTGACTTTCACGCTCCTTTTTAATGGGAAACAAAGACACACTGTAAAAGCCCATTCAACTCTGGCTGAGTGTGGAGACAAGAGATGAGGAGGAGGAGGAGGAGGAGGAAGGTGTGGAGAGAGGGAGCAAGCTGCCTGGAGGATTAGTCTCTCTTCTCTTCCTATCTTTCACCGCTACCTTCTTTCTTCTCCCCCAGCTCACTTTCCTCTCTCGGTTTACATCTTCATCTCCATCCTGCCTGTCTGATTCCGTACCCCCGTCTTTCTCTCGCTGCCAAACATATTCTGGTAATATCACGGTCCATCTGAGGCTGGATGTAAAAACCTGAAACCATAATTGCTATAATCACCACTGTAACGTTTTACCTCCAAGGCGTCCATTTGCACTGTACACACTCGCAGACACACAATGTCTCGCTTTTCTTGAAAGACTACTTTGTAATTTGGTACCTTGTGGGGGGAGAAACAGATTTAGCATTTGCTGAAAAAGTTTCTTTTTTTTTCTTGTTCTGCTGCTGTAGACGTCATCTAATGTACTATTCCAGCTCTGTAGGGCCGGAAAATGTTTCACAAATATAAACACAAACTGCTAAGAGTGGATTAAGGATTTGTCGCTGCTGAGAGTTCTTTCTAGAGACGCAAACTTTTCATTGTGTTGTCACTAACTCCCACTACTGTCTCCAGTTGCTACTACCACTCTAGTGGCAGATTAATTCGCTCTTGTGAAACTAATTTGTCAAAATGACTGGAGAATCTGAGTGGAATGGAATAATATAAATGGAGCTGCAGACTGGCTTCGAAAACCCATCTTGTCTCTCTTCCTTTTGAGAGCATTGTGGTGCTGAAAGAGACACAATGTCAAATAAAGCTGGAGAGAAGAGGGCAGCAACCTGGAGAAGAAGTCAGCGGCGGAGAGGGCAAAGTTTATTTTCCACAACAAAATAACAAAAGTGTTGACTTCATCATCGTAAACCATGAAGTTTTAATGCTGGTCGTGTTCAACCTCATGACTTCCTGCACATAAAGCATGCTACCCGCAGCTGAGAGTGTTTTACTTTACTGCACATATAGCTTTTGTTTTTCTTGTTTGAAAAACGCATTCGCTGACATATCCCTGACCTGGTCTGAAAGATTGGGCTATAGTTGTCTGTGTTTTTTTTCTCTCTTCATTGCTTTATGAAAAATAGATTAGTATATTCTGTAAGGATTTCTGTTTACAAAAGTTCTCTTATTTAAAAAGAAAAAAAAATCTGTCGGGGATTTGTCTCTTCACAAAGCATTTTTCTGCAGTTTTGGTAGCTACAGATAGCCAAAGCTATCCTGAGGGGCTTTTATTTTTCAGCCATTTTTTAGGCAAAGATTGGAAGACAATTTTATAGAGCAGAAGTCTCATTTTGTGGGTTTAATTTCTGTTCATAAACCATGACTTCCCTCAGTTAAGAGGTTGTTGTTTTAGCCTGTTGCTCCTTTGGGGGGTTATTTTTTAATGCGTATTATTCATCCTTGAAAAATATACAATGCATTTTATGTACAATATCAGATTACATCAGCAGAATTTTGGGGCAAAAGTGTTTAAGAGTCAGAGACCTCAAGATGAAAACGCCATTGGATCTAGGTTAAATGACCTCCCCAGCATGACCCTTGAACACAGTGTTAATCCAGCTTCTAAAACCTCAGAGGAGCGATTCTGAGCTGCTTTGTCTGAGTTAGCGGGTTAGCAAATTAGTCTTTGGTCTTGTTTGTTTCGAGTAACAAATATAAAACTTGTATTTCTGATGGCAGATCTGGCTGTTCCACTATCAAGACACATGTTTGAGGTCTGCTCACCTTCTTTTTCTCCAGAAATAGATTTGATCTCACGTGAATAATATTGACTCTTGGGAGAAACCTCTATTTATACGTGAAACATTCTGGATTTAAATACATTCAACCTATGTGCCAGTTTTGATCTAAGTGACTGAACTCCAGTCTGTGATTCAGGCCTCTGTGCGACCAACTAGCTCGTAGTTCATATAGTACAGAAGGGTATCTTAGTTAATCAGCCTCTGGGTCAGAGAAATGTAAAAGAATAAAGTGCATTTTTGTGATAAAAAGGATTTGATTTCTAACCCGGGAACGGTGTTGTGTGGTGAACAGCATTTGGAATGATTGACACCAAGGTGACCGACTGGAGCGCAGAGTCTAGGCATCAGATATTACTGACATTATTAAACCCTGTGACAAAATGGCCAATGATGTCTTCAATAATCAGAAACGGCATTGAGGATGGAGGGCAGAGCGAGGAGGGAGACAGTCACAGCATCAAACCAGAAGCTGAAAATGGAGTCCTCACATCAATAAAAAATGACTGCACACCATCTTGCCGTCTTTGGACTGCCATTGGTCGACTAAACAAGTTTGATGACTGTGAAGAGATAGAGAGGGATGATCTTATGTGGATCGAATGTTTTTGTCATTTCACTAGTTCAAGCTTCGAGTCAGACTTTTGGTCATTAGATTGCTGGCTGCTGTACTCACCTAACTCTGCACATGATAGTTCCATTTTAATCTTCATAGTTCTGACTGAGATTTTAGCCACCTTTAAACAGCAGATTTTGACAGCAACACGACACATTTCCTTGGACAGAAAAATGTGAGCAAGATAAAAGTGTGACAAGATAGCGGTGTAAAGAATTGTCTTGGATTATGTTGTTTGGCTCGGCGGACTTTGTGTAAAAAGTTTTATTGTCGGCGCTCAACAATGTGACTTAACAGGGCATCCATGAAAGCAGGGAACAAGATCCCATTTTATTTTGTTGTTCATGATAGTATTTATTTATTCGTCCCCCCCGTGTGCTTGTTCCCAGTGCCCTTCCGCTCTGACAGCCTGCTTTGTTTTATGGTGTTTTCCCACCTATTAGAAAGAAGTGCTTTGATTTGTTCCTTTGCTAATTTTTCAAAATAAACAGAACTTTTCTCCACGACTGTCCTTAAAGAGGGAGTGACATAGAAGTTACTGACTGACCTCAATAGGAACATGCATGTATCACAGCACCCCATGGTGTTGTCAGTCAGGGAATAAAGTCCTTCCACCACAGAAGCAACAGGATCAACATCTGTTTGAATCAAAGAAACTCCACACCAGACTGACAGCTCATGAAATTTTGAGACCTTCAGATTATAATCACTTTTTGCCCTCCTGCTGTGATCTGAGCGCTGATGAAATCTGCATGTAACTTTGCATGTCTTTCTCGGAGGCTTGCATGTTTGATCTGAGATGAGCGCTAATGTTGCGGGATTAAAAGGTTAATGGAATGCCAAGTTTACCGTGTTAATCATTGCAGTGTTTGAATGAGACGTTTCAAAGGGAACATTACTGAGACGAAGGTTGTTTGACGCTTAGAGTGTTTTCTAAGAAGCGCAAAACAACTTTTAGTTTCTTCAGTCGACAATAGAAAATGTATTTGAGCTTGAACTCCATGAGAGCATGAGTTTTTTAAAGCCTTGTTTCGGTATTGTCGTTTGTCACCACCATTTTCTTTCCGTTGCCAGATTCATTTCTGTCGTACATCTGGTGGAGCAGAACAGTCTTGCTAGTGAGTGTAAACTGGCTCCGGTTTTGATCGACATGTGGCTAAATCTGCTTGCCAAACTGGGCAACTTTATTCCCCGTTGAACACCGTGAAGGGGTTTTCAGACATGGCTGCCAAAGTGTTTCACTGAGCGCATAATGGTTATTTTGGCAGTTGGAGCTCCAGTGTGCAAAGACACCTTGTGCCTAGCGTCACTGAGAGACTTGTTTGAGTGATTCTAGTGGTTCAGCTTGATGCAAAATTGAATATTTGAATTTATTTACAAAATGCTTCACATTCCTTTTGCTTTATATTCTCCTTCTTTCCTATTTCCCATCTACAACTATCATAAATTCAGTTCAAAATTGATGGGTTTCAGGGTTTTCGCTGCACGGCGGCGGCTGAAATGAGAGCCGCCATCCTTCAGAAAAATAATCACATGTGATCAAACATATTTACTCTGGGTGGAAATAAGAAACAAACTGATAAAACGTAATGCGTCATGGAGGTGGACATAAACATGACGATGTTATTCATAGTAAAATACTGAAAGTAACATCATAATGACTTACGTCCGTTCTAGAACTAAAGTCGTCCATTCCAGCTGGATGAGACGGAGCTCGCGAGGACAGCTGCAGATTGGACAGATTTATTTCTCTCTATTGTCACCAATTCAATGAATGTTAAAAAAAGAATGGTTTTTTTGGTAGTTATGGGGGGTATGTAGGACGACACAGACGTATTCTTTGCCGTTCTACTTGCAGTACAAATTTCAAACGCAAACCAAGCCACAGGAAGAAAAAAAAACATATTTATTGAGCAGTCAATGGTGTTGTTTAATAATTAATTTTATCTTTATTTTTGGCTGAGGCTGGTGTCAAAACAAACTGTCCTCCTTCACCACTGACTCACAACACAGGAGACAGTCTTATTTGCCCCCAGGCCTGAAGACACAAGGAAATGTCTTTGACAGTACTCTGTCTTAATATTAATATTGTTTAATATTGTCTTACTTGTGAACATGACGTTGTCCAGGGATTATAATGTCCCTTTAAGTCCCTCATCCAAAAGTGTTTCAATCAAGTGAAATCAAGTAAAATATTGTCACATGGTCAAAGTTTTTGTATTTTTTTAATGTTTAAAATATTTAATCCTGACACTGATCCATTTGTTTAAAGTGAAAAAAACTGAAAAAATAAAGTGACAGACGTTTTCCAAATCGCCCAGTTTGTTAAAACATCCTCAACTTCCTCTGGTGAAATGAAAGATTTTCGATGACTGAATGAATGTATGATGTTGCGTCCTTTAAGCGACACCAATCTGGCAGTAGTACAGTAACTCCCTGCCTGCTTTTTCATTAAATATGCCATGGGGGTCCTGAGTTCTCACTCATGACAAGTGTAGTCTTAAGTTATGCCTCTCCATGTTCCTGAAGGTTTCATTGACAGGCGTTATTGTCTGGTGGTCTCTGCGATGTGATGTGGTGAATGAATTCTCGCCTGTTTGGCTCGTCTTTGCTCCATAACAGTTGTTTGTAAATAACACAGATGAATTCCAGCAGCTGGATGCAATTTCAGCTTTGCTGGATGTGTCTTGACAAACCCTTTATTGTACAACCATGTGGCATGTCACCATCTGCAAGCTATGCATAAAGAAATGGCACCAGTGATGTCATGATTCTGTGGTGAAGTCTCTCAGTCGGTTTATGAATAGGGAAGATCTTCGGCATGAGAGTCGCAGCAGGGTTATCCCACCACATCAAGAGGACTCAGAGCTTGTTTCTCTTGGCTCCACTCTGTTATTTCTCCCTCTTTGTCTATCACTTTTGCACAGTCAGGTCCATCTCCTCTCTACTCCCTCTCATCTTTCACTGCTTCATGCCAAGGCTCCTTCCGTCTTCCCCTGGTCTTTCCTGGGGTAAGCAGAGATTTCAACTTTGAACAAAACCTACAAGGAGGAGGGCTTTGTAAAGCTCTTTGAAGTACCCTACCCCTTTTTCTTCGTCATGGTTCGGAGAACTGTCATCCACATCCAAGTTACAGTTTGAAAAGTATCTTAAAGCAGCTGCTGAAACCAAACAATTCCCAGAGCCTCCACCAGCTTCTCCAAATCCTTGTGCTTCTTCATCTCCCGGGTCGCTCTGGGGTTTTTGGTTGATCTGGGTCCTCTGCTGCGATCTTGTCAGAAGTGGGAGCCGGGCTGCTGTTTTGACCTCAGGAGAAGGTGTGATTCATAAGTTTCTAAAAGAGACAAAGTGACGGTGACCTCTCTTGGTTGGGTGAGAAATTGGACAGTGGTCAGTCAGTTGTCCTGACTAGTGATGAGTACCTTTCTAGAGGCAGTTGTGGATTCATCTGGACTCGAGGCCTGGGGGCCGAATATGGCCTGCCAAGTCATTTTACTGGCCCCTAGTGCATAGAGTTCAGACATAGCATAGGCTCAAATCTCAATTCATTGTAACGTGAACCAAGCACCATATGACCTGCTGCAGGTTGGTATTGTGACCCATGAAGATTAGATTGTTTCACATTTTGTTCAGCAGATTCCTTAGTACTAACTAATAAATATCAACTATTCATCCGAAAACTTCCAAAGAAGGAAATGCTGATGGAAAATAAAGGAAATGGAGGAGGAGGAGGACAAGAGCCACAGAGAAACGTGATGCTATTGCATTCTGTTTAGACTCCTGTTTCCTGTTAAAGGAGACTCTTCAATAAATGGATCTTTTCTTTGGCCAGCGAGCTGTGCTGTGTTTAAAACTGCTCCCTTCCTTGATTGAGTTTGACACCCCTGCTTTAGGTCAATTAAACCTCTGTCTTTTCCTCTGCTAGAGCCTGGATTAAGGCTTGTTGCTTATGACCACAATAGAGGACAATCTCTGTGTATATCTTCTTCTGGTTGTTGATCCTACAAAGATAACGGTTTTATTATGATAACCTGTAGCTGTTTCTGAATTCACTCGCATTACTCTCCCCGCCTTCTCACATTTATCCAAGAAATCCAGGAAGATCTCATGGTGTCTTCTCATTGGGAAAATGAAGATTTTTCATGTCTTAAACCTCTCTAAAGGTTTCGTCTAAAGTTTGTGTCCTCACTTAAAACTGAAGTGACGTTCTGTTGAGTCAATTTTCCAAGCAAGACACTCTAATTTAGTGGAACAAAAACAGACTGCGGTTGTAACCAACAATCAATCTTGGCAGATATTCTCTTTGCCAACGTCGCACAGAACTGGTTAATATAGCAAGACACACACACACACACACACACTCACCCCATACATCTGCTTAAGTGGACATTTAATCATCAAGGACCTTTTCCTCTCGGCTGCTCCATCGAGTGGGTCAGGCATCTCGAGCATGCACAAATGGGCGTGTGCGCACCGTCCCACCGAAGACTATTGATTCTCACTGTTGTTTTTGTGCTGTTGGTTAAACAAGACAGTAATAATGGAGCAACATTGTTTAGTCTGCTTATTGAACTGTGACTCACTAACATTGATTGGTGTCCTCAGGTTTGGAAATGAGTGTGTGCGTGCCTGTGTTTGTGTTGGGCTGTGTGTTCTGTCGAGGAACTTTCTTCCCATTAAAACGCAGTCTTTGAGAAAAGAATCGTCTTGAATATGTTTACTTGACCTGTCAATGAAAACCGTTTTTCCAAACGTGTGCGTCACGATGTCCGACACAGTACAATGTTCATAATTCAAAGACACTTTGAAGTCCCTTACAAGGTTGTTACATCTGAACATACACTTCAAACTATTCATCCGACTCAGTTGTGCTGCTGTTTTTCCATACGGTTATGATATTACACAACATAATGTCATTTAAAATCTGCCTTGCCTTCAGCTCTACATGCAGCAATGAATAATTCATCACGGCTTAATATTGAAAATGGGCACTTGTTTCCGTGCCAGAATGTATTTGAAAGAAGACTAACTGAATGCTTTGGCATCTGCTACTGAATTATCAAGATGTTTTTGAATTGACGCTGAGTGGTTCCAATTTTAGGTACGTTTATTGTAATAAACAGGGACTGGAATTCACTGAGGACGCTTCAACACTCGGTTTCAATTGGTCTCTCGGAGATTTGCGCCGCTCCGCTTTTCCTGCGTTTTCTGGGCTTGCATGAAAGGTTCTCTCTTTTTTTTGAAGGCAAGTGGTGGTGCGCGTGGCTGGACGGTGTCAGGGGTAATTTCTTGCAATACAATGCTTCCCAAGTACATATTTGATTGTAGTATTTTACCGGGCAATTGGCTTTTTTATGATCACTGGGCTGAATGCTTTTGCTTCCTTACATTCCATACAAATATTTAAATGAACTTCAATCCATTTTATGATGTTGAATAGCTGCAGCTTGTCCAAAATTAAGTAGCCTAGCAGCCTCCTTATGAAATGTTATGCAGAAAATAAGTGCTGTATCTTCTCATAAACGACAAAGAAGGCACACGAATTGTTGCCCGGGCCTGTGTGCTCCATGATATTTCTAGCTTGGTGTCAGCTTCGTCATGATTCGCAGGAAGTGCTAACAGTGTGGGCTGCTACAGGTACGAGGAAGAAACCATTCACATTTAGTTTTAACAGAGAATTCATATTTTTCTTGGAAGAATCTAGTCAAGGTGGGTAGCTGTTGTTATGTAGGCAGCTGCCTTAACTATGAAGCACCAGAGGAAATCCTGAATTTTTTCTCCGTTCAAAGTCTATTTTGAAAAAAATAGGTGTTTGTAGTTTAATATATTTTTATTCTTTTTTTGTCCAACAGCCTGCCGCGCCCCTGCCTAGCCACCAGGAGTCTTGGCAGGGGTCGCTCATGACCTAATTCCAACCGTTAGGGGCTCCTCTGTACCTTCTCTGAAGTGAAAGTCTGCCATGAGTGTTGGAAGCACTTTAAAAAGACCATGCTCTGTTCAACTCTTGGTGACTGCGCGCAATCGCTACTTCCGTGATGATACTTTTCTTAGTCAGTTTAAAAGTGTACGCTTCTGTTAAATACAAACGTGGCAAAAGAAGAGGTGAAGCATGATGGTAACTGTAATACTCGCGATCATCCAAAACATGTAGCTGTATCCTTGGCCAACATTTGTGAATGAAAGCGAAAGGAAGTCGAAGCAAGCACTTCTCTCGCTAACACGATGATTTAATAAAACTCTCTTGCTGAGACTCCATCTCGGCATTTTCAGTCCTCCAGCCACAGAGGCCACAGGCGACATCTCCAGAGAGAATATTGTATGTGTGTTTGCAGAGAGTGCGCGCGGGATTGTGAATATGCAGAAGCGCGTGAGAGCGAGAGATAGCGGGAGCCGCTGCAGCTGCGGAAGAGGGGATCGCTCGCGTACGCCGCCGTTCTTCAAGCTCTCTAATTGGGACGTTGCTTCTGTCTGCACTGTGCACAAACCATTTTGATGCAGGTCCCACATGAGCATCACTGTAAATCTTGATAATGGTATTAAGCTTGTCGGGCTGGTCTGGGATTTTGGCCTGCCGTGCGTGGATGCATATAAACACCAGACTCTGGACTTGTTATCCAGTTGAATTGTACACTCTTCCAACAGTGCGTTGCCCACATGCTTGAAAGAATTGACTTGTTTCAGTAATGCACTATCAAATTTGTTCTGCAGCCAGACGGAGACATTGAGCTCGCTGTTGCGTGGCAACTCATTAAATTCAAAGTGAAAGTTACATATCAAGTGAGTGACGTGCCTTTGTTTCTATTCTCTTAAGCATGTTCTCTCTGAAGAGTGTCGTAAAAGCGGCGATTGTCCCGCCATTAGGGTGACGTATGGAAATTACACTTCATAGCGAAATGAGGTTCATTATGCGCTTTGATGTTGTACATGTTTATATTTACATTAATGTGATTAATATCCAGCTCATATAGAGAAGAGTGAATGGTTCGGGGAGAGAAGGTTAATGCTGCCACGTGCGAGTGCAATTTGCTCCCTGCTACTATTTCACAGCACGATTTGGTTTTGCGAACAGTTGAAGGTTCCAGTTCATATTTTTAAGACAGATTTTTTGGGGGGGTTTATTTTGTCCCTGTCTATGGTTGAGTTTTCCCCTTTGTTCTGCTGTTCTGTAGCAGTCCTGTAATGTCTTTATCTCTGTCTGATGGGGTCAACCCAGGGGGTCTGACATTTAAAAGTCTTGATCAGCAGATCACATTGCTGTCATTGTCTTGAAGAGAAGTTGAAAATGGTCACTGTGTATAATGAAAGGGTTTTTTATCATCCCGCTATTTTAATTGTCTGAGGATAGGTCCAATCTGATCAAACCTTCGACATGACACTCAGAGTTGTTGTCTATGTAAACACATGCTCCTCATGCTCCACATGTGCTCCTCTAGCCACCGAAATATTTTGCCTGAGTCGTCCGACGTCTGACTCTCACTCACAGAGGAAACTCTGTGCATCGTATTTGCCTGCCGTCTGCCCACACACACTCACAGTTGCAGCAATGAGCCCGGTCAAAAGCACAACTTCGAGTGAAGATGATGCTCCTCTAACTTGACCATAGACCTTCAGCTGCACAGCAGAGTGTTGGCGTGTTCCTAGTCTGAATGGCAGCACAACTTAACATGTTGTCAAGTTTTGGTTCTGTTAAAAACTGCTGCAACCTGGTGCATGTTTCTCCAAACTTGAACAACATTGTGTTCATTTTTTGTGAGCACGTAACTTTCACACTTCGATTTGGAAGTTAATAATGGTTCCGTAAGGGAGCTGACTTTCAAAATAATTGTTTGTGGCAGCCCTATTTGGCTTTATAAAAATGCAGCGCTTATAACAGCATCTGTAAACACAACAGACCCTGCACCATTCAGACATTTGAAATGCACGAGCATGCACCGTGGTGCAAATATTTACATAATTAAACCAAACAAAAATACTGGGCTATACATCGAAAGTTATTGTTTAAACATAAATCAGAATAAAACTATGGACCAAACATTTAAGAAACATAAAAAGGCATTGTATTTTCAATTTTCTTTCAATGTATTTTGAGGAACTTGAAGTACTAAAAAAAAGTAGTCTTAAAACAAAGAACATTTTGTATTCACTGTTGAACTAGTAATGGCTAAAAAAAGACAATAAATATTCTGAAAAATTGCGCCGTATCAATTGTCTCGTGTTAGTCCGTAAAACAACAGGCAAAGGGCCCCATGTGGCCCCCACTTCAGCTCTGACCTACAGTGATTTCCCCCCCAGTAATAGCTGCACGTGACAAAAAAAAACAAAAAACCTCCCGTTTGTTAATGTAGCTGTAATTGAGTGATGTTAGGCCAAATCATCTTGACCTGAAGAGCAAACATAATCCTCCTAAAGTAGCTCCAAACATGACTTGCTTGACCGATTTCACACACATGAGGGTTTGATAGAAGGCGCTCTCCCTCTGAGATGGAATCGCCTGCCGATGCTGTAACCTAATTTGCCTTAAAATTGTAAGATGTGCATTACAAGTCCGCACACCATCAGACAACATGATCATTTTCCAGTGCATTAAAATAACAGTAGGTTGTGTCGCTCTGTCGCGGCAGTCCGTCTTCTCCACTCGCGGCAAATGCAAATGCCGTGCCAGCCAAGTGCAGTAAAAGCTAATGAGAGTAATAGTGTGTTGTGTACTTCAGTCAGGAACTCAACATAAAGGGGATTTGTGGAGGTTAGGCTCTCTGTAATAAAGAGCAATAGATGCCTCTGGCTGCTCAGGCTGGCTGTGACTCTGTTTATGTCTGGTGGAGAGAATGGAAAACATGATGATGCTGAGGATGAAGAGGATGCGAGCACCTAGACGTGCTGGCAACAAGAGAATGGTGAAGTGGAATACTCAATGAGAGGTTGAGGAGTGCCATGAGTACATTAATAAGATCTGATATGAGCAGGATTATCACTGGTAAAGTACAGAAAAAGCAGTTTATATATTGGGGTGAAACAGTGCCATTATAGTGTGTTTTTTAAAGCAACTCACCAGAGTTCGTCGGTACTGCAGTGCATTTAAAGCAACATGTATTGGCATGAACAGTGCGGCAACACTAGATAAAGATCTCTTTATAATTGAAGATATTGTTTGCTAAATATAACCCCCCCTCTTTCTCACATCCTTCTGATGAAATGCACAGTGACATGCGTCTGAACTTGATTCAGTGTTCAGTCCGCAGATATGATGAATGGCTTCGCTGCCGTCAGATCAATTCCGGACGAACATGCAGCCTCTCGTAAAAAAAGACAAAGCGACCGCTCACTGTCGCATTTGAAATGCACAGCAGCATCAATATGTTCTCCACCTTGAGGTTATTATCCAGACTTTAATTCGGAGCTCGGATGCCCAAAACATTTCAGACAATTACTAATTGGCCATTATCTGGTATAAAAGACCATTATTTTTGCCCCAACTCAGTGGAAGACAGGATAATAGCATTTAAAAGATATAAATAAGGCCTTAAGCTTCCCGACTGAAGATTAGTTATAAGACTTCTGCTCCAATTCAGCCTGAAACTTCCTTTATTAATGCTCAGGTCAAGTTGTTTTTATTTAAATTCCAGGTGAGCACACAGATAAGAACGCTCGCCCGTATCATCCTGCAGTGGACATGCCTTATCTTTCTATCTGGTGGCTCTTGACTGGATTGATCTCATTGGCCCAATCCTTTTTTCAACAGGGCTTTCAAAGATTGACCGTCACAAAATGATTTTCCCCTCATAAAACGCCTCCTTATTCGGCGGGAAAAGAAAAGCCACTTTAAACTCAGCACCCATCAGGTACTCCAGTCATTGTGTCTTATTAGTGTCAAGCAACTTGAAATAAATATGTTTAGTTTTGCTGCACAAACACTGTCCCGGAGTATCTTTAAATTGCATCTGGTGTGGTTATAAAAGCCAGTGTGAACGCAGAAGAGCCATTTGACGCGGGCAGGCACTTAACCATGGAGATAAATGCAACACCGCCTCTTGCAATTCCCCGTAATTCCTCTCCTTAACAAATTGTCTGCGAGTTTAGAGTTTGTTAGGGGAAACGAGGGGGGATTTAATCGTTGTGACACCAGGAGGGGAATCTAATAAGGGAAACACCAGTGGGGCTTGTTTAATGATTTTCTCCTTTAGCCTTTTTCAATTAGGGAACCTTGCTGGGATTTTCTGCTGAGTCTGTCTTTCATTTTTCGTGGCCCTTCTCTTCCTGGCTCCACCGCGTTGCAGGTAGTCTGAAGTGTTGGTTCTTGAGTGGCAGTTTGGATTTGATTTGAGTTTTTTTTTTTAATTCAACACAGAATCATTTCATCTAACAAATGTCTGCGCCAATAGCAAAAAAAAAAAGAACCTTTTAAAATGACCTTTTGTGACATTTGCGTTTGACTGTAGTCGCTTCAAATGACCCCAGTGGCTTTTCCAGATACAATATCATGTCTGCAACTTTATCGGTTGGTATTTTGGGGGAGCATTTTCAGCTTCTGTAACACTGGAGTTATAATCATGCTATAAGTTTAGCATGTCTTAGATATTTGGTCAGCGTGTTGCCTAAATTCATATAACTGTACACTGCCAACAGTGTGTTTTCAATGAGCTGCAGCTGCTCTTTTTCACTCATCTTTTTTTTCTAATTTACTCCACCACCTTGCAATCTGTGTAATTCTGACGTTGAGTGTCTATAACTGAAATTTTAATGCTACTTTGAAAACTTTGTTAAACGGTCCATATTTGGTTTAAAGCATTTAATGACTGTAAACTTAAATTGCAGACATTCATAAGTATGTTGAGCAGTATGGAGCAGAAATTGTGCCATCAATTATTCAATAGTTTTCTCAATCTAAATATTTTTTATTATTATTTCTTAATTTTTTTCACACACCTTTCCCTCATGTTTTGATGATAATATAATATAATATAATATAATATAATTTATATTATATTATATTATATTATATTATATTATATTATATTATATTATATTATATTATATTATTTAAAAAAACTCTCCATCCACCCAGGCTCAACCAATACTCACAGTAATAGTCAGCCAGTCAGGTGTAAGGCCGATAATCAGGTGGAAAAAAAAAAATGTTTTGTGGAAAACTCAATTTGCGCTTTGTTGGTTGGTTTTCCCATCATTAATTGTCACAGAAATACCATGTGAGGATGCAGCATGACACCTCAGAACAAGACCCAGAAAGGTTTTAAGTTTCATCTTATCCCCGTAAGGTGAGTTGCTAAATGCTACATGCTAACTCCTATTTGCGATGTTCGTACTGTTATGTTGGGGGTTAGTTTAGTAGCATTCACTAAACAGGTTTGTTGTGTTTGTATTTCGTCCTTGTGTGATGACTTCAAAAAACAGCAGGTATTGTGTTCCGTCATACCAAGTCACAAGTATTTCATGTTGAAGGAATAGCTCCATCTGCCGTTTAAAGTTGGTTTGAGTGTTGCGACAATGAAGTTGAAGAAATTATTGTTATGTACTGTAAGATTTCAAAAACTATTTATATTTTCTAAGAAAAAAAGGTGTCGCAGAAACCACTAGTTTGCGTCACGTAATTGATACAGTAATTTTCCATCATTATTTTTCATTACTAGCTGAATGTGGTTATTTAGAGGGCGATTGATGAATATATAAAGGAGATTCAAATATCCCTCATAAATTCAGGCATACAATGAAGTGAATTTTCTGTTTATCTTTCACGCCGTCGCCGTCTCAATCACGACTGCGGCTGGCAGCCTTTTCCAGTCGCATGTGTCAGAAAACACTTCCTTTTGTAACACTGTTTAGCAATTGTTGATCTTCGACTGTTTTCAAGAGAGGCGTGATTCAGAAGGTGGCTGCTGCCATTATGAAGTGTTTTTGAGGAAAACAGAATCTCCACTTGAAGCCAAGCTCATGAAGAGGGAAAATAATGAAGGCCTGGAAGCTGCGTGGAGGAAAAAATGGTTTGTTGATGACTCGCACATCCACCAGTGACCATCATGTAAAATCATCGCAATGCTTAAATGTATTGTAGTCGCTTTTTTGGTTCAGGTCAGAATGCTTGTTTGCTCTTCTCTTAGTGACGCATTGAGCTACTTTATTCCGAACATTGACCTTCTGTTGTTGTCTAGGTCAAATTACTTCTGGCACAGTGAGCAACTGGTACTTGCTGTGCCCTGGTTTTACCCTAGCAACACCCCCACCACCTTCCCTCCATATGTAGCCCACACCCTGAAGACGTAGTCGACTTGCGTGTCTAGACTTCCAGTCATATATGTCTTCCTCCCCTTTACTTTAGGTGACAGGAGTCCCGCAGCTCCTTCAGAGGCAGGAGCGGTGATTGTGTAGCAAAAAGAGACAGGAGTTTACCAGGGGGGGATTTTTTTTTTATCTGAGTTTGTGAGGGATTTGTGAGAGCAGGAGTCGCTGTAGGACAGAACTGAGTTGCAGCTTCTTTTTAATGCCACTAATTTGAAAACAGTCAAGGTTTTTGTTGAGACTAAGTCATGAGGTTACGCTGTGAGGGGGTGGGGGGGGGGACACAGTGTTGATGATGATGTGTGTCCTGGAATAACATGGATAAAAGGGCAGTGGGCAGACTATCGCTCGGAGACAAAGACAAAGTAAAGAGGCAGTGAAGGATGAAGGGGGATGCTCTTCTCGGAAAAGAGCAGTGCTGTCTACTGCCCTAAATTACTAACATTTGCCCGAATTATCCCCTTCCCTCTTATTCTCCTTTGAGAAAACAAATGTCAAAGTAAAAGCTGACCACTTTATCTCTCAGAATTCTCACATACTCCTTAAAAGTTTTGAAAACAGGGTAGGTATAAGAGCTAAACTATAGAAAAGATTGTTGCTGAGATAGACCTAAATAAGTGCATGTTGCATTCCACATTTCTGCTGTAAGAGGAGAGTGTACAAAACTAGAAGCCATTAGCAGCCATTAGGCCGGTGTCAGTCAGCGGTGGAATAACACCGCAGCAGACAAATGGTCCTCACAATTGAAGGGGATAGAAGGAATTCAACTTTTAGCCTGCCGCAGTCAAGTTATCACGCAAACAACAGATATTTTAAAATGACAAAAACACACATTTCTCTGCAGTCCTCATCTTGGCCGAATGCTGGTGAGATGTTTTTAAAACGTCTTTGAGAATGACGGTATTTCGCCGGCCAGCAATTAAATGTTGGTCGCACACGTCGCCTCTTACGGTCCCAGCGGGAGCCTATTGTAACACGTCTGGGTTACATTTTTCTCCTCTTGTACGGCAACTTAAAAGCCGCCATCTGAAATGTCAGACAGTGTGCGACACGTCAGCCTTTTCTTCTGACGTTTTGTCTGCCTGTCGACATATTCTGTTCCCTTTCAGTCCACCCACCCCCAAATTCAAAGGGAAACGGTTTAGGCAACAGTTAGTCAATCGCACCATTCTGCTCCGCAGAGGGAGTGCAGAATAACGAGCGCTGGCGGTGGATAATGGTCATGATTTAGCTCCCCAGTCAAAAGGTTACACTGCTCTTGCCTCGGAATGAATGGACGTAATAAGATACCCCCTCGGATAAGTGAGTCTCCCATGAACTGCGGTGCTCCTGAACCCCAAATGCCTACTTGTGAGAGTTATTTTCACTTCCAATGGGAAGCTCAGTTCTTCAGGACAGGAAATGGTGTCGCTGAAGGATATGCTGGAACTTTTCTAAAAAGAAATGTAAAGGAAATTTCCTTGATGTAATTGCACAAAAGTTGAGCGGCAGAATCATTGGCCCGGGTTTTATGTGTGTCTTGGGAGGCGTCTTAATGGGACGGGGTAGAATGCATCTTTAACACATGCTGGAGCAAAGACGTGGGTCAACTTGCTACGCTGGCAGAAACTGGGCTTACCTCCTAATGCATTGTCAATGGCAGGCTTTAGCTAGGAGGGCGTCTGGGCGCTTGCAAAACATGAAAAAATTGACTCCCGATTCTCGAGCGTCGCTTGGCTATATGGTGGCATTTGGCGGCCAAGTTACGGTCGAGAATCGTGCGTCCATTTTTTCATGTTTTGCAGACGCCCTACGAGCTAAAAGCCTGGAATGTTGATGTTTATATACTGTTTAACACGTAAAGGACCATTTGGAGCACAGCTGATGACATGACAAGTGCTGCGTTTAAATATATATTTTCTGGATGAATAACCACAAACCAAATATTACATTCTGACATGCGGCACATTTATAAATTCCTCCACTCAGGCATGGGTCATACAAATCCATCAAGGCTGAGCTGGTGGAGGGAGCCTTTGCTGCGTGGAAGCAAGTGTTCCAGTCTTCACCTTTCACCCGTGGACGATAGAATACTTTAAGAGGGTTGATAATGAAGGGCAGGGTTGTTTGGGGTCAAAACTAAGAAAGGACTTGTATGGGTTGGCCCTGGAGCAAAATGGTGACCCTCTTAGATTTGAGGCTCAGATTAGCCTCCAGTTAGGAAAATATGTTTTGGCGAGACAAGCCTGTCTGTGTCGGCGCTGGTGATACAATAACGTCAGGGCAGGGTCAACTTCACAACATGGTTTTACATCAACATGAAAGGTTTAGACTGCATGCACGGCTTTAACGTATGTTCTTGAGTTAATTGATCTATTTAGTATTTGAAGTGCTTTATATCTGACATGAAAGTCTGAGTTATTGGATTCATTATTTGACTCTAGCCTCAGCAAGAAATGAAATAAAATCCTTGGCCAATTTCCGTCCGCATACTCTCTCAAAGACATGCAGGTGTGTTATGAATGAGGCTTTATGACTTCTGTTACTTTTAGCTTAAAGAGATTTGGGTTTAAAAAAAAGAAACCCAAAGAATTGTAGAGCTCATGTGTCTCGCCTGGCGTTTGGCTGACTTGTGGTTTATGAATTCAGGTGTGTCACGAGGGAAAATGTGGTAGTTAAAGTATATAAAGTTCGAGTTTCCCCTCAAGTACTTCAGCAATAATTACTTTTCTTCATCTCTCTGCTCCTGCTTTTATGGACCCAGTGTGCAAAGCAACCCCCTAAACACGTGTATTAGTTCTGGTGTGAGTGGTTCTTTCACTCTCAAGAGTTTACATGGAATAACACGCACTATGCCAATAAATGTGGAAGTTGCTGCTGTAATCAAGTGGTAATTCAATATTGTCCTCCAGCAACATCTTGTAAGAGTTGGTTGTTCGCATGCTGATACCATGAGCTATTTCTGTGTGTTCCTGCAAGAAGACGTGGCCTTGTATAGTGTAGGTTAACACGTCTTATATTTCCATCCGCCTTCCTTCCCCTGTACGATTTCTGCTGTTGACATGCGGTAATGATTACATGTGTGTTTCCATGCTGCAGTTTGTTATTTGAAACATATGTTTTCTTTGTCCCTCTGTTGGCTACTGTAGAAACTGAGAGGGTGGTACACGCCCACACACACACACACACACATCCAAATGCATGGTGGTACAGCATGGAGTATGGAGTGTATATATATATATATATATATATATATATATATATATATATATATATATACTGTCCAGTCTTGCAAAAATAGAAGAGAAAGGAAGGTCAGTTCATTTGTCAGCTGATGGATTACCTCTGTGACTTTAACTAAAATTGTTGTCTTAAACTTTCACGTGTCTCGCTGTCA
Source organism: Synchiropus splendidus (assembly GCF_027744825.2). Classification (NCBI taxonomy): domain Eukaryota; kingdom Metazoa; phylum Chordata; class Actinopteri; order Syngnathiformes; family Callionymidae; genus Synchiropus; species Synchiropus splendidus. The sequence continues at coordinate 12,933,679 of NC_071340.1, read as the reverse complement.
AAGCAGCTTTTGCTACTATGAATAAGTTGTAAAGTGACATTGGGGGGCTCTCAACAGGTTTTAATCACAGTCATATTTCTTTCATTCATCCATTTACCACCGCTTATTTCCAGTATTCAAGGATCAGTAGAGGATGACTGTTATCACAGTGATTTCAAGTTAACGTACGTGGTGGAATTTTAATACATATTTATGATGAAAGATTTTCCCAGCTATCAATATTTAAACTTTTCTTGTTTTTCCCCAAATATCTGATGTCAGCAAATGGCTTTCTCTGTGGCGTTTGACTGTAGAGTGTCAGTGTTTTCTTAAAATTATGTCAAAATATCAGCGTTGCCTGTATAAATAGGTAGCGCCATGACAAACCCAGCGATGGGTTTCTTCAGACCTTCTGGCAAAGATAAATCCAGCATCAGTTGGTCAGTGTAAAAATAGCAAGACTGATGCTGAACCTGGCAGAGGAAGTCAAGGAACTGCACTGTTTTCCACCAAGTTTTCAGATGCTGAGCTGCCTATTCTAATATTTTTTTGTCAGCGGAGACGGTGGTGATGTGACTGTAACCTCGCAAAATTGTTTTCTCTTTCTTTTCTTTTCAAAAGCTGGTACTGGTAGTCAGATTACAGTAATAGGGTACTGAGAACGACAACAAGCTCACAAGAATGAATCCATGACCACAGTTATGTGCACAGATTTCAAAGCTCAAGTCGAAAAGTTCAGCGATCTGAAACAAACGAAACTTTTCAGTACTTATTGGTGTATGCTAAAAGTTTTCATCTTTCTTCACTTCATGTATTGAGGAATATATTTGAAGGGTCCTTGACAAGATCAGCTTGCCTGTCATTTGCCGTTTGAGTCAGAAAAGATGCAAATGTTTCCCTCCACGTGTCGTGCGAGCTGTGGAGACCAAGCAAGAGACACATTTAAGATTCGAATGGGCAGACGGTGCTGGTCCAATTAGTTTGACTGTCTTCTCTCCTTTGACATTTTTCTTCATTTCCCTGACTCCTTTTCTCATCTCAGCTGCTTCTGTCTGCCACTATCTCTTCTTCTTATACAGCTGAGTAGCTTAAAAAAAACTTGAACTCTCATTTACAGACTCAGCATTCTAAATAGCGTATCTGAGACTCAGCTCCATCTAGATGCTACTCCTTACTTTTTGCCTCTTTCCCTTTTCAAAACTGCCCCTGACTGTCGACTGTGTTCCCCATGTGTCACTCTGGTCTTGGGCCTGAGATGACAGGATGATCCTCTTCAGTCTTTTTTTTTTTTCCCTCACATAGACGTTATTTGAGATCAGCATCCCTTCAAGCGTGTTTTTAATATGCAAACCGAATGAAAAGGTAGAATTTGCTATGCACAAACATCACAGCACTGTCTTCCACAGCTCTGACTTACAGCCGAGTCTTGCCACTTGATTGACATGCCAGACAGCCAATTATAAAAGGCAAGGAAATGAAGCAAACATGTGGCAGCGGGGGGTTTGTGTTGCTCTCTGAATAAAACATTAGAGTACTGGTTCTTGTTTTGATTTTGTTTGTGTTTCACATCTACTTGTTTCAGCATGTTGTCGGCTGACTGACAGTCAGAGGGCCGAACGGATTTAAAAAATCTCCCAAAATCCAGACACGCTTGTGTTTCAAGTGTCGGACTAAAATGTGTTCAGTAGACTTGATGTAGAAAGAAATTTCAGCCTTTCCAGATAAAGCACATCAGAAAGCAGCCAAAAATGGACTTGTAGAAGAGAGTTGGGCAAAGTGTGGCCTGGGGGCCACATGCGCGCCTGCTGAGGTCCGAGCAAAAGTACAGTTACAATTTGAATTGTAAATAACAGTCATTCGTTGTTGCATATCTTTCATACATGTTATATTATCGATAAATACATAACATGTTACATGTTCTGTATTTCAGTACAAAACATAACATGTTGCGTGTTCTGTATTTCTCCAGTATTTCTCGTTTTCAATTGCCAAGCTATTCCCCTCTTAAGAGCATCTATTATTTATGATTCACATTGAGAATTTCCTAAATAAAATAATATAAAATGAAACTTTAAAAATGAAAATTCTTCCTCTGTCCGACTGTCTTTTGCCTTAACTGTCACTAGAGTTAGCCTCAGGAAAGAATGTGGCCCCTGAGGAAAACAAATTCCTTATGTGAATCAATTTATTTATATATATATATATATATATATATATATATATATATATATATATATAATCCTTCCCACTCTAAACTATTCCCATGCTTCGCGGTCTCTACTTTGTACAATGGTGGAGACAGTACCTGTCAGCATTGGGCATGATTCAAATTTTGAATTGTATATTATTATTACCGTTATTTTTGTGTTATAAAAATTATTTGTAGGTACAGTACGGTACGGTACAGTACGAACAGAGTAGCAAAAGAGTCCAATTTAGTTGGACATAGATGTTTAATACTCTTCACTTCATCAGTAGCTTCCAGTGACGGGTGACTATTATGCCGAACCCTTTGATGCTCTTAAATTGTTACATGCCATCAACACCTTTTCTCATCGCTGGGCCATGAGTTCGTTCTAATCCAGCTGTAAAGATGAGACGCAGCTGGGGAACTCCGCACCAAATTACTGTTAAGTGCGAGCTGCAGCAAAGGAAGGAATGCTTTGGAAGAATGTCAGCCGCTCTGAGATCACTCCGCCACAAACCACAGGTTTACCAAAGGGGACGGCGGCCTGCACCCCACCTCCTCCTCCTCCTCCTCCTCCTCATCCTGCTCTCTTTCCCTCTTGTTGTCTCGCCTTTCTTTAACATGACCCCCACATCCAGGCCACTGAAAAAATGGGACTCAGGACACACACCAGTGCTCATATGGCAGCACTTAGTTGGCCATTTGAAATGTTACCCCACCCCAAGGGCAGTTCCAGTCTGCAGTGCCCACACAGAATGGACTTTAAAACAATCTGGTGAAAAGTTGGAGCCCTTGGGGTGCTTTAAAAAAACAACTCAACTGTCCGGGACCCACATTATCTGATGTCAACCTTTTACAGTGGACAGGCTAAGAAGACGGTGAAGAAAGAAAATCTGCCTCCAGATATCTGCCTCCACTGATCTAGGTCAACCTCCAGGCTACTGGTGCTGGGTAATCGGACAATTAAGAAACCACAGTGATGTGCTTTCGTTTGTGTTTAGTATGAAACCGGTGACTCTAGTGTGAGGAGCACGCAGCCTAGGGACCTTCTCCATGTGAAGAAAGGAATAACACACAGGTGGGAGTTAGACCAGGACGTGGGGAACATCCACTAAAGCAGAGGCAGCACCAAACCGACCGGACTGAAGTGTGTATTCTAAACTGAGGACTCGGTGAATCTAAACAATAACTATGTTTTAACTTGATATTTGGTTCACTGATAAAAAATATGACATTATTTAGGGATCCTGGAAAGCAGGCGTCCCCATTGTGTCATTCAGGATCTAACAGGTTTTCAGTGGATCACATGCCCTCAGTAAGAAGTAGCCAGTCATCTATGTGCACTGTAGCATTTATCAGACTGTCAAAACATACAGTAGCTGCAGTGCCACAGTGCATCTGCAGTGTATAAAAACTAAGTCCATTATATTCTTCATGTAATAGCAATAGGTGCGCCTCATTTGGCTCATCCTGAGAAGACACTATTTCTCACATTGAGGCTGGAAACAACGCGTCTAAGACAAAGTTTTGTCTTTAATTGCCTTATATTTTTTATGTTTTACTACTAGAATAAGATACTAAGCATGGTACCATGATGTTCTAGCGCCTATTAATGACTCTAATAAGGTGTTCTATCCACCTACTCATATGTCCATCTCTCTAACATCATAATCCCATTCACGACTGCTTTTTCATTCAATGCACTTTTCAGAACTTTTTTTTTTTCCTGTTGCCTGGTAACGGATGTAATATAGACAGTCAACAGTTCATTGCTGTCAAGGGTTTTCCCCCTGAAGCTTAGCAAACTGTAGTGAAGTAAAAAAAAAAAGCCATCTTCATGCTTCGGAGCGCATGAGGTTCTCCTGCTATCCTGGAATCTCAATGTTCCCTGTTGGATATTGGACTTCACAGAGACGTTGGGTGTAACTACTCAGCATGGATTGACTGAAAATACGGCAACGAATGAGGGATGAACGCCGTGGTAGTTATTTAGTTAAACTTCATCATTTAAACCAAGCGAGAAGCATTGCACTCTTAACCTCTCTTGACTTCACACATGCGTTGTTCTCCGCTCGATCATTTTATCTCTCCGGAGCTCCCTGCCTGTGACTTGCAGTTTTATTTTCAATGGATGTTAAAGTTTGGTGTCTCACTGACTTGGAGGAGAGATAAATGAAGTGGGTGGCTTATCTCCGATTGTGACACTTCTTATATTCCTTCCGTTTGCTAATCTTGCAAGGTTCTTAATCTTCAGGGAACGTTTTGTTTGAGTGAGAAAAATATTAACCACGATTTGTTTCGCATCACAATGTTATTGTGGGGGTCGACGGTGTCGCTCAGACTCTTTGGTGATTTGGCTGCCTCAATGCATTTTTAGATTTTTTTCTTTTTCTGTTGAGTAACTTTCCCTGGGTTTTCGCCATAACACGGTCATAATGTTATCGCTCTATGGTTCTTTTTTAGATGGATATTTTTAATCACATTGTCACGACGCAGCCACTTCTCTCTCCTTCATTCGCACACCGCCACTTGAAAATGGGGACAAGAACACACATGGGGATTTCAGAAGTGGATTTGGACATTTGCTCTTCTTCTGAGCACTTTAAAAGGATTCCACCAGGAGAAAATGGCTGAGTGAAGGAAAATGGATTGGGATTCGGAGAACGGGGGAGAAGAGGATGTGTATAAAAGGGTAACTGACAGGTTGTTCTGTTCTCTTGGTTTGCTCCTCATATACTGTTGCCATTGCTGGAATGTCGCTTCACCCTATGTGCCCAATTTAGATCATGGGTTTAGATGAATACTCATGTTTGTGCATCGATGATCGCACCCGTGCTGCGATGGACACTGCGGGTTAAGCGCGAGGGCATATGCCAGTAAATGAGTCCGACGTAGAGCAATTTTCTCCCTCGTTTCCTCTGCTGCGTACTGCTGTGCTCTTGAAATATTTTCACTCAAACTCACTTCCTCAAAAACAATTTTACTGTAAGTCAGTCTGGAGGAGAGCGATGATGCTGTCCATAAGCTCAGTCACACTTGCAAAGCACACTTCTCCAGTGACATGCTTCTTTGTTGTCGCTGTTTAATAGCAATGTAATAACATTCTCTCATTGTGTAGTTTTTCTGTAGCAGATACAGAAGAGGTAAGTGCTCCTTGAGGTCTGAGGTTTTGGTCCTCAGAAGGAAACTGATGGGATACTGCTGCTATCTTGGAGCAACTTTGCCTTGGAGTATGCCATAACCATAACACAACAAAGTGACACATTAGTTTCGTTGATGTCTTCAAATTCAAGGCAGGTCCTCTTGGAGTGGAAGGTCTTTTGGAATCAAAGAGGATATTTGGTGTCTTGCTCATGTTTGCACCTACGCATCCTCACACCTGTGGCATAATATATCGACGTTGGGAAAGTGGACGTTTGCGTTCTATATTGACGCCAAAGGCAGCCTTCAGTGTTGCGTGTTGGCACATTTGATTTACAATTGACTGTAAAAAAGACAGAGGTTGGGGTTAGGAAAGCTACAGGACACCTCTCCTTTGGTTCTACACTTAATAGTGTGCTATTTAAAAACGCTCATATTGCTGTGCGTACGCCACGCAAGGGGCTATACATAGCAACGGACGTCCAATGTAATTCATTGAAGAGAGCTTCCGAGCGTTACGCATGGATCCATGTAGGGACGGAACCCTCTGCCCGTGCTCTCTTCCAGATACTGACCAAACAGAGCAGGTATCACCAGAAACTGTGGAGGCGGTGTTGCTGTTACTACCCGATATGTCGCTCTAATGAAACACGCAGAAGACTTAACAATGGCAGAAATTCGAGTGATATATTTTAAAGATTCACTGACCACCGCCTCCCACCACCAACAAACCACCAACAAAAAGGTACATTATCAATACTTGTTTCACAGTTGCCATGTTGGTTTTGGAGTTTGTCTTTTTTCATAAACTTTTGACTCTGGGCTGCTCCCCCTGGTGGATATATTAGGGAACAGCATTAGCAAGGTAAAGAACGATTGTCAGTATATTATGCCATAGAATGAGGATGGATTGGCTTCAACTAAGTGGACAACCAGTTCAAGCATTCTTGGATATTACACATCGATAATAGCAGTAACCTCTCAGAAGAGTCTTATATAAAAGGAAGAACAATGATGAGCAGGCCACTTGTGTAGTAGTTTGAAAAGATGCTGGATATGGGTCCCTTCAACACAGTGACGGAGATCCATATCATGTGATTATTTACACAACAAAATAGAGCAACTTTCAGGTGATTCTCTTTATAATATCTGTCATGTTTTCCTTCGCTCCCGTCCTCGTGTCTCAAGCATCTAGTGACTTTGTCTCCAATCGTCTTAACACAGCCCGACCTGTTAATGCAGACCTTCTGCCCTGTACTTAATGTCACAATACTTTTTTTTTTTTTGAAATTCCTGCCTTTCCTTTGCTCAGCTTTTGGTACTACTGATGCTCTAGAAAATTATTTATCATCTCAACACTGCTGCAGTGCAGAAACTAAATTACGATCCTTCAAATGTACGGATAAATTACAATGACATGGTACCTCACTTAACTCGCTCGTATATTTTACCGTGTCAGACTCTGTGCTTTTTTCTTCGTTCACACCTCTCCTTCATTTTGTCTTCCCTGAGAAGTTCAGCCCACCACCAGCGCTTTCCTCGCTCACTCTCTCTGTGACTGACCTCCTCCTGTAGGCAAATGACACCGACTACTCACCCTGTGTAAAAAGAAATATCCTTCCATCGGACTCTTGTGTTAGCTCTTCCTACACACTTAACCCTATTAGCTACCCTCCAGTTAACTTGTCATTTCAAGTCAGCCTTCACACTACACACTTGTTCCGACACACAAAGAAGCACCCATGAATACTACGACTGCCCCACTTTACTACCTGACAGGTGGACACCGATGAAGATACCAAATTCCTCTCCACATCTTTGAATTATGTAAGCATGAAGGGCAAAACTGCAAATTAAAAAAAAAAAAAAAGTATTATTTTCTACAGCTATAAAATATAACTCCAAGGGAAAATATCCCTCCAGCATTTGAAAAAGAACCATAACATTGATATCATTTCCGTCTTCTTTCTTTGACATTTTCTAAAGCACTTTTCTGTCGAGATGGTCCTGCAATATTTATCCGCTCTAGGGAGACATTTGTCGCATACAATGAAGAGCAGAATGGAAGTTTGGAGCTGTATGATGTCTCCTGGATAATGTGCATTTCTCACTGCACACACACACACACACACACACATACTGAAAAGCCTCACCCGCTTTGACTCGAGAGAAGGCCCTGCCTCAACTCAATCGGTTTCTATTGACAGTAACCATATACTTCAAATAATAGCTATACGTGCGTCGTATAGATCCCATTACAGATTGAAACGATAATCGCTCCAATAGAGTATACAGGGAATACACACACACACACAGACACGCAGAGTTGTAAAAGTGTTGGAGTGTAATCTATATTACGGTGTGCGGAAACACACTCTTAAACGCACAATCCGAGCTGTTGAATCACATCAGGGCTGACAAGGTAATGGCTCCTAACATGCAGCCACCAAGAAATCCATTACGACCGCACTTAACCAGAGAAATGCAAATATCTAATGCCCTGTAGGAAAGTCTCCTCTGAACACCCATTCATTTTCACTTCTTATTTTATAGCCAAATCTGAATCTTTTGCGCAAACCAGCAAAGCCGTTTTTGCTCCCTGCTATTTTATGCTGTGTTAAATGTGGCAGCCATTGGCAGCGCTCTTGAATCTTCTCTAAGTAAAAGAGCTATGGAGTTTTCCTAAACGTAATTAAAACTTAATTTGGTGTTTGCTATTTTACACGTGACTAAACAGGGCGCATGTTTCTTTATGAGCTGGGTAGTTTGGTTTTATACGCCACATCGGAATGTTTGGAAATAAAGAAGTACGCAGGGTCAGCCAAGAAAGAATAATGGGATAGCTGTACTTTGTGCGTGTGTTGATCTGCTGTGTGCAGGAAGTGGGGGATTTTTTTGGCCACATACTGTTCCAGGAGTTAAAAATCTTTGGTGGAGTTACCAGTAAAAGCAGTTTCCTACCTTGCAAACACAGCTGGACTCACACATTGAGTGGGCGAAGTTGCCATCACAAATGTCAATGGGTTTCATTAAAGGCTTTTCAGAATAAAATATATTTTTAATGTATATTAGTCATATAATTATAAACATTTTCCTAATATGATACGTGTTGTTTTCTGACCCAAGAAGGCAGTGTGTTTGAAACAAAGCTCAAAATAGTCACCTGAGGAAAAGATGCTGAGTTCAGCGCAAAAAAATAGTCATATTTCAGTTCTTCTGAAGTCTTTAGATCAGACCTGGGCAAAGTGTGGCCCGAGGGCCAAATGTGTGCTGCATTGATGTGGCCCTCCTGGAGTTCAGAGCGTAAAACTGACCACGTCTGTATGTTTATTTTTGTTGTATTTTTTGTTCATTTAACTTCCTTGTGTGTTTGTTTATTTTTTTTTTTTTTTGTTGACTATTTTTGGAGAATTTCTTGTCCCTTAAAATACATCAGAATTGAAAATTTTTGAAAAGTATTAGACACAGCAAAGACCTTTAAATTTATCTAGTTTTAAATGAATTAAGACACAACCAGTTGGGTAATTTTTTTTATAATGTAACATGTAACAAACATAAGATCAAGCTTTTGTCTTAGTCTTTTATGTGAACATTTTTTCACCTCTTTTCTGTGCTCCTCACAACAGTCACAGTCTGTAATGTGGCCCCTGGAATAATGGAACTGCCCATCCCTGCTTTACGTTGATCTTCAAGATAGCCTTCTAATTTATCTCTGTTCCAGGTTATTTTATGACATAAAATCCATTGTGGAAGGAAAACAGGAAGTGCTGATAAAATAAAAAAGATTCAAGAATGTTTTTCCAGGCCTCTTTTCCTGCATGTTATTGCCATTGTTTTAGAAAGTTTCCAGCTCCACAGCGTAAGTTGATAGCAGCTGTCGTTCTTGTTGTGTCAGCCACATCTATACATGACAGTGGCCTCTGTGTCAGACATGTGCAACACCAGATGTTTGTGCAGGGCTGGAGAGGCACAGAACTTCTCAGATCCCAACCTACAGATCCAGATAGTAGTCAGAATTTTTTTATACTGAAGCATGAACTCAGTGCATTTTTGGTGTCGTTGGATACTTCCTCAGTTTTGAACTCTTGTTCCTGCTGCCTGGAAAGTTTTTTTTTTTTTTTTTACAAATGCCATCTGGATGTGTGCAATGATGCATTCAAGCGCTGTGGCACCAGACTACAAATTTCCCTGTGGTTTATTGCAACATTTTTGTTCTCTGTCCTCCATTTATGTGACCTGCATTTGATTCTTCGTTTTGTTTTGTTGGTGGAATATTCATGTTTATGTATGTTGGGTGTGAAGGGCCTTGACTTGCATTTACATAGATTTCGCTGAATCACTTGGTTGAAACCATCTTTAATTGAATTTCAGACTTGAAAACATCATCCCAGTAGACTCAAAGTTGGATGGTTCACTTATTACATTTTTGGTTACCGGAGAGCACAATAGCCTTGAAATCTTTTCGCTTGAAATTGTGAAGTATCTTGACTTTTTCCTGGTTTTTGGGCGATTGTTTGGGTTGCTTGGAGTGTCCACATATTCAGGTAAAATATGTTCTGTTCTTGAGTTTGACACAAAAACAAAGGCACTACAGTGCTCAGCTGGCGTCTGGCTCCTGAGTTAAATGGGACCATTACTAGATGATCCTTTTCATTTTACCCACAGTACAAACTGGCGGGAGTAGAGATACTGTCTGAGACAGGTGGGAGGAAAGGGAACTGAAAAAGTACGGTATAAAAGTTGCCCAGCCTCCAGGAGCTGCAGCAGATCAATATTTATACCTCGTATAAAATCAGAGGGTTTTGATGATTTTTCTTTCATTTCGATCCAACAAAAGAGGAGTTCCTCCTTTATCTGTTACAGACCTTTACATCATCCGCACGATCTCCACTGCTGCCGACTCGGAGGCTGTCTGGGCTTTCGCTCAGTTTGACTTGTTGGTAATTGCTGGATGTTTCTTTTGTGCTCCACCTGTTTGAGTTGATGTAAGAGCGGCACAACTACAAAAGACGGGTCTATGCTGGCCATCACTGGGGACTTCTTTAAAGTCAATTATTCTCTTCACATCTCTGACTAAATATCACTGAATTATTTTAGGAATTGTTTTTAGGCGGAGTTGTTTCTTGTCGCATGATTGTTGATCAGACATTATCCACCCTATTTCAACTTGAAGTTTCTGGTTGACTTGCATGAGATTTTTGCTTTTGTTCAGGGATGTTTGCCGCTACACGATGGCCACGGTTTCCACTATTCTAAATGTGCTTCTTATAAAGTCTTATAAAATTGAATTTGTTATGCAAATATTTTCAAGACATTAAAAGACCTTTACTTTAAATGAGGTGAAAACATTGTGATTTATCGTGCTATTGTCAAACTGATGCAATATAAACAATATTTAGTATTTCAAAGTATTTTGGTTGAAACCATCTTTAATCGAATTTGAGACTTGAAAACATCATCCCAGTAGACTGAAAGTTGGATGGTTCACTTACTACATTTTCGGTTACCGGAGAGCACAATAGCCTTGACATCTTTTCGCTTGAAATTGTAGTATCTTGACTTTTTCATGGTTTTTGAGTTATTGTTTGGGTTGTTTGGAGTGTCCACATGTATATATATATATATATATATATATATATATATATAGTGTCGATTGTCAGAGTGAGCATATTTTTTTTCGTACACCAAGACTAGACAAGTATATAGTAACTTTAACTTCTTGAATAGAGAAAGTAAAATACCTGGTGGCATTCTATTATTTGGCCTGAGTGAGGATCAGAGTTTGTTGTCCTCGGTTTGAACCCAAGTTCAAGTGTAACAATTTTAAGTGTTCATTCATGATCCTTTCATGAAGAAATATTTTTTGATCATATTGTTTCGCTTATTTTAAGTGGTGAGCCTTGAAAACCGCCACGGCGATGGAGCCGCCCTCTCAAGTATTTTGTCTGTTTTGCTTCTTCTATTGTTGCCAGTCTGGTATGCCTTCACTTTCTAATACTGTCGCTTCGCACAGACTACAAATGTATAAAGCTTTCTTCACTGCAGCAAAAAAAGTTTTACTGTTTCATGCTGCCCTTATTATAAAAGCATCTTAAAATAGAAAGGCAATCAAACAAGCAACATAATCAGTGTATTCAATTTGTTTCATAAATACCATCTAGTATAACGTCTGCTCTTCCACTCTCTTGTCTCCCGATAGTTTTGAAATAGCTCTTTTGTCGAGCAGTTAAAGGCCTCAGCAAATTCTCCGCGAGACAAACATCAAAAGATCTTCCAAACCACTTTACAATTACATGAGAGAAGTGGAGCTTCAACAGAGGATCCATGAATGCACTTAAAAAGGCTGCGCACTCAATAAAAAATGTCGTCGGAGAAGTTGTGTTTGGAGTACAAAGTTGTCGCATTCTTCTCCCCGCAAAAAAAAGATTAATTAATGATGTGGTAAAGCAAAATTTGATTCCGCGTCTGTCGAGGATTTACATGGTTTATATTGGCGCTTATCGGCATCAAAATTGACACGAAAATTTTAACTCTACTTAAGAGACCCAAACATTTGTGCACACTCAGGTGAAGCTGCTTGAGATATCATTGATATCATATTTATATGGTTATGAATGTATCCTTATCCTTAAATGGGGTTGCTGCGCTACTTGGGGCAACAAGTAACTAAGCTAACACCCTTGATGCTGGTCAGAAATACAACAAACTAAACAGTCTCATTTTACTTGTCGCCATTACCACAAAATCGCATGTATAATTACATTTTTACACACATCTCCCTGAAGAGTACGTTTTTAGTTTTCAGTCAGACGGGGTTTGAAGACTGGTGCGGCGCCAGCTGGTTAACTCTCTATATATCACCTCAACAACGAGTTTCAAACCGGTGTCCGCATGGGAAATCCATTTTCAGTTATAGTCTCATTACGATTCAAATCAGCTTCACGTTAATTCCCCCCTCAACCAAGACGGAATGAGCCCACTGACTCGCAAAGATAATGGATGTTTATGGACGACCACAAGCTGAAGTTAACCACAGATGGCGGACGAAATGTGCACCACTCGCTCGCTAGCTTTTTCCCATGAGCTGGCAGAAGTTTGCACCAAGTTCTGAATTTGTTTTTTAAGTTGTGCAGTTGTGCATATTTGATCAATGTCACAAATATATCTTATAACATATCAGTACATGTAAAAACAGTATAACGTCCTGTTCAAACACCAAGCGCAGCCAAGTCTTTTGAGGCGTACAGCTGCGACAGTAAAAGCTCTCCATGATTCTAGAATTGTGCTGATTCATGGCAAGAAATAGCATCAAGATGGGGAACCAAACCGATGCTGCTGGGGTGAATGTACCGAGAGCTAACCACAAGGCCACCAGCGTTGTGAGCTTTGCAGTATTCCTGACATGTCCAATCATCTACCAACCCCGAAACAAAACTCGATCAATCCAAGCAATCAAGCTTCAATCCAGTTTGAGCAAAAAAGTAGAGTAGAAATCTTGAGCGACTTCAGTGACCAGTGAGACTAAGAGATTTAGCTGAAATAAACAGCTTTCAATTGGGACTTTTTAATGACACATTTGTCTGAAGTGTGGTATTGTTTGGACTGGAGTTCACTCCAGACTTTTAAAATTATAAAGTGTGAAATGTCCTGCCCATATTTTCAAGGGATTTGGTCAAAGAACTAGTTTATATGGTGTGACATAAAAACATTAGCCACAATGTGTCTTTCACCCGTGAAAGTGCTTGTCTGTATCAAGTGAAGTGGAATGAGTGAGTTCTTTCATCAGGTTTTAGAGAAACATCCTGTCTTTAGCCAAAAGAAACACCTTTTTGTATATCTAAGGGGTGTGTGGTGAGGGTGCAAAGTAAACACAAACCCACTTCATATTTAGATCTGGTCCACTACATCGGGCGCCTCGCTCAAAATCAGAACTGGATGCAGAGTTTGGAGTTTAGCGAAAAGCTCAGTTGATGTCCAACTTATTTGATGGCAGCTCTGTGAATAGGAGCTCAGTGTTCAGCCCAGCGTCTCCAGCCCGCCGTCGTCCCTCCAGCTCAGCCAGAATAGATGTAAATGACACAGGCTTCATGAGACCACACGAGATAATGAGCACTTTCATGCGACGACTGTGATCGCTGAAACCAAAGCGCTTTAATTGGGCTTTCAATAAGTTTCCTGCTTGCTGCAGCCTGAAACCCAAAGAAAACTTTGTGTTCCAGAGAGAAAGGTCGCTGCGAGTGTCCAAATTAGAGGTAAAATGTCTGCAGCAGCGCCTCGATGTTATCACTGAAGACCACACTGTGTTTGACTCAACAGAATCATGCACTTCATGCGCCACAACACAATGAAAAAAAAGGGTAGCGGGTGTGCAAACGGAGGTAATTGGCCTCAAAGCAATTACCTAGAACCATAATGGGCTTCAGACCGATCAAGAAGGCAGCTGTCATTAAGTCTGAGCAGGCACCAACATGCCCAGGACGCTGCTTATCTCGGCATTTTATCTGCTGGTCCGGACCTGGATTGGGCTGATAAAACGGCTGGGAACAGCTGTTGTTAGAGGTGTTGAACGCACACAGGACGTGTTAAAGTCTGAAAACTACTGCTCCAGACACAGAAATCGGTGGGCGGGATTTTGCCAAAAGAATTTTATTGGAGTGCTGGTGTTAGATTTCGTTTCGTATTTTAGTTTCCCCCTCCTTTTTCGTCTCTGTGAAAATTATTCTTCTTATCCAGGTTTTGAAAAATGTGTGTCTCCGGCACTGTATATCAGCAGAATCTTTGAGAAGGTTGACCCTGCGCTACTCTCTGCTAATGGCGAATCAATGTAGCTGCCAATACTGACACACTCTGAAGTACGCTTACTTCATCTGCAGCCATTTCTTTTTTTTTTAAATCAGTTTTTGCGCCTGTTGGCGGACGTTAGAATGTAAAACAATGTATTTGATTATTGTAATTGGTTTTGGGCGGTGTTGAAAACAAGGTGGGACTTTGGGATATCTTGGAGTGGAGTATGGAAACTGGAGTCAAAAGTGTAGTAAATTTGAGTAGCAATATGAAAGTAAGAAAAAGGTGAAAGGAGTCGGAGAGCAGAGAGATTTTTCTTGCAGGGGATCAGACTGAGATCCCAGAGGGACTGTGGCTAAAAAAGGACAAGGGAATAAGAGACACAAATAGTAGCACTAAAAGACTTGGTGAGATTTCCCTCCGGAATGTTGAAATATTTAGAGGTACAAGGGGCAGCGGCGTCACCTCTACTAGCTTTTAGACCCTGGTGAATAGTGGTCAAACATTGTCTGTTGCCCTGAAGCAAAATGGCTGCACGCTTATCTATTGACGTAATGTTTGTCATCGCCGCACGTATTTATCTTCAAATGGTTGTATACAGCGTCTACTCCATGTTTGGTGCATGTTTTACCATCTCATAAGGAGAAAAGCATATCCTTTGATATGCTTCCATAGAGGAACATGCTAAACGTTGTGCGTAGTGTCCTTGACACAGCATTTGTTTGATCGGCCACAACTGCATTGAATCATTTAGTGCTACATCTTTTCTGCAGCTCAATAAAACTCTACTACTTTCTGATCTGATTTTCACCTCCAGCAATATTAAGGCCCGAAATAGAAAGATAATGTGTCAAGGAATCACATAACCAATGGGTGATTTATGATCTGGAAAACCCAAAATAATGAGACGTCGTCCCAGACTTGAACCCAGTGTGGATGCATAGTTGTCTTATGGGTTTGACACTTTGCTTGAAATAAATGCTTTAAAGCTGTGGGTGCCAGAATCAGCTTTTAAGTTTTAAAACCCTTTAGCCGGCTCAAAGAATTCATCCTGTCAGTGCTACGTTGTCGCACAAAATGTCACAAGGTCCAATGTGATATAACATATCACCTGAAACACCGTTTGACTTGTTAGATTTTTGCCCTTCTGCACCATTTTTTGTTGATCTACCAGCCATATTTAGAGACACAATGGTCTTGTAGTGATGCAACAATATTACAGCCATTTCAATGAGAAAATGCTGGAAGGAACTCTAGCTCATACAAACACAAAAGACTAGTGTAACAACAACTACTGAAAAAAACAGAGCGCAACAAAAGATTCTACTCATATTTTAAGAATGAATCCAGTGTACATTTATATGTACAATAAAGGCTTCCGGTAGGAAAAAGAAAAATGTAACGCAACACAACCGATCATGCTGTGATAGGGAAACAACGAAGCAGAGGGGAAAGGTTTGACATTCATTGAATTGGTGACAAAAGCAGCGCTAGTAAATATCTCTCTAATCTGCAGCTGCCATCATGGGGTCCATCTCTTCATATGTCTGGCTGGAATGCGCCACCTCATTTCTGTTAGCAGTGGACTTCAGTCATGATGATTCTTTCAAGATTTGTCCGTGAAAAACACGCAGAAAACCGTCATGTTCATGTCCAGCTCCATGATGGGCTGTGTGTTATTCGTTTGTTTCAATGTTTCCACTTTTTAATACGGTTGATCGGGTGAGATCATTCTCTGAAGGTGTGGCGGCTCCGATTTAAGCCGCGGCGGTGCGGCGTGCTCATTTGCATGCAGCGGAAACCCTGCATTCTCTGTGCTCAAGCTTATTTGGAAAGGATCAGACTACTCAAATAACCTCTGCATTTTATTCTCAGAAGTTTTGTATCCTCTTCTTATTTTTTTGTGGTTATTTCTGTCTTTTATATTCCCAAGCTTCCCTTGGGAGACTTACTGAAAAAGATAGACCCAACTGTTTATGTACCATTCCAGCAACACATTCCATGGATTGATATCGCTTATGACAGTGTGGCTGACAGAACCCGAGTCATTTTGATCTTCAAGCAACACTTTTATTGTTTCAGCGTGTGCTTTGTTCGGCCGTAGCTACAGCAAAGGCAACGCAGCTGAAGTGGAGTTAGTACGCAGTCACATTGTGAAAGGAGTATGAGTTAACATGTCTTGGAAGTCTCTTTTATCCGTGTCCAGCTCTTCGATCTGTTGTCCGAGTTCGATGGTTTGTCACTCTCGTATTCATATGCATGTAGTAAAACTTGCCCTTATATTTGTCTAGCTTGTACTGTGAACCACAATTCTTCTCGGTTTTGGATGATAACTCAACACTAACAAAAACACTTATAGTCCGTAAACTTATGATTTATAATCTGCTTTACAGTGATTTCCCATTATGAAAAATAAGAGAGTGAGAGTTTAGTTGCCCCAAAAGGGAAGACTGCTGTTTATATGGACATCAGTCCACCTTCAACGGAAATATGAAGCGATAAATAGATATATGTCCCCACATCATGAGGGATCTCGGACTCACACACGGCTGTTTCAAGATTACATGAACTTTCAAGCCCCTGGCCCTTGAGACCTTTCAGCAACTCAATCTAGTGTCTGCGTATGTGTGTGTGAGTGTGTAGCTGATTGTGACAACAAGCCCTTTCATAAAGGTCTTGGCCCTCCATCTACCTTAGGGCTGTGACGGTGTGCTGCCCCTGGAAAGACCTACATCTGAGTCTCTTTTACCCCGTTTCCTTTCCACTGCCATTCTTTTATCCCATTTTCTGTCGACACAATTCATTTCAAAAGACTGTCTTGGCGGCCAATGACCTTCCTTTTTCATATTACTGAGCGACCTCTGTGAAGTTGTTTGCCTTGCCTTTTAACCTCTCTTCCATTTTACCCTTTTCAGGTTATATATTGGAAACGCAGTGATGTTCTTTTCTTCTTTTGGTACAATCATTTGTACACCCTTGAACCTCTGTGGGATTTGAAACTCACTCCGTAGGCAGTGTGGCTGCCCAGTGAGGTAACTGGCTGTGAACTTTAATGATGTTCACCTCTCTCTCATGTTTACCAGGGACTTAAAAATCCATTAAAAACTCATGGAAGTAACTGGTTTGACACAACATTTTTCACCCTGCTGATGTCCCTGACTCCAAGTAAAGAATCCAGTAGATATTTTCTCTCATTTATCTAATTCTAGAGAACACTGGGTGGTTATTTGGCGGCCATATTCTTTATCCGTTATTTGTGGGGTGCATGGCTGGAGGGCACTTTGAATTTCCAAACTTTCCTGATCAAAGAAAAGGCGCACAGATCATGTCATTGAATGTATTAGCGCCACCCTATTGGACCTGTTGATTGATATTTACTGTGCTCACTCAATGACGTGGAAATCCTCGTCGGCCAAGTGAAAGCTCAATAACCGCCATTGTGAGTCACCAAAACAAGACGGCGAGACGCAGAGGTGACAATTATAGGACAGAGACACACTCTGCTTCGGCGTTATTTTGCATCCCCTGTTAATCTTCTCTGCTCTGTGTCTCCGTCACTCAGCCTTTCCTGGTGCTCCTCATCCCTCTATCCATCTTTAACATCAATTTTCTTTTTTTTTTTACTGCTGTTTTCCTCGCTCTCCTAGTCAGTCTCTCATTCACCTTGAGATTCCGAGTATCCATTAAGGCTTTTAACTTTACAGATCACTGTGCTTTCAAAGCTTTTTTTCTAGGTTAACCTCGGTAATGGAAGAAGTGCTGAGATTTTTTTATGGTAATAAAAGTATGTATAACGTGGCCTTTATGTACGAGTGCTACATTAAGATGTGACTCTACAGACAACCTGATTAAAGAGTTTCCTGAATGGAAAAAGAGAAAAGAAGTCATTGATGCAAAGCCCCACCCACCGCCACGAAGATACCACACTGGCTTTTGGAGGTAGGGCTTCACTACTGCAGGGATTTTACATGGTGGACCGAAGGACCAGAAAGTGAGACCCAAGGTCATGGATTAGATCTTTGCTCTAATATACTGTGGAAAAGCAGAGGGTCCATCAGCTGGACCTGCCTGAAATGAGTGATGACAAAGCTGTAATAGATTCAGACGGAGGCCAAGATCATTTTGAATTACCAACCTTTGATCAGTGAAACACTTGGTCTCCAAAGTTTTAAGCGTCAATGTGAAGGTTTGACGGAAGCAAAAAACACAGACAAATGGATAAACAATCAAGTGTTTATTATTAAATATTCAGTCTTAGTTGACTCTCCTTCTTGCTTATATAACTACGAAATTGGGCTGTAAATATGGCCTTGAATGCGCCGCCCAGCATGCATTAAATCTCTTCATGGAAACACGATGTAAAGTAAAGTGTAAAACTTGTAATGGAAGTGTTTTTTAATGGTGCAGCATTTAGTTTTAACCTCTTATGACCCAAGCTTTTCTTGAGTTATGCTTTTTGCAGTTTGAGATAGGAATTACTTAGGAGTAACACCCAAACTTTGTCTTGGAAGAAAAGTTTTTTTGCAAAGAAGAATGACCTTGTTTACGGACATTATTATTCCCAATGTTGTTTTCAATATGATCAACTAAAATTTTCATGTCATATTGAGCTGTAGACTTTATTGTGCTTATTGCATGGCCATTAGATTCATTCTCAAAACTTGAATAGTTCTGTCCTGTTTCATTTAGGAGTTGTTGTTGCACTAGTGTTGGATGTGCTTGCGTGTCCCTCCTCTTCATTCTCACTGAAATGGCTCTGTATGTTGTTACATCATGATAAGATGATGTGGCAGTGTCCCTGAATGTGGCTAGTTGATCAACATTTAAAAAAAACAGAGTACCATGGCAGTGAATACTGTTATACTACTATTGTAACTAAAGGTCTGATAGGACAGTTCATGTTTGTTAGGTCAGACTAGCAAGACTCCATCATTCTGCTGCAACAGTATCAGGTTTGAAAACTATTCCAAGTTGCACTTTTGACCAGTTACTTCACTCCGATTGTGAGTCTGTGTGGGAGGATGTCTGATGTCGAACGTCTGTCACAAGTGTGTTCTCCCAGCTCCAGTCTGTTTATATTAATGCTTGGCTATAATATATTCACAGTAAGTTCCCCATAATTTCCTTTATTCCCATGTGATGTTTCCAATATGGAATATTTCCAAAATTCCCAGACTTAGTGTCCCATGGAAATTTACCAAACTTTCTGCCCTAAAAAAGTAGTAACCCTACGTATCGTACGTAACGTTTACCTGGGACCTCCATCTAAAACATTGTTTCTCCAGCTCTGTCTCTCCTCTTCATGTATCCAAACCACCTGAATCTGCCCCCCAAACGTATCTGCTTGTAGAAGTCCTGATATTTTCTACTTTTCTTTTGCTCCCTGTGACAGGTGAGAGGTGTATAAGTGAAACAACCTTAAAAAAAAAAAACAGGCTTATCCAGTGGTGCAGGATTTTTACAGCGGATCTTTGTATTGTGTATTTTTCGATGACTAAATTCATATTCCACTGCACGCCTTTATTCCTGTTTGGGTTTCTGAACAGTGTTTAGCTCTCTCCCAAAGCGGGCTGGAAAAAGTTTGCTGGCCATGCCTCAACTGTCTGCCAAACAGTTTGATCAATGACACTGAAAGTGCATCCGGATGTGAAGATGCAAAAGTATTCCCAAACAATAAACCCGGAACAATGAAATGTCAAACACATCACATTAGCTTCATGTTTGCATGCGTGTGTGCGGTCGGCTTTTCAAAGTAGCTGCGGGCGTCCAGATTGGTTTGTCATGTTGCTGACTGGGGGCTTCTATCCACCGCGGAGCCTGCGCTCCCTCTCAGCTGCTCACACACCAACACAGCAGGTTTCTCTGCTGCACACTGCCGTACCAGATAGAGGGCACTCATTTGTCAAAGTCACTCTTTGTTTTTGCAGAATGATTTAGTTTTCTATCAGAGTTTTTGTTTATTTGTTGGTGTGAGTGGATGCGTGTGTTGTCTTTACCCTGTTTTAAGAATGTAGCCTCATGAAAATTAGGGCTGCAACGATTAGTTGATGTCATTGATAACGTCTGCAACAAAAATTTGTCGACGTCAAAATCTGTGCGTCGTGTTGCTGAAGTGGTTGTTATTCAGAAGCAGCGAGAAAATATCACATTTGATTTGTTTTTTTCACCAGAACTGAACTAGGGAGCTACACTGAACACATCCTGCTTCATGCTTCACAGGGTTAATACATGTTCCTGGATTATGTGTCATTATTTTAATATACTTGTTTAATAATGTATGCTCTCTGAGTATCACAGTGAGATGATTTAAGCCACTTTAGGTTAAAAATAATCTTTAGTTGCAGCCCTAATGAAAATGTTTGTTTTAAGAAGGAGACATACATGCACAACGTTTTAGTAACTATATTAGGGAAAGACTGAAATACCTAAAATTAAAATGATAATTTGGTTTGATCATGCTTTTTTTTATTATATTATTATTTTACCACAAGCTGGGAAGTGTTCTTATGAATTTCAGACTGCTATATGAGCTGTCCAGCCACCTGAACATTAGTGAACTTGTTCACTTGGCTCACGCTCCTGCACACAAGGAAGAGAAAGATGGATCAACCTGTATCCTGAGAACAGTATGTTACAGCATAGCATTTTCTACGCTCACTCACTCACTACCCCTCTGTCTCCTGGGGGAGGATTTCATTTCTTAACTGCAGCATTTTTAATCTCTATTAGTTTCAGCTGTTCATTCACAAGCAGCTCTTTACATTTTATCTTGATTTCATCATGTTGTTTAAGTGCTACCTCGTACAGTTTTTTTTTTTTTTCACTCACGGTTGAATCCTCACGCTGCGCTAATGGGCTTGTTTGCTTTTATTAATAGGCTGTTGATGTGAAAGTGTGTCTCATTGGGTCTGTTTTCATGTGTTTCAGTCATTCTGGAGCACTTTCGCTCACATATTCTTCTGATGTTCAAATAGAAAATTGTTTTTTTTAGTTTTTTTAGCAATGAATCCGGCCTCATATTTTACGCTCAAGCACAGGTGTAATTACATACAAGCCAGTTAAAAACTCCAGTCTGATCAGTGAGCACAAGCAGCGTGTTATGAACATTCATTACTTGGTAATTAATTGTGAATGAAATAGGCAATCAACTTCAATGGCTTCACGGCGTTGTAGCTGCATTGTGTCGGCAGTGCACCTTCGACAGTGCGCTTGATCAAACTGCCACCGAACGTGTGTCTTTGCGGTGTAAAATAAAAAAATCACTTGAGCATTCATCATGATCAAGCGTTGTTTCTTGACTTAATTTGACACCCTCTGAAGAAGCCGTCCGCCAGCTGCTCCACTTTTACAAATGGATGTCTAAACAGGTGGAGAATGGAGTGGGATTTTCACTGGACTATCTGAGTCTACTATAAACATATGGGCGAGGTGTTTCATTTCACTTCAGTTTCCATATGTAGCTGGTAAACAAGACAGCCTTGCAGCGTGTTCCGTGCCGGCTGTGGGGACAACTGGGAGCGTTCGAAATGTTCCATTTAAGGCCAAAGCTCCTCTTCTTTTAGGTGTCTATGTTCTGCTGTACCTTCTGGTACGTCACCCCGTGGTGCGTGCCTCGTGGTGTGCACAACAACTCTGTGTAAATATCTCATTAGTGCTCGAATGGGGAGGGGCCCCGCTCTTGTGCGCCTGGGTGTGTGTGTCTGCGCTCCTGCTGATTGATGGGGTCACAGCATGGTGCCAGACCTACTAACCACCCCTTCCTTTACCCTCTTCCCTGCTTTCCTATTCCTAGCTCCCATCTCTCTGTTCCATCCTCATTTATTCTGGCAGCCGAGGCGAAGGAGAGCAGGAGCGAGTGTCACCAAGGGACATTGCTCATCTTCAAACATCCCACTCATGACTCTTTTTTTCCCCTCTCTCGTCACCTTGTCTCTTTACTTTGCCCTAACTTGCCTCCTCCTCCCTGTCGTTTTGTCTTCATTTCGACTCCACCCCCCTCCCCATCCTCCTTTTTTTGTTTCCAGACAGTGCATTTTTGGTCTTTTTTTCACCTCACCCAATCTGAATACATCTCATCTCAAAGTCATATCCCTTTTATTACATGTTATTTGAAATCTAATATACTATCAGGAGTGTCTCCACAAAACTCCAACCCTCTTCAGTTTTCTTCAGTCTGTGCTCTGATATCGTGCTTCCATTGTCATTCCTTTCAGGGGTCTGGTATTTTGGCAAAGAAAGACAGCATGAAAAGCCTTTTTTATTGCTACTAGAAATATACGTTTGTGCTAAAATAATGTTTGTTTCGACAACAATAGTGACTTTTTTGTTTTCAAAATTGTGATTTATATTGTTAAAACTATGAAAATGTAAGCTAAATAAAAAAGTTCAGTTCTCATGTTCTCAGGAGAACATAAAAATTAGCATCCTATCCTATCCTCCTTCCGAACACATTTTGAATGCGCGCTCAGCTCACTGCTGAACTGGATTGAACTCCACAACAGGTGATATGGAGTTGTCACAGTTACCTGTCACATTTCTGACACTTGTTTAGCTCATGAATTTGGTGCGTGATACACCTTCTTTATAAATAAACCTTTTGCAGCTCTGTCAAATTCCCTTCTGTAACTGATCCCCAAGTGTAAAGTCATTTCCCAAATGTTATTTCAATGTTTAGGTTGTTCATATAATAAGATGTTACAGCACCTAAACATATACATGCAGTCCAAAAAATGACTAACCTGATGGTGTGTCTGGGCGGAGACCAAA
Source organism: Synchiropus splendidus (assembly GCF_027744825.2). NCBI lineage: Eukaryota > Metazoa > Chordata > Actinopteri > Syngnathiformes > Callionymidae > Synchiropus > Synchiropus splendidus. The sequence continues at coordinate 12,910,821 of NC_071340.1, read as the reverse complement.
TAATTGAATAAATAAATAAATCAAGCAGAAGACCTTTTACCTTTTCTGGGTGTGAGATTTTATGTCCTGTCATAAAAAAATCGACACTTGCGTTGTGCACCTGGGGCAATACGTTAACTTGATTAGTATGTATACAACTTAAGTGTGTGAGTGCGTCATTAGTCATTGTGCTGATCCCTCCAACACTTGACCTTCGACCTTTCACCCTCTGGAGCCAGGCCAGTTTATTAGCTTTTTTGTCTTTTGACTCCAGTCAGTCCAAACAAGCTTTTTCGTTTACGCGTCTGCAACTGTTTCTACTTCTGAAGTGTGTGTGTGTGTGTGTGTGTGGCATGTTCTTGTGCGACTTCAACTCTGTTTGTGTGTGTTTACTGACAATGAAAAAGTGTTTTTTGATTGACTTCCTGGTCTCTTATTAAACATGGGATTAACTGAGGGACGTAATGCGATGGAGACAATGTGAATGGGAGATGGCAGACAAGTGGTCTCTCAGGCTGAGAGACAGACAGACAGGCAGGCTGCAGTTAAGCCTCGCTGATACTTAGGAGGAAGCAGAGTAAACTGTGATGGAATCTCTACTAAAAGAGTGTAGAGATAAGGAAAAAAAAAACTCCAGAAAATGGCACGATGTGGGAACAACTGAGGATGTAAACAGTGATAAGTAGGGGTAAGCTAGCGTTTTGCCAATTTTTTTAAAGTCAGACATATTGACTTTTGTCGATTTCTTTTCTGTTTTTCTCATCAAAAAGTCATTTTTTATTTAATTACACAAACCTACTAAATAACAGTAATAATGTACACAAAACTAAGAATAGAAAACTCTTAAAGCAAAATATATATTTTTTTCACTTTTTAAGATAAAAGTACTCTTTACCTTGAGATAAATAAATAAAAAAACAATAAAAAGGAAAATTATATAATATGAAATAAATAATATATAATATAGGCTCCTGAGAATCACGTTGTGTAATGCTATTTAAAACCATGTACAAACTGTGACGGGATTGCATGTGTTGCTCAGTGCCCAGATACATGACCTTCTTTATTTCACCTGAGTGTTTCCTAGAGAGAAACTAATAATTTCCTCCTACCTCCAACCAAACCAAGACCTGAGTTTATTGCTCTGTGAAACTAATAAAAATGCAATGGGTATCTCTGGGAGCAGGAGAAGATAGAAGAAAGGCGGTCTCCCGTACATGAAGGATGAAAGTCGGAGCAGAATTGAAGATCTATATTTAGGTGGATACCAGGAAAACTGTTTGAAAGTGTGACTTCTGTCAGAACTGGGGCTTCTAAATGAGTAACGTTGCAATGCTTCTCGTAAAGGTGAGGCTTCTTTACTCAGAACTGGACAGAGGACAGTCTGGAGTTGTGGCTCAGACTTTCCTGAATGAATGCTTGACCGTCCAAAGACTTCCAGGCAAATTCGCAGAGACGCTAACAAGTTCAATTTAAATATTTAGGACAAGCAGTTGCAATTTCTTGTTACGCCGAATTACGAGGGGGAACATTTAGTACCTGAGAAAAATGATCAGAGTCTGGTTCACTTATTAATTTAGCTAATGGAAGCTGTTTTGGGTTTGTGTTGTGTTATGTTTTCTCTCAAAGTGATTAACCACGGTTCAAATGTCTGCGTATCGAAAATTACGAAAATTCTTTCCCCCTTTCTCTCTCCCCGAGTCAGCGCATCATGCTCTGACTCGTCTGCAGCGTAGTGAGACCCGCACAGACAATCAATAAGACTTTAATTCTTCACTCAAAGATAATTTCATGCTCTCTGAAGCTCATTGGCGATATTAAAACATCTATTAAAGTACTGAGCTATGAACTTTATATTACTCAGCCTCAGAGGGAGTGAAGACGGGCCATGACCACCACCGTCTCTGCGTGCTAAATGAGAGTTTAAACTCTTATTAATAACCTTGCTTAGCGTTCCTCTCCGACAAGACAAGCGGGGCAGCGGCGGGTGAGACCCACCGCCGCCTCACTCTCTTCTGTGAGCCACACACATCCACTGTCAAGTAGCTCAATTAAACATGGATAAACAGTGGATTTTTTTTTCAGGGCCACTGAAGAGCAGATCTGATTTTTGAGAATATCATTTGAATAAAGTTCAAGCTCATCAAATTCTGCCTCATAAGAGGCTTCCACAAGCACCCAGACGTGCTAATTAGAATTCGGCCGTTTAAGCTTTATTTAATTGGTTTGTCTACATCGTGTGTTGCCATCCTAACACAGCACACGCAAAGAGCCCTGCAGGAAAGGAAACAAGGAAGGCGACAACTGAAGACACGGTTGCATCAGAACCAAATTAGTGTGTTAGTCCGACTACGTTCATGTCAACAGCTTAGTCCGACCACGGGATAGAAACTCGAAATCCTCTACACAACCTGGAGGATAGCTTGACCAAGGGCCAATCGCAATTCTCCCCCTATCACTAATTTTTGTAAGGTACGTTTAAGGTAAGGTAAAGTAGGGTAAGGTAAGGTACGTTTAAATTAAGGTAAGGTAAGGTAAGGTACAGTACGTTTAAGGTAAGGTAAGGTAAGGTAGGGTAAGGTAAGGTAGGGTTAGTAAGGTAAGATAAGGTAAGGTAGGGTTAGTAAGGTAAGGTAAGGTAGGGTAAGGTAAGGTAGGGTTAGTAAGGTAAGGTAGGGTAAGGTAAGGTAAGGTAGGGTAAGGTACGGTAGGGTTAGTAAGGTAAGGTAGGGTAAGGTAAGGTGGGGTTAGTAAGGTAAGGTAAGGTAAGGTACGTTTACGGTAAGGTAGCGTAAGGTAAGGTAAGGTAAGGTACGTTTAAGGTAAGGTAGCGTAAGGTAAGGTAAGGTACGTTTAAGGTAAGATAAGGTAAGGTAGCGTAAGGTAAGGTAGGGTTAGGTACGTTTAAGGTAAGGTAAGGTAAGGTACATTTAAGGTAAGATAAGGTAAGGTAGCGTAAGGTAAGGTAGGGTTAGGTACGTTTAAGGTAAGGTAAGGTAATGTAGCGTAAGGTAAGGTAGGGTTAGTAAGGTAAGGTAGGGTAAGGTAAGGTGGGGTTAGTAAGGTAAGGTAAGGTAAGGTAGCATAAGGTAAGGTAAGGTAAGGTACGTTTAAGGTAAGGTAAGGTAAGGTACGTTTAAGGTAAGGTAGGGTAAGGTAAGGTAGGGTTAGTAAGGTAAGGTAGGGTAAGGTAAGGTGGGGTTAGTAAGGTAATGTAATGTACGTTTAAGGTAAGGTAAGGTAAGGTACGGTAGGGTAAGATAAGATAAAGAAGATAAGGTAAATTTATTGCCAATGCTGCCTCATGCACTGCATACTGCAGCCTGTGCTGTGACGTATATGATATTGAACTATGTATAAAATACAACATGAATAACAAAAACAACATGATCAACAAAAACACAAGTGTTAAGTTCACAATGACAGTGCAAACAATTGAAGTAGTAAGTGTTGTGTGCCTAAGATTTGGAGGATACCAAAGTATGAATTGAATGACATTACTTAAAAACAATGGTTGAGACATTATAGTAACACGGACTACTCTTCCGTTTGTTTACTTTCTCCTCATATGTGTCCGACAAACTGAACAATCCAGGCTAACGTTAATGTCGACATACCTCTGACAGCTTCTCCTCCTTTGGTTCACCAAACAAAGTACGATTATCAGCACCGACACAAGAGGTGAAAAAAACTCTGGAGATGCCATTTGCATAACGTCTGGAACACTCAATGTACAGTTAACAAAACACACAACACAGCAACTAATGACGCTTACGTTGTCCTTAATGTCACGTGACATCATGAAGTGCAGTTCTCTCACCTCTCACTTTGTCATCGGAGGGCACTTCAAACTGGACAGCCCTCAGAACCAAGCTATAGTTTTCGGGGGGTGAGAAATGAAATTAGACCTACATGTAACCAAGTAGCTCGAGTACAGTTCGGACTAGGTGATGCGCATCTGCACGAGCTTCAGTGGCAGCCTTTGTCACAGAGGTGCATCATGTAAACTGGGAGAACATTCCTTAGTCAGGCGCCTCTCTGCATGGAGCCCAAGTCAGTGTGAACCTGCTAAAACCATGACAGACACGGGACAAAACGAAACATGATTGACGAGTCAGTCCTCACAGCACACGGTGACAAGTGTGGCTCTCCTGCGTTGGTACCTCCAGGTCTTTTCATGCTTTGTTCAGACAGCTGTTTCATAGAAAAAAAAAAAAAAAAACATGAGTGATTGATAGGTGGGTGATCTGTGAAGACTCGACTCAGGATCATCCATTTGACAAGTTTTTGTCAGGGATTTGAGAAGTTAGACTCGCTGGGTGAGTCTGTGTGCGTCGACTCACGCCTGACTAAGTTGTCATGAGGCCGAGAAAAGAGTTAGTGGTATGAGCTGCTTTTGAGGGTTTGGATTGTTGACGTGGCAGATTTCATTTTATCAGCACACACACACACACACACACACACACACACACTCAGTGCGCTTGACATGGCATTATGGCGGTAATCAGCGCCTGATGACTTCCTGATTTTTGGAACCTTTTCAACGGCTGATGACCAGGGCAAATGTTGCTCCTAACAACTTCCTGTGGGAGTTGAAGAGCATCCCAGTGTGGCGCTAGCGCGGCTACACAGACCTGAAAGGCCCTTTGTTTGTGAGGTCATTAGACCCAATCACAGACTGCCCCGGTATGGCCCGGAGCTTGCTGCGCTGTGTGTGTGTGCCGCGACTTGGAAGCAGGTACTTCAGTATGTGTTTATACCCAGAGGTCGCGCAGATTGGACCCCTAATGCTAAAATGGACCTACCGCCAAGCGTGCTGCTTCTTTTCCCTGTCCATGTGAGACACACACACACACACGTAGCTGATCGATCGGTGAGGAATCTGAGGCTTTACTGTGACGTTGTGAAAGCATGTGTTAGTCATGGATGGGTCAGGGGCCTGAGTCAACGTCTACAGTTGGCAACAGCTGTCTAACAATTCCCACAGTTGAAGAGCTTTCATTTCCTTCTCAGGGCGTCCTGCCCATAATGTACACAGTTTAGCATCAGCAAATTTGGAATTTTATCTACTTTAATTTTCAAATGAAAAAAAAACAGATTTTGTGGAAACATATAGGATGAATATATATATATATATATATATATATATATATATATATATATATATATATATATATATATATATATATATATATATAGAGAGAGAGAGAGAGAGAGAGAGAGAGAGAATCAGAAGTTTTCTGATTCTTATTCTGATTATATATATATATATATATATATATATATATATATAATCAGAATAAGAATCAGAAAAAAAAATATATATGTATATATATAGAGAGAGAGAGAATCAGAAGTTTTCTGATTCTTATTCTGATTTTATATATATAAAATCAGAATAAGAATCTGAAAAAAAAATAAATTCTAATTCTAATTCTAATTCTAATAATGATTCCCATTTCAAGTATATGTATATTCAACAGTATAATATTAAACAACAACTTCTATTAAAAAAATGTTTTTTCGTTGCAATGCCATGGATCACAACGAAAGCTGACTTTCAAAAGGGCGCTTCAGAAAGTGGCATTCATATTGAAGTCAACACTGAAGTCCTTACTGCCATCATCATAGGGGAGTCTGAGATTCCCACTGTGAGCGGTGCTTTGTACCCGTCCAGCTGTTGTTTGTGTATTTAGGAATTTATGCTTCTGTGTCTGTGTCCGTTGTAAGCGGTCGACAATGCCTTTGAGCGCACAGTAAAGTGGCTCCATTAAGATGTCCAATGGCTCCGAAAGCACACGGCACAGCAGGATGAGCAGACAGTAAGACAGACACTTTGACTGTCTCTGTGGGTCTGCAACTGAGCAGTTGCGTGCAAAGCTGTGTAATTGTAGACAGGTGTGTGTGTGTGTGTGAGTGTTTGCTTGTGTGTTTTCCGGGTGCCCTCTTTCTGGCTTTGTTAAAGCGCCTGTGCTGACCTCTCACTCTGTCAACACACTTTGATCAGAGAACTCAACACACACTTCACAGATGTTAATGTCTGAATTCTAATGTGGACGTATCTATCCTTGGTCTGTGGAGCATGGCTTCACCTTCCGCTCTTCGAAGATCACGAAGCGTATCTCTCAATTTTTCAGAATTTGCAACAGAACTTTTTCAGTACTGTAAACCAGCGGGGTCAAACTCCGCACAATAGCCAAGATTCAACACAAGTCTCCAGCCAAATAGAATTTATATTTATTGAAGAGTCAATAGTTGGCACGATGGTTGAGAATTTCAGTGGTGGGCGATATCATAAAGCATTTCTGTGGTTGGTGTCCAAATACTTGCAAGACCTGTGCTTCTGTATTTGATTTTTTGGGAGGTTTCAGATGAGTCAAGGACATTAAAATCTTTGCTTCCTTATGATCTTGTTTCTAGTATTCTTTATATTACTTTTTGAATTTTGTATTTGAGCCACCTACTATTATTTAGAGCTCTTGTAAGATATGTTTGAAACCTAATTGTATACATTTTTATTTTTATTTTTATTTTTATTCCTGTATAAAAAAAAAGGAAACTTGGCTTGCAAGACGCCTTCCATCTCAAACAAGTGGCTTTTTTCTTTCTGATCATATTCTGTTTTGCCTGCAGACAAGTGTGTGCACATCTTTTCAGATTGGCATGTGAATGTCTGTGCAAGAACCTTGAGGACGGAGTCTGCTATATGGTCCACGTTAACATGAACATGGATGAGGTCAAATGGTAAAAAAAAAATCACCATTTTTCTGAGAGCAACAACTCTGATATCTCATGCCATCACAGCCAGGCTAAGATTGAGTCATTAAAAAAAAAGTGTTGGGTATTATTTAGAACCATTCATGCTGAGATCAAAGAAATGGAAAACCAGTAGTGAGTGTTGAATGAGCGAGTGAGTAAATAAACGGAGGCAGAGATGGGATTGCAGGGGCGGCTGAGTGAGGGAGGGTGCAATGACATTAAGTGTGAAATATTTTGAGGAGCTGAGGAAGGAAGTAAATATTCTGAAGGGGGGACGAGAAAAAGTGTGTGAATTTCTCAGTTTGCTCCGAATGTCTGGTTGGAAAACACAGCCCATTTGTCTCACTTCAGACAGACTCTCAAGTGTCTGTGTTCGACTCCCGCGTTCTCAAACGCAGCCTACTTTTCTTTGTCGCATTATTTATCAGTATTTATTTTTCCACTCTGACTTTCCACCGTCTGCACTCGCCTGACAGAAACAAAACGCATCTGAGTTCTGTCACAAGTCAGACGGAGCAATTACGCTCCGTGCCAGTGCCCCTGTGTCTCATCACCCCTGATTGGTTCAAACAAGACGTTGCCTCATTGGCTTTGTCCACGTCCCAGTGAGCCTTGTTCGGCTCGCGCATTCGGCCAACTCCCATCTGATGGTGAAATCGGTAGGCGTCATAGATTTCCGCTTTAACGTCTTGTCTCGCTCCATGGAAACGCAGTGGTTTATAAAATTGTGCATTGAATTGCCTTGTCTCAGTCGAATCTTTTGTTCCACTTTGAATTATTTAACTCGCGGCGGACATGTTCCCAGAATAGACTGTTCAGAGAGCAGCTGTTTTTCTTTGTTTATGAGACTGTAGAATGAAGCATTCGATATTCTAACAAAATGTTGTCTTTCTCTCCTCTTTCTTTTCTTGCCTGATTCCTGTCGTCGCCTGTGTCTGCATCCAAAATCACCTCCAGGTAAGAGCATTTCTTAAAATATATAAGAACCTTGAATGGTCTCGGCTGCAAAAACCCAACAGGTTTTGGGGATTCTATCACTGAAAGCGCAGAGTGAGTTCAGCTCACACCATTGCACCATCGGGGTACTTAAAGCCAGGGTATGAGATCATGACTTTTGTCCAAAACAGTAAGCATTAAGCATTTAAGCATTTTTTTGTTGAACACCTTTGGGCCGTGAGGGCCACGAGACGCCCAGTTTTAATACATGAGCCACGTATGGTGGCAGTAGTGTGTCACAGCTTTGACTTGACAGCTGCAAATCTGTGATGGTTAAAAATTATGGAGAAGTTCTTGATAAAGAAAGTGATGTCGCCCCCCTTCAACAGTAAAAACTGTTCATGAAAGCACCTGTTGAAGCTGTTTTGAAAATTCATTTGAACATTTTATGACGATACTTTTATTTACACTTCACTTATATCTTATACATTTTTTTATTTTATGATAATTAGACATGGTTTTATTATATGTTTTTTTTCAGAATTTTATGCAGTTTGTATCAAGAGTATTTTTTCCTTTTTTTCTTTTGTAAATTCGATAAACATGACTTGCACCTGGTTCTGCTGCTGGTTGGGCTTTTCCATGACTAATAAATATCTTTGCCATGATCACATGGTTTCATGTCATTTCACAAGGTTTCAGTTTGTTTACGTGTAAGTAGATTAAATATGGTTATTGATCACAAATGAAATCATGAGTAATGAATCAGTTCTTTTACTTGAATGGGCCCCGGGTCCATTTGTACTGGGACAGGTGGGCCCCGAGATCAAAAAGGTTAAGAACCCCTGGTCTAAAACACCTCCCCCACCTCTAAAGTTTAACTCTTGCTCACCATGGCAGGACATGTAGGCATTAGGAGGAAATCAGAGTGTGACTCCTCACAGAAAGGTCCTAGGGAACAACGGCCTCCCAAGTTCTGAACTTGGCCGCCTGATGCACCAGCATTGCTAACAGACAGTGAACATTTCATTCACCATACGTCCCTCCAGGTCTCACCATTTGCATCCGCGACTTTGCCAAAGCAAGGATTCCGTTTCACTTGAGGCAATATGGCTGCGTAATATTGAATCTGGTGAGATGACAGTGTCTGGAAGATACAGTCTTCTGAATCTCAGTGAAATGGCTTTGGACAGGAACAGTGGTTCTCGATCTCCAATTCCCCCAGGGGTGCGTTAAGTTTTTGTTCCAGCTTATCCCTCCATCTCGTCGACTCAATTGCGCTGCTCAGTGAACAGTGAAATGGACTTAGCAGCTCCTCAGCACTGTCAGGTGTGTTTGTTCTCCGAAATAAATGAACAGATGGCTCACAAACCAGCACGGGTCACGGAGGCTGGAGGTGTGTAGGTCCGCGTGCATCCACTTGCCTGAGAGAGAAATGTGTGAATTGTTGTGTGTCAATCTGCCTGCATGTGTTTTTGTATTTAGTCCGGCGGAGTTGGTAATTTGGCAGTTTGAGTCTCTGGCAAGAGGAAGCAGAGTTGCTCTGGAAGCCAAATGTGTTGCCGAGTGGCATCGCAACTATACTGCAACCAAAGCAGATAGTTTAGTTTAACTTTAAAGTCTATTAGTTGCAGAACTGAACTGAAAGATATTTGGAACTGTACTGCATTTTTTTCTCATATATTAAACCAAAGTAAATCATGAAATGGTTTAAAACTTTATTACTAAGTATTGACAAACATATAAGCCATTTCTAAGCTATTAATGGCTGTGAATAAGACACACTGAAGATGCACTTTTGAGACAAAATCCATAACTATATTTCAAAACCTTGACTGACTTGTTTGTTGAAGATATTGAAAAACATATTATGTCATCATTTTAATTCCAAAATCATTGAATTTATTATCTTTGGATTAATTTATGTTAGTTATATGCGGTTCAAACTGAAACGCAGCAAGTGTCAGGCTATTGTTTTACAGCAGAGCATGGTGTACTGGTCATTTTTGGAGGCATGATAAGACGCGGCAGAATGGGGGTGAGGTGCTCAGTGGGGGCGAGAAGCCAGGCAGATGGTAAGAAGTGAGACGCAGTATAGAACTATGTCCTTTGCTTCGCATGCAAGCGAAGAATCAAAGGGACAAGTTCATGCTCAGACACACGAGAGCCAGGTGAGTCAGGGATACTGGCCGAACACTTTATGTTAATTCAACCCACTTCATTTTGACATTACCTCCGCCTTGCCGTGCTCTTTGCTGTTTGTTCAAACCTATTGCTTCGTAAAAGTCCTTTTCTGGACTTCTGGGGCCTCTCTCTCAACATGTTGGCGCCTCGGGTGCCATACTTCTATAACATAAGTCGAACTGAACTGAAAATGCTATTCCTAGATCAGATATCCATTAGCTTGGCCGAGGAGTTTGCGCCGTCTCTCTTTCATTTCTTTTTGGTAAACACTTTTCGGCTCAGACTGTTTGTTGAGCAGCATCTAATTTTCATCTTATCACAGACATCAAACATCAGCGGAAGCCTGGGGTTTCTGCTGACGATAACAAAACCAACAAGGTGTGCAGCCGGGGAATTGGCCTCACTAAGTGTTTCCTTTCATGTCTGGATATTTCTATTCACTCAAATGTGGATTTGTACATGGTTTATTGTGTCGGGTTGATCAGACGTGACAATTAGAGGAACGTATAGATTCCCTCTCTTTTTCAGCAGCTGCATGTCAGACTTTGATTTTGTGGTTGACTTTGTTCTGAAACTTTGCGCAGATGTCGCGGCGCTGCCGGTGGGAGTGTTTGAAGCAGTGATGTCTTTTTACTGTATTTTCCATTCAAGTTTAGTTTTTTTTCAGTCACACTATTGCTTAAATATTTATTTATCCAGATCCAAAACTAAGGTAGAAAGAGAAATATGACAATATAACTGTACTTGCTGGCAGCATATACAGTGCATGAGTAACCAATAATGTCATGACGTTGATGTGCAATACTGTGATCTTCGTTCAGAACCTGGGAGAGCTGCAGGAGGCCGACCAGCGTGGTAAGCTAGTGAGTCACAAATAATCACGCTTCTGCACCCGTCGAAAGGTTCTGAATTTTATTGTATCATGAAATTGTATGTTTCAATTTTGGTGGATCCCGACTACTCTGCTTCTTAATGTCCAAGCAAAAACTGCAGAACATGACTTCATGAAACACAGCATGCAAAGGAAAATAAATGAGACCTCAGGACCAACATGGCTTGCAGCGTTTTGTTTTCCCTGTCAGGAAACTTCCTTTGAACTCTCACCCCAACTGTGATGGTCATGGATCATGGCAAACGTTTCCATTCGACACCTGCTTCTGTACTAGTTAATATCTATTGATGAGCCTGTGCTTCAGCGCGTCTAATCTTCGTGGGTCTGTAAACACTTGAGATGCGGTGGGGAATGTAAAATAGATGCATGAGAATGTGCAGCGGAACAGGGAGGACTGTTTTGACTATTTATAGTGCCTCAGTTAAGTATTTATGTTGTGTGAAATCCATTTGTGACTACAAGCTTTGTGTCCTCAGGGTGCACTTAACTTTGATTTAATATTCATACTCTCAATTAAACATTGTCGTTTTGTTCTGATATTTTCTCCACTGTGACCAATGATAACTCAATTATATTTGGTTCTGAATGAACGCCGGATGCCAGACTGTCAACTGTTTGACTTTGTCTTTGCTTTTTTTTTGAAAGGGCACTGTCACTGATGGTAACTACAGTGGTCAGGGTCAGTGTTGTGAGCTGTTCATCCTCTCTTACAAGTGAATGGCAGAAGCCTCTTTTACTTTCTGTCTCCAGTTTCATTGGATATTTTTCTTTCTTTTCATTTAGGTTTGGGAGAGTTTCTCGACACACTGACTTTACTCCTGGTTGCCTTCTGAAATACTGCTTTGTTTGTGAAGAGGAGGCTCAGAAGTTATCATTCTTCCAGACATGGAAAGGTGTAAACTGAAGTGAACAGCAAAGCTAGACAGCTCTATGAGTTATGTATATTCAGTCACAAAATAAAAAAAGTTAATTTAAACTAGTTATGAAAGACACAATAGGGAAATCAAGCAACTAATATGAAATGATTAAATTCTGAATCGCGCTGTTGAATTCATGGGGGTGTATAAAAATGGATTTATTTCTTATTACGTGCCCTTCAATATACAGTTAAGCGATTCATTTTGTTATAATTATTATTTTTTATAGGATACAATCTGTTATCGTTTATCTTGTTTACTTGTTTATCGTCATTCAAATAAATCAAAAAAGAAACGGGAAAAAAAAGACTGAATTATGAACAAATTTCCCATAAAATTACGTTAATGATAATACTTAAATTCAAGAAATATTTGCCTTAATTGCAAAAAGAAAATGTAAGAAAATTTAAATCAAGACAACTGAATAATGCCCAATGAAAACTTAAATTATATTGAAATTATATTTGAGTCATGCTGTGGAAATTTAGTACAACACATTGAAGTTTCATTAAGATGACCTTTTATGGGCAAAATAATACTCCAGCATTAAAAGTTGAAGAAAATTCTTTAAATAAAGAAATTATTTGAGCCTAAAAAAAACTGAATGAATTCATTAAGAGTGGATTTTTAGAACAATAGCTGCCATAATTAGCCGACTCTGCATGTTGACAGTGGTCTGAAGAGGAAACTCCATCAGCCGCTGCGAGACATCACCAGGCACGACCAACACTTGCCACGCTCCCATTATGATAAATAATATGGTCATTATCAGCCACCTCATTTGCACCTGAATGGGAGGAAACACAGAGGGGACGTGGGGAACGCGGCAGAAGATTCCACGCCGGCGCCATAAATCTTCCCACTTCCAAACCTCCGCCCCCATTCTCCGCTCCACATGCCCACACCTACACACCAACGTGGTCACGCACGCTTGTCTGAGGCGCGCTGGTGTGACTGGGTCTTTCAGGTTATGATAATGTTGATGCTGTTTCCTGGTTCATCTGCTCACTGAAGTGCAGAGGGTCATTCATCACCGCACTCCAAATCACGTGCCGCTTTCACCACCTCTGTTTCCCTTTCCTCTTCTAAAGCAAAAAATGTACCAATGTTTGATCTCTCAATCCTGGACTTCCCTGGAGTTGTCATTATTCTCTGGAATTAATTTCAAGCTGATGGGAAATCATCAGCGTACAGACCGCTATCATTTGCACAGATGCTTAGCTGCTCCCTCCATTTGCAGTGTCTGGCAGGCTGCTCATTTGGTGTGAAAGTGGTGAAAGTGCTGAAGGGTTGTGAGGCATTCCTCCGCATAAATCTAAATGCACGTGGTAATGTGCCAAAGATACAGACGCACCCTGGCATTTTTGTCAGCGATCCCACATCGGTATACATGCACGACCTCATTCCATCCTTTTACTCTGCTGTAAGATGCCATTTAGCAATGTGTTTAAAGTCGCTGTGATGGAGACATTGGGCCAGATTTTCTAAGATCCCAGTTTGCTCTGGGAGGGGTGCGACAGTTTGCGTCCAAATTACTAAGTCTGCATGTGCAGTCTAAAACAGGAGCCAACTGTCGGGGTATGCTACTTTGAGTCACAGATTGCTTGCTTCATAGTTTGCTTCCGGGCGCGTTCAGAGAAATACAAGCACTACCCAAGCGCAAAAATGGTCTTATTTAATGGGGCTTGGGTCATAAAAATAAAATTACTACCTGCTATGTGATTATATTTATTATATATATATATATATATATTTTTTTTTTTTTTATATTATTCTGGTAGAAATGAGTAAACTGTAGTCAGTCTTAGGTCTTAATATTTCGTAATATTTCTTTATTTCATGTGATTAACGCACTCGTGTTTTTATGGCCATCTGCTACTCTGCGTTCTGAATGACCCTCCATTCCTCCTGTAGTATGGCGATCAGGAAGCAGAGCAGAAGGGTATGTTTGGTTTTTAAGCCATTCCAGATGGTTCTTTTCTGCGATCCTTGGTGATTTTCATCTACTGTCATTGTGAACTCAGTTACCATCCTACATCGAGGATAGTGGAGCATTTACATGGTGATGACGGCAGTATCATCGGCAAAGATTCACACTCTGGACCTGGTTTGCAAAAGGTGCTGTATGAACTAACACTGGACTGAGGTGGACTGTATCATTTCTGTCTCTGTGAAACGGTGCCGGTCCATACGCTGCCGACTGTGCAGAGATTACCAACAAGACAAATGCCTGCGCAGGTGGGATCAGAGCCGACCCTTCTCATCCTGGGCATAGACTGTTCGTCCCTCTTCCCTCTGGCAGGAGGCTACGGTCCATCCAGACCAGAACCTTATGTCACAGGAACAGCTTCTTCCCCTCGGCCGTCAGACTGTTGAATATGTGATCAGCCTTTGTTGTTTTATTTTATTTTATTTTATTTTATTTTGTCAGCTCTTTATTCCAAAACACTTTCCTTACTTGGTGGGCTCCCCACTGACCATGGCAATAAATTAAATTCTGAATCTGATTCTAATTTTGTACTGAAATACTGTACAAGGGTGTTCATCCTTGTACAGTGGTCTTCATCCATCTTAGGTTTTTATATTTGATATTGTGAGACAGAACTACGCTTTCTATTTTTTAATTGGCCCACATGTAGAACAACACAAGCCTGTAAGGAAGGACACAGTTGCAGGGACCTCGATGCACTGTTATGCCAAGTTAAGTTAAAATCACTCGCAGCTTCACTTCCTCCTCAAACCATACAAGAGCACGCTTTCCGTCGTGCAGTTCTTCAGGGCAATGTTGCAGATTTAGCAAGTTTTTGAGCAGTCACTGCCTGTGAGGTTATTCTAAAGAATGCTTATGGATGGGTTCGTCCGAAAAGCAAATATTTACATGAGGAATGTATTACTGGCCACTCAACATTTACGAAATGTTCCCTTGAGTTACATTTTGAACACTAAATGTTGTATTAATTTGCGATTAAATCACCACTATGGCCGTAGTGCCTTTAAAAATCTATTGACAGCACTAATATCTATGTTTGACACCACATGGCTCAAGTATAATTCAACACACCCGATTGACTTGTCTTCCAGCTTGTGAGTCCACTGTCATCACGGGGTTTCTAGCTAGGATTTATTAGTCAAGGCACAATGATGTCTGTCGACCATGAGGGGAGCTATTCCCATTCTCGTGAGCAGCATCAGACAAGAGTCAATGACAGCGCTCTTCTCATTCAGCTGAACCACCAGGGAAAACACCCTTTTTTATGGAGACCAGCATGATGGCAGTGTGATTCAGGCACTACAGAGGCCCTCATCAGAGAGTCAGGGTATCCTGCTAAAAAGAAAAAACTGGCTCATGATTTCAGTTAAGGCCATTCCCCTCATGCCCAGACGCCCCTCTAAGTAAGAGCCTGGTTATCACATGGCATTAAAAAGTGGATGCCAGGCAATCGTCCATCCTCACCATAACATGTCTCTGAGAAAGGACCTGCATGCATCCTTTAGCACAGACAGACAGTTTTAGTGTTTGATCATGCACACCAGACACAGTCAATTCGACACTCCATGAAGTACTTTATTGATACAAAAATACTGTTTTTTTTTGTTGTTTTTTTTATAAAAGTAGTCTTTTGATTTCCTGCAAGACCCTATGCAAATAAAAAGTGTCGCGTTAAATCTGCACCAACTCTAGCTTGGTCAGCAACATGATTTCCACGGAATCCGAGGGTGTGATGTAAGTGTGTCCATGACGTAATATTTTCTTTGACAGCTACTTCATCGCCAGTGATGAAGTGCAAATTATTAATTTGAGGAGGAGCTATCATTCCAAGATTTCATGTCATCCCTCAGGGGAACCGTAACCACAGCAGTGACCTTTTTTTATTTATTTTATTTATTTATTTTCATTTTCTCTGTGTACGATATGTCTAATAGTTTTGGATTCTCGCTGTTACAGGTTTTGTCCCGTGTAAAACCTTCAGATGCTGGTAGCTGTGCCTCTGACAAGAGGATTATTTGGGGCCATTGTTCTCCCCTATGACAACTCAGATGAAATAATCTTGCATAATCCTGTCACCTCGACCTCAGCGTTCCGACTGATCCCAAGAATAGTGTTTATTTTGCTACCCTGAAAGATGACACGTGATCAATGTATTGACGTCTCAATCGAAACTCAAGCGCCTTGTTTTTTTCACTGTTCTGCCTGGATGCTTAGGTGAAGTTCACTTTATAATCTTCATTTCTATGAATAAACAACTGTTCTAACATCCAGCACTAGAGAGAAGCTTCACGTTTTCAGGGAGCTGCTTTGTAAAAACCAGTGTTCAGCTGTAGTCCATTAGCTGTGAGCTTACGAGCATGAAACACTTCAAACTCATTCATCAGCGCGCTGACAGGGCAACCTACTGCAAACAGATGCAGTCATGCCGTGATTCTCCTGTTAGCCCCCTGCTACTCTCAACTCCTGACCTCAGCGTCCACCTGCACTCACACTCTTTCATCGTGTCGCACATGTTTATGACTCACATGCACCACGCCAAAACCAGCCCTCTTTTATTGCCGTAGCCCATTCACCTCCCACAACTGCAACCTCTTTATTCTTAATACCATTTAAAGGGGAAACAAATTCTTAAAAAGTTCATGGATTTTCTATCAAATTAAAAAGACTTGTAGTCATAGCGTAGCCAGAAGTAACACACCCTGAAGTCTAGGCACATTCTTAAGAGCCTTATCACCTTTGACCTGCCGACCCCAGTTAACTAACTAACCTCTTGTTATTTCCCTAGTTCATTGCAGTTCTTTGTGTGGGCCCCGCGTGAAAAGGCCCAGTCATGCAGCACTGGCCGCCTCAGGGCAACTTCAACTTCCAGCCCATCAACACAACCATACATCTTTTTGAGCTGGACTGATTCGCCTATAAACAGAGTGACTGAGTCACTTGTTCACTTGAGGTTTGAACTTCTAACCTCCTCCTTTCTTCTGATGGTTTCCTGGCATCCCTTGTCCTGCTGATGGACTTTTTATGTTTGACGGTAATCAAGAAGAGCACTTACGAATGAGGGTAATGGAGGTGAACCTTGTTATTTACATGCAATCACAAGTCGGGAAATGAAAACATATAGCGTAGTATTAAACACAGTATTTCGACTATCCAGCGCTCATATGTTCCCTGTTTGAATAGCAACATGTGTTTCGAATACGGAGCATCCTTCAACAGTCCGACTGGACCTTTAAAAGTCTTTCATCATGGCTCGGCCTAAAATTAGTAATGCACACTTGGTCAAATGTGAACTGAGTCTGAACTTTGTGCTGTGCTGCATTAAGCAGTGATCAGATTTCTGACTGGCTTCCAGAAGATCTGCAAATACATAATTAACCACTCAGCGACTCCATCAGTCTGTGAGAGCGGAAATGTAAATACAGGTTTAATTTCATCCAGGACTTGAAAATAACATTGCTCTGTGGCGAGTGTCTGCGTCTTGTCCATTTCAAGTCAGATTGTGTTCTGTATTTGTGGGTTAAATTTGATTTGCCTGAATTCATATTTTCTGTTGTTGTGTCCCCGAGCAAGGCACCTAACCCTGGTTTGGTTCAGATGGCGTCGCAGTGAGTGGGTGACTTTGTAAGAGCTATTTACCGTTTTACCATTCGTCTGATCTGGACAAGGAAGTGATCTGCCAAAACACAATGCTCTTGCTGAACTTGATTTACATCAAGCGCAGCCAGTTGATGTGACTTGGACTGTGGTTGCCTCCGAGAAGAATCCTTGGTGTGGAGTCCGGGTCATGTCTTGCTGACTCTTGGTGGTCCTGGTAACATCATGTACCCCCCGGAATGAGGAGGAGTGAAACATGAGTCTGTGTCCTGAGGTGGAGGAGAAACTTTGACAAAGGCATCCTTGGCCTATGACCTTCTGTAAGCTGACTCTCGGTCCAGTGTAGAAACACATGCAGGAACGGACAGGCAAATTCGGAGTTTTACATAGACAATGGAGTGTCAACAACTGTTGGAACGACTGGCTCATGGCAAAAAGGACTGGCACTCCAACCCAAGATGTGTAGTAACCACAACGCCAACTGACAAAGCAATATTAATAGCAAACCCAAGTTTTTTTTTTAATTTATTTTTGTTTGAAGAACTCCACAATGCTTCATTCAAAGCCATCCTATACTCCACATTTTCATCAATATCTTGCAATTTCTATACATGAAAACCTTTTAAAGTTATTTTCCAGACAGGCAGATACTTTCCAACAAAAACACTGTTCTCATTGGTCTGTGTCGTTCCGACAAGATCACCGCACAAACACTTCTAGCAATGACCGACTAGAGCTTCACATATCTAGGCAGTGTTTTACTTCTAGCGTCATTATGGACACCCATGAAACTGGCTCTATCTTCTGGCAGTGTCTGTATAGATCATTTTGCTTAGTTAGTTAAAAAAAAAAGACAGATAATTGAAGTCATGCTCTGGGAGCACAGTGGGGATTGTGCTTAGTGCTGCAGCCTCGCAGCAAGAAGGTCTTAGGTCAGGGTGTCCCTCTTGCCCAGTGTGAGAGAAGGAGATGAGAAACTATACCGCAAAAGTGAATTTACCTACAGAAGATCAATCAATATAATGATGTTTTTTGCATCATGCTGTTACTTGAGTTCTCTCACTGCTCTGTGAAGTTCAAGAGGAAAGGAACGTCAAGACCACATAGAGTGCACTACTCTTTACACGGCCCCTGTTTCTTAGCGCATCATGTGATATATGTTGTGGTACATCTTTTAATCGCCTTATGTACATGTAAGGCATGTCATTTTAAAGTTTAATGTCGAAGTGCTCTCTATAGTTGAAAGGATCAAGTTAACATGGCTCATGTTTTAAATAATGGATGAAGCTCATGTGTGTTGGGAGCTGCAGACAGCTAACACATCTACAAGCCGGCTTTGTATTTTGACTTAATAAGCCATGTTTTCTCTCTGGAGTGAAACTTAAGTAGAATGGCTGATGTGCACAAAACCGTTTGCTGAAGATAAAAAAATGAATCATCAGGAAAATGCCTTTAAAAAGGATGTGGTATGGTCACGTGGTGCCGTAGTCTCGCACAGATACAGTATCAAGTAACAAGAACTCAGCTCTATTTTCAAATTTGAATTATTCATTTTGTTCAAGTGTTTTTTATATATATTCAGCCAGCTGCAACACTTGTTGACTGCGCCGTACGAAGCTCTCATAGTTGAGCTTCAGCCCCAACCCCCCAGCCCCCCCTCAAATAAAAAGAAGCGGCTCTCTCCACTCTCATGCCATCTCTCCTTCGAACACACAGCCAGTGTGTCTCACTCCTGAGACCTTTGCGGCCCCGGCTCTGTAACTACTGCTCCGGTTCCCACAAGTTCAAGCTCAGCTCATTTCAGAAAGAAGTTCTTGTGAGAGGAGCGGACCCGAGATAAAAGTTAATTAGGACTCTGGCTGCGGAGGATCGGCCGTGGAGGGGACAAAATAATAGACTTGGTGTCAAAGGAGTTACTTGACATTCTGGACTTTCTTCCTCATCTGGCTGGCAACATGGCAGACAGACATTCTTCATCTGGGCACCCCGCACTGCTGTTGGCATACCTCATTAAAGCGCAACGTAGCAGGAGTGCAGCCGCCGCCACCGCCGCTGGTTTCCAACATGGCGATAATGATGCAATTTATTGTTGGCTAAAAGAACAAATACTTCTCACAATGGAACACTTCCCTGGAGAAGAGAAAGACTATACCAATCCCAAAGGTTATTACAGCATATTAAGACTAGCATGTAAGAAATTGGTGGAATTGCAAAACACTGATGTTGTGGACAGAAAGTTAGAAGTCACATCTTGAATAAAGAATGTCACTTTAAGAGTTGTATGAAATGTAAGTCAAATGCATGTTATAGACACATTTATTTACTCTGTATAAACATGTTAGCATAAACATTTTGAGACCATTTTTGGGAGTGCTATTCCCTCTACAATAGAAGTAACGTCCGACCAGGATCGGTTCCGACCAGGATCGGTTCCGACCAACCGTTCGTAAGTCAGATTGGACGTAACTGAAATGCCATTCAAAATGGCCGACGCGAGGGTTATAGGTGCTACTGTAGTGGTAGATGGCTGTGTGAGAGTGAGATGCTGGGATACTGTGCTGCCGTAACTGTTGTACACGTTGCCGGGCTGCTACGTTCTGTGTTGCCACATTGAATAAAAAAAAAAAAAAAAGCATCGCCTGGCCGTGATCGTAAGTACAGGTGGACGTAAGTCAAGCAGCTCGTAAGTCGGATGTTACTTGTGATAGAAACAAAAGCTTACTTTTTTATTATTATTATTATTTTTTAGTTTGTTATCATTATTTTTTGATATATATATATTTTTTGAGGCAAAGAAGGAGGCTGCAGCTAGTGGTTACTAACCACAATATTTTAGCTGAATCTAGAAGACTAAAACTCAAATAAATAGTTTATAAGTTGTAGCTCACAAGGCCAGTTCTTCCAGTGCAGTGGTGGAACTGAAGAGGGAAATTATGGATGCAAAACAGGCAGGAGGAGATGAGTATGAAATGAATGAATGGACAAATGCCAGAGACGGAGGTAGGGATGAAAGTGCCACTCATTGGGGAAAGAAGAGTTATGTGCTCCGGCGGAAGGAGTGATGATCGGAGAGAGACAGACAGCAGAGAAAGCGGATAAAAAGGTGGGAGAGACTATAAACCTCCAGATGGAAAAAATGTTGGATCCAATTTTATCTTCAGTTCTGCCAAAGTAGGGAATGGAATCTCCAAATGAAATAAGCCTGTAAGCTGTTCTCTATCATTGTTGGCTTGGGAGAAGCTTAATGATTTTATTCTTCACTTCTCCACTGTGTGTGATTGGAGGGACGATAGACAGTGTGTTTGTGTGTGCGTTTGCATGCCGCCCGGAAATAACTGTAATTCTTTAGTGCTTACGTCAGTGATGGGACCAACGTTTACGGTCTTGGGCAGGGGTCTCAAACTGATCCACAAAGGGGCCGCAGTGGGTTCGGGTTTTTGTTCCAACCAAACAAGAACACGCAGTTGAAGCGATCGGGTGCGGCCGAAACAAACAGCACCAGACTCAAAAATAAACGGAATACATTCTTCAGACCCCTGACTGATGAAAAGGCGACTGGTCTTTGAGGACCAGGACTCTTTGAGGACCAATTTGAGACCCCAAGACTCGAAGGGAAGTATGGGTAGAGACAGGATAGTACCACTGGGCAGGAAGGATCTCAACCTAGCAATTATAACTATAACATATATAAAAAAATGGAGAATTTCTAGGATGTCTTCAGAATCAGAGTTACTTTATTTATCCGAGGGGGGATTTCTTTTTGCTACAAAAACTCCTACGATAAAAGATGAATAAAGAAAGGAAGAGAATACAATATGTCTACTGAAAGTCACTTGTTGCTACTCTATAACTGTTATATTCCGCTAAGTATACAATATGGCCACTGTTTTACAATGAAAGCGGAACAATAGGGACTTAAAAAATGGATGTTTCAGAGAAAACCACTAAAATTACACAGTATTTACTGGATGGCGTGACGAGCAGAATGAGGACGACAGACGGAGCACATGAAGACAGAGGGGAAGTTAACTTGAAAGAAAAGGGCGATGAAGAAGTGTCTGGGCTAAACCAGATCAATGTGTGGTCGATTGGTGTAAAATACGCCTTTGGGGATGTCATCTGAAAGACAAAGACAGAGGAATGTGGTATTTCTCAGAAGCTGGAGCAAATAAATGGTCAACAGAACAAAGAGGTGCCACTCAGACAACCAGACAAAAGCGAACCCGACATTATAAAAATAAGCAGTAAATAACAGCGTTGACAAGCACAAAGAGGCAGGGAGGAGGAGACAGGACGTATCTTGTACAGCACAGATACAGTAAGCAGCCAGCCATAATATCAGTTGTCAGCCACCCAGAAAAACATTATCCCATCTCCCTGAATGTAGCAGCCCTTCCCCGGCCAGTGTTTTAGATATTCTAATGCACTGCCCTGCACTGGCTGCCTGTATTAATAGTGATGCTCAGCTGCGATGGTACGATATGAATGAAAGCGATGCTTGGCTTTTCCCTCCGGTTTCGGATAAGAAAGACAGAATCCATCTGGAAGATAACATTACACAGCATCTCGCTCAAGTTTGTTCCCCCCACAAGCTTGAATAAAGCTATGCATATAAATGAGATGTGTGTACATTTCCTATACAATACGGCATAATCCCTGCACATAACAAACAGGTTACTGACTGTGAATCAACTTTATTTCTGTCTCAGTCACTGCCCATATGCTCGTCTGTTTATTTCCTGTTCTCTTATCAGGTCCTCGCTGGCTTTCTTATCAAAAGAGCCTCTGCATTTTGTTTAGTAGCAGGATTGGAATGCGTAGTTGTGGACTCCATTCCGTCTTCCTTTACCCAGCTGCGGCCATGACTGTGACTTGAAAAGTTAGGAAGCGGTTAAATGAAAAGGTCACACTCCCGGATCATCGTGCTGCCCTTTCTGTTAAAACAAAGATCATTTCAATTACTGCTCCATGTCATCCAGAAAACACTTGATTTCATTACGCATTCATTCATTACTGCATTCTGAAACCGTATTTTCTGTTGCAAGAATGTGCTTCCGAGTCTGTCAGCCATGTTCCTTGCATCATCAGGGTGAGAGGATCAATAATAAATAACATTCTTTCAAAGCAAATCGGGCTAAATGTTCTCCAACTGGGAATAGTTGATGGTAGTTAATAGACATTTCTGCATTGTTGCTGGTTCGCGCCTGAAACTTCGTGGTCTATCGATCAATCTGTTGTTGAGATGCTTCAGCATTTGTCCTCGTACAATTTGGAACGGTGGTCTCAGTTTTGAATAAGGTGACCTTCACCCTAGTTGTATCACTCATGTAAACCACTGTGGCCACAGTTGGAGGTCTTAGTGTGGAATAAACTGGGCCACAGTTGTCACGGGTCAAGACGTGGGTGGGACCCAAGTCCAGTGATGAAAGGGTCAGGAGCGAGTCAAAATACAATATTTTAATGTTTAACAACAATAAAACCACAACAGAAAGCATCACTGAACCGGGAGAATCAAAGCAAAGTCAGAATGGCCAAAAAGAGTCACCAAACTGGCAGAAGTCCATAAACATGAATAATAGTCCAACAGAAAGCATCACCGAACCGGGAGAATCAAACCAATTTAAATCTGGAAACAGAGAGACAAAAGCACAATGAACAGAGATAGTCAGTCACAAAAGAAACCAGGAAACACACGGAAACAGAGGAAGGAACTAAACTCTAACTCAGGCAACCAGGGTTTCAGAGAGAGTTGTCAACAATGAACAAACTAGAGCACAGAGAGAGAAAAAACAAGGAGAACCAATTTACCACAGGGAACAAAAGGAGTCGATCCGGCACATGTTGCAGGAGTCCAGGTGTCTTTATACACAGGTGATTAAAGGGTGATTGGCTCCAGCCGTGTGCCACAGGAACAGGAAGGAAGACGGGAGAAACAAAACATGACTCAAGGGACAAAATAAAAGCAGAATCATGACAACAGTATCTGAGCAGAGATGAGGTCCAGAAGCAACCAGACAGAAAGCCCTCCTCACTCTAGGAATATTGTATCAAGCTATGACCCACTGGCTAAGCAACCCAAAGGTATATGAAGGTTCATATGCCAAAAAGCCAGTGTCTAGAATATAGAACCTCCCACACAATCCCACAAAGAACAAGGTCAAGTCCCTTGAAGCCTCCAGAGTCCTAGCCCACAGTCCCACAACCGAGGCAAAGGACACACAGCTCCTGAGTTTGCGGAGAATGCATCAAAGTGTTGATTGTCTGTCAATTGATTTTAGGGCATTTGTAGTTGAGTTATAATGGGGTGGCATTATGCAACAATAATTTGGTGACAGAAACCACCACAAAGATGTGCACCAGCTCAGGAAAGTCAGAGGAACCGTTATCTGGTGCAGCGATCGGTATCATCTTCCGCCCTGTGCTGGACTATCTCTCACCCCAGTCAGTGTGTGCAAGCAATCTGGCAATAGACCTCTATGACCCTTTTTTTTTCAAGCCAATTCAGACAAAAAAATTCTCATCTTATTGATCTGTGTTTTGGGGTTAAATGCTACAAAGAAAGTGGCATTATGGTTTAAAAGCCAATGCCTACTTTCTGGACCTGATCTGCAGTACGTTTGCAGTCTCCTTCTAGAAAGGATGTACGCTACCTCGTCTTTACTTTTCCGAAATATTGAACACTGCTTTGCAGATATGTCAACCATGGCTTGATTCTGGAACCATTTTGTTGGGATTTTAATGGTAACAAACTCTATCACTGCTGACACTGGGACAGAATATGAGCAGCCTCGGGATGATGAGTCTGATCAATACATTTGTAGGAAAGAAAAAAGTGTCTTATTGGCTTCACAGCAAAGTGTTGCATTCATTTATTCAGATAAATGAGACAAAATAATTTGAATAAACACCGTAGCAAGGATGAGGCGAAGCACCCCGAAGAAGGGAAAGATGAAAACCTCGCGACATCCAGTAACAGCAAATGTTTGGCAATAACGCCGCACACTGAATTTTAATATATATATATTTGTGTGTGTGTGTGTGTGTGTGTGTGTGTGTGCGGTGGTGCATGCAGCATTTGGCGGTGGCGAATGAGAAAAATAGCAAACTGAGTGTGCTCACACTGCCTACCTGCAAACACCCACTCACCATCTGCTCCTGTGTTGTCCTTCATAAATGTGCCTGTGCCCAAAATGTATACACAGTTGGATGCGGTGTACGGCATTTAAGTGGGCCTGACATTTCTAATCCTTCTGGGGAATTCAAAACAAAGCCTTCATAGCATGGCGGCGTGGAGGAAATGTATACATGATAATCATCTTTTGCGATGGAATAAGAGCTTGGCTGTTATATCTGCACGTTAAAATTTAAGTTGGTCTCAACAAATAACTTCTGCAACTTTTAAACTCGAAAACTAAATGTATTATTATATTTCCATTATCATTTTGTTTAGCATTTTTTTGTTATGCACAGATACCTTTCTAAATGCACCATGGTACATTATTATTATTATTTTTTGCCTTTGACCAACAGGTTGTGGTTCTGTTCATTGATCCTATACAGCCTTAGATACATGGATTTTTTTTTTGTGTAGTGTATAAAAATAATGAATAATATGAGGTGTGTCTGCATGTCTGTGTGAATAAGGGAATAAAACATAAGATTGCTGCTTATTATTGAATTTTGTGAATCTTTTTTTTTGTTAATACGGAACACATACAATGCAATGTAAGGTTGTGTCACTTAAACATTTTGATCCAGAATCGATCAAAATGATCATCAATACGTTTTGTTGTTTGAACACGTAAAAGTTGCGCTGTACATTGCAGTTGCTTGGGACTATCCTGTGCTCCACGGTGCCGCATTTTGTCAAGCTATGTTCAAATATTTGAGGCACAGAGAAAAGCGATCAATTTCTACAGCACACAGGTTTAGATTTACAGAGTATTTTATTGAAAGAACTATACTGCAGTGCCCCACTGGGATCTAATACCATTTTGGAAGCCCCTGAAATGAGCATAATGTGGGCCTTTAAAGTTACATCTTAGATAAAGAGAGGATTATAGATCCATTGTACACATTGTTCTGAACAGCACAGACGTGGCGTAGTCTTACATGAATATGAAGGATCGTATAAGCTCATAAACATATGCTTCTCTGTAGGCTTGTCTGTTTAAAAATGCATGCGACATCTGGCCCCTGACCCACACTTAACAAACTTGCTCGAGGGAACGTTACACAACCGTTGGCCCTCAACAAACATCCTTGATTCTGTTGTTGCAGGCAGAAGTTTGAATCCCCATTGCCATTACTTGCTATTTAGAGTGGCATTGATCTGGTGTCATCCTGAGGGTGCGGGAGTTTGTTATAGACGGAACATATGCATAGATTCACCCCGACGGCATTCTGTCAGTCACGACCAGCTCAGGAAGCACAGACGGTGAAGACACTCCAGTTGTGAAATAATATCTGAACTTCTGCTGAAATTCTGCCTTAAATACATAAATAACTACGCTTTGGTCGGTGAATCCTGTCCCTCACAATACATTCCCCACGATGTGCTAGAAGTGATATATTTTATTCAGCGGAACATATATTTAGATTTTTGGATTGTTTGCATAAGGCATTTCTGGCGTACACAAACAAATGACTCTTGGAACAAAGTAGTTCGCTCATCTCGCCGCTGACAACAGGACAGCAACTCAAATAAGCTCAATTACTCACCGATATGTTCATGTCTTGCGATGTCAAGTTAAAACTCCAAGTTAATCTCATGCTGCCAGGAAGCAGTGGAGCCATGCAACAAAAGTCTAAGTTAATTAAAGAAGAGATCACATTTACAACAGTGAACAAGATAATGACTCTGTGGCAACACTAAATGGTAAGAAAAGAAAAAAAAAACAGGTTTTCTATGTGAACAGAGGAGATAAAATTGTCAACATTTAAAGGCGTTTAGAAGACAGATCTGTGAAAGAGCATGCAAAAATGTGAAATATACAATGATACAAGCTATACGTGGAGGTGTCTTTGGTCAGTGACCAGAGCACTGACCAAATAACATCATGGTCAGAATAACCTAAGAATTTCACTCATTTTTTTGGCCAAACATTTTCTTTTGTCAACATGAAACCATCAGGTTTCATGTTTTCACATGAGGGACTGGCTTCTTCTGTGACAGAATCTCATACGTGTGTTGTTCATCACCGGCATCTGATCCTACTCAAAGTTCTTCTGTGCTACAGCTGCGATGTAATCTCTCCATCCAGTGATGGACCTGCCCAGTGGACCTGTTCCAACTGAAAAACCTCCAAAGGAAGATTCGACACAGGGCATTAGTGTAGATAGTTCTTTCATGGCGAGGAAAGACGGCCTCTCGGGGCACTCCACCTTCTACATGGCTCTCTAACATCAATGGGCGACTCCTCCTTTTTGCGACTCAGTAGAAAAAAACTCACCAATCTTTGAACCAGGAATCAGTGTTGTGGTCAGTGTTCACGTGCGCAGACATGTCATTCCAAAATAGATCTTAATAAAATAACTAAATAATTGCATTTGAAGTCAAGCTTATGGCCTGGATGCAGCTGCTATCATAGTAGAATTTGTGACACCTGCTAAATGGTGTGTAAAAATCAGTGTGACACAAAGATGCTTTCTGACTCACCACTCCACTGGCTGCACAACAAATCTCGTCGCTGGATTTACTTGGTGCCTTATCTCTCTCACACAATGAAGATTCGAGGACAGCCACCAGCTGTCAGCAGCACCTCCCATGTAGATGCTGAAGCTTTCAGCTGCTTGCTCTGCTCTTATGGTTTCTCCTGTCGAGCAGAAGTCAGCATAATTGGCTGAGACAAGCAGTGTGGTGGCTGTGCTCGCTTTTCTCCTGGTTATTTCATCAGTCAGGGTTGGCCAGCAGGCCACGAGGAGTCATGTTCTTTTTAATGGGATTTTGATTTTTTTGTATTTTGAAAAGATCAACCTCGCTCAACTCCATCAATCAATATTCCGATTTTTAGCATTTCCTCAACTAAAAAAGAAGGGGAAAAAATGGGCGGTACACAATGGCCCACACAGTCCACATTTATACATCACTTTCAGTCTGAGGAAACTTCGGGAACAATCCGTTTTCAGCAGTCTTCGAAGATGGTGCAACACCATTGGAAGGATACAGAATTACATAGTGGCTATTACTGTAAAATGAATTCATGAATGGAGTTGACACTGTCATCTTAGATAACCAGCAGTGATGGAGGTGGTGTTAAAAGGTGAGATAAAAGGTCAAACAATTGTTCTCCAAGTGGGAGCACTGTTGTGTGGGATCTCTTTGAATGAGTTTTCAACCTCCATACCTCTAAGGAATGTTTAGATGCAGTAGGTTTCCATGCCTCACTGTTCAGCTCTAGATATTTTCCAGCAGAGTTCCTACCTATCGTTGAACAAAACCACCAGCTGGGGGCGTGTATTTGAATGGTGCATGGGCATGTGACCTGGTCAGATATGCATTTTGAATGCATCTTTGCGAGGCCGACTGTGTTCCGTATTTGCGTGCGTGATCCATATGTTGAATTAAAACTGGATGCTCTGGTTGCAACTGTAATCGTAAGCGTTCCTGGAGAGATACTGAGATAAGCAGGCATGTGTTTCACTGACTCACCCTCAGATTGAAAGTGCAAACTTGCTAACAGACTTTCATGATGTAAGCAAATGTAATCATATGGTCGTGTCATTGATGTGGGCGCTGCTGCTATTCCACTTCCTCTGCTCATCTGAGGAGCGTGTCATTTCCTCCGTCGAGGACGTTTTGTGATTGTTAGCAAAATAACTCAACGGCCGATAGACAGATTCAGTGACATTTTTGGGGTATGTTGGCAATTGGGCAAGAAAGAGATTTTGGAGAACATTTTGGTGGTGTTCCAAAATACCATCTGGAGCCATGAATCTTTTAAATGTATGTCACTCCCTGTGTTTGTACTCTGCAGCTCGAGCTCACACAACACTTCTTCACCCTCACTGTGTTCACGTGGACCACTGTAATGAAAATGCCTAATGTAAACATGTCTGTCCAGCTGAAATTTCCTGATTGGCCTTGTTCTGAATGAAATTTTGTTCGGATTCAGAGGGGCACTGAATGTTGATCGGGTCAGCTCCCATGTGCACATGTTCAACTTGACATAAGCCGTATATTCATTCATGAACTCAACAACTGATGCGGTTTGTGGGTTGATTTCAAAATATTGTAAAACAAATATATTAAATGAACTATAGGCAACAATCACTAAACAAGTGTAGTATACCTTTCTGAGATGTTGTTGCTAGCTGACTGATGGTGGTTTGTTTACAAATGGATCGAGGAAGTGTTGTGACAGAAGAGTATATTCTGTTGTTGTTTAGTTTTTACTCACAGTTTCACAGTCACGTATACCTCAGTTTTAGCGATGCTTTACGTCACTTAATGCTTACTGCTGTTATGGTTGGTGTCCTATTGAGGACAACAATGATATTTACTGTATAGTTCTAGAAAAAGTATAGTATTATAAAGGCAAAAAATGTGGCTTAAAAATAATGGTAGATGCCTGTTCTCTTCTTTTCATTATCACTGCCAGTTGATGACATTTGAAACTGTAAATAAAAAACCTGTTTATTAAGATTCCTGAGTGAGTTGTACTAGAAAATAAAAATTAAATCATAAGTTTACCAATTCTCATGTGTTCTGCAGCGCAGTCTTCTCCTGTGTTTGGTATGTCCACCGTATGAACTGCTCTCAACTAAGGCTACTTCCGTTTCTTAAGCTCACATTGCCACCTTTTTTCTCAAAAAAAAAAAAAAGAAGTGACAGGTTAAGACTTTCCCAGGTTGGTTGCTGACACATTAGCTCATTTTAGTGCGCAATAGTTGCCTGTGGTTTCTTGAACACCCTGCTCACCACCTGACGTGTGCTCTGGAATTCCCCTCACATCTATCGATGCATTAAGCCCCTGACATAAGATATATTTGCTGATATATTATTGTATATAACAAAGATTTATTGCTTATTTTCGAGGGTGTTTAGATGCAGGCAGACCTACAGGCATGGGCAGATGTGATTTGACGTTTTTTTTTTTTTCTTTTCTCAGGTGCAATATTTACTATGACCCGTAAAAGGAAGCAAGACATTGTTCTGCTACAGGCTTCCATTATTGATGGCAGCATTCAGGCACGTTTATGAGCTGCACTGTACGTGTCAGTAATTCACTTTGCTCTGAGATGTGCCAAGTGACGAAGGAAGAAAACAGAGGCTGAAGCCGCTTTAGAGAGGTGCATACAAAATTGTCAAATTGGATAGGAAGAGTGTCAGAGACGTGAAGACGCGAGGGAGCAAAGGTAATATTCATCAGTAACTGTAACCCCGGTGTTTTTTCGTCTGCCGTTGCTCCCACCGATCATGTTACTGTGCCAATCAATAATGTATGGCTGACACTCCTGAGCAAGGAACGGCCCGGCTCTGAATGAAAGATGAGGGTGAGAATGGGAGGCAGAGACGAGCGGAATTGACAGCAGGTGTTTGTGAGTAAGTGTGGATACAGTCGGGGGTTCAGGGTGTTCATTTAAGTTGGTGGGAGGGGCGTAAAATTGACTAAATTAATACACTTATCACACTTCAAAGAAGCGCTCTGTGGTGGAGTTGAGGAAATTCCACCAGCTAAACATTTGGAATGTGGAAATCCACCCCTGAATTTGACATCTAATGCAGGTGTGTTTCTGCAACACAGTAGTCTGTGTCTAACTCCGTCACGCAATAAAGTCTAGTTTCCAGATTAGTTGTTGACAATTCATAACTAGAAAACAGCTTAAATAAACAGCAAACTGGGACGTGTTCAAGGGTCACTGCTAACACAATCTTCATTCATTTTCAAATTCATATTGCATATACATTGCATAGATGGGTGTCTGGTTTACCAGCAGGCTTTTAGCCAGGATTTTGAAACAGGGCGTCCAAAACCCCGCCCCAACCCATAACCCCGCCCCTATCTCCGCCCCCTCCCGACACACCATGTCAACGACTGACAACTAACAACTTGCTTGGAAAAGCAGCTGTCTTTGTACCACAATAACTTGATAAACAACAAATAAGCATCTGAGTCAAATAACAAACGTTAACTCACATGAACTCAGTAGCTGTTGCCACAGTAACATTTTGAGATACAGGGGTGCTCTGGGCAATTGTTTTACTTGGCTGACCCTGATTAGTTAAAATAATAATAATAGTAAAAAAAACATTTTTAAAATGATTGTTTCCCTCACTACAAGTCATTGTGTGTACAGCCTTGTGTCTACATCTTTTTTCCATATATTCATGCAAGAAAAGCCTGCAGTTGCATCAGCTGTGATGGTTTCCTAAACTTTCACAACCACAACATTCATTCATTCATTCAAACAATACATATATATAGACTTGTCGCATCATTAAATAAATAGAACTACTCGGTTTTTGATCCCTGTTAAGCTATTTTGCTCTCATTCTGAAAGGGCTGTGTGTTCGTCCTCTTGCCGCTGGGATGCGGGGAGTGGAGCGTCAAATATTCCTCCGATTAGAAAGCAATGAGTTAGTTTTGTGAACGACTCATTTTGGAACTCATCTGCGCTTTCCTCCTGTCATCAGCGTCAGACGAATAGCAGCGCACTTCCATGCCGCGAGTGTCGCGACTCGAGAGATCTCCGCAAGATTACGGCAGTAAACAAATATGGCGACGGCGATGGCCAAAATACGGTTGCGAAAGGTTTGAGAATCTGCAAATTTGGATCATATTCGGCGAAATTACCGGGCGGAAACACGATTTAATGTAAACCAGTGAGATGACAGGAGGAGTTGGGCATTATACAGGCACTAATAATACATGTAGGGCGTCCTGCTGAAGAAACAGGGCGTCCGATTTTGAGTGCTGCAGGGTGTCCATTTTTTCACTTTTTGCTGTTTAGATGCCCTCTAGCTAGAAGCCTGCTCCCCAGCTGTGAAGCAACAGGAACACAAACAAGTTGACAGGCATGATAGCGCTGCTAGTTCCCAGCGCTACAGCAACTTCTGCGCACCAGCAGAGTGCTCACTGTCTTGTCCACCACTTCTACGGTGCGACAGTTGTTTTTCTTTTAGTCATGGGAAACAATGTTCATGAAGCTATAGCTGGACAAACTGCTCTCCCTGAAAAGAAGAAAAGAAGAGCAGTGTGTTGATGTTGTGGGTGATAATATTGATTTACTGAACAGCAAATACACACAAGACAAGGCAACTCATTTAGCGTTTCCAAGGCCGAACTTGAAACGGAAACTTGTGAGGAAACCAGTGGCAGCGCTTATGAAGTTATGCTTTGAAAAACTCAGGGAACTAATTGCAGAACTAGAAGAGAAAGCGCTATCTTGGTGGCATCAAAGCGCAGCCTACGCACGCCCCCCCACACACACGCTGGTGTCTTGTTGTCATACCTGAGCTGCTTTTAGCTCCTAGCCCACAGCACAACACCTTCCCAGAGATAAGCGCCACAACTTCACACACGGTGAGGAGAGTCATTTGGTGTTTGTTTAGCTGTTTACGCACACCATGACACATCAGCTTTGAAACATGGGAACCCTGAAGCTATGCTGAAAATATTCCTCTGGACTCTAATGAGTGCTTCAGTGATCAAGTTAAGTGAGTCACGGCGTTTAGTCGATGCCAGGCGGAATTCCTGCCTATCATTGTATAGTTATCCTAGATTATACAGTATATGTATTGTCTTTAAATCATAAAAATAATTGCACATCCTGTTATTAGGTTTCTATAATAGCATATTCTACATGGATGTAATTTATTTCCCTCCCGTGGCTCAGCTTTATATTTATTTCTCACATGATATTAGAGGTTACTTCTTTGATAAATTGCTTGGCCTCACCCAAATTTGTAATGGGCTCACTGGAAAAGTATTTGCTCGGATGATGAGGCTGGAGGGGGGGAGGCAGGGAAATAAATTTTTGTGTCCATGTTCACTTTTATTATTGTGCTCAAGCGCTTGTGCATGAGTCAGGGTGCAGGCGGGTGAATAAATTACTTTTCCTTCACCCACTCTTGTAATCCTGCTCCTCATTGATCGAGGAGGGGAGAGCAGGATGAACGGATGAATGAATAATACGCCGAGCTCATTCTTTATGCTCTCTTAGCACCTCAAGCTTATTACTCCGCGTATTGTTAGAAAAGTCCGTGAAAGTTATTTTTCATTGTCTGCCCTGAAATAATTAATGCCTTTTTGTAATGAGTTTGAAAAGTTTATTCAAGACCTCCAACTTTTTAACTCTAATGCTCCTTATTATAGCCAACATACAGTAGTGCTCACAGTTCTTCTTCCGAAGATGGATTTCATTGTCACTCATGCTTATTGTACTGTATGGGACACTATGTATATATATATATATATATACATATATATAATATAAAACCCAGTCCTCCATTCTCAAAGCGCCAAGAAAAAGTCTGGTAACCCAATCCTCCACTTTCGACACAAAATGATTTTGACTTTCTGTCCTGTGTGTCACTCCTTTCCTCTTCTTCTTCATTTCTTTGTTGACCATGGTGTCTAAGTGCTGTTTCCGACAGTCCTCATTGTGACGCTTCAATGCTAAGTGTTCATACAGTGTTGAAGTCTTCAGTTCTTCTAAAGTGTTGGAGAGTGAGAATACAATTTTAGTCTGACTGTTCAACCAAACCACCATAGCCTTTTGTTTACTTTATCAGCCTATTATACAATGGAAATTTTGTCATGTTTTTTTAAATTTGTACTTTTATTATTTGAAAACTTTTTTGACATACATGCATATGAATATGTTCTTGACTATTTATGCAACTGAAAAAAAGAAAGATCTTAATCATATCGGAAATTCTGTGTTCGTTTTTTTTCTGTATTCATCTCTCCTTTCTTTTCCTTTTTTATGAGGAGCTTATATTATGATGAATGTTAGTCATCTGAAGGTTGGATCAAGGTACATTTCAAGGTTCAAGAGAAAAGAATTGTCTTTCCAAGTTACTGATGTGTATCAGATATTAGGGATCCAACTAGGATACTGCTTTGTCACATGTGATTTACTTGAAAATGGTGTGAATCACCAATAGGTTGTTGCATTCTGTGTCTGCAGTGGATGTAGACTGAACCTTTTATCTCCTTCTGTTTCTCTATATTACAGTGAGAGATGATGATGATTTCCTCAGCCTGAGTGAGCTCCCTGAAACCTTCCCGTCAGATCCCCCGGAACCCTTACCCCACTTCCTGTTTGAGCCAGAGGAAGGCTACATTGTCAAGAACAGGCCGACGACTCTGTACTGCAAGGCCACGCCGGCCACACAGATCTACTTCAAGTGCAACAGCGAGTGGGTGCATCAGAAAGATCACACTGTGGAGGAAAGAGTGGATGAAAACTCAGGTGAGTGTCTGCATATCCATTACTTATTCACATGGCACATCTGGGGAAAGTTTCAGTACAGTTAGTCTACAAGTAGCTCTGACAAAGAGACTGGACGTTCAAACTGGCAGAAATGTAGATACTGGGGTTTTTATTGGGACTGACAAGTTCAGAAATGAGTAAATAACAGGCACAGCTGATGCTTGGAGGCCGACATTGGAAGCCAGACTCACACTTGTTCCATTAAGCGACACTGTCGGCGCAAGCCCTGCATCACCTAACAGAAAACATCCGCCTTAAAACCAGATTGATTGTCAGACGCAAGGGCAAATTGTCTTCAACCAGACAGTAGAAGTCTCACTTGTTATCGAGCGCATAAACATGAATTTCTGCTATGTGCGAGAAAAAGTACCTCTCACAGCACACACTCTCAATGAAAACGACTTCATAATACTCGTGTTTTTACTGCTTCCCGAGTCGTGGAGAATGTTATTTTCTGCATTCTTCAGATCACTTGACCAGCTTGGAGGATGTACTCTCAATGACAGTCAAGTATTTTGCCATTAAACAGATCAGATATTTCTTCTGGTCACCAGGTCACACGTCACCTGTGTGTGTAAACAGCTGTCCACAGTGCTGCTACTGCACTGCACTGCTCTGTTCCCGGGGTGTTTTAATAGGATCTATAGTCGACTGGAAGGGGGCCAAAGCGACACGCTTGACAGCCCATGCTTTCAGGCTGGTAATGATGAGGCTTGTTGCTGCTTTGGCTGGAACACAAAAGAGGAACGCAACAGCTTTAGCTGACTTAAGACGGACATGAGCACAGCTTGTAGATCTCCACCTACTTGTTAATGTGTCTGTTATTACACACAAGATATCATGTTAAACTACAATCTAATATGGACGATAGACAACTTCTCATTCTCAGACACACAGTTCATTCACTCCGACTGTTGCCAGGGAAGCAAAACCTTCCTGATTTTCCCCTAATACGGTCATCGCACAGTGTGCTTGGGCACAGTTCAGCGTCCACTCGGATGTGTACTGAGTGGTTATTATTTTACATTACACAGTGAGTGAATACAATTCAAGTTAGAAACAGCAACTTTAGAGTGAGATAATAGAGCAGATGGTCGTATTTTTCACCTGAGAAGCTGTGCCTTTATGGTATAGTGCATGCATTCTCAGGAGACCCATCTGTAGACAGAGAGTCCTGCTCCTTCAGCGGAGGATAGGTGGCCCCGACTATCCATCAGGTGGTTGAGGTTATAGCCACTATATTCTAGAATCCCAGTCTGGGTCGTGATATGAATATGATGATCAGTATCTCCCTCACTCCAACACAGGCAGTAGAGGTGAGCGGGAAAAAAGTCCCACTCTTAAGTCCATGCAGGTCCTCATTGAATGTTGGATGCTGCACAATGTCATTTCCAAAAAAAACAGGTGTCAACTGAGGTCCAAACAGTCACGCTCCCAGTACATGACCTACTTGCTTAAAACATCTAAATCCGCAGACAGATATTTCCTTCCAGACAAAACCACCACAGTCTGACTTTCTTCGTTCCTACCCATCTCAGCATTCATCACTGACATCATGTGCAGCTGCCTCTCATTTATTAGCCTCCCATGAGCCACTCATTTGCTAACTGTCGGGTTCCAGGCAGCGTAGTTATGGAAATATGTTCCCTTCAATTAGCAGCCTCTGCATGTGAGCGCTTGAAAGAGTCACAGACACCGCGATCTTAATCAAAGACCAAGACATGGGAGTTTAGCCTGTCTCAGAAGAAGGACTGTCCTTGTGCGTGGAAAGGTTACATCCCAACAGCCACAATAATACCGTCCCTCCAAAGTGTTGTGTTCACAAGCTGGCGAGAGCCAGCGCTTGGATCGTGCCGTATCTGGCAAAAATAGAGCAAACATTGTGAATAAATGTAGCACCTGTTTACCTCCATCTGCTCTCTCACTCCATTTATCTCATTTTTGGTTGTGAAGGCCACGTCAGGATCTTATGATGGAGTGTTGGGGGCGCAGGCCGAGAAGAACAAGAGCCTGAGAAGATGCTTTTTGCGAGGGTTTGAAAGGCCAACAGATACCATGGTGTCACACGGAGGAGAAATATGATATGAATCCTGCTGTGTTGTTTTTCTTTGACATTCTCACGACAGTCTCTCGCCCTTTCACCTGGATCATTCCTATAATGGCTTTTTATTAGCTTATGAAGAAAGACAGATGAATATGACAACTGTCAACAATGGGGTCCAAATCGATTAATCCTTGTCTGACAGCTCATTTGTAGAATGACCTCCTTCAACGTGAGAAGGTGGATTGAAGGACAACACATTCAATTAATCGTTGTTAATTTACTTCCTGCCAAAATGTGGTTACTAAAAGGACTAATGGTGTTAAAAGTAATATCCCTACATCCCTTATGGGGGTGAAGAGTCATTGGAATTAAATATGCATGAGGCTTAACATCTATCTTTTGTGGCTGAAAGGCAAATTTCTGAATGATGCGAGGTTTTGATGTGACCCAGACTCACGCATGTCTAAATATTGAACCCAGCAAGGCTTAAAAGCGGCATTAGCAGGAGGAAGTATGAAAGGGTGATGCTGTTTTCTGAGTCATGCTAAGCTTGAGAATGACGACAGCCAATAAATAACTTAAAAACAAGTTGAGCTTTGAGGCTACTGAGGTGAAGGTCACAGCCAAAGTGATGGAGGGCTGAATGATGGCCTGGGGTCACTCGGGTCAAACCCCAACTGGTGGGAACGGACGAGCGGTCAAAGCATCTGTGACAGTAGAAGACATTTGACCTGAGCTCATTCGATAAATTTAACTCATGGGAAGTTAAGGAGGTTTGATTAAGGAGTGTAAGAATGGAAAAAAATCAAACATTTATGTTAAAATATATAAAGAAATGTAATGGAATATAGTGTAGTTGCTTTATTTTTGTCAGTCAAATCACACATTGGGGTAAGTTCCATAGCATCGCCCGTGTGTGCAGTGTTTTTAGCAGGTGCTTTCTGGATAAAAGCAATGAACTTCAGTGTGTAGATCAGAGTATCGTTCCAAACGCTAAAAAAACAACAAAGAAAAAGCAACATGATAAACAATCCCTGCATCAATGATCTCTCTATAATGGTCGACCACTCATCTGCTGCCAACAGGTCTTTCTACACTCAGTTCTAGATTTTGATATTTATATATTTAGATTATTAACAGGGCTGTCGGTTGATTCAAATAGTCATCACGCCATTATTGGTAGACTCATCACACCTTTTTTATCTGTTCCAAAGGAAGAGTTTATCAACACAAGAGTGGCCATTAATGCTCAGGGTGGGATGCCTTTCGTATGTTTTTCAGCCTTTTCAGAGCCTCTGAGGTGATTGTAAAGAATGTTTTTGACAGTATCTGTTATGTTGAGTTGTTTCCATAAGTTACATTCAGAACAGATACAAAAAGTGTCGCAAGTTAACTCAAGATTAATTGAGATTTAAAAGTTTGGTCTAGTTATTGATGAACTATCGGTATTTCCATCCAGATATACTTATTTCTGTGCAAATTAATTCATGTGTTCCTTATATTTTACTACATTTGTTTATTTTCTTTTAACCAGATTATTGAACAAAGAGGCTCTCAGTGACACTTGCATTACAAACGTTCCGAGTCGAGGCGTATGATTCGCCTCGATCGAGCGAAGTGTGTTTGCTTAACAGCACCCTGACCTCGGTATATCTCCATTAGCCTTGAAGTGCGCTAATGACACATTGTATACTAGGTTACTTACTTTGTCTCCATTAGCTTGAGTGTGAATTGTTATTAGTCTGCTCGCAGTGACCCGTGACTTCACGCACACCGTGGCTCACACACACATACATTATCGGCACGGCCGTATCGGCTCGGGTGATTTGTGACCTCTCTCCCTCCTTTGCTGCCATCTCATTCGTATTGATTTCTTCTCTGCCTCTTTCTCCCCCTGCTAATGTTGCCTTTCTCCTCTTTCACTGTCGTCTCTCTGGCATCCATCCCACTCACCTTTTTTTTTCCCTCCTTCTTCCGAGTCACATCTCTATGCTTTTCTCTCAGACTTGGTTTGAAACGTAAGTGTCAATCAGAATTTATTTAGAGTCGTGTCCACGGCGTCTGGAGGCAGCCGAGCATTTGCATGTGTTTATTTCTCCACCGAGTTTGCATACTCATCTGTGTCTGCTGGTAAATGATAATGCTGCTTTTTTTGAGGATATCCAATAATGCGCTTCTGTTTGTGGTCTTCTATTAAATGTTTGTTTGAGGGTGCGTGTTTGTGTGAAATTGACAGCGTTCGCTTGCATTTCCCTGGAGACTTTCTCTGGTGTCCTGGAATGTCCTGGTTCACCGCTTCTTCAGAACTTCTC
Organism: Synchiropus splendidus; assembly: GCF_027744825.2. NCBI lineage: Eukaryota > Metazoa > Chordata > Actinopteri > Syngnathiformes > Callionymidae > Synchiropus > Synchiropus splendidus. Next base: position 12,872,774 of record NC_071340.1, on the reverse strand, counting down.
CTGAAGTTCAAACTGAACAATGACTGAAACCAACAGATGCTGCACTCACAGACAAACAGTTAAAGGTGGCAGGATGCAGACAAGTGAGGAGGTATTGGATCGATCAGCGTTGAAGTGAAAGCGGCCTTGAGAAGCCGTAGCCACACGCAGTATGCGTTGTGACTTCAGTCGGTCACAGATCGTTGAATCTGTCCAGGATGATTTCTGAGCTGGGGTGAAGAAGTCAGTCAACCTTAGCTGTGTCTTGTTCATGCAGCGTCTCATTTTTTTTTTCTTTTCCTTTCCACTGGCATGTCTCTAGTGACGTGTTCAACACCATCTTAGTTAAGACATTTTTAGGCATCAAAATTGCTCGTAGCTTTTATGAAACTGATGTTTTGAGTTGTGTTGTTGTGGTGAGTTTATAGGATGAGCATCAAGGACAATAGTGAGAGCTGATATGGTGGATGTTTTTGTGGAATCCAAAAGTGGGTAATGAAGAAGCTTGACAAAAACGTATACATTAACTTATGTGTGGCTCACAAAATGATTGTAATATATGTGAAAATGTAAATGTTTATAACATCTGAATATAGGTTTTAATGCCATTGTTTTGTTGGTCACATTGGGGTGAAGGTGGAAGAGACAAGAAGAATGAATTACTGATCACGATATTATTGAAGTCAAATGATGTCAAATGATGAGGAAAATGTTTTGATATTTGATATACTATTTTTGTCCCTTTCCTTTTCATCTCACTCCTTTCCAAATCCAGTATATCCTTGTTTTCAATGACAGTATACTATAGCTTTGCATTGCATATGCAACATTCATCCATTCACTTTCTGTGCCACCAGTATTTTACGAAAGTCAAAATCAAATAAACCAAATTGTCCTGAATTACTCATCACTCCAAACCTTTCAAAGTAGCTTTTAATACAATTTCCACAGTTTAGAAAACTATAAAGGGAAACATGTTGGAGCCAGTCCATCATTGGTGGCGCACACTTTCTGAACCCTCCTTTTTTTGTTCAGCCGTGACACTTCATACTCGACAAGCAATCTGTTTTTCCTAATTATAGTAAATGCCAACATTATGAAATTGACTTTGTAAGCCCCCACGTTTTTAGGTTTAGCAGTCACAGCTTCAAATCCCACAATCATTTGCAAAGTGGAATTGTTTTCTTCCCCCCCGGGGAGCCCTGAGTGCAGGGTCAATCACGGCGCGACCCCCAGCAGGTTAATAATGTTCACACAGCGTCTGCTGGAGACACTACCAAACGGGTTGACTAGCTGCAACTATAATCATATGTTTTAAGAAAATAACAAACTTCACTCATGGCATTTGTGGTCGAGAATATTTCATTGGAGCGTGGAGGTCGCCCTTGTGTCTCTGCTGTTGTCAGACTCTCTCCCTGATGAAATAATAATAATAATCACTGTTTTCTTTTTGCCGTTTTCCCCCCGGAGGCTCGCTGCTCTGACCTGTCAGCGATCACATTTAAAAATCACAGAGCTTTTCCACCCGCTCCCTTTGTCTCTTTGTTTTTCAAAGCCATTTAGTTGAAGCTCCTGTCATTCCGTTCGACGTGAGTCCTTTATTTGTGGGGGTGTGTTTCTGTTTTGCACAAAAAATATGAACAAGTCAGCCACATATTCTCATCTCTGAGATTATATTGGTTTTACTTGATAAAATTGCCTTTTCCTGATGCACTAATATGAGTATTATGGTCACTCATTATCATTTATTTCTACGCCAAGTATCATATCATATCAAGTGCAAGGCATTTGTCTTGTGAGGAAGGCTTCATCCTTCGACACTGTTGCCTGCACTTCTCTCTCTGTACCAATGAAAACAGTGAACGGCTGCTCAGACCCGACTCGAGATACTATTTTAAATATGTCTCTCACATATTAGTTCAATGAACTAGTTTCAGGTGTACTGGGTCTCCACTTTTAAAACACTCACACTCACACGTCACTAAAACATCTCACTGCCTCTGCTCAAATGTGACATGGTGTCATGGTGTTTTCATGGGCGTGTCAGTGGAGTCTGCACTCTTGACTGGAGTACTGGTCGTGCCACTGAGTCCAGTCGTCTGCTGATCACTTTGGCAGCGATGAAAAAAATCAGGTACCATCACATGGTTTCACGGAACTCTGCAACCAACCGGTCGGACCAGATTCTGGCCGAATCATGTGACACAGTGAGTAGTTCAGTGGAAGTCAGAAGTGTGTCAGTCATCTGTCGCCTGTGTAATGGAGAAGATCGGTGTGGAAGTGCTCTCCTGCTCCATCTGTCTGGATCTTTTGAAGGATCCAGTGGGTCTCCACTGTGGACACAGCTTCTGTAAGCTGTGTATTGAAGGTTACTGGGACAGACTAGATGAGAGGAACATCTATGAGTGCCCTCACTGCCGGCAGACCTTTACACAGAGGCCTCTCCTGCAGAAGAACGTCATGTTAGCAGAGCTCGTGGAGGAGATAAAAAAGGCTGGACTTCAAGCTGATGAGCCCTCCTATGCTGGACCTGGAGACGTGGCCTGCGACTCCTGCACTGAGATGAAGCTGAAAGCCCTCAAGTCATGCTTGGTGTGTCTGGCCTCCTTCTGTGACAAGCACCTCCGAGCTCATCTAGAAGAGCCAGCCTTCAGGAGACACAAGCTGGTCCCCCCGTTTAAGCAGCTCCAGGAGATCATCTGCTCTCATCATGATGAGGAGAAGAAGATGTTCTGTCGTACTGATCAACACGGAATTTGTCCTCTCTGTGCTGTGGACCAACATAAAGACCATGACATCGTCTCGGCTGCAGTAGAGAGAAGGGAGCGAGAGGATGAGGTGGTTCAGCATCGTGGTAGGATCCAGCAGAGGATCCAGGCGAGAGAAGATGACGTGAAACGGCTTGAGGCGGAGGAGAAGAACATCATTATTGCTGCTGATGAAGCTGTGAAGGAGAGTTGGAGGATCTTCAACCAGCTGATTCTGAACATCCGGAGAAGAATGTCTGATGTGGAGCAGCAGATCAGGTCCCGGCAGCAGACTGGAGCTGCTCTACTCAAAGGACTACAGAAGCGGTTGGAGCAGGAGATCGCTGAGCTGAAGAAGAAAGATGCTGAACTGCAGCAGCTGTCCCACACAGAGAGTCACACAATATTCCTCCAGAGCTTGTCCTCACTCTCAGAGGTCAGTGACGACGCGCTCTCCTCCAGGACTCATGTCAATCCTTACCGCTCCTTTGCGGAGGTGACAGCAGCTGTGTCAGCCAGCAGGGACCGACTCCAGAACGTCCTGGGAGACACATGGACCAACATCTCTCTGATGCTCGCTCCAGAGCCCAAAACCAGAGCCCAGTTCCTCCGATATTCTCGTGACATCGCTCTGGATCCAAACACTACACACTCACTGTTGTTGTTGTCTGACGGAAACAGGAAAGTGACCTACATGGGTGAAGATCAGTCTCCTCCTCATCATCCAGATAGATTCACCGATCAGTATCATCACCAGGTCCTGAGCAAAGAGAGTCTGACTGGACGCTGTTACTGGGAGGTGGAGTGGACTGGAAGAGTTAACGTAACCGTCTCATACAAGGACATCAGCCGATCGGGAGAAGAAAGTTTATTTGGTTTTAATGACAAATCGTGGTCCTTATTATGTCGCAACTCTGGTTGTTTTTTTACACACAACAAGGTGACAACTGAAGTCTCGGGTTATAGGCCCTCCAGACTGGGAGTGTACCTGGATCACTCTGCAGGTCTTCTGTCCTTCTACAGCGTCTTTGACTCTATGACCCTCATCCATAGAGTCCAGACCACGTTCACTCAGCCTATACATGCTGGAGTCTACGTTGGTTTCTCATCCGCGTGTGAGTTCCTGAAGCTGAACTCGACAACGGTGTGAGAATGAATTGTGTCTCACAAATGCTCTACTGGTTCTGTTGGTTCTTCACGTCTTTGCTTCTCTACTTTGTTAATGCTGTGAAAGCTGTAATCCAGAGGTGAAATGAGTTTTATGATTTCTGTACAGTATAGTTGTAATGCGCACTGTCAGTGTGATCTGATCTGTTTGAGACACTATGTTTGAAATAAATATGGCACTATTCCTTAACTTTGGTTGAGGTCGTCTACTTATTTCATTTTAATAATAGTATGGATGGGGCAGAATGTCAATATCGGACACCCCTCTTGCAAAGTATAGTGCTTTGAATCGTTCTAAGTACGAATGAGGAATGACTGTGTGCTTAATATGATGTGGATTCATTTCAGTAGTGGTACAGTGGTACCTCGGTTTTCCAATGTCCTGGACTTCAAACAAATCGGAGTTCGAAAAAAGATTTTTTTGCTTCGGATTTTGAACGAAAATCCAGAACTCAAACGCCCCCGAAAAAAAGCCGGAAAAACATAACGTGCGCGGACCGATCAGCTGACCCATGACGCACATTGTTATTGCGTATAACGCAGCCTCTGTATCAGACGTGTCCCGTCAGCTATGTTTACTGACTGTTTTTTCTTCAAATTGAGGTGTAAAACCTTTCCTGTCTCCGCACTGGACCGTGGTAGAGCGTCACAGGGGAGGTGCTCGCTCTCCACACCTCCGAGGCTGCAGCGCTCACTCCAGGGTTTGATGTCCTGTTGGAGCTGGGACAGGGATGAGGCGAGTCTGGGACAGAGCGTTACTTGGTTTATGACTTTGTCACAGCCAAACTGCACAGAAGCGCACATTCAGAGCTGGACACGCACCGGGCACCTCTTCACTTCTGGAGAGACGTCACTCACTCGGCAACCCCTCCCACATGCAGCGGCCACACACATAGAGGAACAGTGCACCTGCAGCAGACACTCTACATTCACTCCTACAAAAGCCTCTTTTAAGGCTTGTAACTATTATTATTATTTCTTTTTCCATTAATTCTAATGGGAAAAATCGAATCAGATTTTGAACAAATCGCTTCTCGAACGGCCGTCTGGAACGGATTGTGGTCGAGAGCCGAGGTACCACTGTATTTCAGCAGCTTCTGAATTGATATTAAATCTCACTGGTGACTTTATTTTCGTAAAATGCTCCATAAATCTCAACTATTTGCTGTCAAAGTGAGTTGTTCTGGCAGCTGTGCTGGTCCTGGCCACACCTCCTTTGGTGTGATTCGTCAATGGATGAAAGTTCAACTCAGAAGTGGCGACACACATTAGAGCTTAAATACTCAAATTACAACAGAGACTTTTGCTTAAAACAGTATGAGCATTAAGCCAGTTGCTTCCCAACAATATCACCATCATAGAGTAAATAAACTACAATAAAAAATAAATGCAAATACCTCATCACCTCCATGAAACAGATGGCACTCGTCTCATCATTCACTTCACTGCCGACTCGTAAGCTTCATCACCAGACGTGACACGCTCACTCAGATCAGTTCTTTGTATTATGATTGATTGAAGTAATGGAAACGGAAGCCTCTTGTCATGATTTATCTCTGATTTGGATTCAGTTATCTCAAACATCTCACAGCTGACAGCTGCAGGTGACTTGGCCTTCATCTTGTTACATGTGAACAATTGACTTCTAACACCAAATATATTTAGATATGTATTATACACTGCTGTTGCTTGTGTGACTTTCAATCCAAAATAATGTGGTGCAACAGTCTAGCTCCATTCCACATTCTACCTTTTGCCTTTTCAGTCACATGACAAGCAGAGATAGAGCCCACTTCATTCTGGCGGTAGACTGTTGTGACACTATCATGTGATGCACAGTTCACACGTTGATTCTGTCTAGAGGAACAAGTCAAAATACAGACATTTTGTTAGTTTAGCCAAGTGGAAAATGTGTGAGAATATGTTGTCTCTCTGCTTCAGCCGGCAACTTTTAATAGCACTCAGGAGAGGAGGTGTTACCAGTATTTACACTTCAACCTCAAGATACTTCCTCTCCATTTCCTCAACTATTGAGTTCTTAAGTGTGTGCTTCAGCGTTTGTAAACTGAGGAGAGCAGCGGAGATGTCATTGATCGATTGTGACAGATTTGCGTGACAACACCTGAATATTGCTTTTCACTTGATGGGCCGTTGAGCGATCTGAGCGCCGTATCCCAGCGTCTGAAGATGAAAACATCCTCTCAGACTGTTGCCCCGTAGTTGCATCAGCATCTTGAATCCAGGCGACGTTTTTCAAATTTTAAGACGTTTATAAGCCCTAATGTTGCATATTAGGCTCCTCCTGGGAGATTTAAAATATATCTGTAAACATTTGTATCATTAGTTGTGAGCAGATGTCAAGAATGTTCCCGAAACTATTTTAGAGCTGACACACATATCTAGCCTGAATTCATTTTTATACCTTCATATTTTATTCAATAATGTGTCGATATATGTGAATATACCGCTTTAACTTCATTTCAACCATAGAGACAGTACGACTTTGGTGTAGCACCTTTACACTAACTTGCCTTTACTCGGTCTCGCTCTGGATTATATTGCTGATGCATATCTGTGACACATGAATCAAATGTTGATGGGATTTGAAGGGTGACAATCAGGTACTTTATATGTAGCTCTTTATGTGGCTTTGCGTATGATCCATTGAGGTTCCTTATGCACCACAGTCCGCTCACAAATGGCCGCTATTTGACGCCTTGGGCGTGAGAATGTGTTGGCAAGGAAGAGTTAACATCGTGAGCCCATGTGGTAATCGGGACCATCACAATATGTTGCTTGTGCCAACCATTATTTCCTCAATGTTCTGTTCAAAACTGTTCATATGTTTTTGAGTGATTTTGCTGCAGATAAATGACACGATAACCTCTTTGGCACTTCTTCTCATACTCTCATTCTCATACTCATAAGCAGCTGTTTTCCACTTTGCCCTTTGACAATTGTCCATCTTCATGCGACGTGCTACCACCAGGCACCGAGATACTTTTGTCCCCATCGTTGTACTTTTCATAATTGCCTGTGCACCAGCCAGCGTCTCCACCTCCCTGGCTGAGTTGCCGGCTCTTTCATGTCAGCCCTTGTTTGCTGCTTTGTTTTGTCGCCTCTTTGCTGTCCTGGCTCTGAACGTCCACCCCCTAACTGGCTATTAGTCCTTGTTATGCCGGTGCTAACTTAACCTCCTCCACACGATCCTTTCATCAAAGCTTCTCTTTATTTTCCAGCAAAAGCAACATCTTCAGATGTCCGACTTGCCCAGGAATCCATTTCTTTTGTCTTTAAGCCTCCAGACTTTCTCTTTATTTCTATTGCCAACCATTAGCCCCATTACGCCCACGCGATCCTGCTCTCTGGACTCAACTTTCTTCCTTCCCCTCTGCCCTGATGCCGGTGCGCCGGCACCGACAGAATTCACTACTTACACTTGTTGAACTCTCCAGGTCATGACATAATGATGCACCATTGAATTCCTTGTCTGTGACTTCTCAATTGTAAAGCTTGACGTCTGTTAGCCTGGTTCTTCTATAGGGGCGAATTCAGTACCGTCTCATGGAAATATTGATGAATACAGGCTTAATAAATGAATGCTATTCAGGGATGAATGAATAATCCACCTTTAACTTCCTCTCACATCTCTCTGATTTTCATTCATTCTTTGTGCTTGGTGTGTTTATCCAAATACAAATACACTGTGTTGTAGTATTAAACCAGGCACAGCAGCCCTTAAATAATTCACCTTTTTGTGAGTATTTACATGATTCTAATGTGATTCTTGCGCACATAAAGGTGGAAGCCTGACTTGGTTCTTAGACCCACTTTGTTCTTGGTTGTCGAGTTTGAGAATGTGGCTACATCCACATGGCCAGATGCATCTTTCTTCAGAAGAGATTTTGCCTGGTGGGTTTCAGCAAAGTGCCCCATGAAAACCAAAAAAAAAAAAAAATAATAATAATGCAGTGCACATGCCAGGCCAGTGGGTAGCGTTATAATGTTTGAGCAAAGAACACGGCACATTGAGAGGCTTGGCAATGCACCATGCTACATGACTGCAGATTTTGGTGTGGAGCAACAATAAGTTACAGCTGTTATTATGAGTCACTTTCTGTGGTCACCCACTATGTGCAGCATCTAAGTCATTGGCATCAATTTTAATTCCAGCAATTCAGGTTCTTGTTTGAAACTGGTTTGGGAAAAGAAACTTTGCTCAACTGTCTTCTCAAGCAGAAAGTAGTGGATCAGCTGTAGAGACTGAGACGCAGATCTTTATTTACGATTGAGTCTCTCTGGGACACGGTTCCGATCAGATCCAGTGACTGAAAATGCCTGATCTGTGTGGATGAAAGGCCTGTCTGCCAGCAAACTGGTGCAAATATGACTTCACCTCCGTGTGGACAGCACCTAAAAGGATTCAACAAATTTAAGATCCTCCTTATGCCTGCACGAAGCTGCACTATAACAGTTTCAACAGTCATCGAACAAGCTGAAAATAAATAACTTGGGGTGAATTCAAGCTAAAATGCACTTTCCAGACAAAGCACTATACATTTGAACAAAAGAGTCACACACATGCTGAAGCTATGTTAGAAGTCTCATGTGAAACCAGCCACTCATAAACTGTTCGACAGAGACGCTGCATACACATTGACTCTCCACATATTTGAAATTACATGGGAAGGAGCTGTCATGCACAGAACCAGATCTGTTGACTGGCCAGGACGGCGGGAGACCAAGAACAGCCATCATGTTGGGTCAGAGCACTAACCACCATGGTGCCACCCCTTCATGTCCCCAGAATGTGTGGCCCCTAGTGGTGGAACACCAGAAATAACACACTGGATGGTGGAAGAAAAAATAGAATTTATTAGAAGAATTATATGTAGTGACCTAGAAATATGAGGTTCACTCATGGAGCACTATAAAATGTCCTAAAATTAAATCACCAATTCTTAATAAATACATAACCAGAATCAATGCATGAGCATGACTAAAAGTCTTAGGTTCATGTTCAAAACTATCAATTTTCTGCAGCCCTCCCTCACGCTGTTGGTTCCACAGGTACAGGCCATAATGACTCAAATAAACATGTCAAAACTGCTTATCCGGCCGGGACTGTTCCCTTTATACCCTGGCAAGGATATGATAAGAATGTACGTAGCATTCCATTGCTCCTCATATTTCTCCATTCAATCATCACCTCTTCACTCAAGGTCCACATTCATCTCTTCTTTTCTGGAATATACATACCGTGTTTCGGCGAAATTCAATGAATGTGAGGATATATTTTAATCCCTTGTTTATCTCTTGCACAGCAGTCCTCTGTCTGAGCTCTCTGACTGCGTTATCGGTCGGGTGCAACTTTTAAGTCTTTATGTGCGGCGAGCAGAGCGAGATAAGTGGTGGGAGTGCAGAGGAATTATCATGAAAAGTTTTGGCCAAAGCCAGACTTAATCTACACCGGGTTAATAGAAGCAGGACGTGCGATTATCAATGGTGCTGTCGGCCTCAGATATTTACTGTGAAAAGATTTTACTTCCACATCGTCAAAAACTATTCACTTGTGTGTCATTCACCCAGAGGTTGTGCATTGAATTAAATCTGCATAAATCCTTTTGTAAGTGATGAAAGACTCTGTTCTGATCTGCAGGTCTGGTGGTGAGAGAAGCCAGCATCGAAATATCACGTCAGCAGGTGGAGGAGCTTTTTGGTCCGGAAGATTACTGGTGTCAGTGTGTCGCTTGGAGCTCAGCCGGAACCACGAAGAGCCGGAAGGCACACGTGCGCGTGGCTTGTGAGTATAATGGACTCATTTGGATTTCATATTTATATTCCATGATTATTAACAAATAATCCACCAAATCAGAGGAGGGCAATTGTTTTCCACATGGGATTCATCTAGAACTACGACTGTTGTGTGTTCAGATTTTTGATTTTAAAGAATGCGGGGATTCATAGAAATAGGATACATAAAAGCTCAGTATTTGTAATTAAAAAAAATGAATAAATAAAATAAAAATGTCCTATACCGCTACCTACATTTTACTCAGTGGTGGAAGCACTGTATTTGTTCATGTATGTCATTATTAGTTTACGTGTTATGTAACAATATGTATTATTATGATGAACAAAAGAATATACTGTGTGAAAGATTTATACAATTTATTAAATTATTTTAGCAGAAAGTGAACAACAAATTAATATTGGGTGAAATACATTTTATGAAAATATCATTTGGGACAAATGCTGATCTGTTTTTCCCAACTTGAGAATAGATGAATCAAGCCTTTAAAAGTGTTCAGTTTCTCCTATCTAGTGTTACAATCGACTCACACAGTTCAAAGTACGTATAACAGCTATGCAGCCTTCAGCTAAGCTAATGGCTACGCAGTTTGTCTGCACTCATCGGAAATTGACTTGGAGTTTATTGAATGTTTTTTAACGTCTAGACATGCTTTCATCAGTTATGTATTGTGTTGCTTCAAAGGTAAGTAATTGTAAGTGTTGTGCCAAAAAATTATTTCTGTCAAAAACTGATGACAGTGTATCAGTGAAATGCGGTTTTGTTTTCCTTGCTTCCATCTCAAACTTGCCATGTTCGGTGTAGCGGCGCCTTTTATGTCCCTGGCCAACATGCTGTACAGTATTTGAAAATGGTGTGTGACTGTGGAGTGTCAGTTTGTGCATATTCACACGCACTGTTTCAAGCCAATCGGAATAATAGGAATTGACTTCAGTGGAAAATATTAATAACGTTTCATTCAAAACAATGAAAATACTGTACATAGTTGGCCTTTCATAAAGACTGTGCAAGAATGTTTGTCACTGACAATATGCGTGTCGTGTTATGTGTTGAAAAGCAGTTGAAGTTAGGATTGACATGTTTACTGATCTGCATTTGACATTTTTCCATGTATCTATCAGTCCAAGCGTGTGAATCTTTTGCTCCTTCCCAACAAAGTAAAGCGGAATTTTCCAGACTTTATATCGAGACTCAATCAGATGTCAATTTGTGGTCAGCTTGTCGTCGAAGAGCTGGTGATAAGGAACTTCGCCCTCCACTCGCAGCCTAATAACTGCAGTCCACCATCAGTAGCTTCCTGTTATGGTCTGGTGAATAATTTAATAAGACAACTGGGAGTCTATGTACAAGGTCACCAAAAGAGCACAGGGCCCAACATCTCTCTACCAGACAATTTCTGCATGGCACACGCCATGCATAATCACACAAGGAAAACATCTTAGGCTTTCCTTATTTTTTATTTTAGGCAGGTGCTCAGGGGAGAGGAAAGAGGTTGTAAATGACTCTATGCGAGTAAATCCAAGCCCAGATGTCGGATAAGAATAAACTCCAGGGTTTGTTTTTTTAACAAAACATCATCTGACCCAGTGGATTGTTCCTTTTACTCACCAGTGAGACGGTCGAAACCTCAACAGTACTCTTTTAAGTGTCATTATTTTTGGTCCACCCGGTGATAGAAGACAACTGGGAGTTGTCTGAGTGCTTAGGTGATGAAGAGGTCAGCCTAAAAAAACAATATCAATACTTTAACCTTCCCCTTGTTCCCAGTATACCTGCCTTTTCGCAGAGACATTGTCTCTGGCTGAGACTCATCGTGTAATTTCTGCCAACAACAAAAACACATTTTGAAAATCTTGTGTTCCCAAGTCGACTGTAGCAATGTTAGTAGATAAAATCAATCATGCTGACCGTTGTTTTTTTTATTTTATTACTATCACAGGTTGTGTTATTTGGCTGTAAATATGAGGTGCCTCTTCAGTTTTACAGCCCTGAGTTGTTTTATTTACCGTCTTTCTCTCTGGGTTTTATTTTCCTCTGCGTTTTTATAAGAAAGCAAACTCACACCCAGCAAAAAGCCAGACTACTTCTAATCGGTAAATACAACTAAAACTGGACACTCCGCCACCACTGAGCTCATTCCACATGGCTTTAGGAAAACATGGCCGGATCAATAAAATAACAAGAATTGTACTTGCTTCTGGCATAAAGGTCACGAGTAATGTTGGCATGGCAGGAATCACCAGTCAGAAACATAGCAATTTCATGCAGAAACAAGGTTTATTTTAATGATTCAACTGCTGCAAAAAGTAAAGTTCAAGTGAATCTCTTCAAACCCTGATGGAAGTCCGGAACAATTCAGAACTTTTCAAATTATTTTGCTGAGAGACTGACAGATGACAACAAAAGGGTGGAAAAGGATTTTGGCCCGGTAGAAAGAATTTTGTTCAACATTGTGGAGGGATTTCTCTTGTAATTTGTCTGAGCTGGAAGAATGGGACGCCGTCACCCTCCACTCTGCTTTGGTATGAGAGGACACTTTTTTTTTTTTTTTCTATCTGTCGTCAATGACTTAGTGCCACCGTCTGAAATATCTTTTTTAGCTGCACTCATAACACTCTCAAATGGAATGGCTTCCTCCTTGGGGTGCTATGAAAGCTGGGTAATGTGCTGTTTTTGGCTTACACCCAGTGTGAACCATGCTGAGAGACAGATGCAAGCAAGTGTGCATAAAAAGACACAGCATGGCAAACACGCTAATGTACACAGAGAACTCTGGAAATGTAGTTTTATCATACTTTCTTGGCAGTTCAGACTTCACCAAATCGAGTCACTGCTGGTTTTTCTCTGGGTAACTATTCTTAGTGACTTGTTTTTTTTTTGTTGCAATATTTATTTTAATGCATTGATGAGACGTTGAAATATGCGTAGCTATGTGTTGCCGTGCGACTTGTCTGCGCCTCTGCCCTTCACTTTCTCTCTGCGCTATAGCAGTGATTTTTCTCTTAACCAGATCTGATTACCCGCCGCTACCTTTTGCGATAACCTTTTACTTCAAATCGACCCAACCTTCTGACCTACCCCGCTTTCCACTCCTATTTGGATCTGGCCCTGTGATTAAAATGCTTCCTGGCAGGCCGCGCTTGCTGAGCAGTGTCTTTTCTCCCGCTCCACGCAACAGCAATTCAGCACTTCTCCTCCGCATTCCCATTTCCTCTTCTATTCCCTTGTTCTCCCGTTGCCTTTTCTCAGCGTCTCCATGTGAGCTGCCGCCACCCACTTCACCGCTGGATTTACATCTGAAAAAGCAGGGCCTAAATACGCACCTAAATGACAATCACTGTTAAGGCTGTAAATGTGTCACACGCACAATCAAAGATATTAAGACTTTGAGTGATTTGTTTGTGTTCTACAGGAAAGCTCTTAAGCTGAGTTATGGCAGGGTGCAGGCAGCGTAATGCCTGTTTATAAAGCCTGTGATGCAAGTCACTCTCAGTCACCTGCACCTCTCATATTCACACTGATAAAACAGACAATTCTTACACACAAATGTCCGTGAAATGCCAGTCATGCTATCTGGTGAGATCTCTCTCCTTCAATTTATGATGGCTTCTCATGGGGTCTCACACCCAGACAAACACACACACACACACACACACACACACACACACATCGATGATGGTAATTTGTTCTGCCACCCGTCCCTGAAATGTATTTGAGCTGCAATCTGACGTCCAGACACTCAAGAAAACAGGCGGCTCACTGTGTCAACTGGAAAATGTTTGCTGCTGAGTTTTGCTGGTGATGTAAAACTCTCCGCTGCATGCATTTTGTTTTCCCTCCTGACGTGATTATGACCGAGGGAGATGCGACTGAACAGTGTCGGCTTGTGTTCGATGACCTGATCATTTATGTTCAAACCCGAGTCGGCCTTCGTACAAGCATTTATTAGCGGCTGAAACAACACCGCAGGTTTATCCAGCAGCTTTGAACTGAGCTCATTCAGTAGCAGCCTAATGGAAAACACCGCTGACATTCAAGTCTTGAACTCTTACAGCATCGTCCCTCAACGCTTTTCCAACCGCTGAGGCTTTTGTTTCTGCTCAACATCATTAAGCGATTTGGTTTTGGCAGGGTGACAGTTCCAGATGGTGACCAATATTAAATCAACATTTTTAGGTGACAAGTGTGTGTGTGTGTGTGTGCGTGTGAAGCTATCCTTCTGGGCAACAATTCTTGGAAACACTTTTGTTTTTGGGGACCACTTGGTTAATAAGGTTAAGCCTCAAATTGAGGATGAAAACGTCAAAATGACTGGTGCATTATAATTGAATTTAAGTTTGGTTTAGGTCCTGGTTAAGGTTAGCCATTTGGTTTGGATGGTTAGGTTTAGGGTGAGAGACTGGGGAAAGGGTTATGGCAATGAGTGGTCCCCACAAAACATAAAACCTTGTTTTAAGGCCTGTGAGCTTTTTCCACAAGGACAACACCAATGCGGAACAACTGGATTGTTGTATTACAGTAGTGAAGTTCAAAAGTACAGAACTTCTTTTTCTTTCTCTTTTTTTTAACAGTTTAGGAGGAGCATATAATCGGGTCAGATAGTTTGGTCAAAGTGCATGAACAACAGATGTGCAGGTTGTTTTAGTGGTGGGATTTCTAAGAATGAAAACCTGCTACATTCCAGCCGTACACAACAACAGAATCTGTGAATCCATCTTCGACTAGAGCTGCTTTGGCTGCAGTGAACACTGATCGTGACAAGTGCTTAAACACCTTCTGGATGAATAAAACTGAACTTTATGTTGCTCACAGCAAGAAGGGGGAGCTCATTTCAATGACCGCATTAAAGACGATGATTTCATTAAAGACGTCAATGAACTCAAGGCCACAGTGATGGGGGAGCACAGTATTCATGTTGGTGAGTCCACATTTTCTCACCAAAGTCACATGATTTATGATTCGACTTCTGCCTGTTTTAACTGGAGCTGATCACATGACCGGATGTGCTGGTCTGTGCATTGAAAATCTGGGGAATGTTTGAATCATTTGTTAATCCAAAGAAACCATTATGTTCACATAATATTATGTTCACAAATAGAGATATCCATGATACACTGCATCCGTCACCCGTGATAGGTGTTGTAGTAAATGGATGACAATATTAATGGGTTAGAATGGAAGTGGAAAACCACTGTGTGGTTTCTTTCTTTCTTTATTTATTTAGTGGACATTGTGAGTAAGAGGCAGAAAATCTTTATTATTCACTGTGTTCAGAATCAAAGTGCTTTCGAATAATGTGCAATAATGAACATAATAATAATAAGAATTTTGTTATTGCAATTCACATCAATTAGCATTTTGGACATAAGTGTTTTTTTATGTTTATAGTGTTCTAGCATCACATGACAAAAGATGTTATTTATTTAGGCTTATAGTTCATTGTCTGAGAACTGGAAGAATTGTTTTCATTATTTCTTTGTTAACGTGCAATGCAATTAGTTAGGGACGGTACTTAGTTCAATGCTGGTGCACAGACGCCACTACAATAGCTTGGCTCACAATCGGCCACCGATTCGCTTCCTGACAGTCTCTTTCATCACTCTATCATTAGCTTTCAACCGATCAGTAACTGAGTGAGCGATTCAAAGTTTCTTTCATAATTGTACTCCACAGTTGTTAGGGGTTAAAGCAACACCCCAGAAATAAAAGGGATTTGTATATGAGTGGACTGTTTGTTTACTCATTCAGAGCCCAAATGGACATAAAGTAATCGTTTTGATCACTGGGTGCCAAGTGTGAAAATGACAGGGTGGGGAAGCTGGATAAAATCAGAGAGTGGAAACAACAAGTCACTGAGAGAAAAACAACTCCCTGTGTAACCGCAGCGAAAATGACTTCTTCACTCAAGCCTGTTGAGTTCCAATTTTGGAGCAAACATTTGAAGATCTACGCTCACTGACACAAAGTGGCTGGTTAATGTTTGCTGTTGCTTTGTTGCCATGACCAAAGTTACATTTAAAACAAAAAGCTGTAATTTAACATGCTAGAGTCAATCTCAAAGTTAGGAGTCCAAATACCGCCGCCACATTCATGGCTATTTTAAAATACGTTTCTACTCTACTTGAAAGTGAAACTTTTAATTTCCAATAATGCCGACTCTCAGCGTGATGGCCTCCCACCAGCAGATCACGGGTTGTGTTCCAACTTTCTGTTAATGCATGTCCTTGTGAAACCTTTTTTTCATCCTGTCTGAGGTGAGAAAAACTTCCTCATGACTTAGAGAAAGTGTGTCTCCATGTATGAGGCTGGTGCAAATGCTGTCGTTGGAGCCGGAGCGTTCCACCGAGATGAAAGGCTGTTGAAACATTTTAACAAGTCATTCCTTAAGTCAGTTGGAGAGCTGAACTCTCACAGTGAGATGTGGCTGAAGAACCATAAAACCAGAAACCTGGCGTTCGACAAATATTCAAGGAATTGTGTGTGAGACTGCTGAAAGGGGAAAATCCCGTTTTCTTGCTCCTTTTCTGGCTATTCTCTTCCCATGCATCTCACATTGCCCATCCTGTGGCTGTGAGGAGAAAGTCACAATTTGACATGGCTAGCTTGCGGACAGCACCAATATCAGATAATTGCTCCAAAATGAGCCGCTCCAGAAGCGCCTGAGGCGCCACACTAGCCTCAAACATAATAACAAATTTATTTAAGTGCAGGAAGACAAAGTTTGGAACGTTTGGGAGACGGGGCGTGTTGAGAAATATCAGAGCAGTTTATGCCACGAGAGGTCAGATTTTGAACAGATGCATACTCTGCCCTCTTGTTTACTGAGGAAACTTTTCAGGTCGGCCCTTTGTACTTCCCTGCCCTGCTGTATTTTAAAGCTGTGTTTGGTGAATATATGTGCTCTTGATGTATTTATAAGCCGGTATAATGTTATCTGCAGTTTGGGAGTGAAGTGGGGTCAGTGAATTGATATGACACAGCTGTCCCCCTTCTCCTCTGCACATTTTCCCCTTGGGCACATATTTGCTTGCCATCAAAAAAAAAAACCCCACATGCCTTCCGTTGATGTGAATATTTGGTTGCTTGGCTTGTGAATGCGCCGTCACATTTGCTTTTTCACTTTGTCATAGACATTTTCACACACAAATGCATTCTGGCGACAGGAACTGGCGGAATTCTGAGTGTGTGTGACAGTGTGTTAGCGCCTCTGAGACGGCTCCCCCCCTTGAGCAGTTTGCTTGAATGTGATTTAGAATATTAATGGAAACAACACATTTTAGCTTCTCTATTTCCAATTTGATATATCCCAAGATTCTCACTGTTTTTTTTTCTCTGTGTCGTGAGTGAATGGCAGCACTTCCTACGTCCTTAATAGTCCTCCTTTATGGACCTGTTGAACTTGTTGACAGATTGACAAAAACATCACCTAACTCTCCTCCATTTGAAAAATCTCAGTGTTGTTTTACAATGGAAACCTCAGTGTAATGGAACAAAATGCCAGTAAAGAGGGGCCTATGTTGGTAGTGTGCTTCATGTGCTCCTTTACTGCATCCATGAATCTATAACGTTCCTTGTCTTCTCTCCAAATATCCAAACCATCATGCCGCCCCGACTTTATCGCCGAACTTCTCTACATGAGCTGTCCCCCATATATACATGTTGCTAACCCAGTCCCATATGGCATCACTACTGTCCCGTATAGTTTCACCTTCACTCTTGCTGTCAGAGATCACCTGTCTGTCTATTCCGCCCTGCTGCACTCTCCTCTTCACCCTCTTCATTTGTTTTCATTACTCTCTGTGACTGAACCCCCATACTATTTTCTCTCCCTCTAATCCCTCACACCTCCGACCTTTGTCTCATTCAGAGATATACCATTGTATGAGTGTATTTTGTACATTTCCAGCCATGTCAGCGTTTCTCTCTCTGTTATTTCTCCATACATGTGCGTTTGCATTTGAATGGCCTGACAGCATCCTCCTTTGTCTTCATGTGATGTTCTGGAGCCTCTGTGTTTTTGTGGGCAGACGCGTAGCAGATTGTATTCCAAATCTTTGGGAGATTACTCTCATCTTGCACCGCTCAGTTTGTCACCCCGCAGGGACTGACAGCTTAATAAAGTTAACAACTAGTCGCAGCAGAAGTATGTCCTCATACAACTCCATTCAGCCGATACAGCCGTCTCTCCACAAGGAACAGCAAGATGCCTTTTCTTGTAGTGGCCATCGCAGTGACATGATGACAGGCGTGGGGATTTAGATTGACAGTTAAGCACAATTGTTTTTGCATGTTTCTCTCATACGACTATGTCATGCTGGGTGTAGTAAACACGGGTGTTATTCTCTCACTAGACCTTTAGTGGTGAAGAAAGCTCCCTGGTTTCATTTGTGGTTAATACTGTGCTCAGACCTTACATTGTCATTTATTATGAAAAGCTTACCTGCAACCTTGCTCCCATTTAGCATCGTACATTTCGTGTAGAGTGAACTCAAAATTTGGTGACAGCATTCAGAACTTTATCAAGCACCTGGTTTCCGCTTGATTTCCAGGCAGTGTTATTGTCCCTTATTTAAAGCTCCTTCGTGATAGGCTGTTGGACTCAAACGGAATTGTTGGTTTGAAGCCTCCTGTGGTCTCATTTGAGGCCCATTTTTTCTCTGTTTCCACACAAAATTGTGTCCATCCATTTCAAACGATCTTACCGTAACTGATCACATGCTTCCATGCATTCTAAGCGCTGGTATTGCTGTTCACCAATATATCCACCAGGGGGAGCAGCCCACAGTCAAAAGTTTACAACGACAAACTCCAAAACCAACATGGCGACTGTGGAAGAAGAATTTAAAAAGTACCTCTTGAACAAAAGGCGAAGCCGAGGCAGTGTTGCAGGAGGCGGTAGTCAGTGAGGCTGTTCACGCCTGGAAGATGGAGAATTTCTGCCATTGTCATATGTTCTTTCTTCTTGTCTTCTTCTGTCTCTGTAGAGCAACGTGCCACGTAGTAAACAGCATCACTGCCTCATGGGTTCCATGGCCCTTATCCACTTTGTGGAAACATGCAGAAATACAGACAAAATGATCGTAGAGCACAGACAGAGGCTCAATGTTGAGCATAAATGGGCGTTTAGCCTCTTAGACAATATTGAATTAAGGACACAGTTTGGCTGCACAGCCATGTGTTTTCTGTCTCCCTGCTTATATTGCTGAACGTAGCACGGTGCTATATATATATATATATATATATATAAAGCTGTTCATAGTCTGGTTAACAGTTCTGGAAATTAAATTGAAATCTGTTAGTAACTTTCCCAGTTGTTTTGCTTGGAGAAAAGCACCATCCAAAAATAACTCTCTTAGCGAAGTGCAAAATCATGAATCTGAGAGAAGGTCCTGACATTAAGGAGAGCTACTTTGTACCGGGAGCAGTGGTGAACTAGTCAGTGGTTGAGTTTGACAAAAAGCACTCTTGCTGTGCGCTGTCAATTTGCCTCATCTTCCTCCCCACCTCCTGCAGTGTTAATGTCTACCTTTCCTACTCTTTCATTACTTCTCTTCACTGCTTCTCTTTCACTTCACCACCTTCTGTGACTCATTGGAGTCGGCCTTGATGAAGCAGAGTGTCTCGGAGTCAACCTGGTCCTCAAAAGAGTCGTGCGGCTGGTGCGCCTGGTAATGGATGTCGTGATCAATGGGATGGAAGGAGGACACTGTCTGTCTTGAAAATATGGTGGTTGTCGTTTTAAACCTTGGACAGATACCTCTTCAAGAAATGTAAGACTTTTTTTAATTTTTTTATTTACAGTGAAGAAGGAGATTGAATACTTAATATAGGATATTCATAAGAGTGATTATATGTGTACAGTGTCAGAACATGAACAAGGGACCATTTCAACATGATAGTTTCACAATGATTTCATGAATAAAAAATAAATAAAAAAGAAAATTATGTGACACATTATTTTGCCTCTGAAATGGGATGCACGATTGTGAAGATACCAAGAACTTATCTCCATGATAGTCCTGAATCCAGTGACCCGTTTTAGGCATTTAGGCACCTGATATTTTCATTTGGCAAGTTTGAGGAATGGGACCATTTTCTTGTCCAAATAGCCATTTATCCTCTGCATTAACTGACTCGGCTATTGAAACCATGCGATGCCTCTTTCCCTCTGCTATCCCAACCATATGTTCTTTTTATCCCTCATAAATCCTACTTATCAGCGCAGTAAATAAAGTCACTCGCTAAGTCCTGCAACACTGCCACCACTCTCCGGTTACATTTAGGTTTATGGTCTATTCAGTGGCGGGCTAATCACTTTACCATGTGCCTGACCCGTCTGCACATACTCGGAGTCCAGGCTGGAATGGAGTTTGTGTTTAAAAATTACTGATAAAGTTGTGTTTTTATTTTCATCGTCCCTTGTTTGACCCCATTGTTACCAATACCACACCAAGAAACGTGTCATAAGGCATGTTTTTTTTCCAGCAACCTCCTTCCCGCGTTGAGATTTGAACCCTCAACATTCTGCCTCTTAATGCTGCTTCTTTTTGCAGTGAAAACCACAAAGTGAGTCAGTAGATCACCTCCAGTAATGATAGCTAAAACAACCGTTCACAGTCCAAGATTCGACAAAACAGCAGATGAGCTGTTACACTTTAGCGTCGTGTGTAGGATTGTGTTGAACAGACACATTTATTGGAAAGAGGAGACGACAACAAAGCTGTCCATCCTGCCGTCCCTTCATCTGCCCGCCCACTTGGGCCATTGTATTTTCGTCATCTGTGATTCATTCATGCCATTCTGTCATTTCCATATTCTGCTGTTTTTACTGCAGAAGACAGGCGCTAAACAAAAATGTCCTGTTAAATGAATGACTTCACATTGACCTCATGATTTGTTGTTGCTTTGTGGTGCTGTCAATCATTCATTTATTTGAGCTGTCTGAAATACAAAAAAGTTTGATGACAATGTTCAGGATGCCGGAGAGATGAAGATGATCAGGCTGTCACTGGAAGGGACTAGGAAGTGTCGGGAATATGAGAGGGGCATGCTGAGAAAACAGTGGACGAAGAATTCAGGGAGTGGACGAGGACAACCATTGTGGGACATGGACCTAGTCAGTGAGCACTAGGTGTACTGCAGAGGATGATGAAGCATTCATGCACATCTATGGACAGTTTAAGGTCTCCACTGAACCTTGAGTACCTGTAGTAAACCAACGTGAACACAGGGAAGTGTTTTAAGTCTAAAATATCTTTTTATGGTTGCCAAAACACGACCCAAATTTATGGATTCTTTTAAAGAAATATTTAAGCACATCATGTCCTAGTCCTGAAGTTTCTCATGCAACACTTGTGAAATGTTTGTCTTTCTTATGCACACTCTGTCTTGTCTGTGATTCACAGACCTGAAGAAGATGTTTGAGCAGGAGCCCCTGGGGAAGGAAGTATCTCTGGAGCAGGAAGTGCTGTTGCAGTGTCGCCCACCTGAGGGCATCCCAGCAGCAGAGGTACGTGCAGCATCACTTCCACTTCCAAGAACCCAACAGCCAGTTTTTTTTTTCTCCTTTTTTTCTGATTGAAATCACAGTGTCTGGAGCAAAAGTGGGAAATCGATACCTAGTGGCTGGAAAACAGCTGCAGACATTTTAGATTGTTGTGCTGCCGTATGAACTGTCTGTTAATGGTTGTTTTCTTCGATAGCTTTTACATTTAAGACCATATTCGTCAAATGAAATGCAACGATTCTTGGCGTTCCCATCAGGGAACAAGTTATCGAGTCACATCCATCACGTTTGAAGGCGAACTTTTAAAGCTATCCAAGGCTTTATTTTCAAAATAAATAGAAGGTGAATCAGCTATATGCAGTGCTGGTTGGGACGGGATGAGCCTAAGCCTGAATCTCCAAGGTTCTTCTCATGACAAACTCGCTTCCAAATCCAATTGTTCTAAACGGTCATAATGGAGCGGGAGATTAAAGGAAGCTACATTACCTAACATTCACCGCCTAAAGCCCCAAAATAGTCACTGCAACAGGAACATGGGAGATCCAGTTTTAACTGGCGCTAAGACTTTGATGCGGAATTGTCACCGGGAGAAGTACCAGCGGAAAGCCTGAATCCTGTTTTGAATGATAACTTGAAAGCAGTGTCGCAGTGAGATACCACTTTTCTTAAGATCCAAAAACTAAACTCAAATGTCCCCAGAGAGCCAATTTAATTCATGGCATAAGTTACCTGCAGAAGTTTCTGTGAGTGGAAAGTTTTGGGAAGGATTACAGGGTAATTCTGCTGCTTCATGGCCGACTCGCCGACTGTACCTGTGGAGATACGGACACCAATTCATTAGGATAACAAAGGAACGCCGGCTGCTATGTAGAGTCTCATTAGTAGAGATGCATGTGCCGCTTATAGCGCTGCTCTAATGAATATAGCGCAGTTGAGGATTGATGTTGGCTATAAATGAGCAGGTTATTCAAGTCTACCAATCTAGCATTTTTGTATTGTTTGTTATCATTTAGCGATTGCGCCGTAACAAGCTATTCGCACATCACTTAATATAAGCAGGATAATGATGCGCTCTCTGTCTCTTGTCTCGTGCCCACGCAGCGTTGTTAGAGCTTTTCACTCATTCATCACACCGTAAACATGCTTTTACTTACAGGGCGAGCGGCGCCTCTTGTGATTCCCCACGGACGGGAGTGAGGAGTGTCATTTGCTATTCAGATTGTTCTTCATTTTCTCTCTTTCATCTTGCTGTTTTCCCTTGGACTGGGCCAAGAGATATCATTTCATTTAGTTGGTCACCAGGGATGTGCGGCAAAAACACTCGCAGGGCTGCAGCGCGGCATAAGAAGTCTCGGAATCAGGTTGTGTTCCTCAGGGTTTGATAGTCGCTTTCAATTGAACTGAAGTGCACAGCTCCCCAGAGGAGAACAGAGCCAGGGGAAAGACTAAACTAGATGATGGAGTCAGGAAAGTGCTGCCGTTTTCTAATTTACAAAGAATGTAAAGATTGCAACAATGTTCAGTTGACAATATTTTTCTTCTGCAGTTTTTAAATTCAGTTGTTGCACATTGTGCTTTTCTCTCCACCGCTGAACCAAATCTCTACAAGGCTAATGTCTCTTTTGTTAGACTTTTTGTATACATAAATAAATATTTTAATTAAATTAAAACATTTCCATCGACCTTAATCCATGATATTACTATTCTGGAAAGCATTTTTTTGTCATTCTGTTGTGTTTTTTTTTTTATTTATTATTTTCTTTTAAAGCACAAATATTTGTCTTTACTTGAAAATAACGGAAATTAAAACGGGAACACTCTCTATTGTTATGTGTGTCCCTCACTCCACTGCTGCTGGAGGAGTTCTGCTAGCAAGTTCAGGAAGACCATTGCCACCTGCTGTCACCTTCAGTTTATTTCTATCAATCATATTGCAAATGCATCTAAAGGTCCTATGTATATAAACGTAAGACAATAATATTGGGTTAAAAAACATCTCAACGTGTGTCTCAATTGCTCTCTCACAGCTTCTACTTCCTGTTTTGACTAAACTAGCTAAGTGAAATCAGAAACCCGAACTCCAGGAGTAACTGAGTTCACATCGGCAGTAACTACAAGTCAAAAGAACCATCTGGCAAAGCTGTCTCTCGCTCATCTGCGCTCACGTCGCTGATTTATAGGATGCTATGGGGGGGACGGCGGCTCAGTCATGACGTGCACATGGCCATGCAAACACGTGCGTGCTAATCGCACATCAAACATACTATTAGCGTTAAGATTCAGAAGTTTTACCGCATTAATTTTGATAGCCCTAGTATGATGATGCTTCCTGTTCAAGCGCTTTTCCGCCACCGACCTACAGTACAACACTAACTTGACGCATCCTCGCCGTCGAAGCTCGGGCTGTGTTCAGTTTTCCACCCTTTCCATTTCCTTTCCTTTGACATAATGGGATCTTAGTGAGTGGATTGCTCCGTCTCTCCTCTGCTGCGGCAGATTTAGAGGGATTTAGGTCTAAAGCCTGCTGATGACCTCAGGTTTTACCTCTCCCTTTTAAAAAAAACCCTCTTTGACATCATGCCTCTGTCTGAAACTCCCAACACGACTTTATGTTAATTTTGGTTGAAAAGACGCCCCCGGTGTCGTGTGTCCCGTGGCGTCTCGAAAAGTTGTCTTAATTTAGAAGTTGACAGGAGGTAGCTGTGAAACTGTCACCGCGGCATGCGAGAGCCACAAC
This sequence comes from Synchiropus splendidus, assembly GCF_027744825.2. NCBI lineage: Eukaryota > Metazoa > Chordata > Actinopteri > Syngnathiformes > Callionymidae > Synchiropus > Synchiropus splendidus. The sequence goes on along the minus strand of NC_071340.1, from coordinate 12,848,826 downwards.
AAGCCGGTGTCACATGGCTGTGGGCCGGGCACAGCGACGGCCCTCTTTACATGTATCGATCGACACAAATGCAAGTGAAGAATTGCTGGCTGCCTGAACACATACTCACCCACTCACAACTGCAGTTAAATCTTTACAGCGCTGTCGAGTCTCGGCCGACTATAGAGCTCTTTCGAGCTGTCGGCCTTGACAGGTCGAGGTCAAACCCATCCACTTTTGTAGAGAACTTCTGTAGACACCAATCAAGCCGTCATTACTTCCTGTTACTTTCCGCTGGCAGACTTGCTCTTGTCATCACTCTCTTTTTTTTCTGTTTTCTTTCCTGCTTTCGCTCTAAAGCCCCAAAGAGACTCAATTTTAGACATTGTGAAATCCTTCAGATACATCTATATCTCTTAAGTCGATGATAGAAAGCCTTTGAGAGCTGATGGAAAGCTCATGGAATCACAGGGCAAGTTCAACAGTTCAGCACAGTCATTGGGTTTAGAGTTTGCTTCCCGTTCCAACTATTGTCAAACTCAAGACCCGGGGGGCCTGATGTGTGAGATTTATATGAAGTTTTAAGCATCAAAAATAAACCTGGAAACTTCTGAAAAAAATGGGAAAATATCCATGCTTTGTCTGTGCTAACAATGAAGGAGAAATCATATATTTTCACACAAGCCAGAGTGAAAATTATCCACTAAGACTAAGACTAAGACTTCTATTGTGTTTGGTTTCAACAGTATAAGTAGTGGATGGTGAGAGTGTGGAAACGTCGTGGCCCACAGCAACGATCAGCAGCTTCAAGATGCCTCCACTTGAGCGTCCTGAGATAATACATGACGTACAATTTGCTGGTGTCATCACTTTTAAGCTTCAGCAACATTTATGTTATGATGCAGGGGAAAAAAGTCAGTGTGCTCTGCACATGCATGGAAATAATGAAGCAAAGTTCCTCCTAGTGGCCGTCATGAGTACTGCAGTCCAGACATGGTGTTACCAGTAGTTTAGACAGTGCAACTTATAATCCATTCAATAGGAATTTAGGGCTCATGTGTCATTGAGATTGGTGTAACGTGGGGTGACATCAGTGACGAACTTTGTAAGGAGCAAAGGACTATTTTTGGACTCAACTCATTTTCAATTCACTTCATTTTGACTGAAGGTTTCTTGTATTTTAAGGTTCCACAAGAGTCCATTCACCTGTTCTTCAATCTAACACCAGATCTCTTTTTTTCCCTCTGACGTGGACTGTTTATTTTATTTAATATCCTCTCCAGAAAGGCACTGACCCCAACAGTTAAGCAGAGCTTTGCAGTCTGCACATACAAAGTTAAGATGGATATCTTTGTGGGTGTTTGTGTGTGTCCTGGTGTGTGCATGTGCGCCCCAGACAGCGGGTGTCTATATGAATATTTGCGATGTGCCTGTCTCCATCTGTCTCTTTGAGTGAGTGATTGCCCCAGCTGCAGTGAAATAAACATATCAGTGTGTGGTGACAGGGCTTGCACGTGTTTAACCTTAACACACAGCCACTCACACTCACGCACAATCATCCAGGACTGGCAGCGTCAGACAGAAACTGGATATCTGTCTGGACCCCCGTCAAGTTCCTGTCACATTCTTTACCACTCAATCTACACCCTTTTTACTGTTGCTATATTTGTGTTTAGCCGCTTTTGCATTGTTGAGTATCACTTAAAACATGCACACAGTGACACGCTTAAAACACTTCCTTCAGTTACTGGACTCATGGCATCATGTGTCATGGCAGCCATCTTTTTTTTATATGTAGTTCCCCTAGTGACATGATGACGCTGATACTATTTTATATATATATATATATATATATATATATATATATATATATATATGTATATATATATATATATATATATATATATATATATATATATATATATATATATATATATATATATATATATATATATATATATATATATATATATATATATATAATATATGTGTGTGTGTGTATGTGTGTGTGTATGTGTGTATGGATCCATACATACATTTAAACAACAAAATATTGGTTTTTTTGCATCAGCATAACAAATCACGATAGTGGCTATATTCAAGTTTTCAATTTTATAAGAATTTCAAATACAATCAGAGTAGTGGAAACCCTGGCCATTGTGTAAAACGAAAAATATCCCTGAACAAAAGCAAAAACAAAAAAAAAAAAAAAAAAAAAAAATATATATATATATATATATATATATATATATATATATATATATATATATATATATATATATATATATATATATATATATATATATATATATATATATATATATATATATATATATATATATATATATATATATATATATATATATTTGTGATTTAAAAATGAACTTTTCCCTGAAGAACATAGAACTAAAAGTGTCAAGTCAATTCAAGTATTATGTCGACTGACTGGTTCTATTCCGTCATCGCTGGAAAACTGTTGTCTAATCTTAGCCACTAACGTTTAGGGTCGGAATGTCCCAAGGAAATGAATTCCATTCAGGGACCCCCGAAGTGTGTGAGTGTGTGAGTGCGTGCGCCTTGGTGTGCATGAATGACATTTGTGATGCAAATCAAAGCAGACTTTTCTGTCAGACTGGATCAGTGGTGCAGTGCGACCAAAAGGTTAGCGGCTACTTCAATCTTACACCCAGACAGTGTACTGTATTTAGGCCTGCGCACAGTACAATTCGGTGGTTGTATTGTAAATGTGTCACACCACGAAGCTCACTCGGAGCGTTGGTCCGGGACTTATAACAACCACCGCAGTGATGTTCTGCTCTTCGACAGCAAAGGTGACAGAGTGAATTAAAGTTTTCAGCGCTGTGTGTGACGTGTCCTTCTGTAAGTCAGCCGTGTCACTGATATTATTTTGTTTATCCTTGTGGGTTTGCAAATTAGCTTTCCAGGGGCCCTGAAGGAATTCTGCTTTACTAACCGTCATGTTCATTCAGACATAATTTTATATGTATTTTTTCATTGTTTTATTTGTGATACCGCAAAAGAAAAGAATAATGGGAAAAGTAAAGTGGGTGTACACATATAACAGGATGAATGTAGGCGTATATTATCATGAAACTGTATATGGTACAGTACAGTATGGGCGACTGCAACATTGACTGAAACAAATTATTATTAAATATTTTTGTGTATTCTGTTTTAGGAAGACATTAAGTTATCTAATTCATTTTAAAAGTGAAAAAAAGGTCATGTTAGTGAAACGTTTGCTGTATATGGAGAGCTTGCACTTCCTGCTGTCGGCGTCTTGAAATGCAAACCTAATCCACAGAACCGTCTTTGGGAAGGCAAACACATGTCTCACCCTCTCAGCCAAAAACACACTTCCCAGTCTCTCAGGAAATATATATAAGGCATCAGAGAAGCCCCCTCGCACATTTATGAATGTATTTATACAGTAAGTTTGTCATCGATTCCATGAACTGTTCCGAGTTCCTTGAACGCACATCCTGCCGAGATATGAAAATCTTTCGTCGAAGTAATGTTGTCGAACGCTGCATGTTGGGTAGACTTGTTTTTAAAACTGAATAACAAGGTAGTGGATGGATGGGGCGTTCACATTCCAGTATATGTGAAGGTGAGGCTTCATCTTGCCAGCCCTGTATATCATTCTTGACACGTCAAAAAGCATAGTGGGGCCCTTTCAGCGGCATGTTTCGATATCCATTGTGTAACACTATCACATATTTTAATTTAGTTATTTAAACGTTATTTCATTTTATTTCATAAATCAATAACATACACTGTGATATAAATATTTATGCAAATTACCAAATGAAATATATGTAATATACATATAAACAAATATATGTAAATATATAATAATTTCAGACTTCATCGCAAAATTGTGGTGATATTTTCACACTGACTTTGTGTGCCGCCCTTCTTTGGTCTGGTCTGCTCTGCACTGAGTTATTAACGTTGCTAACTAGTGCCGGGTTAAAAAGTGCTTCCAACAAAATAAATCATTCCAGTCAAAACGGCGCCCTCTCTGCCGAGTACACAAACTGCCTCCATGTAAGCGCTGAATAAACCAAAAATGAACACGACATGAGAGGTGTTCTAACTCTTCCCTTCAAAGTGCTGCACTCGAAGAATTAAAGTCATTCATCCTCTCCCCCTAGATAGTTCAGCCTGGCCATTCCTTGTGTTCATGCGATGCTGTGGGCGGTTGTGTTGGCTGCTGTGTGTGGTTGTGTTGGCTGCTGTGTGTGGTGTTTCTGGGAACAACAACAACAACAAAAAAAAAACAATTTATGTAATGCTGCTTCCCCAATTGATCCTCACCTTAATCCTCTTTGAGCGAGCATGGTAAGCCCCACAGCTCATCTCCCATCACATTTTACCTTAATCCTTAACCTCTGTCAGAAATCATCACCGTAATCCACAGATTAGTCAGCAATCCCTCCTTCTTTATACCAACTGCCGAGGTGATTTATTGAAAGAGTGTAAAGATGATTAAATTGCTGTTAGTGGTGGACTACAGAGTAATTTTCAAATGGGAAGAGAAGAGCTCCGCCGTTGTTTGTTGATGATATCGTACGATATGAGGAGTTATCATTATTATTATTATCTTTAATATTTGAACTCATCAGGGATCTTCCCAGTTGACGCACAGACTCGGAATTAAGTTTCTCTTAACAAAATAAATGCTTGGCCACATCACCAAACCCAGTTTTCATTTGATATAGTTTACTTTGTAAATTTATTTGACACTTGATGTGATCAGAATATTGAATATTTCATTTCAACAATTCAATTGTGTTGATATTTTTATTCATGTATCTCTTTTTTTATTTTATTTGAATTTGGTAAAATGTTGTTTTTTTTTGTCATAGTTGAGTTTAATGTTTTTGCGGGTCAAGAGTTTTTAAAGTCAATATTTTGAAATTCACAGCCATTCAATATCAATAGTTTAGGAATAATAAACCGCTATGAGCCAAACCTGCCGATGATCATGTGACCACCTCAGTGAGAAGGAGGGAGGCTCAGTTCACCAGTTGGATATCACATCAATATTGTGGAGCGAAAATACATGCTCTAAAATTCAAATTGCTGAATTCTTGACAATTCAAATGACTGAATCCAACTATTCTGTAGTCTTGTCATGCAAAGTCATGGGTGCCCACTCCCAGTTTTGTTAACCACGGATGTTTTGGTTTCTCTTTTGTTGAACACACACACACACACACACACACACACACACACACACACACACACACACACACACTAATTATATTTATTTATTTATATTTTCTCCAGCTCAGTGGCATTCAGTTCTAATAACCACTTTATGGAAAAGTTGACAATTATTTATTGTTGTTGAATAACTCCTGCTTGTCTGTATTTCCCTCTCTTGTGTAATGTTGCGTTCAAAGCACATGAATTGCTTGCAGTTTGCTCTTTTTAAGTCAAAAAGCCCACATGTTTATCTTGGCTCCCTCCCACAAGTGGAAGAGTGATTCTTTTCGGGCCCACAAGCGTTTACTGTTCCTCTCGTCTGGGCTTTTTAAAAAGTGTGAACTAAATTTCAAAGGAGGAAACATCTCATTAGCATTCTCACTTGTACTTTGTTTTCGTAACCTCTGGTATTTTCGCTTGCTGCTCGGAGAGGCCAGATCAGATGTCGTTTTACCTTTTTTTCTACTGGAGGATTGTTTGAATGTAAAAACAGATAAACTAGGATGAGTATCTGTCCTCTCTGCTGAACGTTCTCTCAACTGCTTCTGACATTTAACTTCTCTTTAAGCAGTGTTTTGGCTCTTCCAACAAATGATCTGAGCAGCTATTATGTCGGTTAAGGATTTCACTTTTTTATTGCCATCTTGCTGTTCATTTTTTCCCCTTTACCTGTCTGTCTGTCGATCCTCACGCCCACTCGTCTTTTACGGCGGTTCTCAGACAAAGCGGAGGGTTGACGGTGACATGACAGTGAGGAGTGTACTGCCTTGTCTGGCTGCTACCCGTGCTGCCCTCGGCACTCCTGACACTGTTGTCAGAGATGAATGAGCACACTGTTTTGACACGAGGTTCAGCTATGTCAAAAAACAAAACCATTTTAATGTCTTTTTTTCTATTTCCTGTGATTCTTGCGGGTCTTTTAGGACAACAAGAAACTTTTTATTGCGTGAAAAGTGAAACTGCTTCTGTGCAGTTTGGCTGTGACAAAGTCATAAACCAAGTAACGCTCTGTCCCAGACTCGCCTCATCCCTGCCCCAGCTCCAACAGGACATCAAACCCTGGAGTGAGCGCTCCAGCCTCGGAGGTGTGGAGAGCGAGCACCTCCCCTGTGACACTCTACCACGGTCCAGTGCTGAGACAGGAAAGGTTTTACACCTCAATATGAAGAAAAAACAGTCAGTAAATGTAGCTAACGGGACACGTCTGCATACAGAGGCTGCGTTATACACAATAACAAAGCGCGTTGTGGGTCAGCTGATCGGTCCGCGCACGTTATGTTTTTTCCGGCTTTTTTTCGGTGGCGTTCGAGTTCTGGATTTTCGTTCGAAATCTGAAGCAAAAAATTCTCGAATTTTTGTTCGAACTCCGGGACGTTTGAAAAGCGAGGTACCACTGTATCTGGAAAAAATCGAGTTGGGCCAAATGCATTTTGTCCAAGCCCTAGTTATTAGGAATAATAAGTATTGCTGTATTACTTGTTTTTCCTATATATCAAAGATGCATGCCAAATTTTCTTCTTTGATGAAACGTGTCGCAATTTTTTTTTGCTTTCACCGCTATAAGGAGCAACTCCAGAAAAAGAAAGGAAAAAAAACATGAACATTGAAACACATGAAACATAATTTATACAGCCAGCTTGAGGTGTGAGGTTAATAAACAGAGCAGGGAGGTCTGCCATCGTTCAGCTGACCCAGCTAATAACGCAGATTTCGTTATTGGGGAGTTTTAATTACACTAGATAGGTGGAGAGTCAATTAATGAGGATTAGCGAGGCCCCAGTGAGCGCAGAGCTTCTTCATGCTTTACCGATTAAAAGTGTCATCAAAAAAACCTGGGCTGTGTGTAAAACAAAAAAAAAAAACGCTCACTCATGGAGAAGCGTGTGCACATTCACACACTTTTACATGCGTCAAACCAGAATGTGAAGAATAAATATTCAATGCAAATGTGAAAGCAAGTGGAGATGTTGCATCACAGCAACTCTGGGTTTGTTCTCCCCATGTTTTGTGTGGAATTCCTCAGGGCATCATAGTATCTGAATGTGTTAAGAGATTAAATTGAGGCGTTACTTTAGAAGTACATTTTCTATGTTCTTTTTTTCTGGTTTTATTCAGTCAGTCTAAATACTACATTATTTTTCACCATTGTCATGTAAACGTTATAAAAATAGGCAAAGGTTTGAAATAACCCTCCGTGTATCACTTCACTCGATAACCACACTTGGCTTCCCTCCAATGACAAGTGGAAGCTGGATGGTGTTCAACTACAAAAGTAATCGCACACATGCGCAGTCATGGGTTCATGCCAAATAAACACCTTTGATGGAGCCCGGCCAATTGGTTGAAACAAGCGTTCTGTGTCGAGACAATATGTATAATGTATATTTCATCTACTCGGGTTGTTTCTCCTCCATCATCTGCTGCTGCCATTAGCCATTAGTGAGGGTTCAGCAGGAAAAGCAAAGAACATCGGCGTCCTGAGAAATAAAGAAAACAAATGAGACCCAAAGTCCCACCGCATCAACACGTTCACAGTGCTGAACAAGACTGTTTTGTAAATTATCAAGCCATCAATCGTTTTCAACTTCATTACTGTCGGAAAATACCTTTAAAGAGGAAGGAATGTTTAGAGATTCAACTACTTCTCTTACATTATATAGAACTTATCTTGGATTTTTCTCTGCTGTTGAAGTTGACGTCAAGGGCATCGTGCCAAACTTAAAGGCTTCTTTAAACGAAATGAGATCTGGCTTTCCAGCTGTGCGGCTTAAGTGGTTGTTTGGGAGCATGTTAACTTCTCCGGGTGTGAGCTAATGGTTTCATTTGGATTCTCGTTTGGCTCTCGCTTCCCCTCAGGGTCGCACTTCAACTGTACGACGTATAAATCTTGCACAAATCTGTCACTTTTGTTTACTCTCCTCCGAATGGCCAATGCATCTGCTCGCGACGTCGCTCAACATCTCCATCCTGAGAGAAACTACCCAGCACCCGACACTCATCTACGTCGTCGATCTTTCCCTGTTTGTTTGGAGTGGAAGTTTATAGCTCTTCCAAATTCCTCCTTTCTCGCCATCATTTCTGTCCGACAGTGATATTAAAGTCCCCCGGAGCATGATCTGAGGTTGAACTCTCTCTCATCACACTCAGTGTCACTTCTTGGGCGTAACAGCTTGTGATCTTCAGTTCAAGCAGACTCTTAAACAGACACATTTGTGAGAGAGTTTGGGTTTGAATTGTGTTGCGATTCATTCTTTATCGAAGCACGGTGTGTTGTCATGACCTGGGTCATTTCACCTTGTATATTTTAAAAGCTACAGCTGCAGACTGTCACTGTCCATTTGTCAGTTCCTCACAACATCCAAAAAAGGCGAGCTCACATGTCATTTCCTGATTCTCTGAGAATTGGCTGTATTCTTGTATTCATCCTGCAAATGCACGTCCTGTGTGTTGACACATTGCTCCTGGGTAAAATATCACCCTCATCTGTCTCCCTCTTTCTTCTGCTAATTTGCTGTATCGTCTCTTTCCCCTTCCTTTGCTTCATTCCTTCCAGAATTTAACTTTCCTCCTGTTGTTTTCCCAGGTGTTCTGGGTAATGGATTACCCTCCGTATATCTTCCCCATCTAGTCCATCCTCTCAGTGCTGCACTCCTTTCCTGCTCCTCCTGCATTCTTCTTGCTCTAATTGACGCCAGTGCTAGGGAATTCCGAATTGTGCTATCCGTCTTCCCCCTCACTCTCTCCTTTATTTGTGCTCCATTGTTTTCACTTTCCCTGCACCGGCATCCTCTCCAGCCCTTTCTGTCCGTCTCCCATTCCCTGTGATGGCACTGTTAACCCACACATCTCGCCGCCTCTCTTCCTCTTCCTCTGTAATCATTGTCTCTAAAACCCTTCACTCTTCACTTTTCCCCACATCACTGTTGCCGTGGAAATCCCTTTTCTATACTGGACCCTCTCTTGAGATGTTCTCCATCCATCTATCTCTCGCGCAGGCTCTGTATGTTGACATGAGCGGGTGAGTCTAATAGATCACTGTGAAGCATCTGCACCTGTGTTAAATCTCCGAGGTGACGCTGTGTGTGTGTGTGTGTGCACGCGCGCGTGTGTGTGAACCCCAGAGAAGCGAATCCAGACTCTCTATTCAGCACATCTGTGACCTCTTTAATGCAGAACAACTCCTCATCTCCTCTCTCCACCTGCCTTATTCCTCCTTCAATCTTCCTTCTTTATCATTTATAAGCTTTGTTGCCTAAAAGTGAGCCCTTAGTCCTTGTCAGTGACATTCTGTCAGACATGCTGTGGCTGTTAAAAATGCATCGCAGATTCACACAAAAACAAATTCTGCTTGTTACATCACAAGAGCGCCATCCACGAGTGACTGCTGAGTAAAAGAGGACTCGTGTTCCGTCACCCGACGCATCATTTAGTGAAAGTAGGTTACACCAAGGTGTGCAGGATGTAGGTTATAAATAGATTTCTTTAAGCTCAACTTGGTGTCCTTTTGTGTTCCAGTTCTGTCTGCGCCTGACACCTTGGAGAGCTCCCAGCTATTCCGAACGTTGCCTTGCTGAATATGGGGAGGCTGAGACACACGTGCACACACACGCGCCCATGATGCCCATCTCCATATTATTACTGTATTCCTTGTTGGATAACTTACACAACGTGCGCCCAGAATCTCTTAGATCTTCTGCACCTCAGAGACTCCTTCTGTTCTTCTTATGCTTAACCATACATGATGCTTCATATAGAACAGTTTGCACAGAATTGACGTAGTCTCTGTAGCGTGCAATATAAAGGTTGCTTTTTACATCACCGTTCCATGTAACTGAAGCGACTGTAATTCAAACAGCTCATTTTTATCTTTCATTTTTATCACCACGAGCGCGGGTTTACGTTTTTTGAGGGTGGATTCTCTCTTGGAGATAATGTGAAGGGCTCAGTTGTCCTGGTGGGACTCATAGTGGAACTTCCTGACATCTCGAGGAGCCTGTTGTGGCGGATGCCTCCTGGACACATTCATGCTCAGGTGTCCCAGGCATGACTAACCAGGAGGAGGCCCCTGGTTAGACCCTTGGCATGTTGGAGAACCAAGAGCTGTCAGTTCTCAGAACAATCTCCAGATTTATACAAAGCGGAGGGACATTTCTGCATGTGGCCTGGATTTCAGGAGTCGTTTCTAAAGAAGGAAGCGCCACCTGTGCTCTGAGCATCTGGTAGATGATGCAGCATATCATCATACCAGATAGTAGTGGGAAGAAAATATGACCCTCTTTCATAAAACATCTCTGATTCGCGCTCTCACCAGCATCATTTAACGCTATCTACAACTGCACTTACGGTGGGGAAACATAGACCGTGAACGCTCACCTCAGATCCAGGACCCTGAGCTGGCAGCAGGGGGCGCAGCAGCACAGATATAAAAGAGAGTCTGCAGTCACACACCACCACCCTTTGGGGTTATTGCCTCGAATAAAGGTTATGGATGGCCTCAGATGAGAAGAGAACAATAATGTGAGTTGGTAAGATGGTTTTGAATGAGGCTATCAACAACCTGTAAAGCGTCAACATCAGAAATGACTTTCAATTATAGATGAAATATAATTGAAACTGTTCTTATTTTCTGTTTTGTTTGTTTTTGTTGGTGCCATATAGACATTATCATAACAACAATAACTCAACTCAATTGTCAGTCAATACATGAATAACTCTTTATAGAAACCATTGGCCCATCCAGAAACAATGGACAGATTGTTTCACCTTACTCTTCGGCGTTTTTTTTTTTTTTTTGGAGGTGTCTGGGGAACATCTATGTGGGTTGATCGTTGATAGCCAACCCAGTTCTGTCAGTGTATTTAATTGGCTGTTTATGTCACTTGCCAGGATCTAGTTAATTAAGCTGTCGGAGCATCTCAGCACACTCTCCACTTCTCCATGTCCGCTATGCACACTGACCTTATTTTAACCTGTGCAATCTGGCTAGCCAGTGCTGCTCTGCATCATGTAGCTGTGGGTGTAGCCTACTCCCTGCTGTAGTCTCCGGCGGAAGGATTGCATTCATCACCTCTGATGTGTAAAGTGAGACTGCAGCCAGGAACGCATGGACACACGGCCAATTACCAGAAGAAACAGTGGGGAAAGTCACAATCTTCATGCTTGGGTAGGTGTCAAAATTAATATTGTTCGACACGTTGTGTTTTCTTTTGATTCATACGGCCGCTCTCCGCTCGCTTGCTTGGGGAAACCGTCTTTGAGTTGCTGTTGAAAGGATGATGAAAATATTCTCCCATTCTACATGGCGATTTATTGTTAACCTGCTAACGCTCACTTCTCCACATTGCATCAGGCAAGGAGGTAATGTGTGAGTTAGCAAAACAAGAAAAAAACAGATGAAAAGTTGAAAACAAACTGGTGTTGGTTGAGAACACAAACTGTATCCACTATTCCTCTGAAGGATTTGGCTAACTTTGTTCACTTCCTGGTGTGTGTGGGGTCCAGAACACTGCTGCCACCTGCTGTCTCATTGAGCACATTTGACCTTGACCAACGATGAAAGATTGTTTTTTCCAAATTTCAAAAAGGTAGCTACGTTACGTAGATGAAATAATCGAAGTGAATTAGTGAACAAAACTTGCTTGTTGTTGGCATATTAGTGATGTCCTTATGGAATATGACTTTTGATGCGTAGGTTTGTGTAATTCATGTTATTTTCGACACACAGAGACATTTTTTTAAAGGTCAATCCTGCAAATAAATACTAACTGAACCTACACTAACCTAAACTACATATGCTCCGCCCCTCCCAAAATGAAATGATAGCTTGCCAACTTCCTATCAGTCATTGGATTTGTCCTGCTCTGTCAATAGACTGGGTCAAGGACAGCAGGCAGCCAGTGGCAACAACTGCAACAGACTTTGCAGCGGGAAGTGTCTGTGAAAGGACTTACACTCCTGAACTGAACCGACTGCATGCACCACTATCAACGGAGGCACTGTTTAACACACCCTGCTGAGCTCCAAAATGTGTTGTCTAATAAAAATCTAAATGTGTAAGTGATGAAAATGCATTTTCATTGGCTGCTAATAGTCACAAGAATAAACACGATTAGCTCTGGTTCACGGAGTAATGGTGGAGAGAAGAAGACCCCTGAGATCACCTCTCCATCACTATTTGGTTCTGTGCTGCAATTATCAGGGCCAGAACTGAAACAATGAATAAACCATGTTTATGTAAAACATTGTAGGCATGTGATTTGAATTGTAGATGATGCCCTGACAGTGAACACCCTGCCTTTTAACCCCTCTCTATTGTGTCTGTTTTGTGAGTTTCGCTTGAAGCCTTGAATATTTCTTTTTATTGGTGCAGCTGATTATTATTGACTATTTTCCCTGGTGTTAGCACCAACTCATAGGTGGCGATACAGAAGCATGGAAGCGTGAGCCGCACCTCCAAGACTTCTTTATTTTTAATATCCACTTGAACCGACTCAACTCTGGACACTGCTGTGTATAAAAGCTGAATCGGCTTCAGTCATGACCTTCATGACTCTGTCGTATGTCAGAGACTAGATGTGTTAGGAGGCAGACAATGTGATGACATATTCTAGATGATGCCGGAATCTCACTTGGACATTTTTGCCCATCACAAATGTTATATCATTAGGGAGCAGAAGTGTGATACCTCACCTGTGGTCAGAAACCCAGCAACTTGGTCAGATGGAGGAGGTAAAATAAATACAGAAGAAGAGGAGAAGGAGAATTCAAGTTGTTTGTTTCCGTGAGTGAGTTTGAGTTCACAGCAATGTTTGAGAAGAAGCCTCTTAACTGTGACTTTGTTGTGAGTTTAACAGTTCATTTTAATCTTAATTTATTCCGAAGACGGGGGCCAAAAGACAGACCGAGTCATGGGCCGGAAGAAATGTCTATTTATCAGCTGGCAGTCCTTGAACTATATGTTAGAGTCTTGACACAATGTGATGTCACTCTTAAATGTTGGAGGCTAATTTTAGCATGAAGCATCTGTGCCTTTCACCCTCAACTCTGCCTTGTAACACAAGGGACGCTGGTTTTGATCTTGAAGCACATACACCTTCTTCCTTCATCCAACTCCCTTCCTGCCTGCGCCTTTTGATTTATGGGAAATTCCAGAATGGTTGTTGACTTATTGCCAGGAAATAATAACTAATATCGGTGGGTCACAATAACAACATTCTTTCCGGATGAGCTGGTTGTAGTGCTTTTAAAGTCAGGGTTGAATTTGTTTTGAGCAAACAATTTAATCCTGAAGAGCCCCATTTAATGAGTTGGCGGGTTGCATTTGGCCCCCAGGCCTTGAGTTTAACACACCCAGTATGAGCAATGATGATGTTTTTGCCACGTGCCGCTGCGTACTGTGTGAACACTACACACAAACAAGCCAAGTCATAGGGGTAACCGACTGTTGAAGCCCAAAGTAGGTGTTAACTACGTGAAATAGTCTGTCCTTATCAATGAAGACTAGTCATAAACAATGCAGCTTTATGAGACATGTATGTTGAGAGGTGTAAAGACAGACTCAAGACACGCACCTTGGGTTCATGTGTTCTCAGTCTCCTCACAGTCTCGTTTCCTCCCAGAGTCCAAAAACATACCGAGCTAAATTGATGTCTCAAGAATGGACAAGGAGAGTCATTTTCAATTCATATTTCCTCATATATCTTTTGTCATTCTCTATTTCCATGTATATTTATTCAACAATTGCCTTCCTGTTTCCTGATGTATTGATTCATTTCCTTGTCAATGTAGGTCTACTTTTGTTTTCTCGTGTATTTTGCCTGTTATGGCAACACTGTGTTTCTGCCTCTCACCTTGGAAGCAGTGGGATTCCTGTGGCAAGTGAACGGACATCACAATGTCATCTTCACATGTTTTGGAATGGTGCAAAATGTTTAAAGAAGTAGGTGGTAGACAACCCAGACGCCGTCCAGATTCATGCCCAGCAGCAGCTTTGGGATCAGTCGAAAAGAGAGTCAGATGAGATCACGAAGCAGTTTGTTGCGACGACTCCAACTCCAGACGAATATCACCCTCCACTCCACGGCATGATTCCTCCTCTCTTTGAAATCATCTCGCCACATCATGATAATGGTTTTGTCCCACCACCGACGCGGCCAGACAAGAACGCACACACGCACGCTTCCAATCGTCGCCATATTCATGTGCGCTGTTGGATTAAATTTCTATTAGCGCTCCTCGATTGAGTTTGGAGACTGTTGATTAGCCAGTAATGGCCTTTGTTATTGTGCTAATGAATAGCTTGATCACTCCTCGGCTTAGCTACACATCAGGAGGCTGGCGACGGCCAGACACATGGGACACATCTGCGTGTGCCGGTGTGTGTTGTCCTTTGTCAAGACATGTACAAATGGAGAGCCAGATTTAGGGCCAGATAGAGAACTCCTGTTGTTTGTGTTGAGAAAGCCGATGACAGCAGAAACAGAAGATAGATGGCTCTCACTGTGAAAACCTGTCTTGATTCTCCTTCTCCTGTGTGTTGGGCGCTTGTCGATATGTTAGCGGCCACATGCTCCATTTACCTCGGCCTGACATTTGAATGTTCATGATGCCGAAATCCTCCCTCACTTTTGTCTTATTTCCTTATGTGAAGCTCATTGTTCTGGGTTTGTTTCCCAGCCCGTCTACAGAATCCTCCACGCACATGTGGATGGTTACAAATGGAAATAAGCTTCCCAATTACAATGACGGCCTCCTGTTGCCAGACATATCTGGCAGCGTCCGAGTCTGATCTCCTCTCTGTGACTAAATATGCTGATTACTATTTAATAAATACTGAGCCAACCCAAAGACTAGTCATAAACAATGCAGCTTTATGAGACATGTATGTTGAGAGGTGTAAAAACAGACTCAAGACACGCACCTTGGGTTCATATGTTTGTTCTAGTTTCCTCCCAGAGTCCAAAAACATACCAAGCTAAATTGATGTCTCAAGAATGGACAAGGAGAGTCATTTTCTCTTTGGTTTTCAATTCATATTTCCTCATATATCTTTTTTCAATCTCTATTTCCATGTATATTTATTCAACAAAAACTGTTTCCTGATGTATTGAATCATTTCCTTGTCTATGTAGGTCTACTTTTGTTTTCTCATGTATTTTGTCTATTATGGCAACACTGTGTTTCTGCCTCTCGCCTTTGAGGTGTGTCCGAAAAGTTCCAGGACTGGAGCCACCAAAAACATATTTCAAACTACAAACTAAGAAGCTTCCCCTTCAAAGTTATGCTACATGCCAAGCACTGAGCACAGAGGAAGGAACAAACTTGAAGTTTGTGCTACGGTTGGGGAAGCAGTGGGATTCCTGTGGCAAGTGTACGGAGATCACAATGTCATCTTCACATGTTTGGGAATGGTGCAAAAGGTTTAAAGAAGTACGTGGTAGATGACCCGGACGCCGTCCAGATTCATGCCCAGCCGCAGCTTTGGGATCAGTCGAAAAGTCACGATCGCCACGCACCATCTGCCTGAGGCGCCCAATATTGACCTCAGTCCTGGCTGTTAAGGGCCTTCCACTCCTGGGGTCCCCAATGTCCCCAACTGAACCAGAAACTCCAAGTTTATTGGTTGCTCTGTGCCCATTGCTTAAAGACCTAAAACAGAAGTTATGTATATAAATACCATCATGATCATTTATTACCCGCGAGCTTCAGCTGTCTTAAACACTGGTCTGTGCGGGTGACACGGTGCTGAGGAGACGTACCAGGGTGGGTGGTTGTGATGGCTTGAGCACACTCAGGCTCCACCCACTCGCTGGTAGAGTAATCATGGTGAGAGCTCTTTAACCCACTCATGGCTGATCTCTAACTCAAACGCAGACATTATATCTAACCAAGAGGACAGTCCTCGGTGACTTGCTCATCAACTTCGTTGGAATTGTCTTTCCAAAAACTGTGTTTAATCCCACCGTGTTTATGTGAGACATGAAGAGAAAAGAGTGTAGGTGTGATATCGCTCCATAACTCTCCAAACCCTGGTGAGACGTTCTGCAACAGCACAAAGCAAGTTACATATTAGCATTTGTCACAGAGATGCTCTTTCTTCTGCCATTTGTTTTGCTGTTTGGAGTCACATTTTCTCTTTGTGAACAGAATGAAATGTTCCTCCACTCTGCAGCAGACATGCGTTCTGGCTTTGTGGCTCACGACAGTTGGAGCTGCTCTCTTCTGCAGTGCAATGGAAGTCTTTATTTCTCTGTGTTGGCCTACTTCTATGTCGCGCAGCGCGCTGCCTGGACTTTATACCCACTCCATGTCAGAGACAAGTTGCACTCTTGATGACTTTTCTCATTGGCCCTTTTCTCTGTTGTATGAATCTTGAAAACCTATCCACAGCAAATGTTGATCATGGCTCAAGGAATGGTTGATATTTCGGTGGATCTATTTGAATTTACCAAGGTTTTTCGTCACTGCACTGTTGCTCCATCTAGAACTAGAAATGTTTAAATGTAACCACAGAAGCCGATAACAGCGATGCACCTTCTTTTATGTTTTATCTCATGATAAACTTATTATAAACCTCCTGAACCATGTAACAAAAAGAAGACCCTGGTCCTCTTATCTGGTTTCTAACAAAGTTAACATTCACAATAGCATCCCTTAAGTGTGGCCTGAATGCAACAGAAGGGCCAAATGTATCATTTCCGTCTGTGTTAGACTTGATAGAACTACAACCTGATGCGTAGACAGTCACATAAATCAGCACGGCATCACCCGACTTGTAAATAGCTGTATTTGTTATCTCAAGAAAAGGATTGTTGTTGAGAAAACACTAAGAAAGATTTTTGTTAGGTCAAGATAACAGGATAAATTGTTGTTGGCGCGAGTTAACAATGGGAAAAAATATACCAAAAACCGCAAACATATCACTAAAATGAAAGTCAACTTTCATGTGAGGATGGTAATGAAATGTGCTGTTATTGAGCATTCAACACTGTTCTAGAGACAAGCCTTGGTTGGTTGAAAGGACTCATTTAAGCCCACACAATTCTCGAATCATTGCCGTTGTTTTATTGATTTCATCGTATGCTTGTTTTAAAATCAAGGGAAAAGAGCAGGGAGATCAATACTTATGGATCAATAGCACAACTCCAAGAACAGGTTATAGCTTCCCCTGGAACACAGTTAAAGTAGAAATAGTAATTTTGAAACAGCGTTTATAGCATTTATATTCTATGACCGCGGAGTGGGAAGTTGTGGGTTTGAATCCCAGTGTGGTTTCTTAGGCCAGGTCCCTGATGCTGGTTGCTCAGATGCATTAGCTGTACAGTATCCAACTAGAACTGTTATTGATTCTCGTGCTCATATGGACGACGCTATCGCTGACCCTCTGCTATAGGAAAATCCCGTATGTTATGAGAAGTGCATGAAAGGTTTCAAAGCAGACGGGCCGGTTTAGCAATAAACCCAAGCCAGATTCATCTCATTCAATGGGTTAAGTCGAGAAAAATACAGCGAAGAAGGGAGCTTGTAATTGATCAGACAAAGCCTTTATTCCTTTGAAAAGAAACCCGTTTGATTTCTTTGTCTCAGGCAAAGAAGAATGCACTCTTCTTGAACCTTTCTTTCTTAAATCCAGTTACAGTTTAAACAAAGGGCAAGGTTATGTGCAGCGGCGTTGGCGGGTGTGTGAGCATGTGCCAGCTCTGAAAGTCTTTCCCCATGTCTCTGTAATGCTATTACTTAATATCTAAAGCATGACAACAGAGCCGGCGAGTGTGTGCATTCTTCTGTGCCTGCCGTCGTGTGGCTAAGACTTCGGCACTTATGCAGTGTGTAGTGAGTGGGTAACTCAAACCCTTGCTCCTGTGGGTTTGGCTTGATTCAATCAGCCACACGCTGCAGCACACACTCGCACCAGCTGTGGCTAATGATCCGATAACTGATGTGGTGGAGCTACCACATGTGCTCTCTTTGTCTGATACGGACGGAGCATTGCACCCTGCCTGAGTTCAAGTCTCCACAAACCGTGGCATTCAGCGGTGGTTGGTCCGTAGGGGGCGCTGCCCCCCAACTACATTTATTTATTATTTTTTTATGAATAATCATCAACCATTACTGTTCTACTGCAGTGTACTACTACATGTCATCCATCAAATATCCAGTATATACTGTATAATATATCATCATATTTTTGGTGGGAAACAGCTTCTTAATCATTACATACTTTTTTGTGGAAAGAAAAGTGCATGTTTTAACACACATTAGTAGTGAAGAAGCAAAAGTCTTAAGTTTTTTATGATGATGTTTAAAAATGTAAATTTTAAAACAAGAAATATGTGGATAATTTTCTCATTTCAAGTGCGCGCATCGCCTTAAACTCAACCTACAAAGGAATGATGACACATTTACACAAAAGTTTTCATGAGTTTCGGCCTTTCCTTAACGTCCATTTTTTCTTCTCTTCTTTGGAAATAAAAGTAATAAACGCTGTTTACATGTGGCTGTTGAGAGAGAAGTTTTAGGTTCTCTAATGTCAGTATATGCTCGCTATGTGCACTCTACGCAAATGGTAGCGGTCATTTGGTGACTAATAATGGATGCTATGAAAGTGGGAATTTTTTAGCATTAATGCAAATGATTTGACCTGTTTGCATTTGGAATCACAATGGCTCCAGTATAGGGAGGCGCAGAGGCGAAGGACTGCACGGAGGTCAGCGTTTTTACTGCAGCTTCCTGCTCCTCTGGGTGCTTATGGAGTTGATGTATATTTTTCTGTTTGTTTTTTTTTTTTTTTTACTTTGTGGACGATGTTGCTATAGATGGATGGTATGGTCTACAGTGCAGGTGGCACTGTGTCCTTGTGGCCAGAGATACTCTTTCTTCCAGCATAAGGCATCCCATCAATATCCACATGGCAACAACTTCAGATGTTCTGACATCTATTTAAACTTCACTTCGATGGATAAATAAATAACAGATTTTTGTACCTGTGTCACTCTGTTGTGGCTCACTCAAGGTTAGTAGCTTAGCTTCCATTTGAGGTTGATAGAACCTTCATGATGGTTAACGCACTTGTGAAAGTCGCTTTATTTAGACCTGAAAGTGTAACAATTTACACTGAGCAAGTGTTTGCTTTTGGAGGCGTGATCGGAACCTTACATGTAGCGTGTTAATTCTCATATTCAGTTTTGCATCAGTCAGTTGCTTTCCGTCTCTCGTGTGCTCTGAACTCATATTTGCTCTAAACCATGACCTGAGTGCACATGTGCTTGTTTGGTGAAAAAAAAATACTGGTGTTAGCAAGTTTCCTAATGGAAGGTCTCAGAGGTTAATTGGAAATGGACATCAAATAGCCTTGTGAAAGAAGGTAGACATGTTTGTTCTCCTTAATTTTGCTGACTGGCACTTGTGTATATATTAGCTGTGATGGCAACGAGACCTCAAGGGTGAAATCACATACTGTTCTTGGGCTGATTTCCCAGTTTGAATGGGAAATGAGCGTTTATTCTGCGGAGGGTTTTTAATAATGGTGGTGCATAAATGTACAAATCTGTTTTCAGTATATACCTAATGAGCTAAGCATGATAACACTGTAATTTTAAGGACCCGAACATCTCACATCTTTGAGTTTAGTTACGACCCTTCAAACTTCACTCATCATGTCTTGACAAAAAAAAGAACGTCATCCTTTAAATTGAGTGTTGAGTTTATAGAGATTATACCAAGTCATAGATCTACAAAGACCCGGCTTAAAATCTTTAAAAACCAGAGTCAGCACGTTGAGTCGCACCAACCGGCGTCCTCAAGTTAACTTCCATGAGCAGGAAGCACGCAGCTATTCAACAATCACTAATTCGAAAATTCACCTGGAACATTCCCATCACTAAAGATGCTAACATTCATTTGCGATTGTTCTGGTTGTTCAACAAGGTTTTCCACTTACAATTGGAGTTCTTTTCCCAGGATTGTTGTTTCAAGTGTCAGCCTTGTGTTGCCCACTAAACAGAACATTCACATCAGAACACACTTTCCTCTTGCTGTTTTATTCATGCTTGTCTGTCGCCAGGTTCTAACGGTCGCACTTTCATTTGGGATTTCCGAACTTCCCTTTTCACGGCCTCTGCATCACCTTCTCTAGTCTCAACAATGTTGTTTTCTTGGAGGCTGTACTCGACTTTTTATTTACAGCTGACGTACACCATGATGTGTTTCTTAGTGGCTTCCCCCTATAATTGTCTGCTAAAAGAGCAATGTATGGCACAAGTGATAAATGGTCATCCGTGCCATTACCAAGGCAGCGTCTTGTCATTTTCATGTAGAGCGACTCAGTGAGTGAATCAGGAGGCCTGTACTGTCGGTGCCTTGTCTTGTCGTCTCTGCTTTTTTTTCCCTAAGACCTACCCGGACGGTTTTCCAAAACATCAGTGAACATTCTAATGTGAAGGTTGTTCAGTCATTTTCTCTCCTCTGTGCTACAGCTTGAGAAATGAAACACAGATCCGTGGAGGACAGTCACTGGGGACAAGACTTGCCTGTTTGTACAGTACAGGCGTTCACTTTTCACCTGTCTGCCCTTATTTATTTTGTTTGTTTGCCTCTGTTGTATTTTTTTCTGCAGCGTAACCTTTACTTTGTAATGTAAAAGGTCAGACAGCGTCTCGCTTAAAATTGCGAATTCAAAGTTACATTGAGCCCGGAGGACACGGGGCACTTCGGAACCTCTTAAGATCACTGAGAGAAGCAGGTGAAAAAACACAGGGAGGAGAATGACAGCCGAGCCGGAGCGGGCTGTAAATTGGAGAATAACACAGCGTTTTCCATTTTTGTGTCTGATATTTCCATGTCTTAATGGAATAGAAGAAGGATATTAAAGTGCATGAATTCCACATTGTGGCTCGGACATTTATGTGACTGCTGTAAAGTGCAGACGGGGCAAATTTACGAGGGGTTGGGCCAGTAAATACAGCACTCAGGAAATGTGATTAGGCTCGTAAACAGGGTGGTTTCCCCACTGTCCTACCCTTCACCCAAAGTACCTCGAGAAGGCGAACACTCAGCTTCCTGCTTCCCTTCGCCTCCACTTAGGAGTGAGGTCTTTTAGATCTGCTGATCTTCATGAGCGTCTAAGTGATCAGCTGTGACCCCTCCACTTCAATGGACCAGGACTGATGGAGATCTGGGCCCAGCTCCGATGAACTGCTTCATTCAATTCTGAGGTTTACGTTTGTTGCCGTCTGTCTTTCAGGTGGAGTGGTTGAAGAACGAGGAGATCATCGACCCAGCTGAGGACCGCAACTTTTACATTACGGTCGACCACAACTTGATCATCAAGCAGGCCCGTCTCTCAGACACAGCCAACTACACGTGTGTCGCCAAGAACATTGTGGCCAAGCGGCGCAGCACGACGGCTACTGTCATTGTCTACGGTGGGTGATGAGCAAAGGTTGTTTGTTTGTGTCGTGCTTTCAATAAAGGAATATGGCAGAAATGAGAGTCTCATACGCCAATGCCACTCAGATAAGAGATTAGTTTGACTTTTAGGGGCGATTATGTGAAAAATAATAATCGCCATTATTTTGATTCGTATCATCATCACGATTATTCAAATGGTTACTGAACCACTTAAGATTTAGCTGTCATTGAACTTTCAAAGTTAAATGAACAATGAACTAGAAAAAACTATGTGTAAAATTTAAGTAATAATTTAAGAGTTATTTTTTATGAGAGAAGAAGTCGCTCCTTTATTCTAAAACTTCTATATTTAAGCGCTATTCCTGCGTCTCTGCAGCATGACGAATGACAAGGAGCGCTTGATTTGATCACCCCTGTCGCAGGTTGAGCGCAAGCGATTGTTCTTACGCATCGGTTCACTCACTTCCAAATAATCATTGGTTTTCGAAACATGGCCAACAAGCAGCCAGCTGTGACTCAGAACGCTGGATGAGTGTCTGCTCCTCGGAGGTTCTGGTGCTGAAAACCATGCTGCCGCTGTAGAGGCGACCGAGTCGGTAGCTAACAGTGGGTAATATGAGAGTCCCCCACTCCATGTCAACTGAGACTCAAGCTCTCTTACTGTCGGGCAGAGCTTGGCGCTGAGGGGCTCCCTCTGTGTAGCGTGCTCACTGTGCCCGCCACAGGAGCTTCCCACTTTCACTGGGGCAAGGCGTGATGCAAGAAAATACCACTAGAGTCCATTGAAAATCTGGTCACATGGATGGATGGATGTTAGAATTTTTACTAGAAGAGCATTTTTAGTCAACTTTTTTTTTGTCCAGATTTTGAGGAACACATTTGCACATGTAATGTTGGCAGACCTAGTTCAGACTCCTATTATCTGCAATGGCTAATCTACCTTGTTGTGGTGAAAGCAGCGCTCCATATTACGCCAGATAATGGACTTCTCACAGCTTGTTCATTATACTCTCCAGGAAAGAAGTGTCCAGATGATTTCCTCATTTCATTTTCTCCCTAATCAGAGCGGTGCTTCAAGCTGTCAGTAGACGGGTCAAATGGACTCAGGTTTTAACTGTAAACCTTTAGAACAAGACACACACACATTCATCTTTTCTTCCTGCTCCCATTTTCTGCAAGATTTATTGACATCTTTTTTGGTTATTTTGCTGTTTAACAGCGAAATCACCAACC
Source organism: Synchiropus splendidus (assembly GCF_027744825.2). Lineage (NCBI taxonomy): Eukaryota > Metazoa > Chordata > Actinopteri > Syngnathiformes > Callionymidae > Synchiropus > Synchiropus splendidus. The sequence continues at coordinate 12,825,972 of NC_071340.1, read as the reverse complement.
TGCGTTATACGTGTATATAAATATGAATCTTTATTTTAAACTTCACTGTGCCTATAATACGTCATCGAATATGTCGCCAAATGTGGCGATATCTTAGGTCAGGTCACCCATAGGTAATTTTAAAAATGAATGGTTTACTCTCACCCGTCCTTTACCAGCTCTTATGGACACTGGGTGGCAGCAGAAGATTCCACAAGTGTTTGCTCTAAGGTTTATCATTTATTTAGTGCAAGTAAGTGCTTCAGTGTGAGAGTGAAAGTGTGTCTGCCTGTGGCTCCTGCAGAATGATGTGGCATCTTGCAGTAGCCATTGTGTCTGACCAGCGAAGCCAAACTCCCATCTGCTGTGTGAAAGCAGCTCCATTTCCATGCCAACGGACCCCCTTTTTTGACTGATCAGCCCATCACCCATGACCTCACCCAATTAAATTTCACCAACCCTCACCCTCTGTTCCGAATCACACGACTTGGTCACAACTCACTCCCTCGCCGAGGGACAGAGCAGCCCAATCGATAGTGCGGCGGATGTTGTGATAGCATCTGCGGGGAAAAAAACAACATCTTTAGGTTTTGCTTTTGAAAAGTTTAACGTGTCGCACTTGTTTCTTTTACCTGTCTTTCAAAAAAAAAAGCAACACCAGCAGCTGGAACACACAACACCACACTATAGCTAGACTATTTCGCTCTGTGAGTGTTTCAATCAGAAGTAAGTGTGCATGTGTGCGTGCTCAATGCAGCCGACAGCCTACGATGGAGTGGTTTGGCACTGATGTATCCTTGCAGAAATAGATTGTTCAATCTCTGGTTCAATCTCCTCGGCTTCACAAGAGCCCAGCTGACACCGTTTGACAAGGTGAGATAGCTGCGGAAAAATCAGCCGTACAGAAGGAAGGAGAATGAAGCAGATATAGATGGGTGAGGAAGGTGAGCGGAACGGAGACAGCACAAGCAGGTGGATGAGGAGGAGGAGGAGGACAGTTAAAAATATCTTTACCAAAACAATGAAACCAAGAAAGTACACAAGGGTTTGTTTCTGCTTTTTGGTGATTCAAAGTACATCAGTGAGTCTCAATAAGCGTTTTTCACTGTGTTTCAGGATTCATTCTACATGGCTTTAGGTCTCTCTATCCTTGATGTCACATTCTAAAGTTGGCGAAAGATTACATTAACAATGTACAATGGACATACGTACTTAAATATTTTTGGTGTTTTACTGTTTGCTAGCAGCAAAAGAATATTTCTTAGTTGCACTAGTTCAACAGTAGATGCTGGTCACATGCTGGCTGAAAGAAGCAGAAACTGTACCATGACTTCCAAAATTCATAATGAGATATCGGCTGCTGCTTCGGTTTTATTTCAGCAGTGTGCTGTAATTTCAGTCGGAGGATGAGCTCAGGAAGTTGACTTTGGTGCGTAGGTGGGAGGTAGGATAGGAAAGGAGACAGGATGGTGGGGCATGAAGAGGTAGTGAAATTATTACATTTACTACCTGCATCCTAGAAAGGACCATTAAAAAAGGGACGAAGTGTCAGAACACAAATTTGTTTTGAGTGAAAACTGTCTGCCAGACGCAGCTCACGACTTTCAAAGTAACAGAGAAGTTGAGTTTTTCAATGTCATGTCAGGCTCTCCAGCACAGGTATTGAAAGTCTGAGCCCACGAAACCAAGTGTTTATCTTCTTAGTAAAGTAATAACGAAGAAAGGAGTGTTCGACTGGAAACCGAAAAACTGGTGTCAAAAAAGAGCACATTTAGTCACTTGAAACGTATTAAGAATTTGCCGGAAATGTATTGTTTTAAATACATGCTAACATAGGTTGAACACTTGGATCACTACGGAACAGTCTGACTTTTCCTCAAACTTCACCTTCAAATAACCTGAAAGGCTTCGCTGCGGGGTGCCAGCACTTTCTCAGGCAGCAAGCTACGAGTACTTTTAAAACCAGCCTTCTCTTCGAAACAATGAGCTGGTGCTGTATTTTTCTCAGAAAAATACGGCTTTATAGAAATGTTCTGCAAGTGGTTTTCACTGCTTTATAACTTTATTTTAGCTTAAAAAAAAAAAAGGTCTGAACTTTTCCAGTGCTGGGATTGAATTCAAAATCCATTTTTCTCCTAGTCATAAGCTTCTTTTGACAACTCTTAATGAGTCTTTAATTGTTTTATTAGGGGGTGAAAGTGCCAGACACCATCTTAATTGGCTACTTACACCTTTATCACATATCTGCCATTAATGTGTAATTAGCGGTCCTCGTCAACAGGCGCAGACCTACATTAACGTCCGTGCGCTGAATAGGAAATCGCCCGACGGTAAATTGGCTGCATTTATGTGGCGGCGTGTCTGCGATCTTCAGCCTTGTAATGTCACATCCGTCGCACTTTCCGCGATCGCTATCTGGTGCTGGGCCCCGTAAGAGCCTCCAATTTGGGGTGTTAGACGCTGGATTGAGCTTTTGCTATGAGAACTGAAAGTTACATTCAATTCTCAACACGTGTTTTTGACTGTCGTCCCAGTGCGGTGCAATAAATAAAAGCAACAAAATCACGTTTGCTTATCGACAAAAGCGTCATTTTACCAGTGGGGCTGGTGAAAGTCTCATTTCCTAAACATACTGCCAGTGCTAGAACCAGGATGTCTGACTGGCAGTCATCTGTTGGCCTCATACTGCAGTTTTGCCTTTGGATCCACGTGTAATTTTTCATTTGTAAACATATTGCTTATCATCTTTTCGACAGTCTCTTAGATAAAATGGTGTACCAGTACTTTTATCTCCAAAATTACAGTGAAGCCACTTTTTTTATTTTATTATTTCTATTTTATAAATGTATTTATTTTATTTTCTATTCATTTCTATTGTAATGCCTGTTATATTGAACCCAAATACCAAAACATCAGACATTCCAGGTTCGCGTCTCATGGCCTCATTTCAACCTCTCACCTCTGCAACCCTACCAGAGGAGCTCTTGGATCTCCTCAGATGTCAGGCCTGATGCTAATGTTTCAGTCCCAACTATAGTTTTATTTTCATGTCTGATCTCTGGCTCCACAGTGAATGGCGGTTGGTCTACCTGGACAGAGTGGTCAGTGTGTAACAGCCGCTGCGGCCGTGGCTTTCAGAAAAGAACTCGGAGCTGCACCAACCCTGCTCCTCTCAACGGAGGTCTTCCTTGTGATGGACAGGCTATCCAGAAGCTCTCCTGCACCACCCTCTGCACAGGTAACAAAAACACTCTCCGTATTCATGCTAGTGTTCTTGCTTGTTTAGAGGATAACTAGGTTTTGGATAAACTAAATTCATTCACTTGGAAGTGGTGAAGACGTGAGCAAACAGTTTATGCCTCGTGTCGTAGTGTGTGTGTGTGTTTTTTCTATTAGCTAGTGCTAAAAGCATCTGATGTTCTACACTGTCTGTTCTTGTGCTCCCACCTTGCAGTGGACGGTGACTGGACCGAGTGGAGTAAGTGGTCAGCTTGTGGAACGGAGTGCACCCAGTGGAGGAGGAGGGAGTGCAACAACCCAGCGCCCCAAAATGGAGGAAAGGACTGTGAGGGACTGGTTCTTCATTCTCAGAACTGTACCGACGGACTCTGTATGCAAAGTGAGTTGAAGCCAACCGCCACACCAGAAGAGAATCCTAACTTTTTCAACAGGATTGTGAACAAGATACTCAATGTCTTCAATTGATAGTCCCCACCCATTTTGGTAGATGTTGCATGCTCAGATAATCATTGTTATACTGCAGAGGGAGCTTTGAACATGCTCATTTTATACACAGAATAACCTAAAACCTTACACTTGAAGCCTAGAAAAATCTTTGATAAACACATTCCAACATGGTGCAGTGGATTCTGGTACCTTTGTAAGTACATTACAGACAAGTCAAATAGTTCAGGAGAACATCAACTTCAACAAAACCTACTGTCAACAATGGTTTTAGCTCAAATGCCATTCTGGGCTGGGAATATGAATGGTGGTTAAAAAAAAAAGTAATCAGACATTTTCAATTGTGTAAAACCACAAGAATGTTTATACAGTAAATTGATTCAACGCCATTTTAATAGCAATAACTGACCAAATTATCATGCTGTTTAAAATGCTCCACTGATCGCGCCAACATTTGCTAACTGGATTAGCATTAGCATGTATCTCAATATTCAAGTCACGTAATAATAGTCGTGCCTGGAAAACACTAAGCATAAAATGTCAAATGTTTTACCAGCATATACTGGACATTTAACATGCAAATAAAGACAAAAAAAAGTCAAACTGGGGTCTTTTTATATCTGTCACCCACAGAGTGGCTGCAAGAGTGAAGGGAAGCTGTAGTGAGAGCTGCTATGAAGTTTGGTTGAGAGGTAAACAGACAGGAAGTAGAGCTGGCAGCGGAGAATGAAGATGCTCTGGTTGTCATTGGGAGTAACTATGATATAATGTTATCAGTTATAAGTTAGGGAGGCCAGAGTGTGAGTACTGTGTGTTGGCTGAAGGAGACGGCGGTTCCAGTAAAGGGTGAGAAGGAGGACATCCAATGTGGTTGAGTGATACGGTGAATGAAGATCTGACTCGGATAGACATGTGTGACGATAGGTTCAGGTGTAGGAGGCTGACTTACCATAGCCACCGCTGATCTCGTCCTGGGGAGGAAGAAGTCTTGGATTGAATCAAAACAAGGTCTGGTCTACATGGTCATCTCTGTGAAAAGGGCCACAAGAGCAAAGTTCAATATCTCCAAATTCATCGTGCTTAGTTTGAAAAACACATTCAAGAGATGAATATTTTGTAGCCGGAATCTTTCAGTTGTAGAATTTCAACTCCTTCATCACGTAGTATATTGGTTATAAATATATATCCTCTGATTTCATGTTAGTCGACAGTAGCCTTCTGAAGCATCTCAACAAAAGTACAACACCAGCGCACGTGAATTACTCTGCTAAATGTCATACCTTATTAAAACTTAGTTTAATAAAACTTGGGAGCAGCAGAGGTTAGTTAATTTCTCCTGCTTGTTGTATTAAACATTCGCCTGTCATATTAACAAAAGCTCATTGGCCGGTGTTTGCCTTCGTATTTAAAGCTCTTTTGTGATGAATAATTCACGCAGACGTTGTTTTGAGAGAGCTGGGATGTCATTAAAAGTAAATCCATTAGTAGTTTGTCCAGTACAATTTTGATCACCTCCTTCCTCTTTCATCACCCCCTCTCTGTCTTCGTAATGGAATCTCTGGTCAGGACTGCGGTGTGGGCCGAGCTGTTTCCCTGTTTGCCCAGGGTGGAGTTTTGTTTCACCAGTCTGCCAGTAGTTATTATCCATCATTTGACATCGACGCTGTCCGTTGCTTGAATCAGAGAATAACATTGATAATGAGCTGGAAAGAAAACCAAATGCCTCCACAGGTTCACTTGGTTGCAACTAAAATGTGGCAGCGAGGACTGAGTCAAGACGGAACAAATATAGCAGCGGCCGTCGTTTTTTTTTCCATGGTGGAGGCAATTATATTTGTTGACTAGTCGGGATTGCACTCCCTACACCTTCTGCTAAGATTAATTGGTCGACATGTATTTGGCTTTGGAAGAGAAAATGGCTACGAAAACAATGGGGGAAATAAATTGCGTTCTCTGGAGCAGACACACATCTAATGAATGGATGAATTTCTATTCTGATTGGTGCTACATTGGAGGCTTGAGATATGTTCTCCTCAGTCGTGATCAGCCTTGTGTTTCCATGTGCTGTACATGAGCTCAGCCTTAGTGCCTTGGAATATATAGAATAAAAGCTGATTCTTGTGCATCAAATGCTGTAAAACAACAAAGAAATTCACAAGGAATGGCTTGCTTTGGATTATATAACAGTTATTATATAGTAATAGTAAGTTAGTGGGATGATAATGACTATAAATGAAATCAATAACTATATTATAATGTATGTTTGTCAGGAATGTTCATAACGCTGTGACATTATTAATGTCGTGTTACATCCCTGCTTGGTTAATAAAAAGGTTGAGGATATGGCTGTTTAGTTTAAAGCTATTTAAAACAGATAAGCGTAACAAAATTTTGACACAGTAAAACAAAATAGTTATCAAAAATTCAGTAACAAAGGTCTAAAAAACAAGTTTCAAATATACATGAACCAATACTGACCAGCACGAATGACAGAATCAAAAGTATCTCTTAAAGTAAAGCACTAACTGCTACCACAAAGCATCCGCCAGGAGGAGAGCTGGAGTCATGGCTTTAAATACTCCATTTACATGCAAAATTGTACCTGTTTTAAACAATGTTACCCTCACTGATCACGTATTTCCATGTGTTCTTTGCGTTGGTATTGCTGTTCACCTATATATCCACCAGGGGGAGCAGCCCAAAGAGTAAAAAGTTTATGTCAACGACAAACTCCAAAATGAACATGGAGACTGTGGAAGAAGTATTCACCATGTACCTTCAGCACAAACAACAAAATGGAGGCAGAGTTGTAGGAAGCAGTGGGCGGTGAAGCTAAATATACAGGTAACATCCAACCGCCGGTCGTAAATCAGATTGGATTTAAGTCGAATGCCATTCAAAATGGCCGACGCGAGGGTTATAGTTACTACTGTAGTGGTAGATGGCTGTGTGAGAGTGAGATGCTGGGATACTGTGCTGCCGTAAGTGTCTGCTGGCCGTGGTCGTAAGAACAGGTGGACGTAAGTCTGGCAGGTTGTAAGTCGGATGTTATTTGTATTGCAGCTATAGGACGTAGAATTTCCACCATTGTCACGACTTTTTAGTGTCTCATTAGAGCTCGGTATCAGGGAGTAACAGCAACACAACCTCCTGGGTTTCTATTTGTTCTTCTACCTGTGGTCCATATCCATAAGCTTTGTGGAAACGTGGAGAAATATGGAAAAAATGAATGCGGAGCACGGCGGTAAGGCTCCGTCCACATCCGGACCTATACGTAGTGTTAAGCATAAATCGGACTGTTTACAATAGTTCTGCATTTGTCATGAACACACAAAAGGTAGATTTTGAAAAGTCTTTACTTTTCTGTTGCTCTTCCAGAGAGCAGAGCAGGGATAACCATCCAAGGTTCCTCGTGTATAGTATATTGTGCTCGTGTAGTCATTGTGGGAATACGTCTGCTGTCCTGTCTTATAACGCAGCAGCAACAAATGGATGCCAGTTGGCATGCTAGACTTTAAGGCATTCATTGAAAAATATTCCGAGCCACGTTCATTTTTGAATTGCTCAGTTGAGTTTTCGTCATCGGAGAAACCATTTCCAGTTCTTAAATGCATTCAGCCTAAAACTATTTTCACACCGGTGACATCCGTGGCCGAGAGGAGTCTGAACAGTGATGGAGCTGGCGTCCTGAGTTATGAGAAATTGAATATTATTAAATAATCCCCGAGGAAGTTTTACCACTGGCCCTTTTATTGACAGAAATGACTGCATATGCAGAGCCCGTTTCTTGGCTTCCTAAAGAAGTATATTACACTGTGACGGTGATCCATCAAGAAGGATTTACAAAAGCCTGTAAGCTCCAGCCACAGATTCTGGGACCAAAACTGGAGAGGTATAGATTCGGGCTCATTTCCCCTGATTGATTTTCTGTCTCTAAAATGACTCCACAGACGTGGTTTTATGTCAGCACTAATGTTTCAAGTGTTTCCTGTACCATTAAGAGGAACCCATAAACCTGTGTGTCTGTTGATGTGTGTGATTGTGAGTTTCTGCATGCACAGCATTTTCATAGGTGTAGTTTATTTTGAGTGATTGTGGAGCTTGCTTTGGTCCCTACAGTACATGGCTATTCACATCCGGGGCACCATACAAGTCTTGTTTGGTGGATTTATTTGAGATTTATGTGGTGGTGGGTTTCTTCAAAGCTTTTCAAGATCAACACATTCTACTATTATTCTGAATTAACTGGCAGTTTTTTCGGTGCTTGCTTTATTTAGTGACGGATATTGACCAAGTTGTTATTATTTATTTGCGTTGGCTTGAACAAAGCAGACAGTTGGTCCTAACATTGTCTTTCTCTCTGGTCCGGAGTGTACTTCGAGAAAAGTGTCTGTCACCAGATTGATAGTTATCTATTCTCTGGCCTTCTAGCATTCAAAGTTATGCAGCATAAAGCACTGACATACCACTTGCCAGCTTGACCTTCAGCCTTTTAATGCAAGAGAACTGTACATGTGGATGTTATTGAAAGTCTCTTCAATGGCTTGGTCTTATGAATAAGCTAAACTATTTCTGCATTGACCATGTCCTTCAACTACATTCAACTCCCTTGGGCCTGAACACCACCCACCTCACTGTATATCACGTTGTGTGATGTCACAAACCTGAGAGGTGGAACTCCAGTCGACCCGCAGTCTGGGTGTGTGTGGCGTTTGATGGCTTTTTGATAGTGAATAGGTGTGTGGATGTATGTTTGGAATTTGCCCCATCCCTGACTAGAGCATCAGGACACGGCATTCTCACTCCCATGCCATAATAAATCGATGTTTGGAAGTTGACTTCTACGCTCCATGTTCTAGTAGGCCTTCTGACCCGTCAGGCTTTCAATTGAAGCAACTCTGTCAGTGGCCTCCTGATGCCATGAGCAGCGCGGGGGGATGACATTGCTTTGGTTCTAAATGTAACAATGTGTCACTTGATGCAGAATACGTCTCAAACGTTTCAGTCACAGTGACTTGGACAGCACCATTAGTAAGCAGAGCCACATAATGTGCTTATATATGGTAGCGTTTGTCTCCCCTGCACACATTTCCAACCTCTCTGTCTGGAACACTACAACAGGGAATGTTGGACAAAATAATGGAAACACCTTAAAGCTTTTTTAGCTTTAAGGTGTTTCCATTATTTTGTCCAACCCCTGCAAGTGCATGCAACAATGAAGGTGGACTTCAGCATCAACATAGGACACATAGGGCACTTGCAATATACAGTAGTACGGCATCAAAGTGAGAATCGGTTCCAGCGAACCAATTAACACAAAGGGACACTTTTTTTTCGATCAAAAATAATGTTCCACTCATTTTATTTTTTGTGTTAATTTGTGTGCAGAGGGCAGAGTGCAACTGTAATAACAGGATCTCCTGAACTAGCGGTGGAGTGCACAGATATCTCATGCATGTGGGCTATGCTTTTTTTTTTTTTTTTGCCTCGGCCTGTGACGTCACACTTAAATCTGTCTAAATAAATACATAATACCATACCATAATACCATGGCTCGAGTCCACACAGAGTCACACTGACACTTCACCTTTATATGGCTCGTCGCGCTACATTAAATAGATTCAGAGTAGGAAACTACTGTAAGATACCTGACAATCTAAATAAAAAAAAGTGACTTAAAGAACATTTATCAACCAAGTTTATCCAAGAAAGTCACTCTGGGGGGGAATAATCAAAGCAGTTTCAGTGTTATACATAAGCAAGCAATGTTTGTGTGACAGCAAAACGAGGTTTGTTGTTACAGCCGTGACTGATGTGCACGTCAAGATCAGCGCACGGCCTTCTACTGTGGCTGGCCTCGGTGTTGCAGACCCGGGATCTGTTTGGCTATTGCAACTGACAGTTCTCTCGCAGTGCACAGGAGCCTTCCACAGTATGTTAATTCCGAAGGCCTTTGGTGGAGTTCCTTGTTCTGTGCCTGATGACGCAAACTATCTGAAATACGACTGGATAAAAACTCTTAGCAGCACAGTCAGATGCATATGATATGACATGAATAACATATAATCTATTTTTAGTTATAGTTCAGTAATAGCTTCTACATATTTACAGAAGAAGCCTGACCAGCTGAGACGCCTTGCTGACCCTGATGGAACACCACAGCTGATATATTTAGTTGTTGATTTATTATTTTGAGATTTGACCTGGAAAGGCATGAACAAGTTCAATGAAATGGGAACTGAAATGAATCCCTGAGGGACACCGCTGCTTAGGCATGCATTGATTGAACTATCCAATGCAATTTCAAATACATAAACAACTAAAACAATTGCAAAAATGAGGAAATCAAATAAAAAATATATAAATAATAAACAAACAATCACTATCACAATGGTATTTCAAGTAAATATATAAATGTATCAAGTACAATGAAGGCGAAATGAGGAGAAAAAAAAGGTTTCCTTCCTCCATCGATGATAGTCTTGCAAAGCCTTAACATGCAATCACAGTGGTATTTTTAAGAAATGCGTATTTTGTAGTTTATGCACTGGTAAAGACAGATTTTGGGCCTCTGCGTATCTTGTTTTGGGGCACCATTTTCTTCTATTGCTGTAGCAACACATAAGCCTTACTCGCTGTTGCCCCCTGCAGTTACAGAGGAAGTACTGGACAAACAAGCTGCTCCAGTGTGTGGGCCCTATTTAGTGGCCTTGATCCACAAAATCACAGAGAAATGGTCCAGTTTTTCTTTCTAATATAGACTTATTACGTATCCTTGCGCCGCCACCACCTGTTCTTAGAGACGCAGCCATTTCCGCTCACATTTGACATGTATTTAAATGCTGTTATTTTGTCCTGTTGTGGTTCCATGTACGAAAAGAAACTAGACAGAATAACATTCATCATCAGGACTTAATGCAACAAAACCCGGGGGATCAGAGGATTATCTCTGTAGCGTGTTTTGAGCTGGCGCCTTCAGTCGCGGCTGCCTCAGCTGGACGTGTCTGGAAGAAGACCAGGTGACATTTTCATGACATGACCAAACTACCTCATCAAGATGGAGCAACACAGTTGACCTCAGGCCCTGTTACATTACAATTAGGCAAACAGGCTTGTATCCCGTATGACAACAAGCAGCTAAGTGAGATCTTGTGAGTCAAACTTCATGCGTTGCACTTGTTGAGCTTCAGTCCGATTGACACAAGGCTCCATCACACTCCTTCGACACTCCAACAAAAAGGCCCCGTGCTGCAGACAGCAGCTGCAGTGTGAGTCCGCAGCGTAGAAAATGTTTGTTCTCACAACAAGCACACTTCCCAACTGTACCCTGCCATGACTCCTGTTTCCTGCCTCACAGTGCTTCACCGCAGATTAGTTTTTTGGAAAAGCAATTGCTACGGCAGACTAATAGAAACATGTAACATGTCTGCATGCCTTGTATTTCTGTGTCTGTCTGATGTCTGCCCCATTTTACTTGACTCATTTGTTTGCTTGTTGTGTTCCTCTCCCTCTCTCTATCATTGCATCATCGCCTTCTGTTCTTGTCCCAAGGTTCATTGTTTCAGAAGTCCACTGAGCCCAAAGAAAAGAGTGATTTGGGATTCACATGTAAGTTGATGTTTATGTTTTTTTGTTTTATTTCGTTGTCATCCATCCCCTCATCTGTCTCATCGCTATGTTTTTGCCTTCCTTTATTTCTCATGCTGATTGAAGATCGCTGTCTTCCGCTTTGCTTTCGCTGTTTATGTGTCACTTTGAGTAGCTTGAAGAGTGCTCTGCTCTTGTCAGAGGATCTCAACATGAAGTCTTTTGTGTTTTTCTGGATCTAACAGCGGACCTTGAATGTCAAAGTCAGGATTCTTTCGACTTTTGTTCTCCAGTTGTGACTGCAACTTTACATTATATTGACCCCACTGACGCTGATCACGCTGTATCATCATGTATGTAACTACATGTCTCTGCACTGTTAGATGAGAGTGGCTTTTAATGATAATAACTACATTATTAAAGTGTTGACAACCAGTCACTGCTATATTTATGGTTGAGCATTGGTGTCTGTGTTAGGGCCTGAACAAACAAGAACAAGAACAAACACACGTCCCCTGTCTCATCTTTATCCAGTTCACTTCCATCTGTAGTTTATTTTTCTTACTTTCTAGATTGTTACTTTCTAGATATTTGCAATGTTTTCTAAAGCAATGCTTTCTAGAAACCAGCCACTGATCGCTGCCTTCCCATGTGACTCAGAAAAGTATTGAACTGAATTCAGTTCTCATAAATAATATTTAAAGCTCCTGTGGGCCACATTTAATGACTTGGTGGGCCACATTTGGCCCCCAGGCCTTCAGTTTGGAACTTGTGCCATAGAATGTCTATCTATGTGAAGTAGTTTCTTCATGTTGAGTCAGCAAAACTGCATGCAATAGTCTCTTCTAAAGGGCTCAGATAGTGTGTGCTTCAGTTCGAGACACCAGCTTAGACTCATGTTTTTATAAACTTGCTGTGCTGCAATCTAGGACGCACATGATCATTTTAGATTTTTAGACTTTAGATCTTACATGCAAGTAAATCACATACAATTTGTCTTCTGAAACAAACAAGACAGGCAGTGACAGGTGATGCTTCATTGCTTGTGGAAAGAAGGTCTACGCTCCTTGCAGCCCTTTTAAAAAACTAGCTACAAATATTTTGACTTTAAAAATATCCCTTTGATGTCGAGCAAATGAAAAATCTCTGTTGCGAGGGTTGTGAACAGTCACTGAGCTGCTGAATAAAAGAGTTTGTGTTTGCTGCCCAGGGGACAGAGAAATACCTCCAGCTGGACCAGTCAGGTCACTGGAAAAGTCCATTCATCAGTTCTATGAGTAGCTGCACAACACTGGCTGAAAACGCAGGGTTTTTAGCTCAATGTTAATGTGCCTTCTGAACTTTTCCAAAATAAGTGAGTCAAAATTAGGTTTAAGTGGAAATTGTCTCCAGTTTGAGGACTATTGAAGACATCCCTCCTTAAAATCTCATTGCTCTGTTTATTTGTTTATTTTTCTAGTTTAACCTGCAAGTGCAAACATGATTCATCACATCAAGATCATTGCATGAGCGCTTCTTTTCCTTTTGTTCTTGTGCGCTACAGTTGATGCGGCTGTAAGCTGGAGTTCTTCACCATAAAAAAAACACTTGTCGTGCGTAGATGTGTACACAAAACTCTGCACCACTATTTCCTTCCCAGTGTTATAGCTGCGATTCTTAGTTTCCGGTTCACAGAACATAATCTCAGATTGGACTTGCGCACATGCACACACACACTTGAAGCCATACTATTCATCCCACATGCTGGCGTTTAAGAGCATACAAACGTACTCACACACCTCCATCCTCCTGAGTTCTAAACAACATCAAATGCTGCAGAGAAATGAATCATTTTTCCCATCAAAGCGGCTCATTAGATTAATAACCTTCAACGTAGACGGAGACATTTATTCGCGGTTTTAAATGAATTCATTCATTTACTTAACAAAGTCAGCCAATTTGTGTTTGAAGTTAACTGCAGTCATTTCCTCCTGCTAATATTTTAATGCGTGAGTTAAACGCCTTTAAGAAATCAGAAAGATAATTCCTCTCTTTTTTGTTTGACATGCACAGAAACTGCGTTCACTGTCGACCGTGTGGTGAACGTTTCTCTCAAGTGGGACACGCTGTGGCTTCCTAGCAAGAGGGTCCTGGTCTGACTGATGATGCGTCAGAGGCATGTGTCTTTTTACAGAAACATAGTGAAGGTGTGAGACGGTCTGAGCCTCCTGTGATGGACTGTGACCTGTCAAGGGTGTCCCTTGTCTCAAGTCGGAGGAATAGACACGGGACCGCAGTGAAGTCAGAGATGATTTGTGGCAGCTTATTAAGAAGCGCTGAGGCCAGAGTGCGACATTTGGGGTCATTTATATCAAAATCCAACAGGTGGAGACAGTCAGAGGAGAGTTGGAGGAGAAGTGCTGTAAAACCGACAGACAGTGAAGATCATCAAGCTCAGTGACTGGAGCAGTCAAGCAAACCTCAGCTGAGACATAAAAACCTTATCATTCTCAATACTTCCCAAAGTTTGGGGACTCGCAGAAGCAACAAGATTACGTTTCTTGGTGCAGATAAAGAGACATGATGATCGTAATTAATATCACGACGTGGCTGTAAGAGGATTATCTGGTTTGATCCCCCTTAGCTAGTGTGAGGACTTTGATAAAGAGACAAGTTTAGACGGTTTAGTGATTTCAAAGAGCATCAAAGTGGAATTAGTCCCAGTTGAAATTAAATAGTAGCTGTTGGTGAAACGTGACGCCTTGAAAATGAACAGAAGCAGTTGATTTTATTAGTTTAATAACTTTTTAATGTCCAACTTTTCTTAGTTTTACTTTTTTTTGTAGCAGATATTAAAGCTAATTTTAACATGGAGTAGACACTATGTAATGAAGTCCGACTATAAACCTTTGCTTTATTAAAAAATGTACTTTTTTTGTCTAAGTTCGCTTTTTTTGTTATGACTTTTCAAGCCTTTACCAGACAACATGACCAGAGGAAGATGGTTTTGTACCCCCTCTAGTGGTGTGGTGAGTAACTACCACCATCCATGGTAAGCGTTGTAGCAGCATTTCTGAGTGAACAGAGGGCAAAGGGCCATTGTATAGTATTTCCGGTCGAAATATCAGCCAATGAAGACTTTCTTTGACATAAATGTGTCCATGAGTTCACCTCTAATTTGAAGAATCGGGAAGTAGCGGTCATTATTTTGACATCATTCATATGGATTTGGATTGACATGGATTTTGAACCGTAGCTCGGCTTCATCTTGGACTCTAGAGATGAGAAACAGAGTTTCACTTCTTAATTGGACCTGAGACCAGCAGAACTGTACCGTCCAGATAATGAGCTGAACAAGTTTGCAGCCAAGGGCAGACATTTTGCCAAGCGCGCTTCATAAAACGGAGGCAGAGCTGTAGCTGAAAACCAAACAGCAGTTGAAGTGTAGTGACTGCTGCTCTATTGGATGGGATTTCCCAGATGCTGACTCATCACAAAAGACAAGGTAGTGTTGTGTAGTGATGGCAGGAGTATATTTGAAGATGTCCTCCCACCTTTGTTGGAGCTCAACAAGAGCTGGTGCTTTAGTCTGGCTGTATATTCTGATCAGCTGCTTAAAAATGGCTTTGAAAAGTTCCATCTTTTGTGGCAGCGTACGTTTACGAGACTCTGTTCTATCTGAAGCGCAGTTAAGCATTGGATGTGTATCAAAGTAGCTGGTGGAACTGGAGATCAAACCCACTTCTCCTCCCTCACGTCTTCTCTCCTTCACCCTCAAAGCTTCTAGTGCATGGATTCATTAGTTCAAATTGTCATCGCTGCTGCTTTGAAACTCTTGTGTGCGCCGCTGCTGTTCGCTCTGAAACACCATTCAAGTCTGAGGCGGATTGAAAGTGAACGTTTGCGCCCTTGTAAAATAATTAACAACCTCATTACGCTTTAAGAGGGGGTGTTTTTTTTAATTTATTTTATGAAAGCGTCTGTGGCTCAGTCTAGACCAGTGATCGTGATGCTGAGCTGGAGGGCAGTTTTATTTGAAATGAATGCTCAAGAGATTACCTGAGAAAAGGAGTTGAAATGAAGCGGTTCAACATAAGGACTAAATCAATTAGAAACTCTTCATGGAAAATGCTTTGTTCCGAGAACAACCTGTGTCATCGACGACGTCTCCGCCTCTGTGTGCCCCCTGCAGCGGCTCCGAGCACGGACGACGTGGCTCTGTACGTGGGCATCGTCATCGCCGTCATCATGTGCCTGGTCATCTCCGTCATCGTCGCGCTCTTCGTCTACCGCAAGACTCACCGAGACTTTGACTCTGACATCATCGACACGTCGGCGCTCAACGGAGGCTTTCAGTCTGTGAATATAAAATCTGCGAGGTCAGGTAAGAAGCTCGCACAGGACGAGGTTTGGGGAAGTTCACTTAGCAAGTTTACTCCCTTCTAATATGTCAGATTTCAATGGCTGTATATTGTTTTGTTTTGTTTTGTTTTGTTTTGTTTTGTTTTGTTTTGCTTTGCTTTGCTTTGCTTTGCTTTGCTTTGCTTTGTTTTGTTTTGTTTTGTTTTGTTTTGTTAGTAAGAGGTTTTTTGTCTTCTATTCATTTAATGTTATTATAGTATTTCTCTTATTTACTCATTTTTTCCAAATAAAATCTTGATATTTTTGTTTTCTCTTACAGTCTTTAAGACAGTGGGACAATTTTATTTTATTTTATTAGTTTATAATACAATGTCCACCTGTAAAAAACTACTACTGTACTCAACAGTCTCTCATAGTAGATTCTGATTTACTTATCCAAACACACCGCCATTTTTCAGTGCTGTTTTTCAGTCATG
Organism: Synchiropus splendidus; assembly: GCF_027744825.2. NCBI lineage: Eukaryota > Metazoa > Chordata > Actinopteri > Syngnathiformes > Callionymidae > Synchiropus > Synchiropus splendidus. The sequence goes on along the minus strand of NC_071340.1, from coordinate 12,809,905 downwards.
TAATCAGTCTTTGAGAGGTTCCTTTCTCCTCTTTCTGTATTTTGTATGGCGCCATTTCACCCCTGCTCATATCCACATATTAACTCATTATGTTGCTCTAACCATCTGTGTATTATTATTTTTTTGTAATGAGTGTGTGTGCCCCAATCTGTCCTTCTGTTGATTTGGAGTTCTGCTGTCTGGGCATGTTTTAGGAGAATGGCGGCAGTGGAGCTTGGCATTCTGATATTCCAATGGATGATCTAGCTGCACTAGTAAATCACGAGAGATGAATCGAAACTTCTTAATACAATAAAATAATAACAATCATGAGCAGTTTTGGTACAACGTGCAATAATGAACAAAGGAAGACAATAAACTAATAACAATAACAAAAACAATGATAATAAATACATAAATAGAATAATAAAATAATAAATATAAAAATAAAATAAATATATAATAAATAAAATAAATAAATACCCAAACAACAAGGGCTGTTCACGAATTGCTCAGTCTGGCGGCCGAGGGGAAAAAGCTCTTCCGGTGACGGGAAGGAAGAGGAACAAACAGTCCCTGACCAGGGTGAGAAGAGTCTGCTCTGATCCGACCTGAACGTCTCTGGGTCCTGGATTTGAAATGCTAACTAATATGCTAACACATTGTGTATGAGGCCTACTCATCCTGTAGCAGTGACACAACAGATGCACGTGCTTCAAACCATCTCATGAAATGCTTCATTTACTAAGTTAACAGGGCGAGATTAAGAAGATTTATGACACGCACCACCAGTTTACATTGATGTTGCACTCACTGCTAGCTGGTATCTGTTTAACCCATACACACATACACTTAGTTTATGTTTTTAATAGCATGTCGGGTCTTTATTAGCCACTTAGTTCTCCAGCACCATAAAAATAATCAAATCGCATGAAAGCGCGTTTCATCCTGCGCCAAATGAAATGAACAATAAATGGGGAAATTCAAATGTCAGAACAGTTAAGCGCGGCTAGCAAGGACGAGCAAAGGCAATTTGATGGGGCGTGCGTGCGTGCGTGTTTGACATTTTATAGATGAAATATTGGGATGCTTGTCACTCTGCTTTGAGGGACCGTCCCTGATCGCTATTAATGAGAATTATGCGCGTCCCTCTCTGGGCGTGTGCCGCTCTGCGCTTCCGCTTCTGTCTGTGCATTCTGGGCTTTTTTTTTTTCCTCCTTAATTAAATTCCAGCAGGGACGGTTTGGCAGACGTACCCGCCGGCTTTAAAGGGTAAACATCACCAGGCTGATGAGGAGAGGAGGCCAGTGATCGTCGGTGAAGGATAACAGATTCGTATATTAGAATGAATGGCCGGGTGGAGAAAATGACAGTTGCAGGCCCCGATGGCGAAAAGCCGGGAGCTAAACTGTTGTCCTGCTTCCCACATGAGACAGGAGTCACAAAAGTCTTTTACGACAGCATTAAAAGTTCCCCCAGTTCTCAGAGTCGGACTGAAAATAAACGTTTTACTCGGAGTACTAGTACTGCCGAGTCTAAATATGTCTGCAACGGTCATGTCTGAACCTCCTCTTGGACGCCTAGAATCAGTCATTGGAATATTGCTTTCATAAACGTCTGCCAAACTCCATTTCTTTCCTTTTTCTGTGAGCTATCTGGTTTGTCATCCAGGTCATGGCCAAGTGTCCTGCAGTGCGTCCTCCAGAGCTGATGCCTTATCAGCAGCACTGCCCGCTTGCCTCTCCCCTTTCGCTGCACTCTGATCCTCCATGTTGCTTCTTCCAAATCTGTCTCACACAGCTGCGTCTTGTTACTGAAGGTGGTGAGACGGACGCACGTCTTCATCCTCCACACTTTTTTTTTAAATGTATCTTCATGTTGTTAAATCGTTTTATTTTAAAAATGATTCATGTCCTCCCCTCCCCATCTCTCCCTCCCTCTTTGACTCCATCTGTAGCCGACTTACTCACAGCTCCTGATTTGACAAATGCTGCTGCCATGTATCGTGGCCCCGTGTATGCCCTCCATGACCTGTCAGATAAAATCCCAATGACCAACTCTCCACTCTTAGACCCGCTCCCCAACTTGAAGATAAAAGTCTACAACTCCTCCAGTCTGGTCACACCTCAGGATGAACTGGGAGGAGACTTCACATCCAAACTCTCCCCTAAGGTAAAATCATCTACTTGCATTTCCTTTCAGTAACTTTCCAAATACTGAGTTTGAAAAAAAAAAAAAAGTTGAAGTTTGGTTCATAAGCTGTTCAGTTTTGTTATTTTCTGCAACAGCAGTTCACTTGCATCATTTCACCTCACAAAGTTCTGCGACTCAAAACTTTTTCCCCCTCAATAAATCCTTGTCATACCAGTTGCTATTGCTGCAGGGGTATGTGAGTATGAAAACTTAGAGTAAATATTAATTTTCCATTATTGGAAAAGCAGTATGAGTCTTCCAGTGAGTGCAAATGTTGCATGAAAATTGTTTTGAGGAATGGGTCATAAATATGGTTGAGATATGGAGGTGTATCGTGTCGACTTGAGTAATTTTGGTGTTTCTGTTTTATAAAATTTCTCTTTATTTTCCCAATTATTATTATTTTTTTGTAATTTGTCTGCTTTCAAAAATATGCAATTTTAAGGTATTTATTCTGATTTTCCGATTATTTCTTCACAATATTTCCATATAATAATTTTATTATTCTCTGGGTTTAGAGCGTAAAAAAAATGGATGCATTAATTCCATTCCGTTCATCCTGGAGCTCAATCAACAGGAGTAAACAGGGTTTAGTTTATGGGAGACAGTCCTGTCAAAGTAATAGAAAATTAGTAGAATATTTAAAAATATAGGTCTGAAAACAGTGTGGAAAAATATTGGCGCCAATAAAAAAATAAATAAAGAAAATTACTCAGACAAACAGAAATAATTATCTCTAAAACTAAACAAAAACAAATCACTCCAGTGAAAAAAAAGATCTTCAAGAGAATGCAATAAGTCTTGTATGATATTTGTAAAATGTGTTTATGATTAATGTATGTAATAGTATCTGTAAAAATGAGCAGAAACTTGTGTAACATAATTGGATTCCATTATTTAAAGGGAGTGTGAAGAGGGGAAGTGGCTGTATTTAGGGCACTTTGTAAAGTTGGATCTATTTTACAGAAAAAGGAAGACTGAACACCTCCATCGTATTTGCTTGACATCCTGATGGAGACCAAACAGAGGCTATTGAATGTGGCCCATGGGCCTGGGCTCAGTAGTCTGTCCAGTCTCACCAATATGATTTTTGTTACGTTTTTTTATGAGTTGCATTCGTGACACTTGTTTGAAAAACAAACAAACAAACACAAAATGTGATCTTCCTTCAGAGAAAGCTTTGAAGGCTCTTCTGGTCCTGTGGACATGCACGATTGTCGAGTCTTTTGCTCATATCTTCACACCAAAGGAAGACGATGCATCTGTGCATCCTGGAAACACTTAAGCATCCAACTAAGCGCCCCAGTTTCCTCTGTGAGTTCTTTAAACAACATGACAGGCGCAGCAAAAGTCACTTGTCACATGGAGAGATGTGACAATCCTGTTCCATCCTGGCAAACTGTCCTGAGGCAATACCAGCTTTGAACCCAGGATCTTTGTGTCTCGCTCGCTACCTTTGTGAGCGCATGCGTTTGTATTGGCGGTTCTCACTGCGCACTTGCTGAACTGCTGAGCTAACCGACCTTGCCGCCACAGTCGAAGAATAATCTTAGATTTGGTGGTAAATTATTCATTTTTTGGTCTCAGTCTCGCATCTGTCCTTGACACATCGCCGCGATTCCTTGTCTGCTGTGTTTGACGTAGGAGTAAACCGCTGAATCTTAATTCATTATTTTACATTTCGCCGTGGATGTGCGGACCATGAGATGCAAAGCAGACCATATTTTAGCCTAAGGTTGTTTCAAATGTATAATGTGACTCCGTCCTTCACTTCAGTCCTATGGCAGTTTAAAATTGTCATGGATGCATTTTAAGTGATGTGACATTATCTCACAGTTATTCTACCTCTTCAGTTGTCTTCCTGAGTGCATCAGCAAATGGTCCCTTTTTTGCCGAACTTACACCGAGCTCTCTTCCCGGCGGTTATTCTAGACTGTTTATTTGTGTCAACGCTGTTTTAAAGTCTTTGGTCATTTCTTTCCTCCAGCTGAGTTCTGACTTAACTTTGCGCTAAAGTGAGGGAGAAACATATCAGCCTCAGGTCACATGCTTGCCTGACGTCACACTCCTGTAGCTGTCTCATCCCAGGCATACTGACACATTTATCTACACTGAAAATACCTTCTGTTTGAACCCTGTTGCCCCTTAGTCTTCTATATTGTTTTTAAGTTGAAATGTGTATATTAACAACCATTTATAGCTGATGTTATTCTCACAAGGAACACAGGGCCTATTGCTTTAGCTAAATAATGACTACGTAATAAAGTGGTTAAAAAGATTCACTCTGATTCACTCCAACACGCTGTCCAAACCTTTATGCCTCAGGGATGTTATTTGTCTGACTGCGTCCCAAAGTTGTGATCACCCAAACCAGCTAAGACCTGATCCGTTACATGAGTTTCAGTGTTAAATGAAGCATTAAAACCCTTCCCCATTAATGTGATCTTCCTTCAGATCACTCAGTCTCTCTTGGACAACAGCGACACGATGAACCTCCGGAACCAAACCCTGGCCCGCACGAGGGACCCGTCCTGTACTGCTCACGGCTCATTCAACAACCAGGGCGGACACCTGATCGTTCCCAATTCTGGTAACACTTCACTCTCAGATGACCAACCAAAGCTCTCAAAATGCTCCGGCTGATCATGTCACCAGTCACATTTCGCTTTCTCCCAGTTAAGTGTTGCGTAACTCAGCAGCCCCTTTTCAAAATTAGACCATCACTTTACATTTTTAATTACTTTATTTTTAGTTTGGAGCCATGATGGCCTGAAATCTTTTGCAGTAAGTGTAATCTCTCAGGCTCAGAGAGTATTTCTTAGGCCATATTAAATCATCATCATATATCTTTTATTTTAATAAATTGCCCAATATTGGCTCTTTACTCAGATTTATCCAACAAAGCATAAAAAAATACAAATAATAAATCCAATAAAATATAATAATAAAAAAGTTAACCTTGTCAAAACTGTTCCTTCAGATTTGAGTTGAACTCGTACATTTTTTTAATTAATAATATGTGAAGGTCATTCAAATGTAAAAGCTTTGTGAAATCTAAATGAACCAAAATGAATCAATAAAAATCATCAAAGACCGTTGGGTGGGTGATCTTCGATTGGTTGTTGCTGTGTTGAAAATTAAAACTGAAACTAAAGTTGGTCCTAAATCTAACAAGAGAAAAAAAGTCTGTTTTCACGCTATGGAATGTGAAACCTAACCCCATCTTTTACTTTACCTCGTGTGGAAATATTTTTACATTTACATACATTTACAATCACCTTTAAAGCCTGCAAACATGAGCAAAAAAAATGTGATCTCAAAGCAAGATCATTGAAATGAATTCAATTCCATTTCGAACGATAAATATGAAGTTGTCAAAGCGCACAACGTGACTCTCTGTTTTAGTTAGCTTGAGAATGTATTCCTCTTCTTTTGTTCTTTCTTTTTTTTTAAAGGGTCAGAGAGCAGCGTGAGGATTTAAAAGCAGCTGGTCCAAATGAACTATCAATTATGTAACCAGCCGAATGGAAGCAGCTCTAAAAACATTACAGCACAATTCAATTAGTGATATATTCGGTGGAATCGTTTTTCTTTCACAAGTGATTATTCAATAATTAATCACCGTGACAAAGTGGTAATGGGCTGGGTGATTAATATTTCAGCTACGAGCGGGGGAATAAATAACCCGGCGTGGAAAAGGTCTGAGTCTTCCTCTGCCTTGGCAGGTGTGAGCCTGCTGGTGCCGGCCGGCGCGGTTCCACCGGGGCGAGTGTACGAGATGTATGTGACAGTGCACAGGAAGGACAGCCTGAGGTTTGTACGTCTTTTCACTGACTGACATTTTTCTGTGGCTCTCTTGATAGTCTCTTGAGTCTCAGGCCAGTGACTCCTCTGACCTGTTTTACGATTGCAACTGGGATGTTTCGGGATGTGACAAGGGCTTCCATTCTCCACTGGGGATAAAACAATGATGAATATGCTTCGCATTTCTACATGACGTGCTACATGCAGCGTCTCCCACTCATGAGAGAAAATGTATGTGAATGAGATGGAGGTTGTGAAAACTGAACTATAGCAATGGCCAAGGGAGGAGAGAAGAGAGTGCAGGCAGGGTGGAATGGCTTGAGACGTCAGTATAGAGACAGTGAGAACTACTATGGAGTGTGTTTTGTCTGTCTACAAAACGGTTTTATCTGACTGAAAAATGAAACGCTTACACAACATGTTTGTATATATCAGTTCCCATCTACATTTCAGTGGCTTCCGCACCAACATCATGTTTGTCTTCCAAAAAGCCTCAACAAAAACAAATCCGGTGTTTTTATTCCTGTGCAGGAAATGAACCTAAATCCTTTGTATTTCACTCTGTTTGATAGCAAAAATATGATGGTGCGCCATCACAAAGATCAAGAGTGGCTCGACTAATCCTCGGGATGGTTTTGCACGCCACAATTTGGAAAAATAGATCCCAAATAATGTCCATTTTCCGGTCTGTAATGATGACCTGGATTATTAATGTGTGCATTTGGAAATGAGGTGATGAGGTCTGTAAACTCGGGAGGATGGGTTGGTTTTGTTCAGTGCGCACGCCCTCACCATTATGACCACCACTCACACAGTGTTGCGCTACGCTGGGAATCTTTAAGAGAAAATGAATATGCGGTAAAATGGACATGACTCTAAACAGAAATATTAGTGTGAGACTTAAACGTGCCGCAGCCACAACAGCAAACATGGAGGGATTGGCTCTTTATTTGAAGTGTACCTGTATGTTCCCATGTAAATCAAACAAGGATTCATGTCAATGCTAACTGCTAGCACGGTTAGCATATTCTGCTAACTGTGATGGAGCAGCTCAGTATTGTTCGTATTGTTGAGGGTCTGTACCAATCTGACATTGTTCTTGTTCACTGCATTCACTGCTTCTTGTTGACAATGTGATTATATTATTTTATTTTATTTTACTCTTCCTCTCAGATATTGGGTGATTCATTCAAATAGAGTATGATTAAAAAGTATATGGTAAAATGTGAGTGTAAACTGTAAAATATAAAAACACATGGTACAGCACACTATTTAATTTACATCTTACATTCAGGAAATATCTGAGATTAAATGAAATGGTGACCGTCTTCTGTTGGTGTTGAGGAGCTTCTACAAGCCATGGCTTGATCTGTTTGTACCGCTCTCAACCTCCAACCTCCCTCCACATGTGAACAAGAGCCATTGTCCTTTCGGAACTTCTGTGATGCTTTTTACAGCCAGTAACACATGTTTAAACTCTGCTCTCATTGAGCCGCTCCCAAACTGAAGTGTTCATTTCCCACCTCCACCGCTGAAAAACAGAGTGAAAATACATTTAAATAATCTCTGCCATGATTCCAAGCACTTTCTTTTTTGAATCAATAGCTGTCAAAAGTAAATTGCTGGACTTCAGTAAGCTCCAATACTTCTTAGAAACAAACCTTTCTGTCGTCCCCTGCTTCCCTCCAGGTCAATAGTTACATGGCTGCATCGACCTTCCTCCCCCTCACAGCCACAACCTGCTCATTATCAACAACAAGTCACACATGAATTTTGAACGTGATCTCAGAAGAAGTTTTAAACCAGTGCGGCCGTAATTGAGGAAGAGGGGGCCCCACATGAAATCGGTCGGAGGTCACTGGCACAGTTTGAGTCACACCTTCCACGTGTTTTTAAACTGATGATTCTCCCACCCATGTGAACCCTTCACCAGTCAATAATGAGCTCCAGGGGCCGGATCGATAACGCTGCTGAGGATTAGTGCCCCCCTGACACCAGGTGGGCCGAAGAAAAATCACTGTTAAATTTCACATTCATTCCTTCCATCCATACCTGCTTGTTCCCGCTCAATAAATATGCCAACCATCACAAGCCAGCCGAACAGCCAAGAAAAAGGTCTGTGTGTATTTCACGCAGTTTATGAGGATTCATTTATGGGCAGAATAAAATGCTCGTATGGTCGATTCTTTAAAACAAACACATTTAACAGTGTTGAAAACGGCGACATTATGTTGGATCTAATGACTCATTCGACTGCAGCTAACATGTGAGTAACATCCGACTTATGACCTGCTCAACTTACGTCCACCAGTACTTCCGACCACGGCCTGCAGATGCAGGCTCCACTGCACGTAGCAGCCCGGCATCGTGTACGACAGTTACTGCAGCACAGTATCCCAGCATCTCACTCTCACACAGTGATCTACCACTACAGTAGTAACTATAACCCTCGCGTCGGCCATTTTGAATGGCATTCGAATTACGTCCAATCTGACTTTCGGCCGGTTGGTCGGAACCGATCCCGGTCGTAAGTCGGATGTTACTTGTACACTGCTTCACTCAAACTGCGTCACAGGCTGTGATCACTCCGTTCTGTGGGCCACTTTTTTTCTACTTCATGCCAATGTGGAAAACTTTCCTGCTAGATTACGTGACTTTCACAGTAATGCTACAGTCGGGCTGTACTGTACTGAATCGATGATTCCTGCATCATCACTTCCTGGGTCACAAATAAAACAAAATAATTTTCATGACCATTGTCTTTTGTACAAAAACACTCACCCAAATATCGTATTTACTTGTGTCAATTGAGTCCGATATTTACCGTCTTGGTAAAGAATAGCTTGGGTTCGCACCAGGACACATGGGGGTGATGGTGGTAAGGTCTCTCTGTTAGCTTACTTGTGAGGTTTCTTGGTATATATTGTTCCTTATGTGCCGATGTTGCCACCATGAGAAGATCTTGATCGTGCGGTGCTGTGTACGCTGTAGGTGCCATGAGACTGTGTTCCAAGACCAGAAAGGAGCGCCGCCCCAAGGCTTTTCCTTTACCCCAACTTTTTTTTTACCTTCTCCTGTGACATCAGATAATACAGTGGGAAGGAGAATATTTGATTCAAGTGAAATACCTCAACCCCTTGACGGTAGTTGATGTGTGACGCCTTAGGACTGAGAGCATGTTAGCCATGGATGTCAATGTCTAAGCAGGTGTGAATTGAAAAACTTGCTTAGGTCAGCTTTTCCCTGGAAACTCAACTTGGTTGTGAATATGATGCGTTTAAGATGGAGCGTGGACATCCATCCAACAGTCAGAGCAAAGTTCTGTCACCCTCGTTTCTGACTGCAGACGTGAGAAAATGAGATGTGTCATCGACGTGGCAGTGGAACAAAACGTCCCTGTGGCAATGGCAAATCCAACCAATCTAAGGTCTAATGTTCACTCACTGAACTTTTGAGTAAAGTATGTGTGAGTTCATGTTCTTTTCAGTTCCATGATGGCCTCATCAAATAATGTGACGGACTAGATTCGAGTTCGGCAGAAAACCTTTGAGCCCACAGGAACTTGTGGTGGATTTTTGAGTCCAACTGTTACATTACCAATATTATAAACAAAATGTGTGCAAGAGTGAGTCAGCTTCGAAAAGTGCACATGGTATTCTTGACCTTGACCTTCTTGAACATGTTGCTTTGTTTTTGACAAATAAGAACGTTGACCTTTGTACATATAATAGTGAACAGCAGTTAGCTTCCTTGGCCGAACTCAGATATTATTATGCTGTACTACTGTACTACGCTTGCACTGATCAACATGTTAGCTATGTTAGAGTCTATTATTCTCAACAGACTATATTCTTCCACTTTATTGTCTACTGTGGTTCCTCCAGAACATCGTCTGAAGCCTGCAGAGGAGAAGATTTAAAATCGATTGCAGCTTTATGCGCTTAATGCTCAGCCTCTCTCAGTCAACAGTGTCATCTGTGTTCAAAAGAAGCATTTAACCTCCATCTTATCGGCCTCCTGCAGACCCTTGGTGGAGGACATCCAGACTGTGCTGAGTCCGGTAGTGAGCTGCGGACCCCCTGGAGCCCTCCTGACCAGACCGGTGATTCTCACCATCCACCACTGTGCCGACAACGTCCAGGAGGATTGGCTCATACAGCTTAAAAACCAACTGGCTCTGGGAGAGTGGGAGGTGAGAGATCTGGATTTTTTGATATTCAGCGATACTCGTATTCCCTGTCAGATAAAAGGGTGTGAAGATGAGTGGTTGAAAATATACATCTGAACTGAGCTTCAAGGGACGACAAACAAGACGTAACAGCAACATTTCCATCGTAAATCATGGTAAATGTACATACTTACTGGGGCTTTTTTAATGTTCATTCCCCACATATTCCTCATAAATACCTGTATTTAATTCCTTATATTATACTCTTATGTATATTGAGTCTTCGCAACAGAAGAGCATGTGAAGTCCCATTCACTCATATGAGCAGGTCTTCAGTAGAGACATGCAACGTAATGGAGAGATAAATGCAATAATAGGACAGAACATTTAGCAAATAAAAAGAGCCACAGGCGAACAGACAAGCAGGGGGTTGAAGACTCCTATCAGAAGCAATTTGTTCTCTTCCTGCCGTCCTCCTCCGACTTTTCTTTTTATCATTCTATCGCTCCATTTTTCACTTTTCTCTTTCCCTCCCTTGTCTCTCAGCGTGTAGCCTCTACCTCAGCAATCTGCTGTGTTTGTGTGTCGGTGTTTGATAAGCTGTCGAGCAGCATCAGTGTGTCTACAAGGCCCCTGCGTGCTGGTTTGTGTTGCTTATCACCGCTCAACACTGCGCACAATTAGCCATGCAAAAGATCCGTGCGATTGTGCGCGAGTGTGAGTGCGCGAGCTTGCGGGGAGAAGCTTTGTGTCGCCGACCTGCCAAGTAGGCACTGAAAATGAAAAGTGGAATTTCATCAGGACGTCGATTTGTTTTCCTCTTATTGCAGGAGAATATCCATTTCCTCTCCAAAAGTTCCTCCAAAACAGGGAAGGGAAGGTAATCCAATTCCTTTCACATCAGCTGGAGACTGGCCTCTGCTGTGGTTACAACTTATCACAGATTCATGTCATATTGCGCTTCCTATTCCTTGGTATTGATTCAGCTCCTCTGCAGGAACACAGCTCCACATGATCCAGAACTCAATATTTGTGCCCAAGCCGTCGCTCTTATGCACAGCGTAATTCACAGCAGTTTTCTCAAACATGCAAACAGAGAACTGAGGATCACGTCACCAGGAAAGTCTCATGGATTTACTGTAACTGATGTTGGAACAGACGTTACTGGAGGATCATCCTCCAGGTGGAGGTATTCAGCATATTTAGGCTGAACATTATTTGTTTAAAATGTGCTATTTTATTTTGCCCACCTGTTGAAATATGGACACCGCAGAGGAAAGTCATGAAAATACAGAATAATTAATAAAAGAAGAATTCTCTATACAATAATCTTTATTTACGAATATGACTGGAAGGAAATCACTCAAAAAACAATCTCTGTATTTGTACATGCAAAAAGATGTGCAATACATATTATACATTTTTTTCTTTGCATTTCAAATCCATAAATTAATATAAGGTAGAAGACCTGTTCACAAAAGAAGGACATTTATTACATCTATCTTATAATACTTCTATTTATTGTGTTCTATTTTGATGTTTTTATATAATAATGGTCATTGAAAAAAAATGATGAAACAAATACATTTTTAAAATGCATTATGAGTACAATAAAAATGGTGTATTTAAATATTGAATAATAAAAACATACATGTCAGAACAATGAAACTGTCCCACATATATATATATATATATATATATATATATATATATATATATATATATATATATATATATATATATATATATATATATATATATATATATATATATATATATATACAGAGAGACACAGAGAGAGAGATGCCTCTTATTTAATGTTTAGAGATTGTTGCTTGTGTGTCTGGAAGCCGTCTTTTGGAAAAGCCATCAAGCTGTGAGGACTCTCGGGGAGGGAATGCTGAGAGACTCCCGAGTTCATGCATCATTTCTGCATCAGTGCCCTGCCGGAGAATCAAATCCCGCTCAGTCCAGATTTTAATTCAAACCATCGCCACACAATTAATAAAGCCTCTCTCCCTGCTCACCAGTGGTAGTCAGATTTTTATTTAAAAAGTGATTCAGATTGGCACTAACCATAAACACGGACTTGGTTTGGGGATATCCTTTAATTAAAATTGTAGTTAATTTACTTTATTGCTCCAGATGTTTTATCATCCAAGCCAGACAAGAGAGGGAGCATTAGTCCCCCAAAACTTCTGCTAGGTTTTCGGTAATGTTGAACAGATGGAGGGATTGTTTGCATTCGCCAGCAGTCTCTGACAAACCATGCAGAGCCTGAACTGGATGCAAATGGGAGGGACAGTATGTGTAGCCTATGGATAGAGTTGGAAATCTATAAAGTTTCACAAGAAAATTTGAAGACGTCAGCATTCCTGATGAAGGCGAGAAGTTGGACCAGGTAGTTGAGGTAAACAGCAAGGTGGACGTAAGGGAAGCTCTGAAGTGGGTGAGGACTGTTACCCCAGAGGAGGTGTGAAAGTGAGCAGAGAACGTTCTGACCAGACTCTTCAATGATGGTGAGGATGACTTACGAGTCGAGGAAGAGTGATCTGCAGCCACTTTTAAGAACGAAGGGGATTCTGTCGCAACTGCGGAGGGATCAAGTTGATGAGTCACGACTTTAGAGGGAAAGAGTCGGCGGGTCAAGAGTCAGGGTCAGAGCAGATGTCAGCATCAGGGAGCTGCAGAAGGGATTCATGCTGAGAAAGAGTTTTCTGTGAGGATTCTTACACAGAAGTTCAGAGGGAGTTGCACTGTGGATCTGGAGAAAACCAACGACAGAATTCAAAGAGGAAGTGTTGTGTGTGTATGAGGAAGTCAGGAGCATCAGAGGAATAAGCAATGCTTGTGTAGGATATGAACGAGGCGGGTCAGGATCAACTCCCACTCCGTTCTTGTTTGCTCTAGTTATAGACACACCGCCATTTGAGGTCAGGGAGGAGTCTCTATGGACCGTGATGTTTGCTGATGATATAGTGATCTGCAGAGTGAAGATGAGTTGGAGGACCAGCTGGAGAAGTGGAGGTAGTAATGGAGAGAAGAGGGATGACAATCAGTAGAAGCAAGGCAGAATCCATGTGTGTTACAAGTGTGAAGGAGGGAGGCAGGAGGACCAGTGAAGTTTTAGGGACTTGAGGTTTGAAAACAGTTCAAGTATGTGGCATCATTCAGACAGAGTGACTGCCAGGGGGGACAGGAGAGCGGCTGCTAGAGTGAAAGGGAAGCTCTAGAGGTCAGTAGTGAGGCCAGCCATGAGGTATGGTTTAAAGGCAGGTAGCAGAGTTGGAAGAGTCAGGGTTGAAGATGCTCAGGTTTTCACTGGGAGTGACTAGGAAGGATACGTTTAGAAACAAGAATATCAGAGGGACAAGAAACAAAGTCAGGGAGGCGAGGCTCAGATGGTTCCGACTGGTGGAGAGGAGCAACAAGGAGTGTGTTGGACAAAGACCAAGAAATTCCTACAAAGATTTGCATGACAGGAGTTAAAAGAGAGCAACACCTTAAAACAGTTTGCAGTTTTTAATCCCTCTTCCAGGGAGTGAAGTCACTGTCATCACTCCTGCCTGAATCACAGGCGTCACGGCGGCTCCATCCCTCAGGGTCGTGACACTAACAACTGCGTCTGTGTGTTTCTTTCAGGATGTGGTGGTCGTGGGTGAAGAGAACTTCACCACCCCCTGCTATGTGCAGATGGATTCAGAGGCATGCCACATCCTCACGGAGACACTGGGGACTTACTGCCTGGTGGGACAGTCTGTCGGCAAAGCAGCTGCCAAGAGACTGAAACTGGCAGTTTTTGGACCCGTCTCCTGCACCACTTTGGACTACCACATCAGGGTCTACTGTCTGGATGACACACAGGATGCCCTCAAGGTAAACAACACAAGCAGAATGCTGAATTTTACATGAGTGCCCGTGAACTTTTCTCTCTTGAACATTGAGTAAACAGGTCATGTACATGGTTCAGGGCTCTGTTTTGTTTTCAACTCCTGTGAGGGACTGTTTCTCATTTGCGCCATCACACAAGTTTGTATCCAAAATATATTAGCGCTGCGAGGGAAGTGATTGTCACGAGTCACACAGAGAATTTCCTTCACCTCTAGTCTCCTGGAAATGAGCTGAGAAGCAATAAACAAAACAGGGTCAAGCAATGTCAAAACAGCGGATGCTTTAAGAATTTAAACAAGTCCTGGAGGGAGCGTCAGATGCGGGAGATTAACATTGGTAATTTATGCATGCAATGATAAATCAACTGTCAGTGTGGCTCACAGCGCGCACACACTCCCTTTTACCATTTCAAGCAAGCTACAGCAGCATAAAGTTCAGAGGTGGGATTATTTATGATGAAGCTCTGTGTGGTATAATTGATCAACCGCCGCGTATCTGCTGCTGCTGCTGCTGCCGCTCGCTGGATGGTGGGAAAGAGCAATTGGTTCTTTTCTAAAGGATGCAGGAGACTGATATCTCTCTGCTCTATCTGTACAACGCTGGCTGTGTATAAATCCGCGCTCGCCTGTTTATACGCCCGTAAATATGTTGTTATTATCGCGATATGATTAATGCATGCAGGTGTCTGTGGGGCGCAGATACTTCTTCAGAGCTCTCCTGGCGGGAACTGTGTTGATGCGCCCAAGTCAATTTGAAAATGATGAGCTGAAATCCCGGCAGGATTATGTGTGCAATCTGTTACTGCAACAGCAGCTGCACCGAGAGGCAAAGAGAATGACTTCATTTTGTTTAGAGAATGGATCCAAAAAAGGGAGTAGCGCCATACATGTTTAAATCAATGCCACCTTGTTCACCTGTGGCTCTCTCGCTGTGTTCCGCTGTCAAATACAATCGGTGTTCAGCGCTTGCTAAGAACATTGTGGGTGAGCACAAGGAGCCTGAGTTAGTTCACCGACAAGTCTAATGCGACCATTTTGTCGCATGTGCTGACATCTACGATTGTATCTTGAGATAAAAATTATCTGGAGATAACATCCAAAAAAAAAAAAAAACATGCATGTCACTTCCATTTCACGTGCAAGACAAGGTTTTTCTCATGCATAAAAACATTGTTTACTTGTCGTGTAACCATGGGAGCTGGCTCTAGTTTTCAGGGTTTTTTGCTATAAAAGTGGCACACGATTGGTCAGAATGTGCGTCCACACTGAACAAATGGAGAGAGAAGAGTGACTCCACCCACGTACAGGAGAGAGAAACGTGAGCGCGACAGAGGATTGAGCTGCAGAAACTACAGTACATGCTGGTGTTACATGTAAAAGAAACATATTCTTAGTTTATTTTAGCCTGATCAGATCAAGGTAGCACAAGCAGCTCTACATCACACGTTCCACCAGCAGCTTCCTACTACGGTGGCCTGAAGAGGACAGGTTAAACTCGTGAAAGTTTGAGGAAAGATAAATATTTATTAAAGTTGCTTCAAGTTCTCTCACATCCAGCGCCTTCAAATGCGTAATTTGACTCTAATGTCAAAATGCTAATGTCAATATACTTATTACATAGAGTCTTCACATTTGTCTTCAGTATATTACATGCTTATTCCCTTAAACTTATGTTCAATAATATTATTATTATGTTCACAAATTTCCCCTACTCAATATCAGTTCTGCCGATTGCTAAATTCCCATCAGCATTTATAAACTTTTATAAACAACTGTATTACAGGAAAAGGCTGCCACACTATTACAGCCGCCATCAAGAAGCCACTACAGTATACACCTGGACACAAACCATTAAATCTCTCACTACGTGTTGAGATGAAAACTTGAAGACCTTGTCAGCATCTTTGATTTTGCTGCGACTGAAGTGAACTGGATTGTAATATGTCAACAATGGTCAGTTCACTGGCAATTTGACACAGCACTCAACCAAGTTGCTGTGCTCTCCTCCAGTTTTCCTACATGCTAATAAACGCGCCTTAAAATCAGCTGTAGTGTATTCAACGCAAAAGAAACACAAAAACAAATAATTCTGTCTTCTCTCAAGAAACGTTTAACTACAGTTGTGGGGGGGATCTGTGGAACTCGGGCTCTTCAGTATATGAAACCAACGTAAATAACCATTTGCGCCTGGCAACGTTGCTGAATGAAAAATTGTCCCTCAGCGCTTTTTAAAGCACATTTAAATTGTCTTCCTCTTTGTTAGCTTTAAGTATAGGAGTCAAACTCAGTCATAGGAAGTTAAAGTATAATTCCTCAGTATAAATCACACGTCAAACTACTGTAAATTTCTATTTATTGAGTGGTCTGTACCGGCCACGTGTTTTACTCCAGTATCAACTAAATGCAATTTTCAAGTTTCACCTCCGTCATCTCTGTGGTTTGTGTCGAAATACATCAGTTTTCCTCCACTGACTCCGCCTCATGTTCCAACCATCCATCGAACTCCTTTGCATCTCCTTTCTATTCAGCTCAGCTTAAATATCATGGGTCACAATGTGTATTGGAGCCGATCCAGTTGAAGTGAACTGTCAATTTTAGTACTGGTGAATTTCATTTTCACTCACCTACAGGGGGATCTCAAAATTCATTTTGTACCAGAACCCAATCACATTACGGAAACGTAGAGTTTATCAAGCAATTTCCCATAAGAAATGATGTAAAGTGAATTAGACGGTACCTCCATGAGAAGTATTTTAAAACCACATCAGCCAGGAGTCGAGTCAGATTTAACTGCAGAAGAGCTTCGTGCAACATTATTAAACATAAGTTTAATTATTAAACACAATAATAATATTATTATTAAACATAAGTTTAAGGGAATAAGCATGTAATATACTGAAGACAAATGTGAAGACTCTATCTCCACATGTAATAAGTATATTAACATTAGCATTTTGACATTAGAGTCAAATTACACATTTGAAGGTGCTGGATGTGGGAGAACTTTAAAGCAACTTTAAAGGGGAAAAAAAAGGCAAAAAAGAAGTCAGTGTAGAGCAGGGGTGACCAACCGGTCAGAGGCTAAGAGCCACATTGTTTTACGGTGTTGCTGAAAAGAGCCACATCCTACAAATATGTGAGGCTGTAAAGTTCACCTGAACAGCTGGTCATGTGACTTGGCTGCAGTATAGCGTTAAAGCACGTCCCTGTGTGTCACTAGGTTGCTGGTTCGCATCCGGCGTACGTCTCTTGTGCGTGTATTTTTAAAATTCATACATTTCTCCTCGAAATATCAAGTGGCGTAGATTGAAATGTGTGCACCATTTATTTTACTGATATATACTTACTATATTACTTACATATTTATGTGGCTCATGCCACTATAATGTTGCCTCGGTCTGTGTGTGTGAGCATGGCTCATGGCTTTGAACAATGTTTTGACATTTCGCAGGAATAGCTCTTACTTTTGTGTCTTATTTCCTGTATAAACAATCATCTCAATAGCAACTTGACCAAAATCACAGCCAGTTCAGCGGCTCATCTGGTGAAGAGCCGCATGAAACTGGGGAAAGAGCGTCATGCAGCTCGGGAGCCGCAGGTAGTCTAGAGTCATCCTTTGCTGGCACAATGTTTAACTCCAGACGACATTGTCATTTCTGGATAGTTGGAACAGGACCTGGGCGCACAGAAACTTCCCCAATGTCAGCGGTGTCCCAAGTTTTTCCTGGGTGTCTGCTATTCAAGCCACCTGTTGAGCTGCGCTGAGAGCTTCAGCATGAGGTGCATCAGCCTTCATATAAGCTGTGATCTAGCAGTCCAGAAGTCACTCTCACAGGATCCTGATGTTTGCAGTGACATGTCAAGAACAACAAATAAATAAATAAATAAATTGTGTAAGCCCTGGTGTCCAGTTTGGGTTTGGTGTTTTTGGGTTAATATTGGCTCCATCCATGTGTTAGTAGTGCCATGAAATACTGCTGGCGGAGTTGAACTGTGTTGCCAAAAACTTGTGAATCTACGTCTCCATATTTACTATTCAGCTATTATTATCTTTGTTTAAAAGTGTTGTGAAGCATGGACTGTCATTTTTTGATAAGAGAGTCATTTCTTACGCAGTTGTTTGGTACACGCTTCGTCTACATTGTGAACCAATGCTACTTTACAAGCTAATGTTTCTCTGCAGCTCCATCACTTAGGCAGAGCAAAGCTCCACTGAAATCCACCCAATACAACCGGTGATTTATTTCATGTATTTTCAAGGGCTCCGTGATAATTAACACTTCAAGGCAGAATGTGGAATTGTCTCCCGTAATTATGCAAAATAAATTAAAAGGCTTCTTGAAATTCCTGTTGCTGCGGCAGAATAAATAGTTCAACGGGCGAGATTAAGCAGAAGCAAACTTCAAGAGGAAATTTGAAGTGCCCTTTTTTTCCTGTGCGTGTGTGTGTGTAGGAGGTACTTCAGATGGAGACACAGATGGGAGGGAAGCTGCTGGATGAGCCAAAGACTCTGAACTTTAAAGATAGCACACACAATCTGAGACTGTCGATCCACGACGTGCCGCACACGCTGTGGAAGAGCAAGCTCATCGCCAAGTATCAGGTGAGTCGCCGGCTCTTTTCAACAATGGTGGGATGAACCAGGAGGGGTGCTGTTTTCCCTCTGTCTTGAATTATGAACCATGCTTTTCGGCAGGAGATCCCCTTCTACCAGGTCTGGAGTGGCAGTCAGAGAAGCCTTCACTGCACCTTCACGCTGGAGCGGCTGAGCGCCGCCATCACCGAGGTCAGCTGCAAGCTGTGTGTGCGGCAGGTGGAAGGAGAAGGACAGATCTTTCAGCTCAGCAGCACTCTGGAGGAGGTGAGACGCACTTTATTTGATTTTAGAAATCCAACGCATCTCTTGTTTAACTTGAAGTTACTTTCTCTGAGAGTTGCTGCCATCTGACTGTGACTGGCTTCAATCATTCATCGTGAGGCCGGAGGTGGCCGGAATATCCCGTCTTTGATTTCAGGCCTGTGAGCTGTGTGTGGCGTCAACTGTTCCTCACTCTCAATAGAGCCTTGTTTTCTCAAGATTTGTTTGAGGGGAAATGAGAATCGGGCGTAGAGTTTTGGGTTTACTGTATGCTCTGCCAACCTAACAAACCTATACCGAACAAAGGCAGACCCATAGTTACGCCATCGCCTGGTCTGGTCACTGACACAGACCTGCGGCCAAAAGGAGCAGCTGCTCCCGTCCCAGCGACTGACTGGACACTGACTGTGCTCTGCTGTTCGATCATAATGAGGACAGTGATGAACAGCAACAACAACATGCTGTTTTTTTTCACTTGTGTAGTGGCACCTTCCGTCGCCCACTGGCCATGCAGAGAACTCTACATGTGCCCAGCATTGGTTTCTCACAAATAAGATTCAAAACAGCCTGATGTTCTTAAGTAGACACTAGCTGTGTTCGCCTTTGACCCAAACAAATACTGGTGTATTCTAGGAGTTCCCTTGAATTTTCTCTCTCTGTATTTGTCCTGGAAAATTCTTAATTTTGAATAAAAAAAAATCATTCTGCTTTCTCACTTTAAACCAGAGGTGGGCAATTCAATTTCACAAAGAGCCACATTATAGGCTGTGACTGTTGTGAGGGACCATCATACCAAAGGGAAGACGGCGATGATCCGATGGAAAATCCAAAATACATAATTAATTATCAAGGACAAAATGCACCTAAAAGGATTAAATGGAAGTAAGGATATTCAGAACTGTCAGTCTGCCATGAAACCTATAAAACATATTTCATTTTACATGTATTTTATTTGAATTTATCTAAAGGTCAAACATCTAAGAAAGATAAATAAGGCAATTTATTTCAAAATATGTTTTTAATTTTCTTTCAGTGTATTTTGAGGACTGTGAAACACTCGCAAAAATGGCAAATGTAAAGAAGAAAAAAAGAGGGATTTTAGTCCTGAAACCAAGAACATGTTATATTCACTTTTGAACTAGTAATGGCTAAAAAAGAAACACAAATAAATAGATACTGTGAAATTTTTTTGCCTTGGTCTGCTTTGAACTTTGCTTGTTCTTTTCAACTTGTTTTAGTGTCCCGCATACAACTAAGATACTTTGGAACTCTATTCACAACATGTCAGTCTGATTATGTGTCAGAAAGGAATTTTAAATTTCATGTACTTCTACTCCCTTTTTCTGATCTTTTGGCTTCTCTCAAAAGAATGCCATGTGATGATGTTCTCTCTCGAAATAGCCCAGCGATTTCTCCATAGACTCATACCTCCAGCTTCTCAGCCACATCCTGCTTACACTCACCACAGATCACCATATCATCAGCAAACACCATGGTCCGTGGACGCGCCTCCCTGACCACTGTCAGTCTGCTGTGGCAAATAAGATGCTATGTTATGATGAATAATGATGCGTTTTTTGTCACTTCAGCCTCAGTAACAGATTCTAACTGCCAAAGTTTTTTTTTTAAGTTGACCATTCAGCAACTCACGCTTGGCCTCGTCCCTCTCTTTCTTTAACAAAGATTATTTTCCCTTCTGCTTTGACCAATTGAGCCCAAAGAGGAATGCAAAAGCTTTAACGCTGGAATGATTTGTGCCTTTCCAGGAGCTCCAGTGCATAGACACGTCCCTGATGGACCCTGCCAGCAACATCACCACCCTTGTGGGACCCAACGCCTTTCGCATCCCTTTATCCATCAGGCAGAAACTGTGTGGAAGTCTTGACGCGCCCCAGACCAGAGGCAACGACTGGAGGATGCTGGCGCACAAGCTCAACCTTGATAGGTACCACACGCTGTGATTCAAGTAGGACTATAAAAAAAAGAAAGAAGAAACATTTATGAGAGTAAAAAAGCTTCGACTAGCAAAGTTACTGAAATGAAAGAAAATAAATAAACTAAAAAGGCATCAATAAAATGGAAATACTGAAATGAAATTAAAAACAGTAACAATGAAAAATAAAATACATTTTAATAAAAGAAGTTTTAATTTCAGTGAAATTTTAATGAATTATTTTAAAAAGCACTTGAATTGAGTATAGAAAAAAAATAAACATTTTAGGAATTACTGGTGAATTAATAGAAAAAATGTCCTCCAGTTGAATTAAATCATTTTAAACTGTCACTATTAGATTGATGTTGGAACAAAAACAGTTCATGTGAAGTTGAGCGAGCAGTGCAGGCCAACTAGTCACTTTGACTCCACATGTTGGTGAACCATTCCACTGCTCAGTCTAAGTCCAAATGAGTTTCTTTATTTTTTTAAATGATTCTTACCTGTGAGAACTTGATATTGATGGACAGAAGCAGACAGATCTGCGTGGGCCAGTGAGACGACAAGCTTCACTGCTACAGTATGTGAAGCCAGAGACTGACACAAGGTCAAGTACTGGTTCACTCAGATGTCATGTTCAAATCCTCCTCGAATTTGAAACAACTATTAATATTGTAGCAATTTGAAGTCAATGTGTAACAGTCGCTCATCTGCAGCGTGACAGACATGGCTTCAAATGTTTGGTTTTTAATGTTTGATTCTGAAATGTAAAGAAAATAATAATAAATAAATAAAATTATGGACTTAATATACTGTATCTCAGTTTTACTAGTGATGTTAACTAGTTGATGTTGATCTCGCAAAAATGCTCAAGTATAATAAATATAATACTTATTGTTATTATTGTTATTGTTATATGTTTTAATTCAAATGTAAAACTAGTACTCAAGATGAAGATGAAGTAAGAGTGAAAAATAAGTAAGTAAGTAAAAAGTAACTAAGGTACGGAAAATACTTTAAATATTAAAAATAATAATAATAATGTAACAGAACAAAATTGAGAAAATATAGTTAATTGGTAAAAACAAAATAAATGAAATACATCTTTCATGAGAAACATGATCTGTTGACTTAGTGATTTGGTTGCACGGTGTCTTTTTATGAAGAAGGCTTCCGCTGTTTTTATTTGTTCTTTGTCTTTTTGTTGTTTTTAATTTTAGCCCCACAATGAGAGCCATTTCTCTGTTGTCTTGTGGCAGCGTGGACACCGGCACGTGTCTCCTTCTATAAGGCCTCTCTGTTTCTGATGTAGAAGACAATGACACGTGTGATCTGAGCAGTTGTTATCGTACGTAACGGCCTCTCTTTTACGTGGAATAATGGTGTGTGCAGTCAAAAGGGAAAGCTGTGGTCACCAGCAGAGACGCAGCAGAGTCCCTAGTTGAGAGGATAATTGGGTACAAGTGCATCTCAAGCAGCCAGCAGGTTCCTCGCTGACCATGTTCTCTATTATCGTGGACAGTGAGTAAGATGACCGGTGTGTGGAATTGGCCGGGGTCCCCTTGATGTTTGCGTGTCTTTGTCACTCGCGTACAGCAGGCCGTGACTTCCTGGTGGCAGCACGGTGGGGGGCGGTTAGTGCTGCAGCCGTACTGCGTTCATCTGGTTCATACCGGATGTAGAGAGGCAAGGTCCAGCTCTGAAAGTGCTCACAAATGGCCACGTTCACACTGAAAAATACTGCCTCGTGTGGCAACCTCACAGTCAAGGCATCAGCAGAGGGCCAAAGTCTCCTGAGATCAAATGGATCTGACTGGTGAAGCCACTCATCCTATCAACAGATGCCTCGCCGGCCATTTTGTACTCTCAACAGCTTTGACAGTTGACTGACGTTGTTAAGATCTGACAGTGACCAAGTTAACTCAGGTGTTCAACTGTAGTTTAACCTGTTTTAACTTTAGCTCTGTTGCTGAGTATAGAAGTTTTCGGAGTATGGAAATGGTATTTGGCTTTTTCGTTTTGGTTTTTGCCAAGCTCTTTAAATGGGAACGGTCTTGACTTCTGATCTATTTTGACTATTCCGACTATTCGTCTGACTATTTTATGAAGTCAGTCTGCTTGATGTGGAAGTGCCAAATCAACGGTAGGTGCCAGAAACATCACGAGACTCCCACAAGCTCCAGAGAATGTTGTGATTTGTGTCACAATATAGAGAAGCCCATCCACGGCAACTGTAACCACTGCTGCTCGGTTGTAACCCCACCCACCCCACTGTTGATGTCCAGCCAGGAGAGAATCCATGAGTCATCGGTTCAAAAGTTCACATTTTTAAAAGTATGTCCAACTGTCCTGAGAACCTCTGTGGGAAAAAAAGGGCACTGAAGTTGTTGTATTGACACGTGATCGCTGCCTTTCCAGTCATTATAATTGTGGTCTCCCCATATAAACCAATTCAGAACATCAAACTGATATTTTTTTAATAAGCAAATGATGTAATATCCTAATATAAAACTGATGAAAACTCTGCTGGTTGTTTTAGCAAGCTTCAGAGTACCTCCTAACATGGTGTCTGTCATGATGTGGGTCCGAGGAAGTGTCAGGTGAGAGGTCCTCTCACAGGAGGGCGCGGGGTCAGATGCTGTGATGGACAGATTCAAACGTGTTTTTTGCTGAATCGACAGATTAAAAAAGAAACCCAGTACCGTCAAGTGAAAACCTTGTTTTCGAAGACATAAAGGCCTCAATCGATGACGTCCTTGAACTCGGTTGTCTTGCTCTTCTCCTATTTCCATCGCCAACATGCTTCGTACGACAAGCCCCTCACTGCTCTCCTCTGACTCCACAGGTACCTGAATTACTTTGCCACCAAGTCCAGTCCCACCGGGGTGATCCTGGACCTGTGGGAGGCGCAGCACTTCCCCGACGGAGACCTGAACGAACTGGCCGCCGTGCTGGAGGAGATGGGCCGCCACGACAGCAACTTCTCCACCATAACAACGGAACATTGACAAAGCAGCAGACGGCTTCTGTACTGAAACACGACCTGAGTCGAGGTGTCGCCATGGTGACTCAGCATCGGTCTAAAGCCATGTCAATCACGTCGGCATGGTTACTGACGGAACTGAGGCTGAATCCCAGTGACTTGGTGTTGGCATCATATCTTTCGTGAGCATCGTTGTTTGTGACTGAAGCAGAGAAAACACCCCACCAACAACAACCAAAAACACATGAGTAACGAAACACCCCTTCTTCTCCTTGGAAGATGGAATATTACATGCAAGCAAAAAGGGAGGCAACGGGAGCTAATTTCATTTCAAAAGGTTGATGAGAGTGAAGCTAAGGAAGAGCAGGACGGAGACCAGACGAGGTCCTTATATCGTTTCCTAGGGAACGCTTTACGTATTTCCATATGTGTGGATCAATTCCAGTGAGTTGGAGCGGAAGTGACACCGTTTGAAGCTGAGTCACTGCTGCTCTTACAAGTCACTGATGGATCGAAACGGTTGTTTCTGAAAACAGGGAGGAACGACAACACATCTTAAAAGCCGCCGCTGAATCATCTATTTAAGTTTGAGTTTAATTTAAGTTGTACTCAAATCCCTCCTCTGCGGACACTTTGCGATCGGGAATGGGACTCTAGCACCATCTAGTGGCCGCCGATTCTTTTTGTAATCTGAGACGTGTACATATATTCTGATATGAGTTTGTTTAGCGCTTATAATTTTGTTGTTATAACTATGGCATGTTGTGTATTTGCTTTACTTCCGTTTTTTTTTTTTTTTAACAAGAGTGACTTTATAAAGGTTTACAAACTTGTCGTTACAGTGTAAAAACAGTGGCAAAATTCCAAAGTCGGTTGTGTATATGTGGGTTCACTAGTTCGCATCATGGATTATTTGGTTTCAGATTTAAAAAATCAGAACAGAAGTGGTTTTCATTGAATGACAAACGAAAATACGAGCGTAATAATAATAAATATGAAACTGTTGGAGCTTCAATTCATGCACCAAACAGTGAGCCCACATTCATGGTGTGTTTAAGTGCCTGTAAATAATTTCCAAAAATATATATATTATCATGATTCAATCCTTTGAAAACCTTTATAACAGTGAGTCTTGTGTTTTGTTTTGTTTTTTTTATCAAACTGGATGTCACATGACGATGGTTCGTGATTTAACAGCTTGTTTCAATCAACATTCCCATTGATTTGTCAAAGACGTGAGTTGGTTAAATGCAGTGTCAGCATAATTTAGAAAGGCCTTATTTTAACGTTCAGAAGCAGAGGACTAAGGAAAGACGCCATATGTGACGGAACATCAGGTATGTAGAGGAGATACTGAGGGACACTGAGGAGTCCGGCTGTAACCAGATCGACCAGATTTCTTGGCTTTAAAATGATGACATGAGACCTGTATCCCTCGAACCTGACCTGGGAGACATGGAAGTATTTTTCCAAGCCCTATTGGCTCAAAAGAGGGTGTGGATGAGTCAAGTCAGCCCATTGACCCTAAAGGGAGCAGAATGCGGCACCTACGATGCCAAGTCCCGAAGGGAGGCAGTCCCTCTCCGGGTGGAGTCCCGTGCTCCTCGTCTTTTTGTGTCCAGCGGGTGCTCAGTTGTGTTCAGTCATTCGGCTTCACATTGTTCAAACCGCGGTGCAGGTAGATACTAGTAAATCTTTTTCAGTCTTCTTCTTTTTTTTTAAACCGGAAAGCAGTGTCTACTATGCAAACTTGGCATCAGTTACCATGAGAGAAGTCTCTATCTATAGTTGTGCTTGTAAGTGCATTTTTATTTTGTACTATTATCAGGGGTCATTTTGGTGGACAAGGTGGTGTTTATTTTGGACTAATTCTGGCACGCTTCATGAACCTTTCTCTCGATCTCGATTCTCTCGCCTCTTTATCTCCTCTATTTGTTTGCTGTACAAAGTGTAATAAAGAATTTTTAAGACTATTAATAAATTATATTTATAAGCAATTCTGAAAAGTTGTAAGAACTGTTTTCTTGTGTCACCTATGGCTCCTAAACAGTCCACACTTTCTGAGGTCCGCCTCGCCCACGCCATGTCCACTTATTTATTTTTAGCTTTTATGACACCAGTCGCCTTCAGAGGAAGCAAGAGCAGTAAATGGACGTGGGCAGCTGAGTGCCATCGAAGCCATGTCTGGACCTTCATCTGACAAAGGAGCACAAAAAGCTAAGAGGCTGCCGCTGTCGGGATCAGTGGCAAAGTCGCAAAAATAAGAAATCGACATCATTTCGGTAAAATCCTGCTGCTGAAATCATCACATGCAAGTCCAATACCAGGAGCTTATTCCACCCTGTATAGCTTTGGCTAACTTATCTACCCTCAGTAACCAAAACAGATCACAGAGATTCAATGTCAAATTTATTTGGACACTTACATTGTATTTCAACTTACAGTCTTAAAAGGTTTTACATGGAAACAACATTAACAGTGATCCATCACAAATCAAACAGACGTCTTCTCTTCAGTGTCGACAAACATCACCAGTACAAACTTTTAAAGCCTCGGCATCTTGAGTCCACACGTTCACCTGCTCAGAAACCAACAGTGAAGTGTCTCGATACAGTAAAATAACAAACCCAGAGGTGACAGTGTGTCTGAGGGAGGTTGTCACGCGGCAATAACGCATTGCTTTTTAAGTGCATCACTTCGGTAGTTCTATCACTTCATCTACAGGTAGATCAGCTTTCATGGAAAGCAGAGATGTCCACTGGCCGGTCGGTGGCTGGCGTCAGCGGTGCCAGGTGTGCCAACTGTGAGTCCAGGAGCATCTGGTTTTCAGTCCTCTGACTGGTTTGGAAGTCCCCGTCTTCACCGAGAGACCTGATGGTACAGATGATTGTCCCTGCCGGGTCTTCATGTCTCCTGTCTGCGCTCGGTGAGGAGGACGGCTCGGGCTGCCACTCACAACTTGATGTCTTGTGATTCTGACATTTTGGCAAGTGTCTTTTTGACCCGCAGGGCGGTGAGGCGGGACGCCGGATTGTGAGCCCAGCACTCTGTCATCAGCTTTCCCATCTGTCTCAAGCACTGCAGAAACACACAGCCACAGGGATTGATGCCATTAGAAGTCGGCCTGGTGCCACTATAGTGTGAAACTGGTGATACGAAGACGCTGTTTCTTGAAGTGGCAGCTCACGTGTTGTGTAGAAAATATCTTAAAGGCCAAGGGAGTCGATCTCACCTCGTCACTCGTCCATCTGTTAGGGAAAGACGGTCGTAGTCTCTTAATGCAGACCACCTCTCTCATGTCTTCGTACGAGGGATCTGTAGGAACCAGGTCGTGGTAGGGCAACTGGTACTCTTCCAGGATACCTGCAGCAGAAGCAAAGTAAAGTACAGGATGTTTCATCCAGGGACCGTGGCTCAGACTGAGGTTTGCACAGATGCGTACCTCCTGACACACACCGCCGAGCGATCTCCCACAAAATGAGTCCGAAACTGTACATGTCCGCCATGATGTAGGACTGAAAGTGACTCCGGTTCAAAGTCTCGTCCAGAACCTCGGGGGGCATGTAGCGCTTTGTTCCCACTCTGGTGTTGGGCGGGATGTCAACCTCGTTGGTGTCACTGTCGAGTCAGAGGACAGGAGATGCTGACCTGTCGGGTCACGCGACGTGAAGATGTGTGAGCCTCACCTGATGAACTTGACAGCCAGTCCGAGGTCCGCTATGCAGCAGGCGCCGTTCCTCTTCACCAGGATGTTCTTGCTCTTCAGGTCTCTGTGAGCGATGGCCGGTTTCCCTTGGGTCCCGAAAATCTCAATATGGAGGTGGCAGAGGCCTGACACAGAGGAGTACGCCAGCCGCAGCATGGCCCGGTTGTCCAGGGTGGTGGATTTGAGGTAGTCGTACAGGGAGCCGTTCTCGTGGTAGTCGGTGATCAAGTAGAGCTGCGTCCAGGAGCCGGTGCCTTTGATGTCAGCAGCGATGAAGCCTGGGTGGAAACAAGGAGGCAGTCGCTCACTGGACAGGAAGTCATTCAGTCTCTTTTACAGAGCATCCAACTGGGCTTCCAGATCTTGTTGTAGCATCGAGAGAAACCCACAACAGTGGGAGAATAGTGGTCAATATTAGTGGAATTATCTGCCTCAGGCAAAGATTTCTTAAGCCAGAATCTCTTTTAACTCTAACTTTAACTTGAAATGAACTATAATGTTCTTAAAGGAGTTATTTACTCAGATGAAAATGCTAAACAAGATTCACTAAAACATTGAATTTACATTATTTATTTATTTTTGGTCAGGGTTTTTGACACACAAAAGCACAACTCTAGACTACACACAGCAATCACACCTCAGTGAGCCAATCGGCATCCACAATACTGATCACTGTTTAAGATTATAAAAAAAATAAGGTAGAAGTACCATGAGATTTACCAGAATGGCAGCCATGTTAGATGCACTAGTAGATCCCACAATTGTCATTATGTTTAATTTGCGGTCACAATGCAATGAGTGATATCTGCACGTCATTGAGAAGTGATTGATAAAATCTAACCATGCCACACTCAGAGTCTCACCCAGTATGTTCTCGTGCCTCAGCAACACCGTCTGGTACATCTCAGTTTCTCTGAACCAGCTCGCCTCCTCCGTCGTGAAGAACACCTTGACAGCCACTTTCTCTCCCCTCCACCTGCCCATCCACACTTCCCCGTACCTCCCCTTCCCTATCTGCTTCACCATCTGGATCTGCTTGGCGATTGTCCTCTGCACCTGCAGGGGGACAAAGAGGTCACCAGGAGCCCGACGTCTTTCTTTGAAAGTAGCAGTATCTCACCAGTAGAGGGAGCCCCGAGCCTGAACCTGAGCTCTGCGACTGCTCGATCAAATCCTTCAGAGACTCTCCAGGAGGAATGTAGGTCTCATCCTCCTCCAGATCGATGCTGTACCGAGGACGGGACTCTTGGCGCTTGTACCTGCAACACGAATGGGAAGATGAGAAGAAGGGAATCACGTCGGTGCAGGTTTGGGTCGGCAGTACTGACCTGCAGTAGCAGAAAACAATGATGACGACGAGAACCACGCAGCAAATGCCGAAGGAGACCAACAGAGCCACGTGGTGGATCTTTCTGTCCACTGGAGGATGAAGAATGAATTCACTTCCACATATTCAAAAACCAAATACCTACATATTTTTATTGAGCTTTACTTTGTAATTTTGTTCATCCACTCTGGCGTGGGACCTTTAATACAATCCATGAAGTCACATCTTTGATCCCCTTCTAACTACATTTAAAGCTACGTCACAGTTTTTTTTAACCTCTACACAGCGTCTCCAGTGGATGACAGTGGTCGTCGCCTTAGTGCTATGACTCAATGAAACCGAGGATTTTACAGCCTGCTCCCATGGCCTCAGACTTGGAGGTGCTCATCTGTAGACATGTTCGTGATGTCAAGAGTCCGAATGACCTTTATTCAAGTAGCAGATCAAGGGAGGACAAGCGTAACCCATATGTAGTTATCTGACAATGGTGGCTTAGTTTTTATTAGGGGTGGGGTCGAGTAATTCGAGAATTTGTGATGAATTAATCTCAATAAATCCCAGTTAAATGACAGAAAGATATTTGCCACAAGACGCCACATTTTTCAGTGTGAATGAATGTGGTATATTATTGAATCAAATGATGGTAAAGTCCCACCACTAGTTTTTATTAAATATATTTTTTGTTAATACTAAATCTTCAGCATGTGTGATGGGTACATAATTTAACCCCAAAATAAAACTGACAGAACACTGACCTGACAAAAACATCTAGGTATCAAGCAGCATTGAACAGATGGTTGGTACAGATGTACTTACAGGGAGGTTCGAGAGGGGGCAGTGTAGGACGTAAATTTTTGTTGCAATAATCGTGATCGGTGCAGCATTCTAGATACTTCCTCTGACGTCGATGCCACGTTTCCTGCGAGACACAAAATAGCGTTAGTGTTACCTGGCTGTTTTGTTAGCCACAGCGGAGAGAGAAAACAGCAAGATACTTGTAGTATTTGTGGTGTGCATCTGCGAGGAGACCAGATCTTGACTTACTCTGCATTGAAACTCCGATCCAACCAGGCCGACACAGCCCGCAGTCAGGAACGGAACTCCGCCATCTTCCTCCACCATGGTGAAGCAGGAGCCATCGGTCCTTCAGCAAAGCAGATGCCAGTGAACCAAATATTCGGAGTTAAGCTTCCACACCTTCCTGTGTCGTACCTGCATGTGTTATTCGTGGAGCCATCTGGGCAGTGATGGTCGCAGTGACACTGCAGCAGCCGAGGAGGGGAGGAAGCCGGAGCAGCGCTCCCGCCGCTGGCTTTCCCGGCATCCGCTGCCTCTTTGCTGGAGGACTTCAGCAGCATACTGTCCAAAATGTTGCCTGCGTGAGGACAGCATTTTCAGTGAGACAGATGTTGTAATTGAGGTGTTTCAGTTGGATAATGAAGAGGAGAACCAGAGGACAGCTAGATCCACACCCACCCAACAGGCTGTACTTCAGCATCAAAACCGCATTGCAAGTGACCGGTCATCCATTGCTTGCAACAAGAGCCCAACATTTGATGCAACAAGCAACTACTCATTTGCCACAGATGTTTTTTTACTCTCCACACTGATTCGCTCTCCTCACACTTCAGCACGCAGCGTTCCTATTTCCTGCGATCATATGTCAAATGGGCACCTGTTTGTGTCCCGGGGGAAGAGAAGGTTCAGTGGACGGGTCTCCTGGCCCAGCTGTGAATATCTTATGGTTCAAAAGCATCCTCACAGTGGTGCTGCAGCAAAGACTGGAGCAACAATCCATTGCTTATTCCGAGAGGAAAAGACACCACACGATAATAGTCTGGTCAGTGTGTGATGTCACGTCTGCAGGACCCAGTGAGACCAAAATGAGTCACAGAGAAAGTCTTCAAGCTCCTAAATTCAGGCTGCACATGAAAAATAATAATAAAAGAAAAGGAAAACCAAGAGAATGTCCAGGACACCGAAAAGGTGAGACATCATCACACACATAACACCAGACACACAGACATATAAAGGTCACACAACACAAAACATATACAAGTAACATCCAACTTACGACCTGCTCGACTCACGTCGACCCATACTCACGACCACAGTCAGCATATCCTTTTTTTTTTTTTTTTTTTTAATTCAATGTCTGGCACCGCAGGACGTAGCAGCCCGGCAATGTGTACAACAGTTACGACAGCACAGTATCCCAGCATCTCACTCTCACACAGCCATCTACCACTACAGCGGTACCTATAACCCTTGCGTCGGCCATTTTGAATGGCATTCGACTTAAGTCCAATCTGATTTATGACCGGTTGGTCAGAACTGATCCCGGTCTTAAGTCGGATGCTACTTGTAATCATACCACAAACTACACTAATATTTACAGTATTACATTATTATTTAATATTTAATATTTCCGTCTTCATCTCCCTCGAGCTAATGTGTCGTAGTATTTTACTGGATTAAAAAAGATCCACCTTACATCCACCTTTTAGAAGAAATAATTACACATCAAAAACAACTTCATATATAACGGACTTGGTTTGAAGTTCTTTACTTTTCAGAAAACTGTCCATACAGATCAAGGTCAGGAACTTCGATGTAGTTCAGTTTCACCTGGTCCAAGAACAAACTTGCTTTCTGACAGTAAGTTATATTGATTCTGTTTAGCAGACAATAGTTGCATAACGATCATAAAGTCCCCAAAACTCTGTGTTTACATTCATAACTCTCTGTAACAAACACAATCAATGTAGCGGTTCTAATCCAAACAGCACTCTTCACCTGGCAGTTTGCAGCTTGCCTCTGCAGTAGGTGAGCTCATTTCGATTCACACACACATGTAGACAGGGTGTTCCCTTTCCAAATGTCTTTCTTGTACAAACTGATAATGTGCAGACAAGAGAGGGACAGTGGGGTTTTGAAAGGGGTCACATTAACAATTGACCGTTTTGAGCGAAAGAGCGAGGAAGAGTCGGAGGGAGGGAAGAGGGGGGATTAACAAACGAGAAGTGACAGAGCTGCGGGGAACTGGTGGGCAGTGTAGCAGCACAGAGGGACAGAGCAGAGGCCACTGGCCTTTTTCACCCTTTTCTCTCACTCTCTCCCATCACCCCTTCACTAATGCTCACTCACATGGACAAGCTCTCGCTCTCCTCATTGGCCTACTTCTCCTGCTCCACCCTCCCAAATCGCCAACTCCATCCTCTAAGCACTGACTCACTCCTTTTCATTTTTCATTTCGCACTTCCCAGGCCGGGCGCACGCGGCATGAGTCCACCGGACGGTCATGTGAGGTGCTGCTGAGCTGTTGACACAACACCAGGCCCTTCCTCTTCCATCCTGCACCTGCGTCTCACACCTCCTGATCTGCTCAGGCTTTGAGAGGAAGGCAGAAATACTGAACAGAGAACAGCCACCCTGAGGTTAATTCACTTCAAATATCTGAGGCGAAACTGAAAAGCAAGTGATGGAAATAAAAGGGGGTCGTTCCCCATCTCTCAGTTCACCATGCAAACAGTTGGATGTTTGGTTGAAGGTGATTTACAAATTTACAATTCGGTCATGTGATTATGACAAGTTTGGAAACGAAACTGTGAAGCCCTGTCAACATATAAATTATAATTCAGACTCATTATTTCATCACATTAGCAGAGCACACTGACAGGGGGGGGGTTAATTCAATAACTAGGTGACTCTGTACAGTCTTTATATTGTGAATATTCTGGAAATCCATCTCTCAGGAGTCAAGTCTCCATCTCACTTTTAGAAGGAATTTTGACGCGTCTTTTGAAGGTGTGTGATGAGATTGATGCTACATGCAGGTATGTTTTGAAATCCCTTTGTAACTGACTCCGAAAGGAGTTTTTGTCTTCAGTGGGAAACATTCCTGGAGTGTAACACACAAGCACCCACGTTTTCCTGGCTTGCAAGCTACTTTTAAAATGATCATGTTGCAGTGATCTTTGCACCTTTAAGTGGTTTATATACTTGATTAACTGTGGCAGATGATGGAATTTCTGTGTAAAAAAACCAAAAAAAAAGTCAATTATTTGTTACGCTGCTGTGATTAATGATAGCTAATAACATATATAAAAATGTTCCATTAAAAAAACAAATAAAGGCACCATATGGCTTTGTACAGGTACAATGGGTAGAGGTGCAGCGCCCCCTAGTGACCAGCTGCCACTGTCGTTCAATCAAAAAGTCACATTGAGAACGTCATGCAAGTTAGGGTGTGGTTTTTTTACACAATCAACAATAGGGTTAGACTATGTTGCCAGAGTGTTGGTCATCTACTATAACTATATTTCCATCAACAAGGTGCAAACAGATTTGTCTCATTCTCAATTCAGTGATCATTATATCAATAAATGTATTTATAAATCAGGTCACTCTGGATTCAAACAATTAAATGTTGAAGTCCACAGTGACAGGTAGGACTATAAACATCCATGTGAATATCTATCAGAGATGATGGTTTTAAAGAACAACAACGCTGTAACCCTGTGTTGTGAAGTAGAAGGACGAACACTAAAGAATAATAATAAATAAATGAAACATCACTCTTATATTTAGGTTTAGATTACAGCATTCAGTCGCGGTAGCATTTATTTTAGTGTTGCATTCATTCAAACCGAGATGAATAAAGAATAAACAACATTTTAAAAGATAATTGACATTTTTTGTACTGATGAACCCCAGCATTGCCGTCATAGAAAATGCCCGCACCATTATGGAATGAAAAGCCCAGTGACGGAATAACCTGGTCAGCTGACCACATTCTGAGGACACATAATGTTCCTCTACATTGAACCAATAGGAGGCAGGTGAGTTCAATTCAGATGGCAACACTGTTTTCTTGACAGACAGTGCGTTTATTGAGTGTGATAAGTACATATCTTAAAATATGACGGTGGCATTTTAGTGACCCCAAACATGTTTCTTTCGCTAACACAGGCTTCTCGACAGTTCTTTTTTCTTTCCAAGGCCTCATGACAGGAAATGGGGGCCAGTGTCAACATGCAATTAAGGACAACTGCACCCAAGAATGGGGAAGGGGAACAAAAAGGAAAGACAGGTATTTATTATTTGCAATGAAAGCGGGTGGATATTGAGCATGAAGATGGAAGACAAAACCAGAATCTACATCAGTCACCCCGGCCACGTCAAACAACCACTACCAGAAAAGCCTTTCCAGCAGGTCCGTGTAAACACAGCGCTCCACTTAGGACACAGCCATTGACAAGGGAGCGCCTTCCCTCCTGCTTCAGGGTCTGAGCAGCAGTTCATCTTCCTGGTGTTTGACATAGCCCACAGCCCAGGAGAAGAAGAATGGTGGGTCAAAGGCTCTCCACCACTCTTTACCTCCACCTCCTCCGGCGTTCCTCGCGTCAAAGCAGAGATGAGAAGGGCCATCCCACATGTACAGGAATGTCTTAATGAACCGGGGAGCCACAGTCCGCGTCTCGGCCGGCGCTGACTTGGAAATGGTTTGTTTCTGAGGCCGGCAACAAAGGGCTCAGTGTTCTCGGGGTAATTGCGGCCGTTTTGTCAAACCAAATTGGCACCATTTTAAGGAAGAAGGGCAATTATGCTTCCTACCATTCCTCTGTTTGGTGGAGACTAGTCACCTTTTCTAAACACCAGTGACCAGCTGATGAAACATTTCCTCGGATGTTTGGGAGAGATCCAAGCAGAAGGCTCCTCACACTTTCCAACCAGAAATCCAAAACATTTGGATTTATATATAGTTATATTTTACAGAGATGGAGGCGAACGACAAGCGCTTGTTGACCTTAAAAGTTCACCTCTAACTCTAGTGTGTGCCTCAGGGACAAATTACCCTTTTTATGAAGTCTAATATCAGTTATGATTATAAAAACAAAATAACTTATCAGTGACAAACCATGACATGAGACACTGGATTTTTCCAGCTTTAAACATGTCTCCAGTCAACTCAAGCTCTTGCTTTGACTGAATCACTCACATCAGTGATGCCGTGAGATGATTTCCTGTTTTCCATTTTACATCTGCCGTCTGCCAGGTGTGTCCCGCTATTTTGTTTTTTTCCTGAAGAAATGATCGACACATATACAAGAGACCCGGAACTTGGTGCTGAATCCGGAGACGCTCCAAGCAGCCCCTTCTCAGGAAAACAAGAAAACGATGAAGCATTCCGCCCAGAAGATGTGAGAGAGTGAATCAAAGGAGAGAGAGCAGCTGGGTCTCTTTATCAAAAACTCCTTTCTCGTGGCCATCTGTGTGCTCCTCCTCGTCACAAAAACAGCCCACATCAATCCACTGACTGGATTCCTGTAGAGGCTGTCTTCATCTTTGCTAGCAAGCACACATTTCCCTCCCACAACGCAAGAACAATTCGCACTAATAATCCCTGAACGGTTTATTGTGATGCTGCGACAAGGTCTATGTTCTTCAGACATGCTGCGATACTCAGTTGCTTCAAGCAAAACCAGACAGATAGTGTATCAGAAGCAGACAGTGGTTCCTTCACCTTGTATTCAAACAAGGTCAAAGCTCCAATGTTTGAATCTAGCCAAGGCTGACCACACATTCTAATACTTTGTGTAAAGGAAAGCTCGTGTAAATTCAAAGTTAAGGCATCACTTACAACACATCTGTGCACAGTGAACGTAGAACAGTAAACGCTGAAATAGCTAAAAATTTTCAATAAAACTCACTTTAGCAAAGTAAGAAGCTCCACAGAGCTTTTTGCACTTTTCAATTGTCAGGCCAAGCTGATTTGTCAGAAATGCCCCAGACAGACTGACGAGAACGCTAACTGAAGTAATAAAGTAATGGCCAATAAGTGGATGCGGAGTTGAAATGATGACTCAGCAGGATGCTTTGGTAAAAGGTTATTGAATGTTCCATAGAGTGCTGCTGTAAAGCTTGTCACCCTGATTCTAGACCAGACGTCAGGCCTAAAATAACAAGCACCTTTAAACATGTAGAGAATGATTGTTTTTTCAAACTAATAACGTGTTTTAGGTCTCCTACAACAGAGTAATAGATGATGTGAAACTGACCTGAAAATACAACTATGTTCATAAATTTAGGAAAGAAGCAACAAAAGCTGATATTTTTAACTGGTATCAAATCAGTACCCATTGCAGCCCAATTTCTTGAAGTGAGCAACTGCATGTAAACACTGAGAAGTAGGATGGAACAGGTACTGTGCGTACCACATTGCTCCTTTTGAACAATGAAAAACTATCCCCGGTATTACCACTTTTCCTTTTGTGAAGAATCACACAGCACCTCTGTTTAACACAAGGAGCCCAATGTAACTAGATAACAGTGCAGCTCTACTCCACACCATCTCAATGCAACATATTCCATTCACACTCCACAGCTATTTTTATTTCTCATGCCATTCCTGTTCTAACATCATGCGGCGCATTATTCCATCTCAGCGATACTCTAAATCACATTGATAAACAATAGCCACAGCGGTGCCAAGACAAATGCTGGCCATCACAAATTTAACATCCTAATTTTAGAGTTCAGGATCGTGACTTGAGCGTCCACACTGTGTGTGAGTCGTCCCAGATGACAACACACACGCAAGGTGAGGTCCTCCGGTCACATTTTAAATGCTTCACATAAAAATCCCACCCGGGATTTATTATTTTGTTTTGTTTATTTTTGTACCCAGGGTCTGTGTATATTGTGACTGCTCACAACATTGCAAATGTTTTTTCAAATACATTGATCAAATAAATCTGGGGCAACATTAATGGGTACATTACAGCTAATATTAGCGAAACAGTAATTAGCATATTACTCAACATACTTAGACATTTTAGGAGAACAATAATCTAATTATATTATAAAGTTCAACCAATACTATCAACTATACTAGAACAGAACTCTGCTTTTTAATTTTATTTCCATAAGAAAAATAAATAAGAAAAATAAAATAAAATGAATGCAAGGCAAAGAGAAAAAGGCACAGTATTCACAGTACGAGCACACTATTCAGCTTCTCTCACACCAAAGTCGCACTGCCACTTTGTTTCAGAAACGCCAAACAAAATTCAATTTGTGCAGCTTGTTCTTTGAGAAATAATACATTCCTACAAGGGCCACATAAAACAATTTTCCCATGACTGAGCTATGCACATCTAGTCTTCCAGCACACAGATATTTAATAACTATTTTCAAAATACACAAATGAAAAAAAGCAAAGCTTGAATGTGAATGCAGAGATCTGATCACAGCCCATCACATTCTATGGGATGTGATGAATTGTGGCTGCAATAACAATATCATTTTTACGCCAACTACCTCAACAATTTCATTCAACTAGAAATCCCACACTTCCTGTGAGAGAGTGTAAACCTCTTCATCCACAGTGTCACGCTGCTCTACAAATGGGTGTAATTAATACCAAACATGGCTTTGTCCAAACTAAAACCATCCGCCTGCTCCAACATTTGCTTTCACACTTCCTGACTTTGCACGCACACCAACATCTGTGCTGGGACACACTGGGCTCTCAAGAACTGACCCAGCAGCCCTTCATTTAGGGACCTCACTGGCACCACAACCTTCGAAACTTGTTTCTTTCTTTCTCTTTACAAAGTCTTACATTTGAATTTCCTCGAGCAAAAGCTTTTCATTATTTACAGGGATATGTGACACATTACGGTATTGTAACACAGAGGTTGGTATAGTGCGGCCACCAAAATCTGAAATTGGATTTCTGTTTTAAATCCAGAGCAGATCAATGCACCATCAATGACCAGAAAGCTTATGTTGGCCTTGAAGATTAATAATCTGAATTTCAAGAGAGAGTAACACGCTGGCAGTGTGAGCCTCTCGGTGCACGCTCAAGCTGGTTTCGCTGAAAGGTGGTGCTGGTGTGCGTTTGCATGAGGAGTGTAAAAGCAGATGGTGTTAACATCACAGCTGCCATGTGTTTATTTCCCAGTGTTCCGGCCTGTGGCGTCTCAGTCATCTGCACGGGTCTAAACAGCCATTTTCCTGTCATGCGTGTGCGTGAGGTGGGAAACATTGACATTATTCCAATCCTCTGGATGTGAGAAGTACATGACATGAACACACATGTCACCACTGTGTGTAATCGGTGGGTCAGCGCCGGCTTTTTTTGTCAGACTAAGTGTGTTTATAATTGTATGCGTCCCGCTGTCTCCTCCGTGTGATTAGCTTGCCATTAAGCAAGTCAGCAGTCACCCATCAGCGGCTCCAGACCTCCTCTGCGCTATCTTAGTGGACAAACATGCTCCGGGATCAGCCCGCTCACTCACTCACACACACACACACACACACACGCAATGCCAGCCCATTAGGTTTCATTGGGGTATCGCTGTCTTTATTGCTTAGCCATTTGGTAACAGTGGGCTTCTATTGATGTCGTCCAAAGGTGGACACAAACAGTTGTTGAATCATGAGCACTAAAACACACACCTAATAAAAGATTATTTCATCCAGCGCAACACTGACCAGCCACTTCTTCCCGTCACGTGATGTCAGCTAAACGCGTCTATAAAGAGCCAGGACGACCTGCTGGAATCAAAAGCATGACTAGAAACCAGTCCTGGCTGCTGCCAACACTGAGGACAACAACAAAGCAGCGGTACAAACATCCAAAAACTGTACTCTATTGTTGGGGGGAGTGAGTGTTACAGGGGGGGGTGAGTGCATGGAAAACTTTAAGCCCAGCTCGTCCCAGCACACAGAGGCTTTGACAATCAGCTTTGCACTGCGCCAAGTTACAGCACTGTACTTCACCTGTTATCTGTCCATCACCACACCGTGTTGTCCTCCACTCACAGCTACACGAACCACTCTGCTCACCGCGATAAAAACGGCCTCACGACACCATTAACTCCACCATTATTTGTGGAACCACACGGACATTTGTTAAGTGGTGATCTTCAGATCAAAATGATCAACCGACTTGTGGAAAAGAGTGTGGTTTCAAAATACATTGTATTTGGAGGTTAAAACAGAGGCACCATAAGTGCTATTCTCTTATCTTCAGGATGAGTTTGAAAAGATCCTAACTTCAGTTTCAAATACACAGAAAAGGACTCCAAAGACCCAAACAACATGTTAACTTCCACCCTCTCATTAGGAGTCAGTGACAAAAGCAAAGCAACTGGCAGATCTTCGACCATGAAAACTGATACAGCAGTGCTTATTTCCACCAAGGACAATGAAATGTAAGCTATCGCGCTCAGTTCGCACTTCCCAGAACTCACTGTGAAGGCTGCAGTCTGGCAGAGGTGGAAGGTTACACAAGATCGCTGCGCGTGATTTATACTGTCTCGATAAGCGCGTGTATTCTTTTACACTCTCCTAAAAGAAAAATGGAGGCCGGCGGACACATTACAACTTAACTTTCTGCTACTGCAGAGATGGAAGGTGCAGTCTAGACTGGAATGTTAGACTGTAAAAATCAGGTTTATTGAGCTGTCTGTTCTCATTAATCCTGTGAGGTACCATGGTACTCACCAGCACTGTTGAATGAAGATGATGATGAGCTATGATAGTTCATAATATTACCTCAAATATATTCTGTTTCCCTGTGTGTTTCAGCTGCCCTGTGTTGGGTGACAAGAGTAGAACCCTTTTTTTGCACTTCATCATTTTCTGTATCTATCTAAGGCCTTGAAAAAACCCCCCACGCTACCACAAACACTCCCTACTCTAACATGTATAGGAGTTTCACCATCTTCCTCTGAGAACCTTTACAAGACACAAATGTCAGGGCTTGTAAAAGATGATGATGTTTTTCACACAAGAGCAAGATGATGCACAGGCATATGTAAAGTGACCAAAGCAGGAAGCTGTTGAAATAGGCGGCTCATTGATCCAACTTCACTGAGCCATTCAGAGTACTGGATGCAGCACTTGCTGTCGAGCGTAATTTATGGGCCGAAACCCATAAAATAAAAGAATCACACTGGAGATTTTGTGGTTTAGGATTACCATTTTACAAACTGGTCAAATCGATTAGAGACTGGTAGAACACAGCGAGCATGTTTGCACTCGGCACTTACTCAAAAAATGGTGGAAACAATGGTGGAAAGAGATTATGGTATTTTATGATATTTTAACTTCTCCCTCCAAATTACCTGGGTTACAAAAGGCAGGTGAGACATCATCAAGGTCCGTCTTTACTACACTCCTCACACGGTCCAATCCCTTTCTCAGATGTTCAAGTCCATATAATAGTAACACACATCCTGATTGTAAGAGGCAAAATTAAATCACTTGCAAGTCTTGCTGAAGAAACCATCAGGTCGCTGCTCTGGCTTGAAGTTGATATTACTGACACACCAGTATCTGGGGTGAGGATCTATGATGGAGCCTTCAAAGTCAAGCTTTTATCATGAGACTGCTGCTCTGATAAAACTTCAATTTCACACTTCCCAAGCTGTTAAAAAAGCAGGTTAAAGACGAAAAAGCAGAAGTACAGAGAAACACAAGAACAGAAGCAGTTGTGGGATCTAAAATTGCTCTTTTGGCTCAGGCTCATATGTAGATTTGAAAAAGTGATAATAAGTCTGTTTACGGCCAACTACCCAGCTATGTACATTTTGAAGATAAAACAGTTTTGAAACACGAATACCTGCCACAGCTGTTTAGCATCAGAAAAGCAAAAGGCGCAGGGTCAAAAAGCCATGCTTTGGAGAGAGCATCTGACAGAGTGATATGGGTCTTTTTATTTTATTTTGAAAACACATATTTGGTTCCTGATCAGTTGAGTTTATGAGAAATCATCCAGTCACGTAAAACAATGCAGAAAAATCCTGTAAAACCTATGTACTGCAGCTACCAAAGGCAATGCTTGGCTCTAACATTTCTATTGTCTTCACCAGCAGTTGTGTTTGCATCCAAACATATTGTCAAAAGCAAGTAGAATACATTTATCTCAAGACAAACTAGTAAAAACCAACATTACCGTTTTCTATGAACAAGCAAACATGTCGGGTCTGGAACTAACCTTGGACACAGACTGCCTTTGAAGTGTTAAGAGGACCACACAAAAGTCATATGACTTGAAAATAAATAATTATATAAATAAAAAGCAAATAAAAAAAGAATTAATTCAGAAACAAGTGGCCAGTCATGCCAGTCATGCCAGTCATGATATTAAGTGGTGGTGGGAGT
Source organism: Synchiropus splendidus (assembly GCF_027744825.2). NCBI lineage: Eukaryota > Metazoa > Chordata > Actinopteri > Syngnathiformes > Callionymidae > Synchiropus > Synchiropus splendidus. The sequence continues at coordinate 12,768,887 of NC_071340.1, read as the reverse complement.
TGACCTACCATCAATTAGACTGTCCTTTATCATACGGAAAAACGACAAATGCAGATATTTCTCATTGTTTAACTCCATTGACAAGCCAGCTTCTAAAGTATGAAATATTTCTAAGATTTTTCTTTCTTTTTTGTGTCACATCATCACCCACTTAGCTCCTCAGATTTGCCATTTCCTCATATGACAGAACAATAAACAGAAAAGCACTGAGAGAGCGCAGACCTCTGCCAAGCAGCTCATTTCATGCCAGGCCGTTCTCATGGGATTGTTAGTTGCACCATGATGGGAACACTGCAGCATTCAAGTGGTGTTGGAACATCTGAGCTCAAGAGTTGGCAAACCTCTCTCCAGGAAGAGCTGCACTCACTATGTTTTTTTCTGGATCCAGATGGTAATACAGAACCGCCAAAGAATAATGATCTAGTCCTCACCCCATTGTCAACTTCCCGAACATTTCATTCAAATTCATTTAGAAATTTTCCAGTCACCACTACTACTACTCACAGTAATAGCAGGTTAAACGGATAAACACAGGCAGAAACATAACCTCCTAGGAGGGGGTCATAAAAACTTGAATGTGTTTTGTCTCTACTGCGGAACACCCAGTTTTACAACATAATTATTAGGCGGGGAAGTGATCAAATGGGTTTATTCGCCGCGTGAGCTCCATCAAAGCAAAAACATAGTGCTGTAATAGAGGAAACAGTTTAGCTTGTTTCGTGATGCAACACAGCCAAGTGGGATTTAAACCAAATGAAGCGAGTCGATAAGCAAATAAATCATAGACTTTAAAATGATTTTAAGACTTGACAGATTTAACCGTTGCGTTTATGTTTCGCTGCCTTACAATGAGCCGATTGTCTTGACTCGGTGAAAAACATATAAAACCTAGTAAAGGTCCAAGTTCATGTCAGAGTTCACATATGTCTTTAGCAGCTGTCCGTGGCCTTTGTGCGCAGAGCGTGCGGTGTTAGCATGAATCTTAAACATTCCAGCCATTTTTATGTTTGCCTTAGTGTGCGCTGCAAATGTTCACGGCATCCATCCCAAGGTTATTTACTGGCGGTGAAAGAAAGGGGCCGAAGGAGTGCGTTAAAAGCAGAAGCGGCGCAGCGTGGACTCTACAAGAAGAAGCCAACTTGACTCCTGACAATGACAGGAAAGATGGACGATACCGAGGGTGACATGCGACGAAAGGCCAGCGGACGACCTCAGCACATAACACACAGTGTGAAGCCTGAGCTGTTGCTGGCTCCACTTCAGACCTCCCAGCTGAAACAATCTCAGCTCTCTTTAAATAGACGCGACAATAAAAGGAGTATAGAAACACAATCACTCATCGGCAACAAGGATCAACATTATCACTGAAAGTCAGGGGGTTATTTAAAGCAGAAGTAGAGGGAAAACATCCACTGTCAAAAAAATAAACCCCTCACCTTACACCCCGTAGCATAACCTACCAAAACCTGACACTAGGTTTAACACCTAGCCATAACACAGGAGACACCTAAAATGGTCAGAGACCACGCAGCTGGTGTCACACTACTTATTCAGGACTACAATCAGATGGGAGAAAATGATTGTTGAACTATATACGTGCATGTGCTTCATTTTAACTTCATTTTAACTTTTGTTTAACCCACAGTGCTTCTTTAATATTTACAATCTGATGTATCTACTTCATCTCTCATGTATATTCTGAGTGTAGAACTTTGAAAGAATGGATTACAATATTGCATGGATTCTCATTGAAACACATCAGGGTTAGTGACAGAGCACAGACTTCACAGCAGCACAAGAGAAAACCTGGCCAGAGCACAGCAGCCAGTAGGGAGAGATGACTCACCATGTGCTAGAGTTTGCAGAGAAAACAGCCCAAGCATCAGCAGAGGACTCCGGCTCCAGACACAGAGAGACAAGCAGCGCTTCAGCTTTCCTCCCTGCACTGGCATGGTGGAGTCTGCCGCTCCGTTCCCGGCTTCTGCTCACTGTCACCTCTCACACGTCGTTTCGTCCTCGGGGAGGTGAAGAGCGCCCGCGAGAAGGTCCACAACACACACGTTCTGGCAGGAGCAGCTCCAGTTGAATTCCCTCCAACAACTTCCGACAGTAGCGGTCCACTGGGGGGACTAGAGAGAGAGTGAGCGAGAAGAAAAAGGGGGAGTTTACTTCACTTGCCTGGTCGAGAGTGCTGACCAACTCACACAGACATACACCGGCAGGGGGCAGGGTGAAGTGGGAGGTGGGGAGATGGGCTTCCGAGCAAAGCAGCAGTAGGTTGGGGGGACTTATTTTAACCGCTTGGATTTGAGTGGTTCAACAACATCTAATGTAGTCACTCTACCCTGTTCCCCACATGTTACATCCAACGATTGAAAAAAACAAAACAAAACATGATATTAAACTTTGAGAAGAAGAAGAACTCCACTTGACCGAGACAGAGTTTAACGCGAAGATACTTACTGCTTAAAATAATGGCAATCTTGAGAGCCCCACATCACAAATGGAAAACTAATTAAGAGTCTACTTCGCCTGCTTTAAGTGCTTTTCAATGTTCTTTTAGACGCAGAAAAAGGTCAAACACCAGTGAAAGGTTTCAAGTTACTGCTACCACTTACAAACGAAAAACTCTGGAAAGACAAATATTACACACGACAGCTCTCATATCTGCAGCGTAGGATTTAGACCTTCTACCTCTCCTGCTCTGGTCCTTCATGCATTATTCATCTTGATCGTTTAATCTTAACCAACAAAAGGTAGTTGGCACATCTATTTTAACATGAACCCAAAAAGGCTTGTAAAACTCTCACATTACAATCATGTTGTTTAGCATTAAAAGGATATTTGAATATCACCAGCACTTCAAAAATCCTCATCCTAATATGTTCGGCTTTGCAAAACACTCAAAGTAAATGCTAGACTAATGTCGCTGACTATGAAAAACGTGTTGCACAAGTAGGGAGGGGCTGCCGGGTTTTTGTCATTATTTTAATCTGCCTCTTTGGAGCTGCCGCGTTTCTAAGCGCTTCTTTTCTTCTCACACTTGTTCATGTCGTTCATTAGGGACAGACAATAGGCAGCCTGGCTCTTCCCAGAGAGAGATGAAATCCCCTCATAAACAAATAGTTCAAATAGTGCCAGGCTTCTTCCCAATTCTGACAACCCCGGCACTTTTCTTGGATGAAAAATATCAGATTCTATTCAGTAAAGGGGACGAAGGAGATTGTGCTGCTTAGAATTGCCAGGAAAGGTGACATGTTAGATGTCAGAAGTGTGAAGTAACAGCCGCAGATGACTGAGCTTCTTATGAAGTCTCTGAGGGCTTGCATCAAACTAAAGGTCTGCAGGTCAAATCTGGGCCGCCGCATCATTCACGTGGCCTAAAAGATCCTGAATTAAATTCTGTACAGACTTATAATGCACAATGACGTCAAGCACTGACTACACATTCCAAAATCAAGACGTAAAAGGAGTCACCTGTTTTCTTGCAGCACATTTTTAAAAAAAAACTGAAGTTTTTTTCTTCTGAAACGATAAAAGCAATAACAAATCTTCAAAATGGCATCATTATGTGTGTGAAGGGGCCCAGACACATTACGATAATACTGTTTTCATTCCCAAATGTTCTCCTTCCCTAACAAGGATGATGAATGCCACAATACTGTAACTCTTATAAGATTATCCAATGAGAGAAGCCTTATGTCCGGGGTCTTTTAACAGTTACTTTGTCCAGATAATCTGCACTCAGTCAGCAGTCGGGTTCAACAATTGTAAATAATAAACACATTCAATATTCACGACCAAAAATCTTTGGAGGGTTAGGGGGGAGTCGATCGCTCCCAACTTGAACTGTGACGTGGAATGGAATGTAACCAATCAAGAAGCGATCCAACAGCGAAACAAAGAAGCAAAAAGGGAGAAATGACATTTTTTGAGTTAATTGGATTTTTTTTTTGTAAATCTCACTCCAATCTGCAGCTAATCTCACCCACTTCTCTCCTTCAGGTGTCTGGGCAGCCAACACAATATCCATGAGCAGTTGAATGGCTTCTAGCAATTGAATTATTATGGTGTTTCTTTCATTCTACCGTTCAAAAAACACATACACCACCATCATCTGATGCACTTTCAAGTTGCGAGGTGCGCTTTCTGCTTATTGTGATGAGTGTATTTCACATTATCACGCGTGGTCACACCAGATTTCTGGCTTGGAGAACGAGCTTCTCAATTGGTATTGAGGCGGAATCTTGTGTTCGCGGTGATGAGTTGCACTCCACAGACGTAATGATCAATGGCAGACTGTTTATCTTCATGCGTTGAGTCTCTCACAGAATAGAGGGAAAAAAAAAAACAAGGAAAAAGATTTTGAAAATCCTTACATGCGTGGCCCTCTTAAGCAGGAGAGAAATTAAGTTTCTTTATAAATCTGTACTAAAATATCAGTAGCTCCCTTCGCCTTCTCCGCTCCAAGCATCCATGGATAAAATGCACGATCTGAATAAATATAGTCAATATAAATAAATGTAAGGACAATGAAGAAACTTCATCAGCAACATATACAACTTGAGCTGAGCCAATCAAAATATACCAAAAATTCTTTGTAATGAAAACTAAAATCCTGTTAGAGCTCATATTAAGGGTCCTTCAGCTTTGAGCACTGTGCAAGTCATTTCAAGTCTCTTTAAAGATGTCAGCAAAAGTCAGAAACGATTTTATGTTCCAAATGGTTTACAGAAGTCGAAATGTTGCAAAATTCTGTACATTGGGTTTTCCTCTGTTCTCCCCTCCTCTCTTGACCAGTGAACCAGAATGTCATTTCAAGCATGTCTAACCGCGGGAAGCCTTTTAAATACTGTGACAGCATTTGCCCCCAATCCCCTCTCGCTGTGAAGCTGTGTGCGCAAGAGAAAGTGTTTAATGTCGCCAGTAATTTTCGGAAGAAGGTGATATCTTGCACAGATTCAAGTGGAAGGATCCCCTTCCAAATAGTTACTGTAAGGCATTGTGAGCCCTCATCCCCAGCGCCCCTCCCCGACCCACACATTATTCCACGGTGTCACCCTCATGCTGGGCTGATGATGAATGGCTGAAACTGTCAGAAAGCAAAGGATGAGCAGTGAATCTGAAAGAGAAAGAAGAGCGAAGAATAGATCACGAGACAAAGAAGCGATCAGGGAAGAGTGATGGTCTCCGGTGTCAGCTGGAAGGGGAAAAAATGAGATGAAAAACGGAAAGGGTGAGCTGTGGAGCAGCAGGGGTGCATCAAAGCGAGGCTACAAAGGAGCATGAAGACTCAATGCTTTTTTTTTTTTTTTCAAAACGGTTACAGTATGTGTTTCAACTGTGCAGTTTGCTTCCTGTTACGATTCATATGCGGTAATATGAAGAAGGAGCCAGTATAATTCGTTGACCAGCTCTGGTCACTCACACACTTGGATCCTCCAACTTTGCCTCCCGGACCTTGCTCATCCACAGGGCCCTCGAACCCTTCCCTATTGAGCAGCTCCGTACACAATGAGCACACACAACTGTCACCTTGGAAACGACTCACCATAATAGTCTTTTCAGATTAGATTCTGAGATGAAAGTGTGTTGAATTTAATTTACTCTACTAATAAAGTCGAGAGGTTTTGGGCGTGCGTGTTATGAGAGCGTGCCCACTTATTACCACTGTCGTTCAGAGAGTTCACCTCATCTGCCTAAGTCGGCAAATGTACCAAATTGTACCTTGGAGCACAGAGCAGTGAGAGAACTGCTGCATCAAACTCTAAATAATCCCATTTTAACTTTGATTTTTGACTTAAAATACAACTGTCTTTACATTGTATTTATATAGTGACACATTGATGCGTAAATAAGAAAAGTAGGGTGTAATGGTTACACTACATTAGGGAACATATACTACCATAAATACTTCACGAAGCTAGTTGATTATCCAGCTCATCCTCTTTTAGTCATTAAATTTCATTTTCACAACTCCTGAGATAAACTAAATACATGTAGCGAAAACAACAGAGCACATACAGACGGCTCTTTGAAATGAAAGTGCTAGTTTGGCCGTAACTAAAATACGGTATAAGACCAGCTCCAACTTAATTATTATTTTTTTTAACTGCTTAATGAAATAACAAAACACAAGCTTCAGACAGTGCTGTAATAATGTAACAATACTTCCAGTTCTATCTGCTAATCCTCTGTTAAACCAGTTGTTTACTGTCAACAAACACCAGTTAACACAAATTAGCCCAGCTGTCAAGGTCCACTTCAATTATGTAAAGGGATCAGTTCTACTTCCTTGACTGACTTTCAATGCCTTTATTCTAGACATTAATGAAATACAAACGTGTGTCACGTAAAACGAAAAACGCACAGATCTACCTTGGTACCTTAATCTCTACCACTCCTGTTAGGGAGTCATTGATATTATTGGTCTTATCAGCAGATAGAAGAAGTCTGCGACTGTTTCTTCTGCTCCCCTTGGTTTAATGGCCACCATACCTATTTCCTCACTCACCTTTAAAAGCTTTTATCCACGTTTTCGCGATGTGTGAAGCAACTGTCAGATGGTGGATTAAATCCATTTTAAAGGAACACCTCAGTGGCCCAGCAGCACATCTGCTAATCCCCCGCCATTCACTTGAGCGTGTCTTTATACTAACAAGCAGTTTAACATAATCTGGTTTAAGCTTGTCCATTCACTCCGATTAACTGGTGCATTTACATAGCAATCCTTTCTGGCTGAATGCTCCATGGGCAGAGAGAAACAGAGAGGAAGTCACAGAGGTTTGGAGATGGAAGTGCTGAATGCAGGTTTTTCACAAGGACAAGAATCAAAGGGGCATATGGTTGAACAGAAAGGAACAGAAATCATTCCTGGCTGCAATATACACGCTATTGTATTATGTTTTCTAAATATACTGGACTGGAGAACAACTGATAAGTGGAGCATTTAAGGCAAATAACTATGCGAGGCCAAGCATGGTTGTATTACTTTCATTACATTTATCAGTGCATTCTTATTTTCACATCACATTGTTTAAGCACTCTTTGTCCTTGCAGTTTTTTTGACAGGGCATTAAACATAAAAGTGAGATGCACTGGCAAAAATCTAAAAAAACAAATGTCTAATGTAACAGTGAGATCAACGTTGACCACTAAAATCCATCTGACACGGCAGGATGTAAATATAAATGGGGAAATGACGTGAAATGATACCTCAAGACACTCTTAGCTGCTGCATTTGAAGTCATCTGCCAGTGTAGTGTTGAGACCATCCAAATTGAAGGGCGAAAAAATAAACATCCCAAATGATATTTACATTCAGATCTAGGCTGGAGGAACAAATGAGTTCATCAAAACATATTGAGTGTTGAACTAATAAACTGGTGGTCGAAAGGATGACAAGAGGAATAAACAAGGGATGGCGGAGACAGCGCTGTTGAAACGGTGAAAGAGAAGTCCACCCCTGACCTCAACACCGATTTGTTCTTGATTGACCTCTGACCTCCAAGGAAGAAAAAAAAAGTCCTAACCCTTCTAGATGGGCGAGAAGAGAAAAAAAAAGAGTCAGAAGTCATGGAGGAAGAAAGACAGATTGTTGGAATGTGGGAGAAACTATGCTGTCTTTTTATCCCAAACCAGTGTCACCCAAAATAGAGGCATTGTAGCTCAAAATATATTTCAGACTAATCTTGCCATGGTTGAACTCAGCTACGCACATGAATCAACACACAGTGGGTGACAACCCTCTTAAACCTAATGAAATCATAGAGATGGCAGGAATGTATTTATAAGGCCGTCATTGTCACTGAGCAACCACTGACTGCATCATTTTACAGCAGCAATAAAAACACTGACACGGATAGCCTGTAATCCTGAGAGCATAAATATTCCAATTACCATCAATTACACTACAGTAGCTGTGAAAATAATCCCACTGCCTTCCCCTGAGGCTTCTTGGCAAGTCTTCCCCACGTGTTGAAGGAATTTAACGGGACCATTATCATGTTACGTCCTGAAGAGTCAAAGAGAGGGCAGAGTAGAATAAAAAAAATAATAATTCTGTCACACAGGGTGGGAAATTAGGGAGCTACTTTTGTGTCTTCTCCATAGCCTCTTTCCTCCAGAATATTGGAGGAAAGATGAACAGTCCAAATTCAAGACAATTCAGTCCAGGGTTATGGTTATCATGAAACATTCTCACCCCCAAAAAAAAGAAGAAGTCCTGATGAACAGGGGAGCTGCCTGATTCATGCGTTACAGACAGGAAGTTGCTACATAACAGCTTTCATGTCAAAGTGCTTAGTATATCTTAGTATACTTAAGTCAACTTACAGCACACATTTTCATTAGTGTGTGGACGCCCTGAATTAGGTGGTGGACACGAAAACACATCTTGAAAAAAGTTTTAGAAAAAGATCTGCTGCCACGCAAAATCAGTCAGAATGACTGGGAAAAGACTCTCAAGAGACACTACATCCACGTTTTCAAATCTTTTCACTCTGGAATCAAAAAGAATAGGGATGCTCCGATCAGGGTTTTTGCTATCTGCCAGATCACCACCGATACCGATCACATGGATGACAATGAATTTGCTATCAAAATGTTCTTGGCACATGATGTGAAAACATCAACCATGAAATCATTTTAATTCAGACTTGTTTTAATATACCTCCTCAAGAAGGCAAAAATAGAAAAAAAAACTTGCAGAATGTAGCTATTATTCTGTCAAAAGAACAACTGAAAAATATTGAATTTGATGCGAGACGGAGCAGTTTGGTGAGTGTCTTGAGACTTTGCTATGTCCGTGAAATATTTGCACACTGGCCGTTTATAGCGGGACTCAGAGACAGAGACACTGCATTTATGAAAGTTTCCACTACGGACGTTTTTAAAAGTGTCTGATTCAGGTGGCTGACTAACGTTGCGCCCGACTCCAAAACGGCGACGGTTACAGTTGTTTCCGTCTCCGCATAAACAACACCTGAAAAAGGCTCTGTGAAATTAGAGATTATTTCTTGGGCAATTAGCTTAGCGTTCTGAATGTCACACTCAGACCGGTGGGTGTTGCGCTGACAGCCTGCTGCAGGATTCACTGGTCACGCCGAAATTGGCCGATCACGATCGGTGACCGATTGATCGGGGATCCCTACAAAAGTTGCAAAGGCAAAGAAAAGGCCTGTTTTGCGCGGATGAAATTCCTGTCTGAACGAAACTATGCGTATACTATATGACCATCAACATCGCCGTGAGAATGGTCCCTACATGTATACCAGGTCAACAACTGGAATTAGGGTCGGACATGCCGGTGTTACCCGGATCATTGGTGCAGAAACCGTGTGACTGTCAGTGGCAAAAGGTATTCAAAGAGGGATGGTCATGAGAGAGCAATAGAACCAGTGACACTGACTCCAACAACCTGGATCCCAACATGGCTGGTTGAGGTTAAACGTGTGGCTAGTCCGGAGTTTAGAGCAGTAATTGGCTGCTTTTGGATTACCAGACTGGAACAGATCTCACTGGGGGATGACAACAGGACAAGACCAAGACCCACGATGGGTGGCAAATTTATATGGCTTCTTTTCTTTGTCTGCAAAAGGCACTGGCTGTGTGTCATGCTCGGAGTGAGATTGTAAAACAACTGAAAAATAAGCGATGCTGTGTTATTCATTGAGTTCGTGTGATACTGATAAATTATTAGATAGATTCCTAGAGCGGGTCTGAATGATGCATTTGGATGAAATGCATTATTAAAAATTGAAAGGAAGAAACAGAGGATCCCAAGATGTTTCCACTTCTTCAAGCAAGTTCAACAGAAGTTCAGTGGACTGTGGAGGAGGAACATGCGACTCATGAGGCTGAATAATTCACAGCAGTTCTGTGTTGATTTTAACAAGCTGTCAAAACATTTTTTTTTAACTACAATTAGCAAAATCATCTGAGCTGCAATTACAGATGATCACCAGCTCTTATTTACTGATTAAAGAGTTTATGTTTGCAGCTGACAAGTGTAACCGCAACAATATTTCTGCAGAGACCCACTTCCTTCTCGATGCTCATTCCTGACCCAGCAGATGGCTGTGACTGTTCTAAGATGATTAAGTTTGAGCTCCACAATAATATACAGTTACTTTTGCTAGTAACTAGTTACTTTGATAGTAATGAGTAACTTGAACTAACAACGTTACTTTTCAACGAGGTAACTAGTAACTGTAACTAAGTTACTCACTTAAAGTAACTTGCCCAACACTGGCAATGTCACACAAAAACCTCGGTTCAATACAGTTTTAAATCTTTCGGTTCTGTAAATTTCCAGTACAGCAAAGGACATGAATACGTATTTTCAACCCAAACTTTCAACTTAACTAACATTTGAACACAAAATGATATTACTTTATTCATTTGGGACACAGACTCCAGTGATGGAGAGAACATAAGCGTCGCTGCCTCCTTGCTCACGATTTTAAGTGTGTAGTGCGTGTGTCTCAGAACTCAGTTATGCAGAAGTGACTACGCTCATCTGGAAATGAACTGCACAATCCAGTTCCTGAACCAGTCACGTGGTATGGCCAGTTGCAAGGCTTCAAATGTCCAAATGTTGATTCATTGTGGTTGCCATTCCGATTGCAGTCAGTTGTGTGTGTATGCTATGCGGACTATGTGGGAACATATATTTCATTGGTTACGCATACTCAATCGACCCGCGTGCCGACTGGAGTGAAGGCCCGCCACAGTCCGATTATGTGTGCCGTTACACCCCTAATGGTTATGTACATAAAAACCAAGTTCCACTCCACTGGCCAGTACATGTCATAAGGCATCACATAAGTGGACTGTTGTGTTTCCGAGAGGCGCAGAACTCAGATGTCGGTGTTGCATGTTGACGCGTTAGCGTGTATTTGAATCATGTTGTGTAAAAGCAACTGGACTAAATGTCAAGCCATGGGTTGGAACTGCTCTTAATAATTAGTATGAAGTGTCTGAGTGTATATATACAGTGCACACTTGTGGCCATGAATGAGGTACATGGCATGCAATGCAAAATGGAGGGCAGAATTCTGCATCAACATTGTAAGCGATAGTCAGCATGGGATGCATTGGAAGTGAGAATGTATACCACTAGCTTGGTGTAATGGCATGTTTTACTGTGTTCCTTTTTCAAAACCCTGTGGTTGTTTTATCGGGTCGCGAGTATTTAACAAATGTAACACTCACTAAAAAAGTTAGTCAAAGCACATGATGGGAGATGTTCACTTTTCACTGGCAGGTCAGGATCATAAGCCTCCCATCAAATTTCCTCCCACATTTTGAAAAACATTCTCTTATAGTGCACATGGAATATTACGTATTAAATAAACCAAGGCCAAACCCTCGCATCTACTGCAAAAGCTCTTTGTGATATATATAAGGACAAAGCGAAGGGCTCAATAATTTGACGCTAACCGAGTTAGAAAGGTAGGATGGGTAATGTGGGGGGGGGTTGGACATTGTTAGGCAGGAGTCAGATGATGGAAGCGATGGAAGCAAAGCGGGTGTTGGGGGCGCTACAAGGGGTGAGTGACGCAGTGGGATAAGAGCGTGGGGAGTTCATGCCCCCGCCTGGCCTTTTTCGCACTGCATAAACAAAGAGATTACAGTGAGAAGGGTCTCTGCCCTGCTAACAAGCAGTGGTGCCTCACACACCAGCATGCACGTAGCCACACACACAAAGATAGAAACGGACATGAACAAGGTCATGGAAACAAATGTGCCTGTGCTAACACAACATGAACACAATATACCGACAAACACAACAAGAAGCATCACAATATAGTGGCGCCACCTGTCTCCTCTTCACCAATTAATGAGCTCCGAACTCCGGGATGTTACAGCGAGACGGCAATTAGCAGACAAGAGGACGGGGTGGTTGTGAATCGAAGGGGGGTTGGGAGATGTCGACAGAATGTGGGCAGGGAGAGAGAGGCAAGATGGAGTGAAAAGCAGAAATATAGTACATCTTTTCAACAGTCGTTTATCAGTTCAATTTGACATCATACGAACTTTGTTAGTGCCACCTCGAAACATGGTGCTATCGCTAACTGTTTCAGTAAAGTTGGCACAACAGCATGGTACAAGTGTGGACTATGAAGGAGAAGACTAACTTGTTCTAAGTTTGATCCTTTCATCAGAATGTACACACATGCATTAATCCATTGCCTGGACTCCATCTGGTGTTTGGAGTGCTGGAGGCAATCTCCCTTGTCAGCATGCCAAGTTGGGCTCAGCAACTAACCTAGCTACCTAGCATGTTAGACGTCTCTGTCATGTTTGGCTATTTGAACTACTGATACTGATACTAAGTCAATTTTAAGTCAGTCAGTTTTAAACTAAACATCCTCAAACGCTTTTCAAGGTACCACAACCAGCGTAGTACGCTGGGAACTATAATAAACAAGACTGAGCTCTTGTTAATTTTTATTTTGACTTTAGATTTTGAATACCATCCTTTTGTTTATTGTCTAGTCTCTTTTTTTCAACTTCTAATATACCCTCTCCTTTGTCGTTTGCCACCTGACAACAGGCACTCATTCACATCCCAGCTCGACCCTAATGACCCCTGAACCCTCAGTTCTAAATACAGAACAAGAACTTGGTCACAGATTTGGTAACAGGGAATGACCCCATATCATTACGAATAAGTGCTTTCTTATACTTACATTGTAATAACTGTGTTATTTATTCATCATGGTGAAGACAATTGACAGTGACATGCACCATAGAACGTGCCATTTTGAGTGGACTGACCTACACAGTGACAGTCCTTGAAGCCCCACTAAAGGAACCTCAGAACAGGTCAGCTATCAGACTTGATATTTAGGGTGTGAAACTGTATTTCACTGAAAAGTCAGCAATAAATGCTACATATTTGATTGACACATATGAAAGCAGGAACATTCTTGAAACAGGAGTTGTAGTGTGTGAACACGGGGATTACACAAAAGGACACACACAGACTCCACATACACACAGGGCAGGTGTGGGGTCAGTTTTAGGGTCAGTGGCCTCGGTCCAGCTCCCAAATATAGAGCGTCCACTATGTGCGGATCACTGTGTTCCGGTGGGTTCTCAAATGACCACCAAGGAGCCTTTATGCACCAAGAGAAACAGACATACCTGCAACACAACACATGCTCTTTCATGTGTTCGGAAGCATCATTCTCAAATATTCACCGTCTTGTGTGCTAATGTTTCCAAACACAAAGTGTCGGGCAGAAAACAGACATTAACCCTGGGTGACTCACACAGCTGCAGTCAACATGTGATTAAGATTGTTATCGCGGTCACTAAAATGAATCCTTGTTTCATCTGTGCTGAACCCAAACCCTTCACCAGGCATCGTCTGTTTTGTCTTTCTTCTCATTTCCCTCCACTCACGGCGTCTGTCTATCTCAGGGAAGATGCTGTTCACTGTGTCTATTCAGCGTCTAACAGAGAATCCTTCTATGGCTGAAACATAAGACCGACACTCTGACCCCTCGCACTGACCTTTGCACTGCCAGCTAACGGTTCTGACACATAGGAACATACTTCTCTGTGTGTAGCCCACATGGAAAAAAACGTCAAGTGTAGTGAAATGTGTGGTCAGTTTTGATGCTAAGGCGAGTGACTAGAAGAGGCTGAGCCAAAAAGCAAGCAAACTTCAAACACGAACTCACAAATTTAAATATCTAACGCGTGTTGACCGGGACTTTACAGACATAAACGCAATGTAACACTAGAAAAGAAATGTTCGAGAGTAGAATCAGCATGTGGCATTTGCTAAGAGAGCCCGAATCAGAGTGCACAACCATGGCTTAAGTTCCTAAATCAAAGTCACCCACACGCAAGCGACAGTTGCCTTTAGCTAAAGCAACAACAGAGCCACATTTGTTTGAAGAGCGATGACCACATGATAAGTGAACACCCACACACACAAGTCTTAAGATGGCTATCGCTTTTACATGATCATTAGTTTGGGGTTGCAATCTGCACGATTGCATTACAGGCAATAACAGCCTGAGCGATATTATCATAGGCACAAGCATGGACATCATACAAGCACAAAATACTGCTACTGTACATTAGCATTGCATTAACTATAGGCTAAAAAGAAAATCCTTTTATGACATTGAGTGTGACAGTGTTCAGAATTTATAAACTGTCTTGGCTGTTATTGCCAAATACAATACAAATACTCAATGCAATGCATTGCAAAGCTGAATATGTTATTTCACAGGTATAAAAACATCTCACTGACTCGAAATGACAGACACTGAGGCAGGCACACCTTCCCCCAGGGTTTGAAGAAATTACTGCCACCTGAAGCGGAACCTTGTCCATCATGAAGAGGCCCCTGAAGCCCCACAGGTGTCCTTTAACATGTCCAAAGGTCCCTTCCTCCCCCCGGGCTCTTCATGCAGCCATTCATCCGCCTGCAGTGGAGCACATCAAAACAAAACCCCAGAGGGAAAAAGCTCCCGGCCCATCGTGCACATGAATTACCCTGCGGTGGAGAAACAGCGTGGCGCTCTATACAGCAGTGACTGACTGCTAAACTAGAAAATGAGACCATCAGACTCTTTCTCTTCCATAAAAGTATGTTGAAATATAGTGAAAAATGATTTTAGAAACATTTTTTATTAAGAATTTATAAGAGAAGAACATTTCAACAAAATTAGAGATCGAAGCACCAGCACTCAAAAATGCTACATGAATAATGTTTTTATTTGTATTATTATTGTTATTATTACATTAATATATAAGAAATTCAAATGTAAAATTAGCAATCATAAAATACACAATCTATTATATAATGCATAACCATAACAATAATAATCATTTTTTTCAAATTATCTTTATTTCAAATCTATATTTGATTTTATTTAACGCATATTTTGGATTTTCTTACAGATTTATATTGACTTAGACTCCTTTTTTTAACACTGTTTCTCACTTGATTTAATAGTTTTGTTGTAGTACTGGTATTTTTTTCAGTATTACCATTACTTTTGAGGCAACCATAGCTGCAAAACTGATCATGTTACTGTGGTTTCTTAAAGAAAGTAATGACACAGACAACCTGAGTGGGGGTCCCAACAAGGACGTTTGGGCGCATTACACATTTCTATGTGATTTAATGTTACAGGGTTTTCAAGATTAAATGGCATCAATTGTAAGTTTGCATGATGTACAATACACAAGCATTGGTATGAAAAATGTCAATATAATCCAGTCAATATTCATCCACAACTAGCACATCATACCCCTTCATGTTTTTTAGCTTTTTTACTTAAGTAATCCTTTCTGTTATTCTAAATATATATCCACATAAGAGCACACAAAGAACTAAAAACTGTGAATGTTGGCCTAAATTAATTTTTTTTAAAAGCGCTTTAAACACCCAATGTGATTTTGAAAAAGGCCAGTGCTTTTGTCCAGCATAGAGCCGATCACATTTGTGTAAGTAACGCACAATTGTAGCAGCATTTCAACACACAAAAGACAGAGTGTCAGCTGCCCTCACAGGGAGAGAGAAACAAAGTCTTCCAGATTAAACGCCGGAGTTCTCAGTGTCGCCCAGGAAGACATTCTTCTGTTTGATGTCCAGACTTGTGACCTTGCTGTGCGGCTGGAGGAATTGAAGTGCCGTCCATACAAACATCAACACCTCTAACACCCTCAAGGTCAGAGTGTGTTGACTCAACCTCCATTGATGACAGATAAATGTGTGAAACAATGTACACAAGGGACATGGGATACCCTCCTCTCAGACTTACCAAACACTTATGTGGATGCCGAGTCACGATGGATACTTACTCAGTTTCTAATTTGTACATGTCCAGGATTTTAGTAAACAAAAGTGGACTCAGGTTTGTGGAGTAAAAAACTTTTATCCGATTGGCTTCCTTCATTTGCATCTGAAGAGTCTCATGTGCAGCTCGACTGTGATGCATCTGAGTGGTTTTGATTGGTGATGCTAATATGTTTACATAAAGTCAAAAGATTTTCCAAAGACTCCCTTAAAAGCAAGTGACAACTCAAAGACTGCAGTGTGGAAAACAACATCAAACATGAAATCAAGTCCTGCTACAGCGTGTTTCTTATGAATTATGTAGCAGCCCAAACGGAGATTATGAAAAACCCCACTGTCCACTGCGTGAAAGTGTCAGGATAAGTGAAGAAAATGTAAAGGAATCTTTATCTCTCCATTTTTCAGAGGAATCCCAACGTTGAAAGGTAAATGCTTACGGCACACGTGCAGGCATGAAGCTTAACAAACACACTATACATGTGTGCAGGTGCATGTGTGAGCGGATGAAAACACCTCCTCAAGTTTCAGCAGTAATTGCTCTGCTAAAGCATGTGTCACACCGTTGATGGTTCCACATGCCACAGTTATGTTTGCTGAACAACTGTCAAGTCAGTGAGGCCTCACTCTTGTCAAAAAAAAAGAAAAGCTCAATGTTTTGGCAGAACAAGACCATTTCATAGAGAGCTTTTGGGCCGTATAACAAAGGATTGCAAATTTGTTTGGGTACTTGTAAATTAGAGAAGTAGATGCCCTTACCTTTGGGATTGTGTCAACACAAAGTGGTACTTTCACAGGACGGATGTGCAACTCTCCACATGCCTAGAAGAAACCAAAAATACAGTACATTAAAGACACAATTAAGATCAAGTAGCTAGTTTATTTCATGGCATTATTTTCATATCAGTGAGATGTCGACAAATTTTGTAACATACATTTACCACTTTTTGGAAAAAAAGATCTAAATGACATAATGTAATGAAAAATGCAAGATCATTTCAGGATTTTTCATTTCATTTCATTTCAGACCAGGGGCCTCATGCACAAAGTCTTCCCTACTGGACAATGGCTTAAGCAGACATTAATGCACAAATCTGAGCGAACGCACAAATCCACTGACATTTTCTTTAGACGTCTCAATTGTTGTGGAATTGAGCACAGACGTTGGAGTACCTGACCCCTTGCTCTTTCCAAACCGTCATTTAAATAAGAAAATCATATGTAAATTGGTCGAGCGCTACCGTCTCGTAAGAAACTCCAGACAGACAAAAGAAAAACAAGTTAATAGATGGTGGAATAAATCTCTGCAACATGACGATGTCAGGTATTTATGGCCCTTCATTTGGCTCGGCACCTGAGTTTAGCCGATATACCAGAGGTGGGCAATTACATTTCCTATATATATATTGCTATATATATATATTCCTATATATATTGTGACCGTTGAGAGGGGCCATCAAACCCAAAGAAAGGAGGGTAAGAGAAAATTGAAATTGTGTGATTATGAAATCACATTTTAAAAATACACAGAAAATGTTGGTTTGTTGTGTTTTATTTAATTTAAAGCACATTCCATTCAAAGATTCTCATACATTTCAAAATCTACTTTCAATTCTGATGTAGTTTAAGGGACAAGAAATACTCCTAATATAGCCAACAAAAAAGATGAATAATTAAGAAAAATTATCCAACGAGAAAGTTATGTTTTATAGTTTTACTCTGACTCCAGGAGTGCCACATAAATACAGTCAAAGGGCTGCACTGGGCCCCCGGGGCGCACTTCGCCCAGATCTGCAATATACTACGCCTCAAATAATAGACAGAGCGCCCCCCTGTGGTGTGATCTTCTTTTTTTTTTAACATTCTAATGTTAGTGGCGTACATGTATTTGTGCTAGTCCACTGATCAATGTTAACTTCTGTCATTTGGAATGTGCCACTGTGCAGGGACAGTTCCGGGGTTGTGTTGCTTCACTTTGATATAATACGCAATGCGAAATAGAAACAGGCCATGTTCAGGGTCCTGCACATGACAGAATTGCTATGAGGCGCTGCTGATGGAATAACACCTGTAGAAACTTGCGCATGCCAGCTCTGAAGGTTGGATAAAGCACCACACATTTTTCACATTTCATATATACAGACTTAAGTGGATATACAGTTAGTGCTGACGCTTGTATCCCTTTGGCCCCTGGTGAATTTCATGCTGTGCACCACCCCTATCTATCTGGCCCTCTCACAGTTAAGGTGAAACTCATGGATTGTGTAGAAATGTTAGATGACTATGTTAGTCTAGTTTATATTGTGCTGAAAGAGCAGCCCCAAATAGCAAAATAACAAATGAACAGATTTCACCTGAATTTTCAATGGTGTCAATGGGGCAAAGAAGAGATGGTTAAATGTTGTAGCTGTTCCAAAGTACCACCTGGATCCACAAATCCCTTGAATATTCAGTATAGGCCTATGGAGAGGTGTGAGTGCGTTGCAGAATGCTACTGCCACCTGCTGTGTGATTAAGCTCATTGCAATCAATCACGTTTTAAATTCCAAAAGGCATTGAATTACATCGACAATACAAATGTAGCACAATAGTCAGGTTGTCATTTTTTTTCTTAGAATTTTTCATAGAATTTTCTGTGGTATTTCGATTTAAAAAAACTACATTTTGTTATGATAAAATGTATTATATATTATAATATTTTTATATTATTCATGTATATTATTGTATGTATTTATTATTGAGTTCCTTCTTTGTTTCTTTCTAATTTTCGTTTATTTTTATTTGCATATTGTATGTGCTTTTATAAATAGAAATTAAGAACCATATTGAACTCTAAGCATAAATTTTTTCGGAAGATATTTAAGAGCACCACAGTTTTCTTATTATACAAATGTTTCATTCAATACTTTGGAAACAATCATATAGAGAAAACAAATACGCTCGGTTTCAAAAAGCGGTTGTCGACATCCAAAACAAAAAACTTTGGGCCATCAACATCACAACTTGTGCGTAACATTATTAAAATTCAAAGATGTTTAAACCTAAATTAACTTCTGGTTGTACTAACATGGTGAACTCTGGAAACCAGAGTAAGACACACAAAATGAATGGGACACATTCATTTTATTAGTACCTAATAAACGTCTCCTTACAGTCGCCACCACTGTGGCTTTTCAGCATGTGGTGTCTCCCGAATGTGGCAAATTCATATTACTTGTCAAAAAAGCAACTTGTCCATTAATCCAGGCCATTAAAGTGCCATTCTACTCCAAAGTCACATAAAATTTATTATTTAAAAACAGTGCATGCCCTTAAGTGTTCACGAAGGGTGAAATGGCACACAATAAAAGCATAAATGTCATCCACACTTAAAGTAAACAAATAAATATTCGCATTTCAAATGGTCACATATCTGTGTTTTTTCTGCACACAGAGTCACGCCAGTAAAAACAGAGTTAATAAATGAGTCATTGTTTGTATAAGATGAAAAACTATCCAGTGCCAGCTGTGATTTATAGAAGGGAGTAAAATATGTGGCTGGGTGATAAGTCAATGTAACTTTTTGGCAACTGCGCAGCTGAAACTGGTCATTAACTATCGTATGGCGCTCCTGAATGGAGGGAACTACGTTGTGGATACTTAACATTTCACACAAGAACTCACTCCTGTGTCATGTAACGGATGGAATTTCTTGGGGTTTAGTGTTCATCATTCTTTTCCTCCAACTTCAGCGCTTGTTTTGTGAATTGTGTGAACAACACAATATTACAGTTATCAACTTAATCCGTCCCAGGATGGCATCCATTCACGAAAGAGAAGGAAACAAAATTGAAAATACTGAACCACAATGGTGGAAGACTCCCTTGGACCAGCAAAGGAATGAGGATGAGTATAATATACTTTAATGGTACCGGTGTAAAACCATGTACCATTAAAGTATATTATTTAAAAAATAAATAAATAAAATAAAAAATAAAGGTAGTGTCAGGTCTGGTAAGGTGATTACTCATATACCTTGCACTAGTTTGTGCAAAGTAAACAATCGATAACAAAACAAAAAGGGGCACAGAGAGAGAGAGCACTCAACTGAACCAGCTGTCTTCCACCACTGCGTTCATGAACATTCCCACTCTGGACATTTTAATGAGTTTCAGACTCAACGAACACTGCATCCCACACAAAACGGTAGCAGACTTAGTTGTTTCCGTCGCCACGACGACGACACCTCAGAAAGGCTGGTCATCTACCTTGCTGAAATTCATTATTTTGGGCAATTTGTTCAGCTTTCCAAATGTCACACTTGGACAGGCAGGTGTTGCTGTTAGCGCCAGCTGCTGAGGAACCAGTGGTCTCACTTTCATGAGCCGCTTTCATGAACTCTCCAAACTCCATCAAGGGCTTGTTCTTTAAAAGCATATTTAATTTGTTGTGTTGAAGGCTTTTATCTTGCTCTGCACAGCGCATTTTCCCGTGCACGTGCTGCCGGTTGCTAACTTCACATGACTGAAAAAAAAACCTACAGCAGACACGCTGCTGCCGCAAGTGAGCAGCGAGTAGAGAAGGGAGGAGCAGACGCACCACAACCCGTCGCCGATCACACGGATATTGGCCGATCATGACCGGAACACCCCTAATTCTTACTTAAAATATGGAAGTCTTTCGGCATGTGTTATGCGAGCACTTTGATAATGTGACCGCCACCTACTCTCCTATGGTGCTCACTTTGTAAAAAAAGTGTTTTTTTAGATGAACAGAAGGAGTCACTGTGGGTGGATATAAGCAGTTTGGCAGAGTGCTTTCCCTGGTTGCTTATTCTCATGAGTGTTAACTCATCAGTGTCTGTCACAGATAAATTAAAATAAATAAATAAATAATCTCTCTAAACAAAATGCGTTGACCGATTCGCACCCACTTGAGCTCTCACCTGAATTCCACTAATAATCATCCATCCCGGGGGAAAGACTCCAGCCGGGCTGTGTCAGATGAGGTATGCGAAAAACAGAAAATGCCACAGTGGGAGTCAGTTTTCAGTGGAGCCTTCAGGTATCAAAAGCAGGCGTGTCAAGGCCAAAGCCAGGCGGTGTGCCAAACAGTTGGATCAGGGAAGTGAATTACAGTACAAATCCCCCTTTTCACCGACTTCATACAAACCGTCATGTCTCCCTGTTGTTACTCAATAAGCAATAAAAACACAGATGGTTCAAGTTCTTTTCCAACCTTGCACTAGAAACATCGGTTTTATACTGAACCTGCCATAAGACAGAATAAAGACTCCTCCATCAATGTCAACACTCTCTGGCCAAGACAAGAGCAGCTCATGAGGGTCAGCCAAACACAGGCAAAGGGCCGTATGTGGCCCCGGACCATACCTTGCCATGAGGTGGTCTCAACCAATGGCTCAGAGCCTATGACCATGACACTCAAAGTGTGACAGACATGTCTCCCTGTTGTTACTCAATAAGCAATAAAAACACAGATGGTTCAGATAATAAAATAAAATACGCACAGACTCAAGTTCTTTTCCAACCTTGCACTAGAAACATCGGTTTTATACTGAACCTGCCATAAGACAGAATAAAGACTCCTCCATCAATGTCAACACTCTCTGGCCAAGACAAGAGCAGCTCATGAGGGTCAGCCAAACACAGGCAAAGGGCCGTATGTGGCCCCGGACCATACCTTGCCATGAGGTGGTCTCAACCAATGGCTCAGAGCCTATGACCATGACACTCAAAGTGTGACAGACACTTCACTGTATTAAACTATTGACGTGCATCATAAATTCCATCATAACTTGGGTCAACAACAACAACCACCTCAGGCAACTCTAAAACACAACCACCAAGTGCAATGGGATTTCGTTCCACAACAGTGCCACCACACATTTTTAGGTAAATCCTAGAATACCATTAAAAGAAAACACATGATCAAATTCATGTGAGAGGGTGAGCGGAGCAACGTCTGAACAGAAGATTGATTCAGACTTACTGGTAATGTGGTTATCGCTCAGAAAGTCCGGCCTCTTACCCTGCGCTCACACATGCTCAGGCTCAGAGGCACTTCTGTCAGCTGCCCTTGAACACACGCACACACACACACGCGCCCCACCCACATTGTAAAGCTTTCACCAACAATTATTACTTGCACACGTAGCTAATGGACAGGGTGACGGCAAAAAAAATCAAACCTTCCATCCAAAAAAAAAAGAAAAACAGTGTCAAAAATGATAAATCAAAGCAAGCAGTGATCCAAGTTTAATTAAAGTTAGACTATAAATCTTACACTTTCCAGTTGCCCTAGTTGTCACCCACGAGCAATAAATCTCTGTGGTCACAGTCAGTGTGCAAATTAGCACGCATTTCTGCATCAAGATAAAAAACAGTGCAGCGAGAAACCCGTCAGAGCGGCCCAGGTCACACTGGTGTCTGCCGCATCCGAGTCTTTCCAAAATGTCATCTGACCAATTAAATGACCGTGTGCCTTCGCTGTCTTTTTTTAACCATTTGCTTGGCTTGGGAGACGTTTTTCCAACCAGATTGAATTCTCGGGATCCAGAGACTGCAAGCGTCCCGCTCTCTTGAAACGGAATCAGGAGCGTGTGTTTAGAGGTTAGTGTTTTTAAGATGAATAAATCAGATTACAGTCACTGTGAAAAGGGAAAATTGAAGATAATCAGCCAAATCTATTTTTGTATTTAAATACATTGCTTTAAATAAAAAATAAAAACTGTATGGAGTTCAAAGAGTTAAAAAAAGAGGAGAAAAGCAAGCCAGTTCATCCTCAGGGAGATATTGAAACTTAACTGACAAGTTATTAGAAATTACAAATTATTAGAAATCTTAAACTAAACACATGATTCTGTAATTCATTGAATAGCCATCATCCACCAATTATCAACACAGGGACACAGGGGCAGCAACCCAACCCCAGAAACCTTTTCCTCTTCTGGGTAAATACTGAGGTATTTCAAGGACAACCGTCCTTGTCCTGGGTCTGCCCCAGGGCCTCCGCTAGGGAAGTGTCCAGGAGACATCCTAAAAAGAAGCCTGCGTCAGGAGCGAAGGTTCTAGTTGCGCCATGGTTCTGGGTGAGCCCAGATGACTCAATTTACAGTACCTCTAAGAGAGAGGTCAGTCACCCAAAAAGCTCATTTCAACCACTTGCTTCTGTGTTCTTGTTCGCTTGGTCATGACCCACAAGCCACAGGTCACGCTAGGAACATGGAGTGAACAAGTGGGTACGGATCTTTTCAATGCATTTATTCACACTAACTAGAAGCCTGAAGACTTAGTGCTCCATTCGCACCAAATGTGATCCATGCAACAGTTTATTATTATGAAGTCAACGTGACCAGCTGCAACAATTGTCAGGCTACAATGTGTGGGGCAGAAAAGAGTGATTCATCAAGAGACGCTGATCTTAGCGGTTGCTGTAATTCAGCAACTCACCAAGCTGAGGGCACCTCCGGACGATGTGATGGACTCAGAAGGAGATTTGTCCAGTTCCTTTTCTTGCTACCATGTTGACTTTCTATGAAGTTTAGTGCCGGCCCACAGCAGATAGACCGAACCATTTAATGCAACTTGAGAGGCAGGGGAGTAGCTTTGCTGGCAGGAAACCAGCCAGTACTCTGGTGGCAGTATGTCTGCATATTTATTAGGGATGTAAGAAAATATAAAAAGCCGCAAATATTGCGATACTTGATAGTATGCAATTATAGCAATATTTTTGAAATAGAGCAATACATGATTTTGTGATATTACCTTGATATTGTTGTTATTTATTGCATAGATACATTTCAGTATTTGTGACGTATTTAATACTAATGTTTTCTTTCTGTACACTGGAGTTTAGGGATACACAAAACACCGAAACACCGTGGTGAAAATAGTTGGATATTGGACAGACCTCCGCAACGGTATTGGAGGTGGCATCCTCTTCTGCGTCCCCATTTAGGGTTAACTGATTGCGGACACACTCTCACAGGCAGTGCTAATGCTGCGGCCCGGCAACACCTAGGGACCATCAACAAATTGTAAAGCAGTCCAAGTATTAGTAAAATGTTCAATAAGGCAATGAAAAATGACTGACAGTTTGTATGATGATTTCTAGAATAGAATATGACTAAATGATCATTTATTCACAATAGTTCTAATATTTTCAATAGCATCTAAGAAATGTGTTCAGACTGGTCCATAGTTAAAGTCAACTGTTAGGAGACATGAGTTACAGCAGACAGATGGCTCAATTTAACTCCTAAATAAAGCTGGCAAGACGCGTTCACGTCTTCTACCAGAGACGTGAAACATTGAATTTCTCATCTCGAGACTTAGTTAACTTTTATATTTAAACATAAACAAATAAAGATGTTGGGGACAAACTTCACTAATAAGTTTCATCATAAAACAGTCTCATGAGAGACTGTAGTGTCCAACACATGGAATACAATGAAAATGTATTATTTGTGATAATTACAGCGAAATTACAACCTTTATCATGCTAACTTATCGTCCATCCGTACTGGAGTTGTATTACTGATTAGCAATTTATTCCTCTGTCTGAGAGTGAAGTTTAAGTGAATCTGGACTGACATTATCACAATAAACTCCTTTTCATGCACTTTAATAATATTCTACTGCACTATCTGATGTTCCTCCTTGAAATGATGGCTCTTGAACTTACCTGCCAATACACAGCCCGAACATTTATTAAGTCATCTTTCAGATTGACTGTTACTTGGGATAAAATATTATTAGCTAAAAAAGATTTCGTTCTGTGTCACTTTACTTTCAGCCAGGCTTGCCTTTAACTGTCTACATAAAGTCGGTCTGTGCGAAAAAAAAATTTAAAAGAAAATACAACCTGTCAGTCAACGTGTCAGACCACCCATGACAGCCGCACCTGCCAGGAAACATGGCCTGTGTTTACAGAGCGCTGGTTTACAAGTTGACGTTGGGGAGTGACGTGATGTGTTTCCCTCGAAAACACCCCCAGAGGTGTGGAGTACAGTTTGGAGTCATGCAGAGGTTAGAGTGTGAGTGACAAGGCCACGGCGCATTAGGCATCCATCTGTACGAATCCACATGAGCCATGTGAGAGTGGTGTTAATTTTAAGAGGTGTCAGAGATAGAGCGCAGTAGCTAGAAGGATGTGACTCATTATGAACCTGATAAACCCCCTCATTATGAAGCATTCCCCCCTGGTGACGCAAAAGGAGGCTCAAAACTATTTACCTGCCAGATTAGCAAACCTTTCCATGGAACTGTGGACCACAGACTCTTTCCCGGGATAAAACAGACAAACATCAAATATTGATATTATGGAATCCAGCAAATCCCAAAAGAAAATCATTGGTATTTTTTTAAAAGATATACTGAAAATATAGAGAAACAATCATGAAACACAAAGTTATGTTTATGTCTGTCACCAAAATAACTAAAAAAAAAACATCAATGGATGTCATTCATATGGGCTCATTCATATAAAGGATACTTCAAATGCTAAAAAAAAGATAATTTTGCTAATGAAATGAATGTAGACTCAAAAAACAAATGACAATATGGGTATAAATGAGTGTTTCATAATCTTTTTTTTTAAACCTAAATCTTTGAAGCACTACATGGTGAATCTTAAAATAGTGGACTTAACTTCATCAGTCAAAACATTGTTTAAAAGAAAAATATTGCTGTGTTACTCAATCACAGACAGCAGTATACCTAACTAAAATAAAGGTAGCCTACTAGACAGTGTTGGCCACGACTTGAAGTGCATGTCCAAACCAAATAAATTAAAAAAAAATAAAAAAATGAAGTGGAAAAAATAACTTTTTAGACTCCCTGTCATCTGCTGTGCATCCTGTGCCAATGCTTTGACTTCAGGGTAACACTCTGACGTAGGTTGTGAAAAAAAAGACTTGGGACTAACCACAAAACCACTTAGAGCGAGTGAACAAGCAGAGTGTTGATAATAGACATGATAAAATAATAAAAGAGGTATTGAGGTTGATGTGCTATATGAGGATAAGAAGAGGATTGATGTGGCAACCCTGATGGGATATGACAGAAGACATGCAATACCTTAGCGGTACAATTCTTTGCAAGATTAAAATTTCCAAAGCAGCAAGCAACATATTGATGACCTCTGACTCCAAGGTGTTCCATGTAAGATGAAGATGCAATTGTTACAGAAATGACCGATGCCAAGAAGCAGCCAACTGATTAATGGCAACTGGCAACAATAAAAATGAAAAACTGCTAAAACCTTTTATGGAAAAAAAAAGAAAGAAAAATGGCAGGATGAAAAAGTAAATGACAAATGTGGGGAGCTGGGAATTATTCATGCCTCTATGCTTGGAAGAAGATGCAAGAATCCGGGATGGAAACATAGTATATCACTTGTCTGTGTGAGCATTAACTGAAGGTAAAAAATAATGATGAAATATTATCGAGAATGAATCTCACCAGTATTTTCCGCTGATGTTTTCATCACGACTGTCCATTTGAAAAGAGGATTACAACCGTTAAACAGATCTTTGAGAAAACCAGGCTGAAAAATCACAGTCATGAGCGTGTCACTCAAATTAAATTCATGCTTCACAGATCCATTAACTATTTCAAAAGCATTAATAAGCTTGTTTTAATTTTCAAATGTCCAAAGTATTCAGCGACCATGCTGTGGCCAAGAAGGATTATTCTACAGAAGCATTACCTGGCCCGCAACAGGACACCAAGCACACTTGCAACATCAAAGTGTTCCCAAAAATGTCTCGCAATAATTCAACCAGTAATCCAGCCTGACTCCTCTTCTTTTGTTACACCCTGCTGAAAAAAACAATAAACAGTCAGTGCTTGAACACTGAAGTGAATCAGAGCCAGTGTGGAATCACATGCTCCTCCTCAGCAAATGTGGGGAATGATGCTCTCGTGTCTCGTATCAGTGAGAAAGTGAAATGTTTTCCAAGAGCAAATCACTAATAACATGAACCTCTCAAAATGTACAGCTTGCCCTCTGTGAAACAGGGCATGTCATCAAAACTGGCATGAAAACTTTTTATGAAAAAAGTCTTAGGAGTTCTGCCAGTGAAGTTAAGTTGGTTACTACAAGCACAATCTCACCAGGCTTCACCAAATTTGAGCCAACATCTGTTAGACAGGCATATCTCAGTCAATTGAATTACTACAGTCACAGCTGAGCTCACATACATGGAAAATTTAGTCGTTGGAAGGTCATTGTTTTTTTGTTTTTTTTAAAGAATTAAACCAAACAAATTTTCTTTCTCTTTCGGCTTCTCCCTTCAGGGGTGGCCACAGTGGATCATCTTCCTCCATCTCACCCTGTCCTCTGCTTCCTCTTCTCTCAAACCTACAAACCTCATGTCCTCCTTCACCACCTCCATAAATCTCCTCTTTGGCCTTCCTCTCCACCTTCTGCCTGGCAGTTCCAACCTCAACATCTTCCTACCAATGTACTGGCTCTCTCTCCTCTGTCCCTCTGATATTTGATCATGATATACGATCAACTCAAAAACAAATTCCATAATTCAAGAATTGAGACTGGGAGGATGAAAGCGCGAAGCAAACCTTCAGAACCTTGCTGCACCTTATCTGTAATGTAGATGGCCAAAAGTGCCTTAACCACCTCATCTACCCACTTATCTCCATCTGTCTGCACAGTCTTAAAATCAAGTGAAGTTGTGAAGGAGTGAAGGAGATGTGCCAGCAGTTGGGGCTAGGAAAAGGGTTCCCAAGAAAACATCCGACAGACCCTGAAGCGGGACTAAAATTGTTTTAAGAACTAATCCATTTGGTTCCTGGTTCCTGTTGCTCGAACGCGAACTGGAACCATTTCATCCACAAACTCGTTCCAGGAACCAAAAAGGTTCCGACAGTGTGAAAGCTTGACAAGTCTTTCAAAAGCATCCTGAATGAAGATAGAACAAAAGGAAATCATCTGTTCCTTGTCTCATTACCAATGTTTCCTGAAAATGTCATTGCAATGCATTCGGATTGATTTATTAAAAAAAAGACAGACATAGTTACACTACATTAAATGTTCATAATATAAAATATAGCCAATGATTTAGGATGTGCTGTTCATCTCATTGAAATGTAGGACAGATGGTGGACTGACCGACACTAAACTACAGAGAAGACATCAGGAAGACATAACATGGAAAGAGACTCTGATGCACACACACTTCATCTAGAAACACGCAGAACTAATCCACATTTGACTCCAAACAATGTTGCAGGAGAGCCACTTCACCTTCTCTGGCCTTTTGGCAATATGGAGAATCCAGAGGGCAGAGATTATCCTTAATTTCCTGCTGAGTGGAGATTGCTGATGGTACGGATGAAGCAACTTCTCAAAGCATAATTAATAGCAAAAGGGCACCAAAAGGTTTTGAAGTAGAAACAGAGACGGCATTCACACAACTTACTGAAAGACTATCGATGAATGCGTAAAAAATGCATTGTTTTAAATGACTGTTTTTAAAAGAAAACGTGGACAGATTTAAGTGAACTGTCATGTTGTTTTCTAATAAAAGACCCAATAAGGAACCACAATTATAAAGTCATAAGAGTCGATTCTCACAGGGCCACAGCACTGTTGCTGACCACTCGCTCTCATCTCATCATTTCGCCCCTACTTTCCATCTTACACAATCTCAGACAACAAAGAAAAGCCAGGCTGCGAGGATTTGGTTCCCCCTCTCTCGCTCCAGGCAGCTGCAGGACTCATAAACGGCTCCAGACGTGAGGACTCTGTCCACCATCTGACAATGATTAGGACGTGGCTTGGCGGAATATGAGGAGAGCCTGCACACTCAATTGCGGCGACGCACCTTTATATGCAGCAAACCCAAACAAACCACCCACAGGTTTTACATTCAGGAACAGAACTGGCCACAGAGTCCTCATCCAACAGGGACCAGCGGCACTTTACCTGGAAGTTACAAACGGATGAGACAAGTGAAGATCCAACAATTTAGAAATCAGTAGCTAACTCAAAAAAAAAAACAAAATCCACCCGTCGCTCACACAGACATCTGATAGTGATTATAAGTGAAACTCGACCGACTCTCCTTTATTAGGTGACATCAGACCACTGACACAATTTGTTCATCAAGTTGAATCAACACAATACACACCAAAAACACACACAGCTCCCAAGTGACTTAAATCACAGGCAAAGGTCTGCAAGGCACATGAACACTCTTCCTCCCTCCATCCTCATGGCCCCACTGCAGACCCTCATCCTGCCCCCCGACCCCTCCCTCAGTCTCCAGTCCACTGGAACAGAACAGTCACGGCTGTGTGCACCGTTGATTAGCTAGAACCTAAACCCAGGGGCGACACTGCCGAGCTCTTTTTTTGTTTCTTTTAATCCCCTTCAAAAGGAATCTGAGTCTTGTGAATCTCTCGTTCATACAATCTGTTGTTTTTAAAGCAGATTTTTAGACTCAAATGTAATGTTTTTTTCTGTTTTCAGCAATTGTGTGAACATGCCCTTGGGTCAGACTCAAGGTCGGCAGGTATCCAGCAGTCATGTTTTTACCGACCCGCGAGCTTGAAATATTATTACTGTCTGTCCTCCTCCACCAAAATAGACATGTGACCATGTTTCTGAGTCAAATAATATTGAAGGCTAAAGAACCAACACATTGTTCCTGCCATTGACAATACTAGTACGCTCACGCTCAAGACTGGACGGTACTTCCTCAGTCAATGCACAAACCTTCACCGAAAACAGACATAGTCCACTCAGGTAACTATGTCAGAGCCGCACACATTTGTCAAGACAGTGTAGTCAACACTCGACACCAGTATAGTCACAAATATCCAGACCACTGACTTCTCACTGCTTTCTTTGCTTGTAGTTTGTTGCGTAATAAGACACATAAGTCAATGGGCAGACAGTGCTAACCTACTACATGAGTCTTCAACTACATGCTACATACAGAATATACTATACTATATATATAGAACATACAACAAATTGGAAATGATCAGCTTTTCACTTGAGTGACTCTGGTTCAAACAACCATGAGCCAACACAGTGCTTGATTAACCAAAGTTTTGCCACTCATTTCACTGAATGCAGTGTTTTACAAGACAGCAATGTGATGTCTCAGTGCTTTTCTACTTTAAATAACTAAAGAGAGATCATAAAAAAGAACATAAACCAGACAGTTAACCCAATCTCAACAGCGGCTGAAAAGCTAATCCCTCACTGGTCTTGACAGAGGTGAATGCAAAAACAAGAACACACACAACTTGCGTGCCCAAGTGTCTTCTGATCTATGAATTTTCATGCGTTTTCTCTTGCTTTTCAGAGTGAGGTCAATAATAAAAGTGTAGCACGGCTGGGTGCAGGGGTTTTATATTCAACAGGAAACGCGGTGGACATGGTTCAGAGGTTCCATCTAGTAAAACCTTTGCCTTCAGCATTTCACATTGGTTATAAAGTAGAGGGCACGCTGTGCGTTTTGGGGTGCACGCACCCGCACACCTGCGTGGAAATGTGAGGGAGAACATGCCGTTTATGAAGAAATGAAGCCCAAAGCCATGCAATTATTTGCTCAACATCAAGACTAGGGTTGCAAAAGGGTGGAATTTTATATATTTGCAGGAGGTTTCTGGTAAATTTCCAGGGGAAGTTAAGCTTGAAAATTTTGGAAAAATTCCATATTGGAAACTTTCCATAGGAATTATGAGAATAAATGGGATTTAGTTGGAGGTTTAAGAGAACCAACTGGTAATCTATTATGTACAAGCATAAATATAGACAGACTGGCGCTGGGAGAGCTTAGGTGGGCCCCAGTTGGGCCAGGTAGACGGAGCTGGCATGCACAGTGCCAGTAGGGGCTGCACTCTCAATTGTCATGCAATAAGCACTGTGTTCGGTGAATGTGATTGAGGAATGGCAAGTATATTTGAATCTGTTTGTTTCAGTGAAGAAAATTGACTATTAAATTAGTGCCCAATGGGTTCAATAGTTGACCATTTCCCATTTAAGTACAGTATTCGGTGACAAGTCGACTATCAAAATAATTGTTAGTTGCACTCCTAGTCTGGATTATGCGAAAATGTTGTTTGTTTTTTTGAGTTCCTTAGGAAGAGCCAATCTTCAATTTTGAAAATTCCCACTTCATTCCTGTTCTCAAAGAATTTCCAAGGAAAGATTCCCAGAATTTTTAAATCCTCATTACGACATGCCTTGATCAAGTACAATGAACACCAATTTACTTTTACAGCAGGAAAAATGTTATCACGTTTAGTGATTTTCAGAACATGTAGACGTGTTTGAATATTATTCATTAAGCCAGCTTCTTCCTTTTATCTATGTCCTGCTCATACAACTTCAGCAATGTGTCATAGTAAACAGAAATTATATGACGAACAGTGTCTTTGGAGGAAATCACAAGGTCACAGAGTATTTCATGTGTTATTGTGTTAAGGATACCATCTCTTCAAATTCAACATGGAGGCACAGCACTGTGGTTCTGGATGTTTGGATAGAAAACGCTCTGTAACACAAAGAACTGGTCCTAAAGCTAATTCTCGGTTGGTTCACTCACTGCAGTATCAGCTTGATATTGAGTTTGAAACTGAAATCTACTCCTGAAGTACTCCTCTGGCATGAGCAATATGCAATGTTCAACTATGCTTCCGTGTATCTGACATATTCCTGACAAGCCCTAACGTCAATAATTGGATTTACAAGGATGTTACTCTTGATCCTAACACAAATGTCAATAACAAGATTTTTCTGGCTCAGAAACCAAACCAGCTCAGAACAGAAATTACCTGCAGGGATGTCTGGTCTTTTTTATTGAACCGTGTTACTCTGGTTTTCATCCTCATTTTGGACCCCACTGTGCTGGTGATTTAATGGGTATCTGGTTAAAGCCTACAGCTTTTTATTATGAAATTAAATCTGCAAACATCGCTCTTGCTCCCCTCTGACCGACTCACAGTTTTTATTATTCATGCAACATTTAGTTCTCACTGAAAAATATATTTCCTACTCAGCTATTAATCACACCAATTGATTAGACATTTTGATTTCACCCATGAATGAGTCCCAAAATCCTAACTTCTTATGCCGCTTCCCTGTTAAAAGCATATTTGTGTAAACCAGCGAGAAGAAACAGACTCTCAAGATTTGATTTTACATGCATCAAATTCAATATCCGAGAGGACAAATTTAATTTGATATCAATCAGATGTAATCACACTGGAGAAATGACTTTGGAAAACACATTGATGATCACATCATGAATTTATGACCCAGGGGAAGGTGGCGCCTGCGCTGGAAATGTGGATGCAACTCCAAGCCAAAAGTGTATCCATAAGGTGACAGGAGACATCTGCAACATCTCACGCAACATTCAGACGTGCTAGTCTGTGAAAGAGTGCAGGCAGACAGACAGAGACGGACAATAGCAGATAATGGCTCAGACATATTTTATCCAAATTCATGCCAAAGACCTTTCTGCACAAAGGAAACGATAAATCATCCTTGACTTCATTTCACGTTCAACATGCAATTCGGTGCGAGTGAGTTGAAGAATGGCGCTCAAAATAAAACACACATTTCCCTGCTGCATTTAAATCCCCACATCTTGAAACACATTGTTCACTTAAGTTTTTCATTGATACAGATGCAGAACTGTAGGTCAGACATTGGTTAATGTGTGTTACTGGGGTCAGTTCCTTGCTTATGTTCGTGCTATAGCTTTGCTACGCTACCTTAGAATCACTCACTTGACCCAGTGTTTTCGTTGATTTTGGTACAATTCATGAATATTTAATAGTAAAAAGGGTAGGTAAATTAAGAGAACTTCGCTAGAGAGGAATGACTTCAAGTGCACTTTGAACATTCTAAGTTCACAAATATGACTTTGTGTTTGACTATACATATGCGTTATCAGTTAAACTAGTGTTGTAGTAAAAAGAGTTTCAAACTACAGTGGTACCTCGGTTTTCGAACGTCTTGGACTTCAAACAAATCGGAGTTCGAAGAAAAATTTCGAGATTTTTTTGCTTCAGATTTCGAACGAAAATCCAGAACTCGAATGCCCCCGAAAAAAGTCAGAAAAAATATAACGTGCGCAGGCCAATCAGCTGACCCACGACGCGCTTTGTTATT
The DNA here is from genome assembly GCF_027744825.2 of Synchiropus splendidus. NCBI lineage: Eukaryota > Metazoa > Chordata > Actinopteri > Syngnathiformes > Callionymidae > Synchiropus > Synchiropus splendidus. Next base: position 12,735,907 of record NC_071340.1, on the reverse strand, counting down.
GTGTATAACGCAGCCTCTGTACGCAGACGTGTCCCGCTAGCTACATGTACTGACTGTTTTTTCTTCATATTGAGGTGTAAAACCTTTCCTGTCTCCGCACTGGACCGTGGTCGAGCGACACAGGGGAGGTGCTCCTGGACACTTCCAAGGCAGACACTCTACATTCTACATTCACTCCTACAAAAGCCTATTTTAAGGCTTGGAACATATTATTTCTTTTTCCATTAATTGTAATGGGAAAAAACGATTCAGATTTTGAACAAATCACTTCTCGAACGGCCTTCTCTATTTTGTGTTTGTACGGCAGTGAAACTTGTGACCATCACACATGTATCTGAAAAACAATGTTGTTCAAATTACAGACCACAAATATGAATACATTTTAAAAATCAAACTAACTTTATGTGCAATTGCACAAGTTCTCAGTATCAATGAGTACTCAAATGCAAGTACTCATACACTTCTTGTTTTGGGAAAAAAATAATCTGTGCATTCTTAATATAAACATAAAATGCAAGGTTCCTCATTCACCTTAAGCTAATTCTATTCAAGAACTTGAAACTACTGGACAATAACCACATACAGTCCTAAAGTTTAACTACACTAACAACGGCTAGCATCTGATGTAGCGCCAACATTTTACCCAAAAAAAAGTTTCTTTCGTCAGCAGATGTTACGAGGCCTCAGAGACAAATATTCAACCAGCGTCATACAAATCAAAGAGGGAATGGGCTCACATTGTATCATCCGGTTGGGTCTAAAGTTTAAGTTTTGGCCAGAGGAAGAACAATGAACACAGGGAAGATTCAGGATTACTCTTGTGCTCAGGTCGATAGGATTGAAAGCAGATGCTGAGTGAGTCTTAGCTTGAAAAGTGTTGAGTATTTTATGAGCTTGTCTCATTATTTAGTACTGACCACATGGTGGTGCAAATGAATTGTCACACAGGGAGAGCTATTTCACCTGCTTTTTATTTGGATCCACATGTAGGTCATTTTGACCTGGTCCTAGTGTTAAGGATTTGTTTTTTACTTTTCATGCACATCGCATGAGCAACGTTGAATTTTCTCACCTTGTTTATCACCTCTGTTGTGTGTGAATATATCAGACTGGTGTGTCGTTGGTGTGTGTCCAAAACTAAATATGTAATTGAATGGCAGCATTGTTCTCCCAGTACCTGGCCACCCTGTCTTGAAAAATGCAGCCAAATTACTACAATTTATCGTTTATTTGTTTGACCTAGCTCTCAGTCATCAGCTCGTCTTTTTGATGCACTTCGACCTATTTACAACAAAACGTACCGATTGAAGGGAAATCTTGGTTGATTATAACCACCTGTGTTCATAGGCGGTCGGAATTTCTCCTTATTCATTTGACTTTGGACATGTTGAAATACAGGGCAAACGACTTGTCTGCTTCACAATGACTCACTTTAGTATACAGGAAGTAGTTTCCCATCACTCAGTCTGACTTCTGACCTCAGGGACATTCTTTGAAAATCGAATAATTGGCTTGGCTAACATGTCAAGCTAGTTTGTGGCGGTGACTAAAATGAGAAATTGATAGCGTTGGTCTGTATTTAAGGTGTCTGAGTACAGTCACTGCAGTTAAATAATGACTGAAATCACTTTCCGAAACGTACAAATGACACTTGCTCTTAGGCAAATACTTCCCCTGTCACTGATGGAAAGGCACCTCAAAAGGAGGTACCATGAAATTGAGGGTCTCAGGTTTTTTGGGGGGGCAGTACGGGTGAAATTATCTTAAAGTGCATCCAGATGGTTATCTTTCTTTCCACACTCTCCTCTTTTTCCCCACATCAACCCCCCACTCATCACTCTATATCATTCTTCTGTTTCCCCCACCAGTGAACTGTCGAACCGACGACCACTTCTGTTAGAAGTGAGCCAAAGCTAACACAAAGAGACAGTGATGGGGTCTTGGAAAATAAAGAACAGTCTTCAGGGTTCAAGAAGCATCTACACAACTCACTCGGTTTGTATATGCAACCCAGGTCCTCACTCTCCTTACTCTTTACTAAGGTGAGAACTGAGGGAATCATTGGCCTGTCGAATAGACTCAACAACAGCAGATTTATGGCAATAAACTGCCTACAAAACAATAGACTCAATTAATAGGGCTGGAGTCGGAGAATCTTAAAATCTTCACGATCATCTGGGTAGCTCTTAGAGGAGAGATACCACGTACTCAAAAAGGAACGTTAAACCCATTTCCCCATGGGAATCCCCAACAGATGCATCTATAGCAAAAATCTGTTGTTCCCACAAAGATTTCATTTTATTTTAAAAGGTATCCACATGCTTTTAGCTTGTTACTTCATCTTGTTACTCTCTACATTTTCCTAATTTATGCAGCTCTCGCAAAAACAGAAGCTACGCACATCCACCGTGATGGACTTGTCAGATAGCTAGCGTTACTACAAGAGCAGGCCGACCATCGTATCAACAATTCTGGTCGATCTCAATTGTTGGCCATGACCTGACTCGCCAGCCACTTCCTGTACAGCTCTCCTAACCTGGCCACCAGGGGTCGGCGCATTCTGAATCGGACCGACAATAGAGAACAGTCGAAAATGTGATACCAAAAACTAAAATTAAGTACTGTTTATGCAACTTCAGCTGACGTTTGCAGAGTCCGTTTTTAGCATTAGCCTCCAAGCTAGCCAACACAGCATGAGATCAGTTTGTGCGAGGATTGTTCTTACATTATCATATTTACTTTATTTTGTGGTTGAACAGTGTTATTCTTTTCTATGTTTGTTGCGTGGAATTTGTTCTTATGATCTTTGCCATGCACGGTTTCTAAAATTTAATTTAAATAACTTTTTTTCATGACAGAAAATAATATCGAAAGATAAGGAGAATAATCAAGATCAAATGGACAAAATGCTATATCTAGTATGCCATATCACCCAGCCCTAGTTATTACTGATCACAGTTTAAAATCATAACCAACGGCATTAGATCATTATTTTTATTTTAAAGACTACGTCAGCTCAACGTTGCTTCTCATATCAGTATTAATGAGTATTAAGTACATGGGCTGCCGAGGTCACTATATCTTTGAAGTTCATGGACAACCTGAAAAGAAACACACCACCGCATCGCGACCTTGATGCGTCCACTCTTCCCCCCACGATGTGTGAGAGACACCGCAACAGAACAGAAGGAAAAGAAACTACTGGGGCTGAGCTGTGTGAATTATAGAGCAGTGGGAGAGAATAGTTAAATCATGAGATCAGACTCTGGCTGGTTGAGTGATCTGACACTCACCGTCTGGGACCCAGCACTTAAACTCCCAGCAAGAAGGGAGTTAACCAAAAAAAGGAAAAATTATCTTAAATCTATGAATCCGTGCAATGGCATTAACACCTGCTGCTAGACAAATACAGGGTCAAAGTGAGTTGGATGTGACAGAAAAATGACACTTGAAGTATTGTCTCATAAGGTGGCAGGAAGGAAAGAGGGAGCGGCTGAACTGTGTGCCCCGAGTGAATTATAGAGCACCAGGACCAAATAGCTCCATCATGACATCAAGAGCACTGGGTTGAATGTCCACCCTGGGGCGGGCAGGAGAGTAATGCGCCCATAGATTAGAATCGTAAGACTGTGTGCACGGATGATCTCGTTCTGGAATCATAAATCTGAAGAATGTAAATACACTGAAGGTAGATCTACTCATCTAGAGACAAATTAAAGACATGCTAGTAATAAATCAGGAAGGCTGCTAATATGAAGAGAAGCAGCAGCGCACCGCACCACAGTACGACTACAAAGCTTGTCAGCGGGATTAACATTTGAGAACAAAAACACACTATTCTTTTCTGATGGTGTTGTGACATTGCCAAGCATCCAAGATCAAAACCAGGGCCGCAGCGACTAGTCTACTAGTCGACTATGATCGACTATTAAATTATTCGCAGACGCTTTCATTAGTCGAGTAGTCATGACGTCTTTGTACTCGCAGTAAAAGAAGAAATCACTGAGGCACAAAAAAAAAAGGCACATCAAAGGACACATCCCGTTCACACTAGATTTTGAGCAACTGAAATTGAAATATAAAGTTTCAAAACAACTGTACAAGTGTCCGCAATACTTAAGATATATATATATATATATATATATATATATATATATATATATATATATATATATATATATACACATTAATTTATGTATTATTTACAACCCCACAATCATGTCGGGATGTTCATCACCCTGTATGCACTGTGAACATAGTCTGTCTAGTCTTCTATGAAAATAAGAGTTACGTGCAGCCCTAACCAAAACCATTAAAAACATATTAGGGACCCTTGGAGTAAAGAGGAAGAGACACTAGAGCAAGGGTCTCAAGCTCACAGCCCGCAGGATGTCAAAGTAAAGTAGGAGTGTGGGACCCACAGCACAGCGCCCCATGGTCGAATGCGAGTTTGTCATAAAACACAGAATACAACTGCATTTCTAATGCAATTAAATAAGTATGTTCTTGTTAATTGTGAAAATGGCCTTAATTATACATGAAAAAAATGGACCAAATTATTACACGCCACCCAATGGCTGTGAAAGTTTTCACGACCAATGCAACATGCATATCACCGCGCACATATGTGAGGAGCAGAAATGCATTATGACGTTTAAAATCTTATAGACTTGCCTTCACTTGAACCCTGATGTTTAACAGCCTTCAACTCACTGAAAAAAGAGGCGTTTGAATATATGTTACCGTGGCTGTCAAGATTTTTTTTCCCACCCGGTGTATGAAAGCAGATGAGAGCCATGTGTGGCCAACACACGTGGATCTTAATCAGAATCCACTTCATGGCAGTATTGAAAATCAAGTACATTGTGATCAGACAGGCTCTACAATCAAACACTCTTCTTCTTTGATAAAGCCCCGCACAGCTGAGGCTCGTGAATCGCTGAAACTAGAAAGACAGCATACATGTTGTCAAGGGCTGATGAATAATAATGGATGATAGATAAAAGCTTCACATGTTAAACAGGACCTTATGAATAATCATTATCACATTTTCAACAGACACTTTCATATGTAAATTGTACCCAAGTCCAGTTGCTTGAATGTGGGGGCTGAAACAAACACATCCTCGGCCTCTTTCATAATTTGACTATTTAGGGAATAGATTGTTTATTGTTTGAGCCGAGTATGTGAATTGAAAAAAACTTCTCAATTCACATGGGAGACAATAAACCACACTGCTTCAGAAATACAGCCTTTTGCAGCATGATCAAATGAAATCACCTGAGCGCTAAGAAAAAAATATGAATGTTAGGTTAGCAGTGAGGTATTGACCCGAGGCTACATTCCGACCAAAATAAGTATGGCATGCAGCAGATCAATGTGTGGAGTGAAACAACATGTTTGTCATTTGTCTTCAAGAAACAGGTTCCAAAAACAACCACTAACAAAACCATCGACAGCTTCATCAAAAATAATGCAATGTTAAGAACCACCACTAGAGGTCACCTGACTTTGCCCATATTTTGGTTTTCATAATCTGCTCAGATAACCTAAACATCGTGTCACTGACACTTCCTCCTGAAGTTCAAAGTGGAAGAGTTGAAACGTTTAATCTTTCAGGAATATCACACTGACAATATAATTTAGAAAGACAGATGTTTACGGGGGAAAAAAGCCCTCCGGCTTTTTGGTTCTTATCAGCCGGTGATCCTTATCAAATGCTTCCTCTTCAGGTGGAGGGATTTAGATGATTGAACATTTATCACCATCAAACCTTTTTACAACTTTAGAAACAAAGTTCTTTTGAAGCTGAACCCTGAACAGATGAGAAACACTCATTCGGATTTAATTCCTGATCAGATTTACTGTCAAGAAACTTCCCACGTAACACTCCACAATTACACTCACTCTGTGGAATATCAGTGATTTATTTGATAGAATAGCAACTCATCATGTTGAAACTGGAGGCAAAACTGTTTAAAAGTTGGGGTTATTGTTTCAAACATTTAAATGATGTACTGTATACTGCTAGAGACCAAAGCCAATGACAACCATAGTAATGTTAGAAGTAAGCACTTTCTCTACATTCATCACCTCTAATCCATGAATAGCAGTGCGATAACAACAGAGGCATGAATGACCATACAATCCCCAAACTGAATGGTCCTGTCTCAACACTTATCTACTGGCCCTTCAACATCCATGAAATATTGCAATGGCATGATATTGTGTCGATATTTTAAGCATGCATTATAAACATTTAATAAATAACTACCGTAATTTCTAGACTATAAGACGCTACTGTTTTCTCGGAATCTGGCTTATATGGCATTCTGCAAATCAAAGCCTCAGCCAATCAAACAGATTAAATCACAGGCGTTTTATTGACCTTAAAACGCTCAAAATGTGCTGCTTTCGCCTGCATGTCCGCAGCTCCGCCAACAGAGCCAATCTCCTCTAGGACTGGAGACAAGAAGCAGCTGCTGAGAACGGCTGTGAAGTCTTCGAACTTCGGACGCATAAGCGTAAAACAGCACATGCTGGAAGTGATCCTCATGCATTTTTAAGCACCACTGAGCTTTCTACGGTGCAGACAGCACCACTGCACCCGCGGCTTGTAGACTGGCGCGGCTCATGCATGAATAAGATCTATTTCCCTTCTTAAATTTTGTGGGTGCCGCGTCTGGTACACTCTATAGCCCGGAATTTACGGTATTTGGATATGAAGTATTAAAATCCCAGCCAGGAGTCTTGATCACATTCTTTCGATCACTACCAAAGGTGTGTGACCATAAGTGAGAGTAGGAATTGAGAAGGAATTTGTCCTTCAACTTGACCTTTTCCGCCAAGCCTAACAAATGAACTGAGGCCGATCCAGGAATCTACAACTGAAACATTACACAATGACCAAAATGTAGCTGATGTGGGGTCTTCTTTTTCAGCAATATCAGGTCACCATTTTTTGTTCTCCTATTTGTCTTCTGCTTGGAGAAACAAAACAATAATTGTTTTGCTGTTCTTGGCATGCGTGGTTATCCGAGGCAATGTAATGTGACCTTTCCTTCCATCGGTATCTTAAATCTCATCTTTCACATCACAAGGTGGATAGAATTATAAAGCATCTTCCAATCTCCGTTTCACCAACACTCAAGCGCAAACATAGCAGACACTCCAGGAGAGTCTACTGTTTACAGCGAGCACGTGAAACTCAATTACACAGCCAATTGAAAACGTGGCCGTTTCTCAGATTTGCATCATGCGTTCTTGACCTGGATAAGATTGCTGCTCCTGGTTGAACCCTCGAAAACTGTGTACAAGCACGGCACTTGAGTGACAGAAGTTGGAACACACACACAAATATCTACACATCTGGATCTCTGCTTCTTTCATTTCATTAGCAAAGTGTTTTCCAGTGCAGTCCCCCGGTGCTGCCCCTGGACCCCTTGGATGAGATGAGGTAAGATTTGGAGCCGCAAAATTATGCCATCTGGTAACTCAGAGACACAAAGACGCACACACTCAGATATACTCCTGTCATAATACACTCTGACAAAACACCTGGACCTGGTTACTGGGCTGGGAGCGGAGTAGTATGTGCATGCCTGAGTGTGTGTATAAGTAGTTTGGGGAATAGTGGACTGTGGTTCACTGCTCCAGGCAGTACTGAGGCTCACTCCTTTTTCAGGGCCCTCGGAGACTCCTATACAACTCCCATAAAACGCTACATTCTCTTTCAAAAAAACATTAATTCAGGAACAAAAAATGTTAATGTTATGAAGCCATAAATGAATATAGTTATTCCCTTGATCTAAAAAAGTAGTGAGCTACTTTTACTTTTTCAAAAAAAAAAAAAATCACCTATTAAGCACCATTGTTCTTCTCAATAAGTGGCATTTTAACACTTTATTTGAATCATTCCTCACAGGTTGACAGTATGAATGACTCTTCTGATTCTCTTCAGATGAACTCGACTGTTAAGTTTTAGATGAAGTGAATCTGAATGGATGAGCTACGTCACAAATTCAGCAAGTTTGTTGATGTTTACTTCTACAGCCACAGTGTTTTTCTACTGCGTGACTCAGTATAACTAACCGAGACCGAGTTCAAATGAACGGCCGTTTGAGTTGAATTAACTGTTATTGCCGACAGAGTTTAGCATGAAGCACTCAATTTAGCCCCAAAGCGGCACGTGTGAGCGAATGTCAACAAACCGCTTTCGAACCAACAGACTAGCTTTCACTCCGCTGCGACGTCACGGTCGCGTCCATGTCTCTCACCTCAGCCTGGCGTCAGCCGTCGTTGTTCTCAGCCGCAGGTAGAAGTGGACAGCTCGTCGGGATCGTGGGAGCAGATGAGAGTTGTTCCTTTGCCGGTCCAAGACGAAGTGACTCTCCTCCCTTTTCCTTCCCTCTCGTGGAAAGCGAGCTCCTCCAGATGTCATCGGTATGGCGGGCGATTAATGCCGCTGCATTGGCTACTTCTAAAAGTGAACTTGGGGAATCATTGTCAAGTTTAACCTGCAAAGATTGTGGATGTCTCCTGCTGTCAAATTATGCTCACAGCTCTCTTATCGCTAAATCACTGTATGCCCCATAGAATCCTTCGAAAAGAACAAAGATGCACCTTTGCCATCCTATTTAATTTCTCCTCAAGTCTATTAAAATTAGTTGATCTAAATGGTCTTTTTATGTTTGTGTTCCAAGGTGAAAACTAATGTTTGTGTTGCCTGCTGGTGGTGATGGAGGACAATAATATGAACCATTTTGATACCAAGAATTGCGATATTTCAAATTCAGCCACCTAGAATTTAAAGCTAATGTTGTTTATTTATTCATTTGCGTAAACACCGTCTTATAGGGTGTTTATTTATTAGTGTGTATTATTTTTGTCCTATTCATTGATTAACTGAACTTTAAATGCCTCACCTTTTGTCAACTGCACGGCGAGTAACTATTGTTTTGTTTTTACAAATGGCAAATCAATGCTTCCTTGGTGTCCTGTCATGTTCCTGCATGCTTTAAGTCCTCCACTATCAGTCCTGTTCCCAAGAAGGCCAGGATCACAGGACTGAATGACTACACACCAGTGGCACCGACATCTGTGGTCATGAAGTCCTTTGAGCGCCTGGTTCTCTCTCACCTGAAATCCATCACTGCTTCTCACCTGGACTCATTGCAGTTCATTTCATTCTGCAGTATCTGGACTCCCCAGGGACCTATGTCAGGATCACGTTTGTAGACTTCAACTCTGCCATTAACACGATTCTCCCAGCTCTGCTTGAAGACAAGCTTCGCCAGCTCAACGTGCCTGACTCCCTCTGCAAATGGATTACAGACTTCTTGACCAGCCGGAGTCAGTATGTGCGGCTGGGGATGACTGTCTCCGACACTCAGACCCTCAACATCGGGTCCACTCAGGGCTGTGTTCTCTCTCCATGGCTCTTCTCCCTCTACACCAACTGCTGTACCTCCAGCCACCAGTCCATGAAGCTGATCAAGTTTGCGGATGACACCTCAGATGGAGATGAGTCGGCTTACAGGAGGGAGGTGGAGCGGCTGGTGTCCTGGTGCTGCCACAACAACCTGGAGCTCAATGCCCAGAAGACAGTGGAGATGGTCATAGACTTCAGGAGAGTAACAGTTTCTCCATCCCCTCTCATGTTGGCTGGCTCCATTGTGGACTCCTTCTGCTTCCTGGGAACCACCATCACCGAGGACCTCAAATGGGAGCCAACCATCAGGTCCTTCATCAGGAAGGCCCAGCAGAGAATGTTCTTCTTCTTATTTTATTTTTATTTTATTTATTAAAGGCACTTTATTTCGAACCATTTTCTAGTTGGTGGAACCCCCACTGACCATGGCAATAAATTCGATTGTGATTCTGATTCAAAGTCAATGTCAGATGGTCACAACAATGAAAGCCATACTACTAATGTCATAGTTTTCTCTAAGTCTGATCTTCTATTGAGTTAAAATTGCTAATAAAGGAATGCAAACACACACAAAACATAGCCAAATAAAACATTTTATTAAAACAATTATTTCTGATACACAAGAGTGTAGGTTGTTTTGGGTTTTTTTTTTGTTTTTTTGTCTGTATTCGAACCGGTTTCACTCATAAGAAGTAATGATGAAAACATAAATAAAAACAATAAATGCCTGTTGCTGTCCCATAATAATATAATATCATTTTAAAATTTAAACACAGAAAAGCGTGATTCATAAAACTGAGTTGAAGTACTTGTGGTCTTAGTAAAGAACCCGGAAGTCAAACTGCTATAATATTTCAATTCCACTCATAACTATGTTTTAACAAATAAATTGTTACTCTCATTCTACTTGACATCGACAATGACATGAAAAAATATATTTAAAAAACGATCAGAAGTTTGATACTATTATGCTTTTAAATTACCTCTCCTCGTTTCATTAGTGGAAAATACAGTCAAAACTTCAGGCAAATATATAAAATCATTGAAGGAAGTAATTACAAACTCAATCAGAACCACATTCCTGAACTAGGCTGAGTTTATATTAAAAAGAAAAAGACTTGATTCAACAGAGGCTCCTGGTTAAGCTCACTTGGCAAAGTAACAACCTGTCATTACGGAAGTTATTTATGGAACATTTCCACCACAATCTTATACACAGGGGAGCCAAAAAAAAAAAAAAAAAAAAGAGCCAACAATTTATATTTTCAGACTGTAGGCATGTTTCTTGCAAAGAGGTTTGTCTTTCTTGGAGAAGAACTTCTGTCCTTCCAGTGAGTTGCAGCACACCTGACGCAGACAAACATGATTAACCACAGAAGTCATAACGTTGACCTTTTTTACAAATGAATCAATATATTTGGCGATAATCCTCTCAGAATCACATAAATACACCAAAGTAGAGTCGTGTTTTTGCCAAATAAAACCTGGGAAATGCGCAGTGCTATCAATTCATGCTTTTAAATCACTGGTGAAGACTCACTGCACAGACGAAGCAGGTGTCATGCCAAGTGTAGCCCAGCGCTTCCAGGAATCTGTCTCCTGCTTCTATAGGAAACTCACAGCCGTGGCAACAGGTCCCAAACAAAGTGTAGAAATCTGTCCGGAATAAAAGGAACATCACACATTCACCTACCATGAAGGTATATGGCGCTTGGATGGCAATAAAATTGCACTACAATCCAACAATCCTGTAGTGCTGAATGAGTACTGTGCAATCTGAAATCATGATGAAGATATTCATATCTTCATTTTAAGATCATTGAGACTCGAATTATTACATTACTGAACCAAACATTAGTTTTCTGCTAAATCTAACATAGGCTCTTGGGTCTTTCCTCACCCTGCTCACAATATGGCTCCCCATCTTCCAGGTGGAAGGTGTTGTTTCTTATGGGCTGCTCACATGAAGTGCAGGTGAAGCAGTAGACATGCCATGTCTGCTTAAGGGCATTTATAACTTCCTGTCAGGAGACACATGCAAGCGAAAACAGGTCTGTCAGTGATGGATATATACATGTTATTAACACAGAAGGAGAAATGTAGGAGGATGTCCTAGAAATGTTCCATACGCGGTCCATAAAATGCCTATAAATGTGTTTTTTACGACACAATATTTTCCATATTAGGACCATATGACCCAGTTGAAAGCAGGCATGCTTCGTTCCCAGCCAGTCTGAAGCCAAGGGTGGTGGGTAACATGGAGGATTAGGAGAGAGAGAGAGAGCGAGAAAACCGGTTAGAAGTGAAGTTAAGAAGTTGTAAGCTGGTTGAAGATGTGTGAGAAAAGGAAGGTTGAAAGGGATTGGAAACAGAGGTTAGAACACACACAGGATAAATGTCAGAGCCGTTACAGGCGCACGGATCTCGGCTCACCAACAGTCTTGGTTCGAGAAACACTTGCGGGCACGGGGCCTCTGAGCTTAGTCCCCTTAGCATTCCCAGTTTCTGGGGTGGGCACTTGAAATGTTTGGAAGCCATGGCTTCTCAGGGCTGGAAATCTAATCTGTATCTTTAGAGTCTGGATAAGACAAACATTAGGGAATGCGACTACTTTGAAATAATTAAAATATATTATAAAAGTAGGACATTTTGAAATTGGACAAGATCAAGCATCCGATTAAAGGTTAAGTTGTTTTAACTCCCTCCCATCTTTATGTTATACTATACGTTTATATTTCATTGCTTTTGATAACCTCTTCCTTCTTTTAAATAATTTAATTTAATTTACATTTGTGTTTGTGTTTATTCTATTTCGAATGATTATTATTTGCATAACCAATATATGTATATGTGCTTTATTAGTAGTCAGTAATTTTTTTTTTTTTATTCTTTCAGTGATGACAGTTGATGTATTTTTATAGTACTTAACTTTGGTCTGACTTTGTGTGTATTGCTGTAGGTTGCGATACATCACGTCTTCCAAGAAAATAATACATTAAAATGAAATGAAAGCAGGTCAAGAGATGCAATATAGTCTTTCCTTTCGATGGGAAAGAACTGCAGTCAACTCATCACCTATAGCTCCAGGAATCTGGATATTTCACCATATACAGTTTTCAGTCAAGTGCTTCTTAAACCACACATTATAATGTTTATCAGGCAGATGCACTGACATTCAGGGGAAGCTGCTCAACTAAAAAAAAAAAAAGGGCTCTCATCACAAAAAAATATTGTTTTGGTTCCTTTAATTCACAGTTTTTAATGATATCCCCAGTCCATTTCGATTACTTCCAGTCACATGACCAACTGCAGCTAAAAACCAGGTCAAACTGGGAAGTTTGAATGAGATTTCGCGAACACCTTGCTGCAGGTCAGAGGAGAGTTTGACTGCCGCTCTACATGACATGAGAAGGAGTGGGAGTGGCTGTTATGCCGTGGTGCGGATTGGGGAATGATTCTTGCAAGAACTGAAATAAATAATACATTTGACTGTTTTGAAAGGAGAGTAACTTTTTTTTTCACAAGAATTTAAGAATGAAGAAGTATGGGCTACAGCCAGAGGGACACATTTCTCCTGTAGGGAAATGTAATGTAGGGGGCTGGTGCTTGAGCACCACTATCTGTGCACATCCCTGAATGCTAGTATGGCACACAGCGGCAACACGGACAGAAAACAATGACAATTCACCCCCAGGATCTTGGTCTGGCAGCGGGCACACGTTGGCGCCAAGAACTCTTCGTAACAGTGTTCACAGAAGACGGAGCCCTGCTCCTCCACAAAGCCGATGTCTGCCAGGGATGTACGGCAGTGGACGCAGTTGAACTCTTCTTTATGCCACGCTTTGCCCATCGCCACCAGGAACGGCCCCCTGAGGAAACCAGAGACAGACCATAACTGTGTATATCTGTCAACCTCCCAAAAAATGTCCTCAAAGAGTCAGTTATTACGCCCATTAGAGCTTGCGACTTTCAATAAAGAAAAGGATTTCAAGTTCCATGGCACAAGCTTCAGTCTGGTTTTTAGTTTTTGACGGAGAGAAGCTCCAGGAAAATGTTCGTATGGCTGTGCTGTTGACCACATAGAACGAAGAAGCAGACACTCAGGACAAAGGAGGAACAAGCCAGAAACGAAACACCGACCAAGAACCAGGTAGCAAGTTATTGAAGTTTAATACACCACTTCTTCTACTTGAATCATCGAGACAGCAAGTTCATTGAATCAGGTTCAACGTGTTGCAGCCTCGAACCTCAGACCCTCACCTAACACTGGTACTATGTTATGACATATACAACAGGGTTAGGGCTGGGCTTTCGTAGGGAATAGTTTTGAGTGATTGTTATGATGAACAACTGACAAGGCATTTACTTATTGAAGCATCCAGAGTTGTACCTGGCTGGTTTGAGGCTTGATAAAAAGTAAGAGAGCGACTGAGTAGACCATCATGTTTAACACTTTGTCTCCAGTATGAAGCACCATGACTCATATGAGTAACTTCAGACCAGGACGTTGGGTTTCTGCTTTTGTTTTGTCCAGTTTCCGCTCACCTGATAACCATGTTGCAGTGGGCACACATGGGTGTGCGGGTTCCAGCGGGGTAGTGTTCCGCCATCTGGACCAGGGTGTCCTCGTCTTTGGGGTGGGGTTGAGGAAGAGGTCTAGCTGGTGCCGGACCCCGCGGAACGCTGGCGGTCCCATTCCCTTTCACAGTGAAAGAAGGCGTGAGTAAACCAGACTGAGAAGCAAAGCCTGCTGCAGCTGAAAGAGAAATAAATGACAGATGTAGTGGAGGAGAACACGAAAGATGTGACGAGAGCGACAGCTCAAATGGTTGCACACATGTGCAGGTAAATGAGTTGTCGTGACCCCTGACCTCTGTCTATTCACCCAGCAGGTGTCTGCAGCCGACTGACTGCTGAAGTCACAACCATGGACTCAGCACATCAATCACTCGGCAACTTAAAGTCCCACAGACACACGATGTGTGTGAAAACACCAAGACCACAGAGACTTGTTGACGCTGAAAATCTTCATCTTCACCAGAAGTTGTGGTGCTATATAGTCAGCAAATGCACATCTGCCTTATAAATGCTATGCTATAAATTTATTTTTTTCTTGTTGCTGAAATATGATAAAGAAGAAAAAATAAATAAGATCTTTTTAAGTGGTGAATACCTGAGAACTATGTAGCACATATGGGGCTGACAATAATAGCTATGATGGAAGAAAAACAGACTAACCATAAGAGGACAGATTTGTTTCAAATAGCAATATAAAATAGAATAAAGATGAAAAAAATGTGGAATTTCTTTTGTTCTTTTGCTCTGGCCTCATGAGGGCCACATCAACACAAGCAAAGGGCCACATGTGGCACCACTTGCAGCATGTCTGCATTAAGAATTCACTTAATTTATTCAGTTTTTGGCTTAGGGGCCCTCACAACTGCCACAGTATTTTAAGTGGCTCCTAAATCTAATCGCCCTCCTCTGGTCTAAAGTACGCCTTCCACCCATATAGTTGTTACTGACATGCGCCTCAATGCCCTGTTAACTGTACTAGTAATAGCAGTAACTGACATGCATGACAAAGGGACTTTACTTTGTGTGACTGCAGAACCTTTGACCATGGTCTTGACAATGGCGGATTCATGGCTGTTGAGTTCAGGCTCCTCCCCTTTGTCACTGCGTCAATATCCAAAATGAAAAAGAGATATCCTGTCAATACATTGCATCAAAGTCATCTGTTATCTGAAGACATTTACAGTTGTCACTGACAAAGTTGTTTATGTGGGGTGATTTACAATGTTGGCATTTCAAGACGCCGTCCTTCACCAAAACAAAAAGCGCTGAAACACCACAGAGCATCGAGCCTGACTCCACATACGAAGGACAATCGTAACTTCAAAAGGAAAACAGTGTCACTGTACGGCGAAACAGAATCCAGGCCACCTACCTGCTGACAGAGCACAGACTAATAGGCTACACACCGAAAGTCTGACTTGAACTGCAGCCAGAGCAGAACGTGCAGAACAGAGACCAGAGCAGAATATATATATATACATGACATGAGACCTGGTCCAAACATAAACTGTGGAGACGTAGTAATACAGCACATACAATCCTTTCACGTGTTTTTGAAAGTTGCCGTCGGACCAAGTAGAATGATTTGATGTGTTGCCCCCACCTAATGCTGGAAGCCCTATCTCAAGGTCAGATAAAAGTCGTGGCCACACATTTTGTCTCAGGTCAAAATGTTCTTTAGAAGAACAACAACACGAATGAACGACCCAATGATGTCAAGCCGAGAAGTGAAGGAGCCAACTTCCTCTGAAATCATAAACATTCACAGTAAGCAATACTTTTAAAATACTGACTAAATGAGAAGTGTTTTTGCACTCCGAGAGAAATCAAAAATAGCGTGTCCGTTTGTTTGTTAGTGGTACTGCAGGGACCCGAAGCCAACAGTCGCTGGCCTCATCCCTGACTCTTTAGGGGCCATGTGTTATGGCAACTGCAGTCATAGTTACACTGCAGTGTTCTGGTGGTTGCAAAGACAAGAAAAAGAATGTGAATGTCAGCCAACTGTTATAAGAACAGAAGAATGCTTTGGACAGTTCCATACCATTGACAGACCAGACACACCTTGTTGGCCAGAACACAAAAAAGTGGAACTAGTGCCAACTATTGTAATGTAATTTAATCCCAACACTTGAGCAAGGTTACGTGGAGAGACTGACCGAGCCCTGTATTTGTCCCACGCTTCATTTTAGTTGTTTTTTCCAGTCATAGACCATGTTGCCACTGTGACTCAAAGAAAAGAGGCAAAAACAGACAGAATGGCTCTATATTTATTGACATCCGTTGTGATAAATGCAGCCAGACAGTTGCATAAGCATCGATTACTGCTAATAAGGGTAGCTGGTACACTTCTAATCTAAGTACAGGAGACTGGCAGGCTGCAGTCCTTATCTCTTCATTCTCATTATCAGCTGTGCCCACGTATGAGGGCCACCAACGCAGCTTAAAACTGAATTCATTTAATGATGTTATTCTGGAACCTCAGATGTGACTAAAAAAACAAAAAAAATCAGATCATCCTCCGGTCTATGTTAAGCAAAATTCATTTCGAACGATTCATAACATCTGCATCTTGACATCGATATGGAGGGACTGACTGAAGGACTACTTCAGCAGTAGGGTTTGATTCTACATTGGAGGCAGAAATACACATTAAAAAAAAACTAGTAAATTCAGCTTTAATTTTTATTTTTATTTTTATTTTATTTATTTTTATTCCAGCCTCAACACTCAGGAACTGGGACTTACTGGACATTACTCAAATTAGTATGTACAGTACTTTATGAAATAATTTATAAAAAAAAAGACATGTTAAATGTTTGTAGATAACTGTTCATGAAGTGAATAAGTTCTCACTGAGAACTGAATGAATACCTGTGTACGGGCTGTCGTTTTCTAACCCTCGTGTTATAATAGAATTCTATAAGCTCTGACACTTCCTCTCTCTCTCTCACTCTCTCTCTCTATATATAGAGAGAGTCTATATATATATATATATATATATATATATAGAGAGAGAGAGAGAGAGAGAGAGAGTGAGAGAGAGTGAGGAAGTGTCAGAGCTTATAGAATTCTATATATATATATATTATATATAAAGCGGTGTGATGCTTTCCTCCTTATATTCTGAGACAGTGATGATCTGTTAGAAGCCTCTCTGTCATCCGTTCTACTTATCAGCGAGCACAGAACATCCGTCCACATGAAGTCTTTAGCAGACAAGAGGTGACAAGTTGAGGAGGAAATATGATGCTCCCTTGTTCTCAAACTATTAGACACAATTACCGCTGAGCGCTCATTAATATGATCCACCATCTTGGCCATATCAGGCCGGTGTCTTCATCCTGATGCAGATTGGTTGAAGAATGAGGGACATTTGCGCTTCGCTCAGTGATCCAAGCGCCTTCACGGCGACTTCATATATGCATTGGTATCGCTCTCATCCTGCCTGGTTTCAGTTCTTTGTGCGTCTATCGTTGGCTGACTGTATGAGATAATGAGCACATATCGGCGCCAACTGCCTCCATTTGTACAAAGAGCACTTTTGTTTTATGCTGTGACCAGAAACTTATGTAGTCTAACTCGTAAATATGTTGGCGTAAACCCGAGTAAACGTGTTAAGTATCACGGACGGCTGTCCAACGCCACACAACAGATGGTCTATAATACAGCACCGTGTTTTCGGGATTGCTTTCAAGTCATGCACATGATTTTGCATTACACACACTGAAGCGCACGCTGCAACAAAGACGGCCATTTATAGAACATGAGAACTGTTTGGATTTTGATGATGGTCTTGTCTGAGATGCTGCCAGGCTGTTTCACACCGACCACAGAGCGCTGTGTTTTGTGGGAATGGTCTCCACAGAGACGAGCTTGCTATGTCGTTTGGCTTGGACACGCGGAGGTTTCCACCAGAGACATGTTCAGTAGTCACATTGTTTATTTGACAAAGTGGGTGGATTTTAAACAGCCTATGAAATATTGTACATGAAATGTACTCCGGCTTATTTTTGTTTCCGACTCGGGGGTCAATTGATACACTTCGTGGTTCAGTCCCCCACGGAAAGACAGCTGAAATGTATTATGTCAATCTAAAGGCAACTGTATTAATGAAACTGGAGGTACAAAAAAGTACCAGAAAAGAACTAAACAATTTGTCAGACGCCCATATCAAGTCTTCATTTGTCAAGTCAGAACATTAGGTCACCTCAAGTTAAAGACCTTCCATGGTCAAAAGCATGAGTCACCATCAATAACCCACATATATTATTCCTTCAGTTCGATGAGAGCAGAAGTAATAAAGTGTTATTAAGCGTTTGGGCAGGTTTTAGGGTAAAAAAAAAAAAAAAGTAGAAATTCAGTACTGGTACTCTGCTGCACTCTAGTGGTAATAAAGGCAAAAGTCTAAATTGAGTCATGAAGTCAAATATACTTGTGGGGGAATACACTCAATGAGATTCATACGAAAATATGAGGTTTCAAAAATTCAAACTCAAAAGTCAAAACTATGACTTATTGCAATTACACGCTCATACTTTGCTGTTCCAGTGTAGATTATACATTCAACAATTCACCTGGAATCTTTCCGAAACCAGAATGGACAATAGAAGTCAGAGGGACTTTGATGAAAAATGGGAAAATGGATCAATGTTTGTGCTTCAAATGTTCAAATGTTGTGTTATGTAATGGACCACAGAAATGCTTCATGCTAAAATTAGTATTTAATTCGCAAATATAAATGTCTTCCCCAGTCAAACTCAATGAAGGAGCATGACATTGGGTCGGCTCATTCCTCCACTAAGCCACTCATTTTCACCTAAACTGTGATTCTGATATAATTTTTCCATGTGTTTTTTATGTATATAATTGATGTTAAATATATCCAGCATGCACTGGACTCAATCGAACAGCAAGTGGGACGAGCACTTAAGGGTAGCTACACAGTGCCTTCGTCCCCATAGACCCTCAAAAGTAGATTTATTTCAGTGATTCTATTGTATTTTGTGTTTTATTCAGTCAGGGTTTTTAGGTTTCATTTGTAAAGCCAAAGCAAATTCAGCCTCAAACATTGACTGTGCCTTAAGTAAATTTCTGAAAGCAGAACAAACAAAACTGAAAACACAGAAAAAGAAACAGGAATAAATTCAATCACTTTATTAGGAACAATATGAGGGAAATTCAAGAAGTAAATAATTTGCCACACCACTAGCTGTGTTTGTGTCACTATGATGCCTCACTGTAGGAGTAAATATAGTCAATAAAAAGCTGGAAAAGTAAACGTTGGTTTGACATAAACATGTAACCTCAGAAATTAATTACATTCATATTGTTTTGTACAATATCACAGGGCTTTTGTCCATAGACTTTGCAAACACACCAGAAATCTCAACTTTAGTATCGTTAAAGCATATAAACTTCAGTCACACTCCAGGACTTAGAATTGATGTACAAAATGAGGAAACAATAGGACTATAGACGAGTGGTGATGCTCTCAAACCCTGAACTACGTTTATGTACAGAGAAGTCACCACTCACAATGTGAAACTGGATGAGCTGTGCTAAAGAAACATGCACTAACTGACATCAGTGAAACACGGATGTTTTGAATTAGCAGCATAACAGGTCTGTTTATTTGTGGAGGTGAAAGAGGGGCAGGATGAGAGCGTATTTACTAGTAATAAAACTGTTAGGGAAAAATACTCTCTCTTAACATGCTGTTTCACTTGCCAGGCCGTTCCGTATCCTCCCAAAACCTCTCACCAACACAATTGACAAAAAAACCCACCATCAACTGATATGTTGCACTCAAAAACATGGACACACTGGGAGTCTCTACTGGACGTTGAGTGTGCGAGCAGACACCCCGTGGTGCCAGTCTCTCAGCTCGCCATACTTAGGGCCAATCACCAACCGAGTGGTGGTCTTGTTTACCCTGTCATCCAGGACCAGGGGGGAAGAGGGAGAAGAGATGCTTTAGGAGAAGAAGCTGGCATTTAAACTGTGAACAGACTCACAACAGGCCATACCACATGCTGGCGGGCATCACATGAGCTGTTATCACGACAGGGAGGACACAGCCAGGAAGTGCAGGGCTGTTATCAGGACGGGACATGGTGCCGATGAATTAGGGAAGAAAATAAATGGATGATGGAAGGATGGTTTTCCTCCCTTGTCAAATGTTTCCTGTTGTTGAAGAAGTTTATTGCGATCTTGAATATAGTAATGAATATGAGATGGGATGATAAAAAATTCAAGGAGCGTTGTGTTGAGTTATTGGTGACCTGTGACGTGAACATCATGAAAACAGCTTTTATTGTGCTTGTAAATGCAGACTTAAATAACAGCTAACAGCTTTAGATGCAAGACGTAGTTTGTCCTCTGTATTTCTGTCAGTTTGAGCTATTTAAGCGACTAAACAATGTGCTGTTTTGTTGTTCATTAACCGATAATCGGCCTGTTGATCTATGAATTGCTCAACAAATTCATCATGACTTGGGCAGTCAACAGATTAAAATGTGTACTGTAATCTCAATTATCAACACTAAAGATGAGTTAAGCATGCTAAGCCTTTGCCTGCTATGTTGGCTGGTTGTACAGGAGTAAACTAGTGTTTGCATGTGGAAAGCAATATTCGTCACTCGTGTGTAGATAACATCTTCCTTTCAGTTACATTTAGAAATGATACAAAATGTGAGATTAATTTGCCATCAATTGCGAGTTATTAAATGAGATTATTTTTTGTCTCTATTGAGAGCCCTACGTTAAAACGAGGTACTTGATTTGAAATCTATTGCAACAAAAGTAGTTTAGCTTTTCAAAGGCCAAACTGAATGACCCAAGATACATCTAAATGCATTGGTATAGAAGAAAGAAATATATTGGCATGTTGTCATACACTGCCTGGCCAAAAACAAAAGTCGCCACCTGGATCCTGGATGTGGGGTTGCTGCAGTAGGTCAGGTCTAGGTTCAGCAACATGATGTGCTCAAAGAATGAGGTCAGCTGACTACCTGAATAGACTGAATGACCAGGATATTCCATCAATGGATTTTTTCTTTCCTGATGGCACGACCATATTCCAAGATGACAATGCCAGGATTAATATGGCTCAAATGGCTCAAATGGTAAAAACTGGTTCAGGGAGCATGAGACATCATTTTCACACATGGATTGGCCACCACAGAGTCCAGACCTTCACCCCATTGAGAGTCTTTAGGATGTGCTGGAGAAGGCTTTACAGACTCTACCATCATCAATGCAAGATCTTGGTGAGAAATTAATGCAACACTGGATGGAAATAAATCTTGTGACATTGCAGAAGCTTATCGAAACAATGCCACAGCGAATGCGTGCTGAAATCAAAGCTAAAGGCGCTCCAACAAAATATTAGAGTGTGTGACCTTTTTTTTTGGTGGTGACTTTTTTTTGGGCCAGGCAGTGTATTTAAAACAACATTATTGGTTGAATTTGCCTTAACTTCTTCAGAGCTTTTGTCTGGGACTTATTTTTCTCTGTTGCCCCTGGGATTAGAAAAACCTTTTCGGGAAAAATATGATGCCTGTGTTGGCGGTTTGCTTCTTGCTATTTCCAAAGAAATCTTTTTTTTTTTTTTAACTTAGTTAGATGTCTCTTGAAACCACCGATTTATTGTGCATCCACTGATTTCTTTAAAAAAAAAAAAAAAAAAAAAAAAAAAAAAAAAAAAAAAAAAAGTGGATTGAGTGTTTTAGATGTTCAGAGGGCGTCTTACAGCCCACATGATTAAATGCTGCACACACATGCTGCTCACATGTGTGGTCCACACATCAACACTGCAGGTTCGATGCAGCAAATCACAGAGGAGGATAAAACCACAGCTCAGCCACGACGGCGAACAACACATCTATGGTTTCACAAACAACACCGCAAAGGCACCACAGACCAGCGCAAATGCAACCACGACAAAGTGAAGACACATATATGCTTAACAGCATTATTATCATCACATAAACCAACATGAATTGTCATGGACTTACTTTGTTTTCTTTGCTTTGTCAGATTCCTCTTGTGCTGCAGGAATGAGAAGAACAGCTCTCTGACATGTGTTGCATGTGATGGGAGTGATTCAGCACAGCAAATCAAGCATACCACGCTCAGTGCCAGTGATCTGAGCCAGGATCCTGAACGACCTGGACTGGGTAGTACCGGTGCGTGGACGCCAGTCCTCCGTGTCCTCCATGATGCGCTTCCTGCTGGCATCAGCATGAGTGGGCACGTGGTAGAAATGAATGTCTGTCTCCACAACATGTTTCCTGGGAGCTCTGTGATGTAAGGAAAGATAAAAAAAAAACCCAAAACTTTATTTACGGGATATTTGTCTGTCGCTCTAATAGCTGCGAACCAAAATAAATTCAGTAAATGCCTAATAAAACTTGAGCTCATTACGTCCGGCTTTAGCAGACATTGAGGCACTTAGCAGTTTAACTGCAGACCTTTGAGGCAGCTAAAACAACCCCAAAAAAGGGCAAGGACTTTTTTTTAATTGTCAGCACAAACAAGGTTTATTGCTGCAAAAGCCTCATGCACCACAGGACTTAATCCGCCTGCTATATTAGAAGGTGACAGTTGTTGAAAAACAGCTAAAAATAACAAACTTGCGATTATGTTGTCAAAGATTTAAATACACACAAGTGGTTGGAGGCCATGGGAAAATCTGTGGAACACATTTGTTATGCTTAATGGGTTTTAGCTGTCAGTTTCAGTTCTGTTAGGGTGAGAGACACAACAAATGAATGTGTGAAAATGCTCTCTTTTGACAGAGGTGAGGTTTGGAATGGTGCACAGCACACAGCAGTTTATTTTAGATTTATTGCCAGGAAGTAACCCTGATACCTTGGCGGTGGCGGTTTTCTTTTGAATTTAGGTGGAAAAAGAGCAAAAAAATAAATAAATAAATAAAATAAAAATAAAGAGGAGAAAAAGCTGTGTGAACTACTGACATCAGAAGCAAAGCAGGTAAACTTACTTCAGAATACTTTGAGGCCCACTATAGATCAGAAAAAGCAGAATGTGAGGATACAGCAAAAGAACGATTGACAACAGTTCCACGCCAAAGCATGCAGAGATGGATCAGTGTCGGCCACAAGGTGGTGCAATTGAGCTATTCCCCTGACATGTTGACTGTCAATACAATGGGTAAAAATATTCTTTTGTCGAGCTGTTCTTGAGCGTGAGTTGGTGTATTCACTTTTCCTTAGCAATATATTGATGACAGCCCCCCACTAACTGGCCATCTATCAATCAGAAACCAATACACAACTGTACACAGCGAGGCGCCTATAAATAAGGCCTCCATTCTCTCACCTAGCGAATTGAATAGCCTGATTTATGTGGGTCCCTCAACACGTTCTAGTGACAGCAGCAGCTATGTGGGTGTGGGGGTGTTGACAGCTTAATGTGAGCCAAGTCCCACACTCACAGTGGGACTGGAGATGCTTGTGTCGTGGGGTAAATAAGCCAAGTACACCACTAAAATAACCACAATACCTGTGTTTAATGAAAAGCATGAAACACACCAAACCAGTTAAAATAAACGATATTGATATTGATAATTGATTTGGCAAGAAAGAATTCATTTGAATAATTTTCTTTTTTGTTAAGGATGAGTAGGGCAAGAGCTGGGAAGTCGCCTGCAGGTTGGAGGTTCTTGCCAAATTTCAGTGTCTCCAATATATAAATAAAATTAACACGAAAAAAAAAAACCCAAAAAAAACAACAACACAGAAAACTGAAATAATTACCATTAAAAATGCATTATTGAAAAACAGAAATAATTACTATGAAAAATAAATTACTATGAAAAACGGAAATAACTCAGATTAAAAAAAAAGAAATACATATAAAAAAACATATAAAAACAAAAATAATTACCACAAAAAATAAGTAACTAAATAAAGGAGTTTTTTTTTCCTCCCGTGAATGCAATAAATTTCCAAAGGATAAACCAGGAAGATATGGCATGGTAATATTTTGAGGAAATGATTTCAGGTTAGATTCAATAAAACACTGGTGGCATGCTTCAGGAACTGACTTTGTGACCCGAGGAGGAGCAGCTGTTGTCTGCAAAGAAGAAGAAGCAGGATAGAGGAAGGGAGAGACAGAGAGCATTTAAATACGATTCAGCTGTCTAAAAAAAACCCTGAGCTATAAACTTGGTGGTCTTTGTTTCACCCAAGCACATGCCACATCCACAGCATGCAAGGGTGGTTAGACATGCAAATGAGAGC
Source organism: Synchiropus splendidus (assembly GCF_027744825.2). Taxonomy (NCBI): domain Eukaryota; kingdom Metazoa; phylum Chordata; class Actinopteri; order Syngnathiformes; family Callionymidae; genus Synchiropus; species Synchiropus splendidus. The sequence goes on along the minus strand of NC_071340.1, from coordinate 12,711,634 downwards.
AGCCTCAGAAACAACAATAGATGGATATGGAAGATGCAGCCAGTTTGAGGCCTCGTGATGATTCATGAAGTCGGACTTGCCGTGGGTTTTCAGCTAAAGAAGTTCTCATGCCTGGTTTGAGAATGACAAAGGCTAGGCCCACAAAGACAAGACTGCATCAAATAAAGAACGTCATAAGAGTGTGCTAGTCCGCTGAGGAGCTTGATGTAAAGCTTCCTTCATCCAGGGTTCAAAGGCTCTCTGTTGCGACACATTTGCCTCTCCAGAGAAGAGAATGCCACACAGCTTTAGTTACCCTGACAGGTTTATATATAAATACAGACAGCATCATCACAAAGTTATACTCACTATGCTCCTGGAAGAGCTCTTGAAATGAAAAGCATGGTGTTGGGAACTAATTGGGATAAACAGCACCACACAATGATGTAGAAAACCGAATCTATTTTTGGAAAATATCATGAAACTACAAGTGTCACACTCTTATTGTTTTAGACACCATAAGACATTTTAGACAGACCCGTATATGGGTCTCCCACTGGGGGAATAAAGCCTCCGGTCTCATGACACCAGCACTCACCCATTAAAATGCATTGGCAAGGCTCCGCCCTGACTCTCCAGGAGGCCCCGCCTCTGTCCCATCGCCACCTCACACGCATTTTCAGTGGAGTAAAGGTTGATGGGAGTGTTATACACCGAGGGTTGAGGCGGCACGAGGACGGGTGGAGAGGTAGAGAGGGAGGATGAGGGTGACAGGGGTGGGGGAGGAAGAGGTGGACTGAGGTGGGGGGAGGCGGGCGTAAATGCTGACAAAGGTGACGGAATACAGGTCGCAAAAGACGGTTGTAAAGAAGGGGACTCTTTTCCCGATGCGTATCCTTCGTAGGATCTAAAGGCCTTGGTGATGGGGATGGTGGGAGAGCTGGCACTGAAAGGGTGGGGCATGGGTGGAGAGGGTGGATGGGTGAGGGCCACTGGTTTAATTACATCTGATCTGTCCACCTTCCAAGTGCATGCAAAACACAAACACACAAATAGGCATATCAATAACATCACAGCTCAATGCACTCCATTCTGATGCTTCTGAAATTCTGGTTTTTGACTGAAATATCTCAAATCAATGCAAATATTAAGGTAGAGAAGCATCAGTATGGTGAACTTATTCCATGCATCAGGTGATAAAACTTCAATGGCATTTGATAGGTTTACATTAAACAATCAAAACTGCTGAGACTGTATACACAAAGGTAGATTTTAAAGACAATTTTCCACTTAGTCTTCCTGTTTAGAATGAATTCCCTTCACTTTTACAATGACAATAACCATGTCACAAACCTTTGTGTACTTACAGCCTGGTTAAATATTCGAGAATATTATGAATAACTGCTTAAACCAATGGAGTAATTCACGATTTCACTATCTATGAGTCCACTGGAGTCAAGATCTGTATAATGTACATCTGTATAATGGCTTCAGTGTGTCATTAAAAGATCCCTTCTGATATATAAATCAATGAAAATATAATAGCATTAAAAATAACTGGGAAATTACAGAGTAAAGTTTGATATATCACACACATAACAGGCAGCACTGCAGATGGATACTGTACCTTTGGTGCTACAGGAGGTGGTTTGGGAGCACTGGAGACCCTGAAAAGGCAAGTAAAGAATATTAATATATATACATAATAGGCATTATAATAATAATCCAGTTTGGTTACCCACTCGATAGAAGTGACCTAAAAGTATGAAAGTTTGTAATACAAGCTTCCTTCTATTCATTCTATGAAGTTATTTTTGGATAAACCTAAGAGTGATATTAATGGTTCTAGTCCAAACAGTCCCAGTTGGGCCAGTAAATTACTGTGGTTCGAAGAAATGTCTAGTCGGGTGAATCATTTTTAAACCTGATCTCCCTAAAACACTCGTATTTCCATCATTAGCCACCGCAGATCCAAAAAGTTTGCCTGTTTATGTCTTTTAAACTTTGAAATATGAGTCGCTCGCGCTGAAAACCTGGGACTAAATGTAGATGTGCTTTTTAAAGCAGCTGTTTTTAGTCGACAAAAGCCTTCATCCATCTGATACTGCTGCTCTTTTGTACACTTGAAGCCACTTGGACCCACATGCTCCTGCAAAGGTCAGTTGAGGAGCATACCTTTCCCTGAAAAGTCACATAAGCTTCGCAGAGCAACATCATTTTCATTTCACTGTGATCATTTCAAATCCTTCAGACTGATCTCATTACTGAGTGATGCAGGCAAGGGAAAACAAAAAAATAGTTCTGCAAATTTCCAAGTTTGAAGAAAGGCACGTGGTAAAGTAAAAAACATTGATGATTGAAAATGTACTTTTTTTTTTTTATTAATTACAAAACTTTAATTCAAGTTCTACCTCATTGTAGAAAAACAAGGAAGAACAACAGAATAAAAAAAACAGTCAACAAAAATAAAACCAGTATTTATGCATTGAGCAGTCTGCGCATCTTAATGTATGGAACATGATCTGGTGGAAAAACACAGCAGTTATCAGAAGGTAGCTCTTATGTAAGCTGTGAAGTAACAGAAGACAAAACTGTCAGCAGCTCAGCATTCCTATCAGAGCAGACCTTCTAGAAGGTTCCACAGGGAGATCTCATGTCCTTCACGTCTATAAATTTAAACCAGAACACTTGAAGTCGCCTCAGCTGCCTGGTAGCACCAGCTCCCACTCTGCTCTTTCTATCATGCTCAGTGCAGATGTCTGCGAGGATGGAGACAACGTAGATCAAAGAAGATATGATCACATGCAGCAGCTTTGATTTCAACCCTTTAACTTCAATTCTAGCCCAAACGTCAGATTCAAATGCACAGAGAGACAGTAGAGTCTGACACTTGTCATGTACTCGAGCAGTGAAATGTGTCTCCATAGCTCAAATGTGTGAAGTGCAGAGGGTAACTGGTTGCTGTGACCCACTGTGTCAACATGAGCAGAGAGAAAATTGTGCTTGATATACTGTTCTCTCTTGGCGAGTCATTTTGGCACTGTGTTCCCGATTCTAAATAAAGATCATATACGTGAAGGATGCTAACTCAGTACCCCACACACCAAATGTAACATTCCATTCAGTAGACTCTGGCATGAAAGACAAGTATGACTGAATATTCAAGCTTCAAACTCTTCTTTTAGTTTCATTCTCTGTGACTTGAAGAAAAGAGTGGAGGGTTTGCTTTCAGCTTCACCATAAACTGAAACAGACCACCGTAACAAGGGGAGGATGCCAGGGCCGCGAGTCAGTGCACGGTGACTGGCAGGATTATTGCCACGTGTGGGTGGACTATAAATAAGTCGTGTTTGCAGGCGGTTTGGGGTGCATTTTCAGGAGCGACAGGCAACTCATAATGAAGCAACCTTAATCGGGTGCTTAAACTTTATAGTATCAGGATCTTTTCCCAGAATGCCATGATGCCATTGTGTCATTATCAAACGTAATTGCTTCCATCTATGAACATGATCATCCCTGGTCGAAGCAAGTCAGGAGTCAGGAGTTCAAGGAAACTTATAAAATCTGTCTGACAAAATCAAAAACAATGGTTCTGAAAACTGCTCAAGAGGGACAGTCGGCCACAAAACACAAATATTCAAATGAAAAAGAACCAAAAGCTACACAGCCAATGATGTGTTCAGGTGTCACATTTTAGTGGGCGATGTGGCACGTACCGAAAAGTAAATAAAATGACTTTCAGGTTCAAGGTTCAACCTACAATAGGTCTTTGCCTTCACCGGCGCAAGCATCTGCCCACGCGGACAGCAGGGTGATCGCTCCAACAGTTCGTGGCTCCCCAAAAACCCACCAGAGGGGTCACTAACAGCTGCAGGGTTTTTGGCAACAGTAAGCCTGGCCAGTGGAGCCGATGACAAAATATGCATTTCCCCACTCGGGGATCAGAAATCTTTCTATTAAAGGGGAAGTGAAGATTATTTTCCTGGAAAAAAGATTAGAACATGATAGGTTACACAAAAACCCACTATAATCTTGCTAATGACGGACAACATGCCATATTATACCAAGCATTTAAACATCTGGCCTCTATATAATTATGTATTTATATACATAATTAGACTGTGGAACCATAAACACATACAGTGCCCAGTCACTATAGTGAGCACACAGTGAAAAATAAAACGAATAATGTCAGCAGACAGAGTCAGGCGGCGCTTTTTTTTAATGTGGGTCTGAGGGCCTATTGTGGTCCTTTTGCAGATATCATGAGGCCCACACTTTAAATATCATATCAAATGAGAGCAAAGTATATCATGAGCATAAAATGTCTGGTCAAACTTCACATCATCTCTCAATTCTAATTCCTAAAACGCTGAAACCTTTGTCATGGCTGTTTGTGTCATTTTGCGTTAACCCAAAAGGTTATATATATATATATATATATATATATATATATATATATATATATATATATATATATATATATATATATATATATACAACATTTCATTTTTATATTTCATTTTTCTCCTAACCCATTGTTAAAATTAATAAGACTGTCACTAATGCATATAATATCCGGGATAAAATACAATGTTATGTAAAAGCATAACACCTTATGCCAACTTGCAGTTCCCTTTTTTAACTTCCTCATATATAATATCACATAAAACGCATGCCTCTTGAACAAAAAAGCATGGATGGGAGGCAGGAAACAAACATAACATCAATGACATCGGTGGACCCATGCAACACAGACAGCAGTGAGACCATAAAAATCATAAGACCAGAATTGTGCGGGTGAAAATCACCCAATGTTAATGTTCTAGGGTTGAATATTGGTCCCGACATGTTTTCACTTTATCAAATATATGTTGGTCCCCCACTGGGCTGAGGGACAATAGGTGAATATTAGTAATGGAGGGCAATAAAGTGAGGCTAGTTTGATGTTCAAGACATTACAGAGGCAGTGACTCCACATGATATAAGACTTTTCAATCTGTTGTGGAGATGTTTTCAATCCACCTGACCCTGTGTCTGCCCTTGAGAATGTATGATGTCAAGAGGTGCCTGATCTTTGAACGTGACAGTAGCTGCTCCTCTACCATGACAGTGCTCACACGTCTATAGGTAGATAGATGACGCCAGAATCTGCCTACAGAAACCCACTTTGGTGACTACTGTGCCATTGATCTCATGCAGGTTCTGGAGAGCAGTTGTAATGGCCTCTCCTTTTAGCTTCTAGTCTCTTCTGTTCACTGGCCCCAGCTCCTGTGAACAAGAACTCATGTTCCCTACTGGTAGTGAGTAATTCTTTCGTCTCCCATTGAGAGCCATAACTCTCATCTCTGTTGCTCCATTTAACTTTGAATATGCTGAGGTTTCAGCTTTGGTTCGACATCAGCATCACTGCACACAAAGTCGAGGAACGAAGAGGAAGGTAGTGGAAACTGCAAAGTTCCCGCTAAAGCTAATTTGATTTGAGTTGAAAGAACATTCTGAAATTTTTGCTTTATTTGTAAAGAAACAAAATCCAAACCAACAGTCCATCAAGCAAGACGCCAAAACGTCTTCTGGCTCCCGAGCTCGGCACTCCAAGACAAACTGCGCTTCAAAAACGGTTCCCAGCTGGAAAAGGAAGCGATGTTCGTACGCACGACGCGGCCCATGAATCATGCGCGGAGGTTACGGGTATCAAAGTCTTCACGATGAGTTCCAAGGATCACTCTGTTCCGTTTCTTTGACTCCTGCTGCTGCCCCAGCCAGGGCAAGCCTGTAGTACAAGCACGAAAACACCCTGTGTACTTCCTGAGGCTGACATTGAAGAAGTACATGCCAGCAGCTTTTTTTTTTTTTTTTGCCAGAAGGCTGAAAAACTGACTTTGATCGTTTGGATTTAGCGCAGGTTTATAGACAGCTACAGATGTATTTAACTCAGATCCAACGTCAAGTGTGAGTGTATGATTATGGCAACTAATAAATCGTCTTTTCAATTCATTTTATCTGAGGAAACACACAAAAAAAGGTCTTGAATTTGAGTATCGATTGCAAACAAACCTTCCTAGTTTCCTTTATTCCTGGCCGATCTATATGTTCAATTTCTCATGATGTGAAATGTCAATTATTTGTGTATGTCACGTTGTATTATTGTATTTGGCAATTGGCAATTGAACAAATGAAGTGTTATTTTCATTGCTTTTATTCTCTTAACTTCATTGCGTCAGGCTGCGGGAGTTATTTTCATAATCTGGTCAACAGTTTGCTTCATTTAGCGAAGAGCCAAAGACAACTTAATTTGATTCACATTAAATAGTATTGGCTTCAAAATATATGTGTGAATTGACGTAACCACTAATGATCTAATAGTTTGTGTTTTTTGGAAAGTGGAGGACAAAGACAGAATGGTCCAGATGCAGCAGCGTCGCATTAGTGTTAAGTATAAAGTGAGCAACTCTTGCAACTAAAAGAGAGTTTGTTTTATTTGGCAAATCCTGCACCGCAGTGAGTGACAGGAACAGGTGAGTCAAATTTGGCACCTTGGCTTTGACTGATCTTTGGCAAATATCACACACAACTAAGATGTCGAGGCAGCTGCAGTTGGAGAGTTCCAAACCGCTCCAAGCCCATTCACTTCCACCTCCATTACAAAGGCGCAATAGATAAAAAGTAATACTGGAGATTTGTCTTGTCTTATACAGTAAACAGACGTCAACAGCAGCCATCTACACCGAAGATAGAACGTCATGTGACACATGGGCTTAGCACGAGAGAGGCCAGTGGGAATAAGCTTTCAACGTCACTCACTCTGAAGATGTTTTGAACTAACAATGATAGGCAGAAAACAAAAAAAATAGTGACAGAAATGTATTGAAATTAGCATGTAATTCAAGTCTCGTCTTTTAAATGTTGATGCAACCCAGTGTCACTTGACATGTCTGATCAAGGCTTGTTCTTTTTGCCCCAATTTTAATTCAAATGTCGTCTATTTTTCACCTTGGAATGCCAAAATATGGATAACACAGTGTACATATTTAAGTACATTACTTAATGTTAGATAACATTTTCTATGGCTTTATGACTCTGGGGTCGCCGATACTGACCCTGCAATGCCAAGAACAAGTGGCAGAAATTGAGTAGCTAAGCAGTTTGTTAATGGAGTCACCTGTCTTAAATGAATCACAGTGCTTGAGTCTCGCTCCACATTGAAAGAAGATGAATGGCAGAACAAACAACAGATACAGAAAAAGAGGTTTCAACAAAGCAGTAACACAAGCCTGTGCTAACAAGTGAAGATTATTTGTTGTGTTACGTTGCGCTGTCTTCAGCCATTTCTTCTGCCACCTTTTATATATATATATATTTTTTTTTGTGCTACATAAATGTCTAGATGAGAGAATCATGACATAATACTTGTAATAAAGTGGTCACACCACAGCACCCAATCAGGTTTATGATTGATGACACATGCTCTTAGGTGAGCTGGGTAGTTGGTTCTGCCAAAGCTGGGCTATTTTCAACCGGCCGTTCTTGTTACACGTGAGTCAGTTCCAGGTAAACATGGAGTCCATTCACGTTTCAAGCACATAGTCATATTTCACAAGGGAACATTTGTCACCTGTGGTTGATTCAAGCCATTTCCCAGTGAAGTGTAGTGTACAAGAAAGCAGTCAGTATATGGGGGAATTGCTTTGTTTTTTAACACGCACGAAAAAAAAAACAAAAAAAAAACGTGCTGATGCTAGTAAAACACAAGCGCAGCGACACCCGCAGCACACGTGTGTCAGTGTAAGTTGACAATCTATGAAAGTACAATCCAGGGATTTCGCTGAATCTATTCCAAGAACAAAGTGTAAACAGATGCCGCAACCCTAGATATACTTTCCTCACTGAGGCCCTCGACTAAATCTTGGAGCCAACTTTCCCACTCAAAATAACTCAAGCAGCTGTCAGAGGAGCAGGGAGAGCTTCATAAACTTTGTATAGTGAGTGCAGGTGTGTGTGCAACTGATCACTTAGACACATCGTGAGTGTGAACCATGACATCACTATCCTGATGTTAAAGAGTGGCTCTTGTCTGTCGTGCTTCAAGTTAGATTGAATTTATTCATTCGATTGTTTTTTTTTAATAAATGTTGGGACAATTCTGTTGAATGTTGTTAAAAATCAATAAATAAAATCAATAAATAAAACAGTTGAAACAGGATATGTTAAAATACTTGCACTAATATGGTGCAGAGATTAAAATATGTTTTTGTTTACCAGATCAAGAAATAAAAGTGCCAGTTTTCCAGGATATGCTTCAAAGAGATGTCTTGTATTGTTGTATCATGTATTATATTGCATTGTATTCGTCGATATTTGACTTCCATTTGGCCTCAGCTGTACCCAAAACAAGAAACAGTTCATCCAGAGACACCATTTTATAGCCATCTGTTTGCACTCCCTCGCTTTTTATCCCAGACAAATAGCTTTTAATTGTCCTAAGAAATGCATGGTTTTCCTCTCACACGCCACAGACAACAATTAAATGACAGAAAACAACAATTAAAAAATGTGTTGATAGCAAGCAAGTGTTCAGTATGAAGGACAACAACAATTATAATATCGGTAACAGATGAGATTCTGGCAGAAGTTAAAGTTAAATATCTGCCTGCAAATGCTGTATCTCTCGCTTGCAACAGTAACATAGCGAACACCATTATTTAACAATATATTTTGGACGGCTTTTCTTGTAACTGAAATTCAAATGACGTACTTGAAGTTGAAACACGTAAATAAAGTAATGCATTTTAATCATAATAAATTGAAAACGCCTGCTTCATAAAAAACCTACATTTTTCTTGGGTCATACAATTCTAAAAAAAAAAAATCTTTAACCTGCTTATAAACAATCAGGTTTACGTCAGGGTGAAAATTCAACAATGTCTAAAGGGAAATTTGGATATGTGTGGACATACTGATGCACGAAAAATGAATAATAGAAATACTGAGAAACTGCAAAACGTCAGTGAGCTCCAGCGAAAATGTGACAGAAGAGGGATAATTCATGTCAGTGCTTCGGGGAGCTGTAAAAACTCTGGACATTCCTGCACTTACATGGTCCTTGGGATCCCATTAAAACATAATTGAACGGCTGCAGGACTCCCATGTTATGCGCTCACTTGAGGCCCCGAATTACAAGCTGCCTCATGAGCGTGCAAGAGCAGAAAATACATTTACATTTATTGTTGATGAAAACCTGCATGTGAATGCAGGGTCTGTGAGTGAAAGTCAAGGCGCCTTGACAACAACCCAGCACTTAACCGCGTTTGCCCCGAGAGCGCGAACGTGATTATGCGGCCCCAGACTTATGACGTTTTCCCATCGCAGTTTGCTATAATAGCAGCAGCAGGAACAAAAGTGGCTGTCAACCACTGATCTAATTTCAGCTTCACGCAACAGGTAAAGTGCTGCATAAGACCATGATTCCATGGCAAGGTTGGAAACATTAACTTATATGTATTTTGTCACCATGGACACAGCAGGTTTGTGTTATCCAGCACAACTCTGCAGTTAATAAATTCACTTCAACTAACCTAATTCCGAGGTCAGCCAAAAGCATTTGGCCCAAGATCCAGGTCTATCTGCCATGTCATTTCTCACAAGAAAAAGAGCACCGCACAAATTCACTCTCCTCTCAAAAACCATCCTCGCATCTGCGGCTCATCTAGTCTCACATCCAATCTCACTCATCCTAAATCATTCTCTTATTTGGCAAAGGAATAACAACCTGTCTCCTTGAGTACACAGACAGAGACCACATGGAGCTGCATTGGCTTTTGCTCAACGCTGTTATTGGGACTTCATAAGAAGCACATGATAAAGCATAACGCTGCGCAGTGCTAGCAGCTCAAAGTAAACGTTGCTAACAGGGGGATATACTACAGCCATTCAATTCAGACTTTGGCGAAGGAAGTGAAGGATATTGAAGCTCAAGTGGTGCCAAATATTCAAAGCAAATGGTGTGTAGAGAAAAGTGCAAAGTGTGGCCCGGGGGCCATATGTGGCCGATGCCTGTATTTCTGTGGCCCTTTTAACATCAGACTGAAACTATAACTGATCATTATAGTTTTTCTGCTTTTTTCTTCTCTTTTAGTCACCACCACCACTTCAGCATTAAATATAGCATGGTCTTGTTTCAAGACTAAATTTTTCTTCTTTACATTGGCCATTTTTGTTTGTTTTTCTAGTTGCTCAGAATACATTGAAGGAATACTGAAAATATATTTAGAAATACATTTTTATCTTGAACGTTTGGTTCATAGTAATGTTGATTTACATTCAAGTTAACTGCATGTGAAATTAAATATTTCAATTTTTCATCGCATCTTTACACTTACTTACATTTAATCTTGTTAGGTCCTTTTTACTAAAGTATATATTTTGAATATTTTTCCGTCATGTTTTGTAGTCATAGCTGTCTTCCTTTTGATGATGGCCCCTCACAACAGTTACTGTTTCTAATGTGGCCCTTCAGGAAATTTCATTGCCCACCTCTGGAGTAGACTTAGTTCCTAAGTGCCATGTTTTGTGGACAGTCCAGCCTGCTCTTCTCATTCCTGAAGCTCTCTTAACCAGTGACAGTTAAAGCACTGGCGGAATAAAGGAGAGAGAGACGAGTGACGCCTTCAAGAACTAACAAAAGAGAAGGACGAGATTTCTTCTTTCCATTACTCATGTAAACCTATTAAAGTCCAGATGTTGACCGAGGACTGACACTCTTTGTCAACTTCGGTAAGCCAACAAGGGCCAAGCAAACCTGAACCTTGGAAACCCCATCAAGATCCTAGATGGACTACTGCCCACCTGCCGACGCACTCCAAAGAAATCTTTGTAGAACTTCAGCCGGAGCCAGAAATCTCACAGCGGACACGCAGCGTTAGCATTATAACGCTTCCTCGGGATCAAACAAGTGCTTCCACGTGTGGCGGAATGAAGAATGAATGAAAACCTGATGTTTGCCAGGAAGCACGGCACAGAAAATGCTTTAACTAGTCTCCCAAACAACCACACGATGATATGGGATTAGCTCTCACAAAAACCTCAAACTTAAATCCAACCAAGAGCGAGTAAAGCTTGTGTCGTTTTGAATAGAAAATCCTCTAAATCTAAAACAGCGCTAGAGTTGGTGCATTTGTTTAGAGCTGAAGTTCAACTTGTCCCTGTAGATGTTTCACTTGGTCTCTCACAACTGTCATCCATAAATCACACGTATCGCCAAGCAGCGCTCCACTTATCGCAGAAGAGTTCGACCTCAGGGACGGAGGGTGGTCCACGTGTGGGGGTCTCACAGCGATTAGACTCATTTCTCTTTCCTGCAGGGACCAGCTGAGCTACGGTGCGACTGTTTGTGAACTAAGATTAACTTCTGTAACAACACTGAACATCTGCTCCATGTCAAAGGAGAAGAGTACGAATGGACTTCCAATTTGCTGCTGAGGTTTGTGGAGAGAAACGGCACCCTTTTCCTGTGTTCACACGTTAAATCAGGGTCGAAGCGGTTCGGTTCTGACATCATGGACTTACTTCTGCAGGGTGAGGCTGAGATTTCCAGTGCAGCTCTTGATCTTGTTCTGGGCTTCCAAGTGGTTCATTCCTTCTGTGGCAATGCCGTCGATGGATAGAACCATGTCGCCCACGGCAATTCCACCTTTGGCTGCCTTTCCACCATCAGTTAGCTGTAGAACAAGAATAACCACACACAGTTTGGATTATCCGAGATCACGGTTGACATCATAAAGCAGTCGAGGTAATGAAGAAATTAAAAGTTCACTCCGTATTTATCATCCGTGGAACCATTACTGGAGGATTTGGAAGAAAACATAATGAAAGAGGAGCTTTTCTACCACAGAGCAGTAATGGATCCTCACCGTTTGGTGTCTACTTGTACAAAGTCACAAATACATCATAGCGAATGAGTATTTTATCTAATTTTTGTGAGTTTAAAATGACGCATGGAAAGTCAAATGTGCTCCAACCAGCAACAATATATAACTTACAAAAAATAATGTGTGGATATTGTGCAAATATATTCGTGAGGTTCTGAATGACTCCAGAGCCGGTCCATGATTATCCCATTATTCCCAGATGAAATATTCGGAATGTGCCAAACAGCTGATGAGACGTTCTATTTTATTGTGAAAAGGGGAAACGTTAATTACAAGCCACATGTTGCTACGCAGCCCGCATCATAAAATATAGGCTCTCTGATTAGCATTTGTTTCTTTTCATTTTGAAATGCTGCTTGCAGGAACAAATACAAGGAGGACATCAGGAGAGAGACAAATCTAAATTGATAACATGTGAGTCAAAACTGTGTGCTGGTAAATACTGTTTTTTTTGTCAGACTAAAGTAGTATCAGAGGATAATGGTGGATAAAGTTGAGGAAAGGAAAATAGAAATTGTGTTTTTACAAAGATTGACAAAACAACTGGGGGAAATGTAGATATCGTATGACATGACAATAAAGTCAGGAATGTTGGACTTGACTCTTCAGGATGGTTTTAAAACTCGGACAGTATTTCGGTTCTCAACTGTAGTGCAATTTATGAAGCATTTGGGTGGAAGGCTCGAGTGAAATGAAGCACAAGAAGAGAGTTCGCCCAAACAAAGCTTTTAGTTCATAGGTTCATTCAAGTGTGTTGTTTGCTTTTCAGCAGTTGAGTTGAATGGTTCAAACTTGGTTCAAACCAACTCTTCCAAAATCTCATTTGACTACAAACTAGAGTGTCAAATTATCACATTAATGCCAATAATAATCAATTACATTAAATATTTTTCTTTTTTGCTTTAATGTAGCCCTTCTCAAATAGTGGGAGGCAATGCGTTCCATGGTCGGAGGAGTTGTGTGTGCTGATCTTGTCACTGCCCTATTCCCGACTTGGTGCCGATTTCCTACCTGGGCTTGTTTCTATGACGTCATTTCCTGCCTGCATGCATGAGTTACGTTAATACGTGAAGTCGGATGGGATGAAAACAACGAAGTTGCACATTTAATTACTATTATTTTAGAATAGATTATTTCTTTAATTATTTAATATAATTCAATAATCTATAATTTAATTTAATTCAGTTGTTATTCTTTAAATCGTACTTTATTCCAAAAAAAGAAAAGTTGTAATTCATACGGTCAAAAGGCGCCATATGGCCACTAGGCCGCAATTTGCCGAATACTTTGTCCAGGCTGGGAAGTTCTATGATTTATTTATTTTTTTAATTTATTTGTTTTATTACTATTATTATTTACATTTCAACAGTAATTTAATTCTACAGTTGCTGAGTGTTCAGGTCAATACATGGTGGTGCAGGAGGGTTTGAAGTCGGTACCTTGGGATTGAAATTCAATGCGCTAAACACAGGCTAGATGCATCAGAGAGAAATGCATTGATGTCTCCATACAGAGACTGAAATGACAAACTTTTATTTACAGTTATTCAGGTTTGTAGATTGAGAAAGAACCTCAGCAACTCCCATCAAGTTTGACATTTACCAGAGTCCTTCTTATCAGCAGGGGACAGTGACAAACTTGGAAGTGTGTGTGGGATGTGGAGTGCACCGCCTCTCTCTTTCCCACGACGTGGAAGAGCAGTACCCAAACACAAAGGTGGAGGTTTGGCGGTGACCTCATGTGGTCTTCATCCGACATACGTCCTTCTGTTACAACGTTCTCATGAATCAACCCACAAGTCGCTGTTGTGAATTTGCAGTGTTTGTAAAGATGAGATCGTTCTTGGAGAAGATGCTCACATCTGTGCTGCTAACTATTCTTAGTCACTGAGAAAGTGTGAGTCGGTCCAAAAGGAGATGAGGTCATTTGTTACTCTAAATGACATGAAACAAGACCACACAGACCACGAGCTGAACACCCATGAATTCTGTTTGCGAGGCAGCAAAAACATGACTCTGTTGAACTAAAGCAACAGAGCATTCCGACATGCTGTTCGATGACATGCCCGGTGTTTTAACTTTTGTGTCCTCTCACACCGACAGACAGCCACAGGCAGCGCTAATAGGAGTCTGTGCAGTAGGATTAGTGTTAAGGCTCCGTGGCCCCAACCTTTTATAGTCATATTAGCCCCACACACGCAACATCTCTCAGCACTGCCTCCCGACCGCAGAGGGAGGCGGCCAATTACGGATCGACCTGACAACGATGAAACATTGGGTGGAAGGAGGAGAGAAGGAAGGAAGCAGGGAGCTACTGGTTACTTCTGGATACTTTGAGCCTTGACTGCGTACAGTGGCTCGCCACTGGTATTCTCATAAATCAAACCACAAAATCTTTTATTAAATGTTTCCACAATGAAAAAAAAAACCTCAACAACTGCAAAACAATGCAGGCAACACAGCTGAACACCAGCGCAATGAAATGAAATATTTCATCACCTTATCATCTTCATCTGCAGGGAACAACGCTTCACATCTACTTTCAATGGAGAGTACAGTTCTATTTCTTCATGTAGCAGCTGTAACGTCTCCCCAAACAACTGCACGATAACACTCCTGCCGATCTCTTACAGTAAATGTTTGAAGACAAATAAGACTCGTCTCGATCAACAAAAGATGCTGCGGAGAAATTAAAAGCAGAAAACTAAATATTTTCAAACAAGAAAAGCGACGACGCAGGCCTTTTGATTTACTTGGGTCACCGCTGAACGAAAGCAGACACACCCACATACACGCACACTGGAAATGTTTTCAGGCTGCCTTTATCAAGCACAATATCTGACTGAGCCCCCACCACCACTTTTACAGGGCATCCGTTAACACTTAACCACAATTTATAGGAACAATCTCTGAGGAATGTTTGAAGTGCTGATTATTCTAATTTCCCGACAATGAGAGGGTCAGAATTATTCAAGTAATATTGCCTTTTGAGGATCTATCCCTACAGAGATGCACAAGACAGATGTGGCACAATAGCAAAGATCATTTTAAATGAAATTACTTCTCTTCAAAGGATGTCTTTATGACTATAATAAACCACTGGACAGAGTTATAGTGTCAAACACGTTTTGTTTTGTTTTGGGTTTTTTAATGCAAATATAGCATTTATACCAGACCGTACCCTGGTGTTTGGGTGACGTTTTAAAAATGACTGTGGCCCAGTAACTGGTTCTTATGTTACAATAGTCAGGTTTCCATCCAGATCTTTCAACATTTTAGTGGAAATTTGCAAAAAGAAAATGTGACTTTATGCCTGTTTCCATTATTGAGAGGAGAGTGTGCCATGAGCTGACGTCATCAGACAGAACAATTGGCTGACAGTCAATAACTGTCCATGGTCAGTAGCTTACCATGTTGTGGACTGTGGACAGTCTACTACTGACCATGTTGTGGACTGTGCACAGTCTACTACTGACCATGTTGTGGACTGTGCATAGTCTACTACTGACCATGTTGTGGACTGTGCACAGTCTACTACTGACCATGTTGTGGACTGGGGACAGTCTACTACTGACCATGCTGTGGACTGTGGACAGTCTACTATTGACCATGTTGTGGACTGGGGACAGTTTACTACTGACCATGTTGTGGACTGTGGACAGTCTACTACTGACCATGCTGTGGACTGGGGACAGTCTACTATTGACCATGTTGTGGACCGTGGACAGTTTACTACTGACCATGTTGTGGACCGTGGACAGTCTACTACTGACCATGTTGTGGACTGTGGACAGTTTACTACTGACCATGTTGTGGACCGTGGACAGTCTACTACTGACCATGTTGTGGACTGTGGACAGTCTACTACTGACCATGTTGTGGACCGTGGACAGTCTACTACTGACCATGCTGTGGACTGGGGACAGTCTACTACTGACCATGTTGTGGACTGTGGACAGTCTACTACTGACCATGTTGTGGACCGTGGACAGTCTACTACTGACCATGTTGTGGACCGTGGACAGTCTACTACTGACCATGCTGTGGACTGGGGACAGTCTACTACTGACCATGTTGTGGACTGTGGACAGTCTACTACTGACCATGCTGTGGACTGTGGACAGTCTACTACTGACCATGTTGTGGACCGTGGACAGTCTACTACTGACCATGCTGTGGACTGTGGACAGTCTACTACTGACCGATTTATAGAGACAATCTTTAAATGAAAAAAAAAATACAGTCTTATATAATACAAAAACATATTTTATGCATATTGTGCCATGGCATAAGTAGCCAGTTGCCTATTTTCTCCTTTTTTATATTATTAAAGCAAAAAAATCTAGTCAAATGCAAGACTATTTCTTTTGTCCATCCAGCACAGTAGATAATGTGGCTCCTTCGGAAATTTCCCCAACCCCTCATTTTGGAACCTCAGACGGGAGGGGACACATTTGACTCCATCGATCCCCTGCTGACTTCAGCTTCATCGTTGTATGTTACAGTCCACTTGAAAACAGTTGCCATTGCTTTGGGTACATTGAATGAATGCTTCAGGTAGAGGTCAAAGGACATAGTTTCCCATGTTCTTTTTCCCAACAAATTTATGAAGATATGGGGACAGTTTCTGAGCAGAATCAAAAAAAGACTGCTCGATTGTTGGATTGAATACTGCCTTAATGAACAAAGTGGAGTCTTTAATTGAAGGTTGGCATCAGCTAAACCAGGGGTTTGTAACCTTTTTGATGTCTGGGCCCAACTTCCCCCCGACATCAGAACTTTCCCATGTGATCATCGCAAATATATTTATTTGTTATTGAAAAAACCAACCAGCAGCAGAACCAGATACAAGTCATATTCATCAAATTTACTAAGGAAAAAAAAACTTGATGCAAACTGTTGAAATTTTTTGAAAAACTGAATAAAACTCTGAATAAAATAGATATAATAAAACCATGTCTAAATATCATAAAATGAAAAATAATAGATTTTATTTAAACTCCAAAGAAGATACACGTGAAGTGCAAATGAAAGTATTGCCATAAAATGTTCTAACTAATTTTCAAAACTGCTTCAACAGGTGCTTTCATGAACAGTTTCTAATGTTGGGGGACAACATCACTTCCTTTAACATTTTTTCTTTCTTCTTTCTTTTTCATAGTTGTTAACTATCACAGATTTGCAGCTATCAGGTCAATGCAGTGACACACTACTGCCACCATATGTGGATAATGTATTCAAACTGAGTTGCAAAGGTGTGAAACTGAGAAAACTTTTAGCGGGCCACAAGGAGGTGCTCGCGGCCCTGGCCCCTGGCCCTATGGTTAAGAATCACTGAGCTCAACGACAGCCATGCAAAAGTGAATACGATATGTTTGGATTTTCTCTTGTATGTTGGCATTTATTTATTTACTTTACTTTACTGTATTTACTGTTACTATAATCATGAATTTATTTTTTATTATTTTCCAGTTTTGTTGAGAGGCTTGTGTCTCAGTGAAGGTTAAAAATGAAAACCAAGAGATTTCAGACAGCTGTTACTTGTCCAAAAATCAAAGCAAAACATTCAGTGCTCAACGACAAGAATCTTGGGTTCACGACTGAAAGAAGATCAAAGGAGGACACCACAGACTAGTCCAGCCACCGCTGTAGGGTCCGTTTCGGTGTTTCCAGGAAAACAGATGTCACCCGCTTGTGGAAGTTTCCAACCACACCTGGCAAGAACAGACCCAGGTGGGAAGATTTTATCTGACTAACCCTCACCAGAACCTCCTTCAACTGGAGGTGGCTGAGGGAAAGAACGTCAGAGAGCCACCACTATGTCAGAAAACTGACCCACACTTCAGGTCGGCCTGCACGCAGAAGACACTGATGATGACACGCAACTCGCAGCGGGCCACAACTACGTTTGCACGCTTTTCAACAAACAGCATTTTCAACACGCACATTTTATACTTGAAATTGTGGAAGAAGTTTTCAACACATGCTAATTAAGGCATGCTAGGACGCTTGCTGCTCCTGTGGCTTAAGCTCCCCACCAGCATCTGTGCTTTTCACAAGGCTTTTGTTACAGAGATGACAGGCGAAGCGCTCACATCACGCTATGAGTGGACCAGGAATCAGCACTGTCTTGATGGCACTTGGACTCTCTTCACTTCAGGTTCCTTCAGTGTCCAGGTAGAAATGAGTGAGGACAGTATGTGAGAGCTGCTCAGTAAATATAATATCTGTTTATTATCACTGACAAAGGATAATTCAGTTGACATTTGAAAGAAATAAAGATATTTTATGCAATGAGTTACCAATCCCTGCTGCCAACTGCAACTCACAACTAAAAAAAAGACTGACGAAATGAAAAAATATTATACTATAATATAATATTTTACATTTTGAAGTATCCCTATAATGCAACTAAGGATGCAAAGGGAAATTTTTTGTTTAAATTTTGATGGGAAGTTAAGTTTGGGAAGTTTGGGAATATTCCATATTGGAAACGTTTGGGAATTAATGGGATTTAATGGGAATTTTAAAGGAACTAACCTGGAACACATTCGAATAGAATAGAATAGAATACAATTATTGTCCTTGTACAGAGTACAACGAGATTTGAGCGCTACTCCCTTAGTGCAAACAATGTAAAAAGAATATATCAAAACAATCAAGCAGGCAGAAAACAATAAGTCGGTAGTAATAAATAATATATACACAAGTGGCAGCAGTAAAAAGAGCCTAATAACAGAATTATATCCAAGGATGAATATGAACAGACTAGAGAAGGGAGAACCCAGTCGGGCACCAGTTAGGCCAGAGGGACTAGTCTAGATTATGCTAAAATACACTGAAAATTCACAGTTTACTCCCGTTTATTCCCATATATATACATTAATTCCCTTTCCATTCCAGTTGCCATGAAAAGTTTCCACTTCTGAAAATTCCAGGAACTTTGCAAACCTAAATGCAACATGTTTGCATGACGACTCCTACTGCCCAGTTGGTCATAAGCCATTACTCAACATGAACCCTTCTCACCCTGGTCATGGACTGTTCGTTCCTCTTCCCTCTGGCAGGAGGCTGCGGTCCATCCGGACCAGAACCTCCCGTCACAGGAACAGCTTCTTCCCCTCTGCTGTCAGACTGTTGAATTTGTGATTAGCCTTTATTGTTTGTGGGCCTTTTCCTCCTTTATTAGTTTATTTATTTTATTTTTTTGACTGCACCTTTTCCAAAGCACTTTCCTAGTTGGTGGATCCCCACTGACCATGGCTATAAATCTGATTCTGAACTGATCACTGAAGCAGAGCAGCAGAGCCTTGTAATCGCTGTGGGGTCTTTTATGTTAAAGGCACGGACCATGAAAATAGTCACATCATATTTTGCTCCCACGGAGGCCTCACTGCAGTCACTGAGGCAAAGCCACAAAACATACTGAAAACATTATAGAGTTTTGCATAGGTTTGGGATGTTGGCCACAAGCCCGTGCCACCCCTGCACACTGCAGAAGATCGTAACTGAGAGGTTTTAGGGGCGCGAACGCAACACTATTAAACATTCCTCGGTCTGTGGGCTCCATCTGTTGCAAACCTCTTCAGTGATGATAAGCAGAGTTCATTCTCAAACAGAGCATTTTTTACACCTTTGGAATTTGTCATAAAATACTGACTTCAATAAGCTAGCACCTTGGAAAAAGTATTTCAACAGATGGTAGAAATATTATTAAACACGTTCCCTTCAATCAACACTAACAAATCCACATCATGCTTTGTGTTGTAAAACGTACCAGTGCTCAGAGTTTGAAAGGAAAAAGTCGGCATTTGTAACCAGACTCAGCTGCTGCGCACGGCTGGAATGTATTTAATGTTTGTTTGCCACACTGCGACATAGTTAGGGCATTGTTTTTTGTTGCTCCGTTTTATTTGTGGAAAAATAAAAATACCACTTTGTTTGTGAAAAAAAGTTTTTGGGAGAGTTCTAATGGTGGAACTACGTGTCACAGATCTACTTTGGCAGACTGTTCCAGAGTCGCTCCTTGATTTAAGTCTTGACTTTGGGACAGCTACAGTAGCAAGGACCCACAAAGGATCTGAGGCGCCCAGCAGGCCTGGAGGGGTCGGGAACCAGACCAAGGCATCAGTCTTTAACAGTTATCAATTTAAACTTGTCCATAAACTCTTCAAGTAAGTTCTAAAGTAGCCAGTCAGTCGGACCCCTTGAGAATCCTTCATTGGATTCTGTTTGTCGTCTGCGTGAGGGTGGAAGGATCAATAGGCCAAGAGCTAGCATATAAATGGAAATAAGAATGGGACCTGAAATTGAACCTTGTGGAATGCCACAGATACAGACACAAATTTGGCTGGGGATAAAGAAAATGTTTCCATAGTGACTGAAGATGTGAAATGGAGCTTTCACCCTTGTCTGCTGCTAAGAGGAGGTCAGTGGTTACTTTCAGAAGTGCTGTTTCCAGGATGTCCAGATCGAAAACCAGTCCGGATTTTTTTTTTTTTTTGACACATGAAATCTTCAATTTGAGAAGGCAATACTGTTTCCAAGACCCTTACAAAGAACCAAAGTTTGACATTATTAAGATCATCAATACCAGGTTTCCTTGGAGGTTGGATTGTTGTGCCTTTGAAGGCTGATAGGAATGTGCCTTCAGTGAGTGACAATCCCACCTAGAATCCTTCACAAAGTGTGCTGAGGGAACATCAAGGCGGCATGTGGTTGGCTCCATAAGGGCGATAGTGTTGGTTAAGGTGGGTCAGTGGAGTCATTTGGAAAGTACTGTGGTGGAGATCAGGTTGGCAGTGATAGATGGGGGGTTCAATTCTGCTCTAATTCTGATCGTACAGAACAAAGTCAGGAAATTTTCATTGTAACTAAATGTTTGAAATTATGACAAAATTTACAGATTAAAGAAGACCCTCATTGCATCTAAAAAAAGCAATAAATTACAAGCTAAGCTGCGTAACAATTACTCCTCGTTCAACCACAGTTTTCAGCATCAACCTTTTATTCCCACTTTGTGGTTTCAAGTCAACGTTCATCATTAGTTTTCCGACAACAAAATAAACCACTTATGCACTTTCACTTTTTTCCTCTACTGGTCCATCAAATCTACAATGGGTCAAGTACATGTGAGGGAACAGACAGGGAGTTAGAGAGTTAGAAATAAAGTGAGATACAGAAGATGCAGAAGACAGGAATCTGACCTGTTTTCATAAGAGCAAAAACATGTTGAGATTTACTTTATCTTAGGAAGTTTACTGCTTTATACCTTATTGTTTTCAGTCTTAATCAGTTTATGAGCAAAATAATATAAGCGCACAGTGGATCATATCTTGCACAATTTGTGCTGTTTCACCGCTGACCTTCACACTGTCTATCTTGAGGCTCCTAATGCATGTGTGTTTGTGTGCCCTTGTGGTTCTCACTAAATGAGGGATTCCTGAAAACGGCCAATGGAGTGGGAAGGTATAAATAGAGCTTCATTGGTGTGCTGTTTGTGTGCCCCTCGAAGAGCCTTCATCCCTCAAAGAAACTCAACGTTCAATGTCAACACATACAAATAACCATTTTCAAATGGCTTTCTACACTCTCCCTTATGGCAAATAAATGAATAAATACTTTAAGGCAGAGGCGACAAGAGAGAAAACTGATTGAGCCACTTTGTTTACAAGACATCATGGAATCATCTCATTGGGAAATACACAGACAGATTGTTGTCCATGAACTGCATCCACATGCTTTGCCCTACATGCAATCACAGGCCGCAAACAAACAAATGCTGAGACCCATTTTGCTTCACTTCCAATAACGCCTCAGGTCCCACTCAGCAGCAGACCGTTATTGTCTGACAAAAATGGGTTTCACCGTCTGCTCTACAATCAGGATGATATTGGTCTGTAATCTGTAATATTTCAGCCACAACCCTTTCCTCGTACAAAGCATATTCATGATCAGTGTGCTACAAGTGCTAACACTGTAAGACTCCAAAACACTTATAATAAACAGGCAGCAGGTGAGCACATGAAACAGAGGGCTAAACCGAGACAAAAATTGGAGTACATGGATCATTTATTAAGTACTGGACTCATAGTCGAAAGCTGAAAGTGGAGAACAGTGAGTTAAATCAAACTCTTTAAAAATGAGGTGTTGAGTTCAAGTCAGAAGGTCAAAAGTGACTTTAGGGAGACAAACTGTTTCCACTGTGCAGCTGACAAAATATACAGGATTACGTGCCCGAGTTACCAAGCAGATACTTCACTTCCAGATTTCATGACGCAGTTCATGAACAGTATGATTACTGGTGAGGTTATGACTCGTGCCGTCGCAAGACATAAGGAGTATTCATACAGAGCTTGGCAAGCGCAGCTGTCATGGAGAGGAGGGTTTGGCAGGGATCCTGCATTTTGTCGCGCTGGGCCGACTTTTCTGAGAACCAAATCCATGGTTGCACCGCGAAGTTCGCATTTTCACCTCTGTCGCAGTGATGTCATCGGAGCTTGTCTTTCTTTCGCATCGCTCTGGCATGAGAATTCTTTGCTTTTAGACCTCCAGAGAGAAGTGGTTCAGGACATGATCAAGGCAAAGAGCTCACAGCTCTAACAGCTGTTGGGATGTGCTCCTCCGTTTGGCCGGATTGCTTCTTGTTGTGGCACATAAACAATCGCTGAGTCATCGTTTTTTTTTTTTTGTTTGTTTTTTGAGTCACTCACAGCCCAGTTTCATGTAGTGACGAATAAAATTTGATCATTAACGTAGCGTAACGTAAAGTATGGACTCAAGAGGACGCTTTTTCTATTGAACCGTTCCATGCTTTCAATCGAAAGTGAAGCATATGGACAAGCAAGGAGGGGGGTCGTGTCTTTGTTTCTAAACACGGTGGTTAAAAGCAGGGCCATCCTGAAACACCATACATTATTGATGCCAACAGACTGTAATAACATTTTAAACGAATTGCGCCGGCCCAAGTGTTTTCAGACACATGACCTCTGACTGCTCCTGATGGTTCAGCGATCATGCGGCGTTGCAGCCTCCTGCCATCGCTAAGTGAGAGCATGTGCACGGGTGACTTTGAGCAAAGCACTTTGGTGCTGATAAAGCATAGAGTGCCCAGTAGAAGTAAGAGCCATGAATAGCAACCAACTCTTCTCAAGGGGGGAATTTTCAATTTTATCTCATGGTACCTGCTGCAAAGTTCGTTCGTCCTGAAACTTGCCTTAAACATTAAAAGTCTCCAAACATGGCATTAACGTAAAAATACCTTACACATGACCAAGCTTCAGGAAATTTCAGTGACATTCCTGGTAACATCCAAAACCCTAGAACTTTGAAACTCATTGCGGTGCACTCCACTATAGTGGGGTGCAGAAACCACTGCTGCCTCATTGGCATTTTTTTTAGCCTTGAAGGGGACCCTGATCAACAGAGACGCAAGAAGTCAAGTCTGGAAACACCCTGGAATCCACATGGCTAGTGTCAGAAGAGGAGCCTGAAGAAGTGAGGCTGGCTTGTTGGCTCACTGTATATTAGGTTGATATCAATGGAACGGTCTTTATACACACAGTAGATAGCAGTGCAACATCCTGAAGATACAACATTACAAGAAAAAGGGAATTACAAGGAGGCACAGATATCAACTGGAAAACCATTGATCAGCTGCCAACTGATGATAGAAGGTTTCCATGAGTGTAACAAGATAAGGCTCGTATTTCCCTTGAGATTTGGGGAAATTCTTGTGGAGACCCAGCAGCAGTTTTGGTGCTTGTGTGCGTGTGTGTGTGTGTGTGCTTACCCTGGAGATGGTGAGCGGCAGGTTGAAGTCCTTCCCACCTTGCAGCCTGAAGCCCCAGGGAGCAGGTCCCAGGAGTGTGACGTTGTAGTTTCTGCTCATGGTCAGGCTAATGCTCCTCTGAAGAAGACAAAGGTCCTGCCGATGAAGAGGTGAAAGATGAGATAATTGAATGAATGATGAAATTGATAGCTGAGGTCAAAACTTCTAAATTATGATCTGGATGAAGAGAAGAAATATTCTCCTCGGGGTGAGAGCAAACTATTACTGAAGCTGTGGTAGCACAGATTGATGTGATGAATTCAAGCAGCTCTTTTCCATTAGGATAGTCAAAGATCTACTGTAAAAACAGTACCTTTCTTCCAAAAATAATCCCTGGAAAGAGAGGTGGACAATATAATCCCTTTTTATCCCCTGGACTATCCCCTTCCCAGTGAACACATGGAGTATGTGTGAAAGAGGCAGAGAAAGATGCAATGCTCTTATATACTGGCTAATGATAGAGGGGAGGGGAAAGGTGGATGAAGGAGGGGGGAGGACAAATGGGAAGAGGTTACGGTGGGAGGAGGAGGGGTGCGAGCTATGGGCGGGGATGAAGAGAAGAGGAGAAATACGGGCGAGGATAATGTCCCAGGCAGAGAAGGGGGAGGAAATACGAGTGTGGATGGATTAAGAGTGTAAGCGCTCTGCACACAGCCACTCAAAAGAGGGGGAGAGATAGAGAAGGGTTTATCTTTCATTCAGATATTTTGGGAACATGGGCTCATGGCTGCACACTGCTTGCTTTTAGGTGGAAGCAGCCAGGACCAGATCTTGTTTTTGGAACAAAGATTAATGAGCCCCGAAATAAAAGATCAGCTCACTGAAAGGTCAACTGAAATGTGTTGAAGTCACTTTGGAGTTCCGTGAGCGACAAACAAAACAACTCAGTTTTGGGGGATTCAATGTTAATAATGATGCATTTAGTGTTAAATTTATACTGACAAAAACACTAAGTATTTAAATTTTATTGGTTGGTTGGCAATGAAACCACCATTTAATTATTTATGTATTTCCTCAAACTGATCCAGCAATAATCATAAAATGAAATTGAATTTCATTGTAAACAATGTGTTGCTTCAATATAGAGAATAAAATACTGGCAAAGGGTGAGAAAAAAAACTATTAGATTCATACGTTTGGTGAAAA
This sequence comes from Synchiropus splendidus, assembly GCF_027744825.2. Classification (NCBI taxonomy): domain Eukaryota; kingdom Metazoa; phylum Chordata; class Actinopteri; order Syngnathiformes; family Callionymidae; genus Synchiropus; species Synchiropus splendidus. Next base: position 12,686,753 of record NC_071340.1, on the reverse strand, counting down.
TGTGTGAAAAATGGTGAAAACTGCAGAGTGAAGGGAAGTCAAAACACACTTTGTCAAAACACAAAGAAGAACAAAAGAAGACCGACATGGCCATCTAATCCACGGAAGGAGCTAAAACGCTGGGCTGACCATACATTTCGATGAGATATTTGTCTGCCTTCCACTTCTCAGAGTATTAGGTGACAAAATACTGCATTTGAATTGTCTTCCTCGACAACTGTCTGTGACCCACAACACAAAAATCATTGTGTGTTTTTATCCTTGTAGCTCAAATGTTCCTCATCTCTCACCAAATTCCCTGCATCTGTATTCTTCTTTAATAGTACAGTACATTTACAATCTCCAAAAGCAGGCCAACGTCTAAACGCAATGATTTTCATGGGTACCATACATATTTATAGGACTATACTACACTCTTCTACTTTAAATTTAGCTGAGTTATAGACCCATTCACTTAACGCAGTCTTCAAATGCTTCTACTCTGGAAGGCTTCCAATAGTATTTTCCGCCACAGACAGATCAATACTGACTTTATTAGCAGCTGATACACTCACAGAGAGCAAGGCAGAGAAAGGAGCACATAGTTGGCAGCCAAACATCTCCTCCTGTGTGTCTAATAGGATGAGTATGTGTTTCCCTTCAGCAGCCAGATCGTACAACAGACCATCAGTGAGTGAGGACGGGCATGAGCACAGGGGTCATCCATACTGGACTCAATGAGAAGAAGAAGAAATACAGTCTTAACAGTGAATTGCAGTAAAAGCATGTCTAATTCTCACTGTAATGAAAGTAGTGTGTGGGCACATTGCGTGATTGTAATTCTCTGCATATGTGTGTTTTATTTCTTCTGTGCTTTGACAACGACGAGGATGTCAGCAAATACTTTGGGTCACAACATCCTTCACTGTTAGGTCGGCAGCTTTCTTTTCGGAAGGTCCCAAGATCAGATTAGCGCAACATGACAGATGTCACACAGAAATCTCATCCAGCTGCATCTTTCTTTGGTTATGTCAGGAGCTCATCTTGTCCCTGAAGAATATGTCTCTCAAAATTTCAAAAATAATAACATCAAATATTTGATTCAACCTTACTGCTTTATTTTCAGCGAACACGTTTTTTTTCACATTTTAAAGATACATATATCAATAAATACATACACAAATAAATAAACAAGTCTCAGAATGAATAACTGTGCACTTCAGATTTATCCACCATAACAATAAGGTCAATGAGTGGTCCTCAAATGACCGTCTCAGTTGGGAGTTCGACATCGTGTGGCGTCGTGTTCACAGACTTCAATGCAGCAAAATCACCTTCTCAAGTCAAAACTGGAACTGGAGTCTAGGGCACTGGCCCATCCACCATTTTTGTAGTCCACGGCTTGAGCGAGGCATCAATAACAAACATTTTAAATAATGGGATGCCTGTCAGTGGATATGTGAGATTCAATTGGTGAAGAAAAAGAAAAAAAATCGTACCCTCTTTAAAGCACAAACCAAAACATACAATCTGTGCATATCAATATTGAGGCCCACAAGCTGTTACAACAACCAAAAATGATGCTAGAATCCAATCTAGGCTGGACATGATTCCAATAGTGCGTGGGAAAATGGATGAATGTTCTTGTTTTGAGTCCATCTTGTGTGTTTTGAGGCAGAATCTGTGGCGAAGGAGGATAATTTATGTACTCCAAAGCTAAAATTATCCCCAAATGACTTGAAAAGAGACTGATTCTGCTCAGACTCTTCCAGTTAAAGCAGTGTCAGTTACAGACCGGTCAATAAATCTCATGTTCTTCAGCCAGCTTGGACTGTGTTTGAAAATAATGTCCCATTGCGTGACTGAGTTTGACACTGCTGCACTGCACTGTCAAGAAAGGAGCAGCTTCTTCAGCGCAAACAAAAGTGGCTCGGGAAACAACAACCCCTTCAGTGACTCGGAGTTTTCAGTAAAATGAGAATATAAAGAATATAATCCAACCAACAACCCGAAACCTCTGAATCATTGTCTCGCCGCATTTGATTCATTGGGTTCACTGTCAATGAACAATGGCCAGCAATTGCTTCAGCGCGCACAAAGGGAAGCAGAGGGACGTGTGCTCGCAATATCAACACTAACAATAGAGAGTCATGCTTGGTTCCCAAACCCCAGACTCACGGCCAGTCCTTTGTTCTGTCAATAGTCTGTCCCCATATGCTCACCTCTCCACACGCCTAATGATCACAGCTTAGCAGCCTGCAGCCAAACAAACACACAGCAGCATGCGCACAGACACACACACTAAGCCAGGCTCCGCCCCCGCGTGGAATGATAATCTGGCCCTCTAAATGACTTTTAATGCATCATCCATCTGATCAAGGGGGGTGACACCAAACCACCATCACGCCAGCTGACCCCCCCAACACACACACACCTGGTCTCTGACCCCAAAGAGTGCTCTGTCCCATGCTACTTAACCCAACCTTCGTAACTGTCATATAAGAAATACAGAAAATGACACTGACAAATTCGGGAATAAAAGCATGCGACCTTGGTAACTGTCATCGCAGAAACACACCCAAGAGAATATTCACAAACCTACACACACACAACCCAAAAGTTGGGATTCATTTTACATGAATGCCTCAGATGAGTCTGACCCTCCAGACTGATATAATCCATCCTAATCCAGCCCCTGTGTGGTTCTCTGAAATACCCCCCTGGTCGTGGGCAACCCATTTTGCCCCAGATTTGCTACCGTCATACCAGTCTGAACAGCGGGCCACAGAATAACCCCCCCCCCCAAAAACAGCGATTTTGGAGAAGCAGGCAGCAGGCTGCCTCTTAAACAGGCGCCCCACGTTCACCACCTCAGTTCATCTGAAGTGACTTTGTCTGAGAAGCGGACAGTTCAAAGTAATGCTGGAGTCATTCGAAACTAATCGATAGGTTTAGGAGGCATGATTCTCCCCCGAATATTTCAACGGGCTCTGACGGCATGTCTGGAATCAGGGGATGAGCTTATTATCAGAAGCCTGTATCTCCTGTGTGTGAGCTCAGAGGCTGTTTATATCTGCAAGTGGAAACTATTTCTCCACATTTACCAGCCAACCAGACGGACGGAGACAGACTGACGTGTAGGCTGCAGGGACAGGCAGCGCCGTCCTAAAGACCATCACGTTCATCCTCACACTCCCCAACACACACACACTGGCATGTTATCTTTTGTGCTCTGTGGGGTCCACTCATTGACGTTCATGCTTTCCACAGCCTCTCCCCTAAACCTAACCATCTAAAGCAAACAGCTAACCTTAACCAGGACTCTGTACCAAACATAAATGCAATTGTAATGACCCAGTTATTTTGAAGTTTTCATCCCCAAATTGAGGCTTAACCTTGTTGAGACCAGCCAAATGTTCCCACTAAGTCATACAGTCCTCACAAGGATAGTGTTTTGTCAAGAATTGGTCCCCCACAGAGTAGGATAAACACACACGTGCGTATTTGTATCTCTAGCCCTTAGAGCCTCTCCCCCTAAACCTAACCAACCAAAACAAATGGCTAACCTTAACCAGGACCTAAACCAAACTGAAACCCAGTTATAATGACCCGGCTATTTTGACTCGAAGTGGACTTGTCAAAATGTCCTCTGAAAGCAAAATGTCCTCATAAGATCAGTGTCTTGTCAAAGATTGGTCCACACAAAAATATGAATCCACGTACACGCTCACACGTGTGCATACACAAACGCACCCCATTCATATTGCCCAACATTTATTTGATCTATATCAGTCGACACATTTTTGGAATTTAAAACATCTTTATATTGGATCATTGATAGTCGGCCATAGCGTTCACACACTAAAAAGAAATGAGGTCTATCTACAGCAGCTCTTTTTGAGAGAATTTCCCAAGATATTATATTCAAAAGAAAACACTGACCTTTCCTGACATTTAATTTTCTGTCGCGCTGTGTACAATGCTGTGACAATAAGAAATCTTCCATAATGAAGGTGGTTTTATTAAGAAAGCTGGACGTCGGGCCAGGCATGAGTGCATGCTAAGCTAGTTTCTAATACCTTCCAGGCAACACAAATGAAATATGAAATGCAATGCTTATCCGTCACTTCTGCTTGTCTTGTCCCGTGTCACTGGAGTTGAACTGATATTGTGTGGAAAAAATGAATCGTCATGAAAGAGCCTTAACAATATTAAATGGATCTCCCACACATGGTCCTCACTCAGCACTTAACACACAGTTTAGCTGTCCTACAATAAGGGAAGTATAATGTAATAGGACAAAAAAAATCATGAAATATTAATCCTATTTTCTATTAAAGTAGCAACATTTGAAGAACAAAGACTTGTATCTCTTGTTTCTGACGGCCCCTCACAAACAGTCACATGACAAGTAAACTCAACAAATGGGCAACATTAATTTAAAAGTTTCACAGACTGCCTGTTTCATAGTGCAACTCTGAGTCAAGTTAATATAGGTGTCTACCATGTTGTAGTTAGGAAGTAGCACGACAACATAAAAGCATAGCATGAAGACTTCCTGCTGTTATATAGTCACCTGTTCCATAGTAAAAGTTCACACCATTTACTCAGATTGTAAACTCAAATACATGATGGCAACTTAAGTTTCTTATTTAGTTTGGTTTGGTTTGGTTGGAGCAAGAACCTGGAGCCATTGCGGCCCCTTTGTGGACCAGTTTGTGACCCAAGACCATTTGAATGGGCTGTCCTACGTGAGTGATTCAGGATGAGAAGATCAGAAATGTTGGGGTTAATGATGGGAAAATGAATGAGGCGGAGGCAGCTGACTTGCTGTGGCTGCCTCAGGCTTGAAATGCCAATAGAAACAAAGGTTTCCTCCATTACTGCGATCACCAATGAAACCCAAATTGCCACTGAAAGGATTAAATTATTCTGTGCACTGAGGAAAATGTTTAATTTGTGCTTTAATTTACAGTGAGTGCACCATACCTGATCCAGAACAGCTGGGAAATGTAAACTAGAGTTGGATGGTGTTGCGACAGGAATGTTATGGAAAACAAAACTGTTTCAAACTCTGGAAAAGAAGCGTTCCCAAGTGGTAACCATCCAATAATAAAATTGGCAGTAGCTGTGCAGAACTGTGGTGTTATTGATGTGATGGAGCATGTTTTATTTCATGTTGCGAATGCAAAAATGCACAGCCTTCTCTTTCTTGCTCGGTGAAGTCAGATGTTGTTATGTTGAGGTAAACAAAGGTTTGGAAACTATGGAGATGCTGCTCCTCTCGTCTTCATATATTTGCTCGGTGTAAAGCTGTTACCCTTGTGTTTTCTTTGTTTTTTTCTTCCACAGCACAACAGCTGCAGAGAAATATCTGTGATACAAAACTCCCTCTGCTCTTGAGCAGCCAAGGTCCATCTCTGGAAACTGGTTGTGGACGGAGGGCTGCCTGGACTGGTTCAAACTGTAGAAGGTGGATGCTTCAAATGCAGAACAGATGCCGGTGAGGGAAAACATATTAGAAGATGTGCTGTCACAGATGAGCCGAAGCTACTCGGCCTCTTGATGTTTGCGTCAAACACCGAGGACGTGAGTCACAAAAACGGGCGGTGAAGTCCTTCTGGACATTTGTCTGCTGTTTATGATAACCTGCATCTACAACTCTGACTTTTTTCCCGCTTAATTCCAAAAGATCCGTGTTGTTTACTGGAAGAAAAGCCAATACAACCCGCTGACAGGTCGGCAGCCACAGTCGGAGGCCTTTCAGGGATTCATTATGTAAGTTAGCGTCATCACTCTGTCTTTGTGTGTGAGAGAGCTCTTGCTCATATATCAGTGACAGGAGGAAGAGCTTTAGTGTCGACTGAGTCTCAGGGGGCAGCCATTCTTCTGGCCGGCCTGCATCACCAGCTCGGATCAATACCCCAGTATCCCCCTTGTCCTGCGACACTGTGCACACGTGAAAAAAATCTAGCTGTTTTCATCGTTTTTACGTATTTATTACCACCATGTTTGTCACTGAATTAGTCTAAATTAAGGTTCACGGTTGTGTTGTTGCTTTTAAACATCAGTGATGACAGGACAGAGAAGGTAAGGCAAGTTATGAGTAGTTCCATAGGAGGAATTGGATCATAAAAACACTCAGATATAAACATTCTTCCCGCATAAATCGTAGATTTTTGAAGACCTCGGCAAAGATCGGCCACACATGGCCCTTTGTCTTATTCAGTTTTCCATGATAACTAGGACAAAAAAACAGTTTAAGCTTTGTCAAATCATGAAATATTAATCCTATTTTCTTTTAAAGTAGCAACATTTGGAGAACAAAGACTTGTGTCTCTTGTTTCTGACGGCCCCTCACAAAGAGTCACATGTGTTCTGATCACTGAATTTTAACTAATATTCTTATGTTTTTCATTGTTGTTTTCATACATCTTGAATTGCATTTTTAAACCCTGCTGCTAACATCGCTATTTGTTGAAACCTAATCTCTACTTGCAGTACTGTATCTTTATGTCGGGGATACATTTTGTTATTTTCTATTCTGTTTTCTCTCCCAATGTTTCGGCACCACAACCAGTGAGAAGTATATTGAACTTTAAAAACCTTATGTATTAAAAAACCTTAAGGTAAATGCTCGATTACACGACAAAGAACCACGGACTGTGCCTGTGAGACACATCCAGTTTCAACTGGTCATCAGTCACAGACACACATAAGATAATAAAGCAGCCAAAACAAACCTGTTGTTAATAAAAACAATAATAATTCACAACAATATTAAAACTGATTCACTTTGGGGGGACAGAGTTTCTGCATTTTAACACGTGAGATAGTGTAATGATGAAACCAGGTGATGTCACACAAACTCCCGATACTGAGTGAGCGGCTGTTACTGGGCGTGTGCACGGACGGGTGGGAGGTGTTGCACCATATGCAGGTGGACACACACAGACGTGAAGGGACACGTGTTGCTGAATAATGCATGCGCTTCCATTGTGGTCCATAAATAGCAACACAGGCGCAACAGTGAAATATGAAGTTGAACGCAGCTGTTTATGAGTGCAGTCGCTCTCTCGCTCCCTTAGTTCATATATTAATACACATTCCAGCTGTGGACACCAAAAGGTTTTATTCATCCATGAAGAGTGTGTTGGTGTTTAGTACGAGGCAAAATCAGATGCTCACATTCTGACATCAAAGTTCAGATCCAGGACAGGTCTTCGAAAACGCTCCTTTAGCATCGCTGACGTTTATCATCTGTGCAATTCAACAAAGGCAATATGTATTCCTCCTCCTTACAGAAAACACTTTTGCATCTTTCTAGACAATATTTAGCAGCGGTTAAAAAGTTGCGCACTGGAGACCGTGGGTAGCTCAGCAGGTGGCGAGTCATCAATCCCATCATTCAATCCGGGTCACATGAAGACACTTCGTGACATGTGAGGACTATAATTCGTAGAGAGGCACCAATGAGCACACTAAATGCCGTCCATAGGCGGCGCCTTATCGCCATCCATGCTGCAGGTCTCCAGAGGTAGTAGATGTCTGAGCTAACTCATCGGCATGGAGCGATTCGTGAATGGAAGCATTTCAGTTCAGTGAATTCCGTACACCAAAATGCACAAATACTTTTTCGAACCTCAGTTTGTCGAGACGTGACGTCTCACTTCAAAACTTTAATGATACTCATGGACTGTCGAAGTTTGCTTTGTGGCTTAAAAGTTAGCGAAAAACTAAATGCACAACAAAATGTGCTCCAAAATGTGAAGAGAGAAAGTTTTTTTTGTTTTTATGACGCAAGGTCCGGCAAAGAATGCAAAGGATTTGTCTGGAAATTCAAAACTACAATAAAACTATGCAAAAGAGAAGTCATAAAATTGAAAGTAAATAAATAAATATGATCAAAAAAATATCAATAGCTACAGTTTTTCACAAATGAATAGGGATTTTCTATAGGGAGAAGCTGAAAGGAAAAGAAGAAGAATAGGGATTTTCTATAGGACTTTGCGCTTTGGCCGAGGTTCCTTCAGTGGTGTGCCCCCGGATTTTTTCAGTGAACCAAGGATGCCATTGCTTGAAAAAGGTTGAAAAACAGTGGTCTATGAAGCCCCCACATATCACCAGATGGTACTCTGCTGCAACTCTCGTAACCAGCAGGTTATCTGGATACCTTATATGATGCTGTTGTTCTCCTCAAACTGTCCTCCTTGGTATAATAATTCACTTCTACAGGAGCACCAGAGCAAGGTGAACAGTTGAAATGGTTGCATAAGTTCCAGCCCCGGGCTAAAGCACAGACAGGAAGCAGTGGACGAGGAATGCTGTCACCATGATTGGTGAAGGCGATATTGGAATGGACTGTGTGTCAGGAGGAACCTTGTCAGCTGGTGAGGATGCCATTCCAGTCACCTCACAGGAAGTGAAGTCATCTTCTGTATGATAGGTGAGGAAAGCTGTTTCACATGTGACTGGCCGGGGTGACATGGAGGCGCCTCTGTGCTCCATCTCCACTTCAGCTTATCTCTGTTTGCAATTGTGTACACACTGTGTGGTTATGAGGTCATCAAGTACCAAGTCCTTTTTTTTTCAACACATCTGTCTCCATTCTGTGTGCAAAAGGTTGGTGCCTTGATAAAAAGTGATTCAAACTGCTCTCTGCTGGGAGAGGAAACAGAGAAATGAGGCCTTGAATGTCTAGCTTCCACTGTAAAACAGCAGGTTCAGAGTGTTTGTTTAGAGGGTGGATTGCACTCGGATGATGGCCTCCTTTGCAGTTGGTGATAAAAGAGACAACGACTGGCGGTATGACTGGCATCACGCTTGTAAACTGGTTCAAGTGGATTTCTAGTTTCAGTGGGATGTCACGCTGGTTTCATGATGTAATGTTATTTTCCCGTTGCTGTCCATATACAGGCCAAAAGTTTTGACATGCCTTCTGATTCAGTGTTTTTTTTTCCTTTATTTTTTCACTGTTTTCTGCATTGTAGATACATTCTGAAGACATCGAATATATGAAGCAGGATGTATGGATTATGTAGTAAAGTAAGCAAAGTAGTAAGCAAAGAAAAAGATGGCTCTTTTGAAGAATATAAAGTTTCATTGAGTAATTACACACTTATTTGTTTACTACATAATTCCATATGTGCTCATCCATCGTTTTGACTTCAGTGAGAATCTACAATGTAAATAGTGGCGGAAATAAAATTAAAAAAAAAAACTTTTGGTCTGTCCTGTACATACATACGCATGCGCGCGTACACATACTGGTTGCGGATTTGGTCGCGACTGCCGGCTGGATTCTTGCTTCCCTCTAGCGGTGAACTGATGTAACAACAAGTGAAGCTGTCGGTTTAAAAACAAATGTCTCACCCTTTTCTGGTTCAGTGTTTACGGAAGATTAAAGTCAGAATTCTCACTTTAAAGTAATTTTTTTCCCTGCTCTGGCCCTAATCCTCTTCTGTAAGTATTGACTTTTAAAAGACTACATTTGATGATTCAGTAACATTTGTAAATATTTCATTTCGTATTGTAAATATTCATAAAAGGTTTCACCAAAAGTTATCGTGCTGTATCACACTGATGACGTGAAATGCTACAAGTCAAACCTAAAAAATGTAGGAGCACTGGCTTATCTAGGGCATCTTAACAAAATGATACGTTGCATAACAAACACACACACACACACACACACACACACACACACACACACACACACACACACACACACACACACACACACACACACACACACACACACACACACACACACACACAATTTTGTGCCAGGATTTTAATCTCATTTATTAGCATAGCAGGTTCAACATTTTAATCTTTATTTATTCATTTCTGAGCCCAACCTACAAAAGGTTGTGTAGTTATCCCAGATAAGAGAAGTATTGTATGAAATATTGTTTCGGTCTATAGGAGTTACGTATTTTTAGAAGGAACTGAGGCTATCGGGGAAGCTAGAAGAGTTTGGTGAGGGTCAGACTAATCTCTCTTTGGACCAGTTCCGAAGAGACATTAGTCTTTGGTGGCTGGTGACATCATCAAGACATGCTAGAAGAGCAGCAGGTAGCACATATGCACAATAAGATGGGGCCCAAAATAGATCCTTGTGGAACACCTAAGGTAAATATGAAGATACGTTCCCTATTGACCTCTTCATTTTGTGACAGGGTCATTTATCCAAAGTTGGACCTTATCTTGTCTATTTTGTTTTTTCCATTTAGCTATTGTTTTCACTCTGTCACAAAGAACGAACGAAATGAACTCAAATATGGGCAATGAAGTCCAACCATATCAAGTTCATGTTGTTGCATAAATATTTATTATACAGAATGCTGTAAAATGTAAGATCTAAACAACAATGAAACAATGAAATCAGAACAAGCATGATTTTCTTTCTTCGTGAGGTACATGATACGATGGACAAAGTCACATGAAGACCCTTCTAAAAGGGAGACTTTCACCACATCCGTTTTTTTGTGACATCATTGTCGTCGGCATTAAATGTCTAAAGATGTTTGTCATTGGGTTTAATCCTGAGTGTTGCACAATCACGGCATGAACGACAGAGTTGACTCTCATCGGAGTACTTAGACCAGAGGTTAGAGGTCCAGAGTCCCTGCTGTCGAATCATCTGGATGAAAGTGCTCTCGTCCGATTAACGAAAATAGACCCCGAGTGGGATCACAGTTAAAACTCAGCATCAACAATAGTTGCTCGGATGAAGTTCTAAAAATCTGCTGGTCAGTTTGACCTGCTCCAAGTGAGTTATCTGACTCTGAGGGACTCAACAACATAAGTCACCACATGAACAACAAATCTTTGGTTACATGTTTACAATAGAATAAACAGACAAAAACAAAGTAAAAAACATAATTTAGATATCATACATGAATGACACACCTGGGAACTAAACACTGAAGAAGATGTATTGTATTAATCTCAGAAAATGGACACAATATTTGTTTTTATTTAAGTGTTTTCTTTGACTTGTTAATGTGAAGATGGCAAAAGCAATTCTTTTAAAAGTTAGTTCAACACTTGAAGCCAAATAAGAGAAATAAAGCCAGGTACAACAATTGCCTTGGGACTGTGTGATGAGGCTGGTTGTGCACGAGAAGCCGTATTTTTACCACAAAACTTTGTTTGTCATTCTCATTCCTACATATTATGGTATTCACGAAAGGTTGCTCCATCCAGAAGGTCGTATTGCTTAATATTTTTTCCTTCCTGATCACGTGCGTCTAACTCAAGGCCCCGGAGGCTAGTCTGGAAGTCACTACGTTTTTGGGAGCCTATGGGAGTTTGAAATGCTTACAGGCGGCTCAATGTTAAATTCCTACTGATAGTGATATACATTTGTCATCCAATAGGCTGTTTTCTATGGATATATAGACAATACATTATCCCGAAACGTCGGAAAATTGACACACATGAAAGGGAATTCCGTAAAAGATAGACTTAGACAGATTAGTATGCTAAAAATAAAAATAAAAATAAAAATAAAAATAAAAATAAAAATAAAAATAAAAATAAAAATAAAAATAAAAATAAAAATAAATTATCTTTTAATGATAATCCTTTACAGAGACATAAGATCCAAGTCAGAGCACAAAAACAATGGCTGTATTTACATGGTGCCAATGAAAACGACTGGCTGCAAGAAAATGATCACCTTGTGAAAGCTACGCATTGCACTTGCACCACCAAAGAGCAGCGCAGACACAGCAAGGGCAGTTGGCGTGTAGGCAACATTCCTCATTTTCAAAAGTCGTCATGTGTACTGAACTGTGGAGTCTATCGTCTTTGTCTCCTTGTAAATGGCCCCAAATATTCGATGTGGTTCCTGACCAGCCTCTACTTCATTCTCGTTTCATTCTTGTGTGATTGAGAACATCCTGCCAAAGGCCAAGACTTGGAACACTGCAATCTTCAAAGGTCACAGTTGAACTGAACTTTTAACACCAAAAGTTCACACCAACAATATCAATTGAAAGTTCATTCAGGCCGTATAAGAAAAATTAGCGGGTCGGATCTGGCCCCCAGGCCTTGAGTTTGATGAATGTGAATTCCACAGCAGACTGATATAACCTTCAGTTTGGACCCAAGAAGATTCTAAAAGGTGCAGCAAGCTAATAGATCACGATTCTCAAGCACGCAACAGTGAGACAAAAGCTTTTAAGAATGACGGCAGGAAATATTTCAAAGTGAAGTAGAAGACACTCCACCTGAAAATTGCCTCATAAGATTCACCATGGTCATTAAATGTAGATGTAGATGTAGAATTCCATTATTTAGCCTCGAATCGGGATGATGTCAGACCTCATTGTGAAAGAGGGTGTCGCTGCACCTCTCCACTGATTTCATTCTAAAGACACAGAGCAGAGGGAAAGTTGGGCTGTGACATCAACCACATGCATGAACAGTGATTCATTTTTTTCTCCTATTAACCACCAATAGCAACACACATCATTTGTGTCGGTTTGTTCTCTCTATCAGTTGCTGGAATAAAGTTGAAAATAAAAATAAATAAAAGTACAAAAGGACTATTTTACAGTATATTCACAATAATGGATTCTATCAATCATAACAGTGTGATCTACTGAGGGATCATGCTCTTGGTCAGGGTCACGATATCAGTTCCACCGCCTGAAAAACCTCCGATGAGAAATTCATTCCGGAAAAATCAGTGTTCTCCATTTCCTCCATTGAGAACCCTCGACAGACGCTCTGCTGCTGGAGCAGGCTGCTCTCAGACGTGGGACTGATGACGATTATACGTGGAACGCTGCGTGGAGACTGAGCATCAGAGCACGGGGTTCCCCTTAGTGCCAGAGAGTCATAGGAGTTGCTGTTATTCCGGCTGTCAGTGAAGCCGCCGCCGTCGATGCCAGCTTTGGACAAGTTGTTGGTCAGACTACGGCTCCGCCTCCTGGTAAGAACTAGCAAGGGGAAAGTGGCGGTGGTGAGAGAGCTAGACACCAGATCATGCTCATGGGTGCTGGATGAGTCGATCATGGAAGATGGGCGCTGAGGTTTAGAAGAGACAACACAACGACAAAAGCCCACATGCATTGAGTCAATTCAGACGTGACTGTGTGTTGCATGAATTCATGCGGACGAGAAGACGCCAGCTAACTCTCACCTTGTCTGCTTTAGGGGTGTAAAGGGTCTTTCTTTCGGACGGTTTCCTGCAGGACTTCTTCTTGGTGGAGTGAGAGCGTGATGAGATGCTTCGGAATGAACCGCAGGACCTCCGTCCCAACGCCTCCATCTCTACGTCCTTTAACACCTGAGTGACACAGGAAGCGTTAAACTGAGGCGACATTTATACAGTGCTGCGGGGATTTGAAAGACAACAAATGCTTTTTTTTCCCTTTAAAACACATTGATTATTTCAGTGCTTCAAGTAAGAAAGAATTTGATGTCCTCTTATGTCATGCCCATTCCATTTTGTCGGATATGATCGGTGGCTCCTGAGTTTGAAGCCTCTTCTCTGGAGAAGTCTTGGACTTCCTGTTTCAGATATTCTGATTTCTTTATTACTATTAGGTTTTCATTTCCTTTTTGAGTTTCCCATAGTTTTACTCAGATAATATAAAGGAGTTTTCTTCTTCTTCCTCCTCATCTGGAGCTAGATTTAATGGTCTTGAATAGACTGATATTGATATTTTCATTTTTCTTTTTGTTATGACCTGTTTCCTCAAGAGCTGCTTGTCGATATTAAAACCCCACAATTTCACCTCTAATGCTGATCTCGCCTTTTTCTGTTGTTTGTTGTCTGTATTATGATTGAAAAAAACATTTTTTTAGAGGAAGAGTACTGTGACATCTTATTTATATATATTATATAAATATTGGGACCCAGAACTGAGCCTTGAGGAACTCCACACGTTGCCTCCTGAAAAAGTATCTTTTCATCTCATATTGCTTTTATTCCGATGGAATTATGAATGATCATTTCAAAGTCATATATTCATAATGTATAAGTTACATGTAAATGTAAATACATTGTATACATTGTAAATACTTGCATTTTGCAACAAGTGTTAAACTTCTATCTCAACTTATCAAGTGTTTACCTCAGCAGGATCATAAATCAAAGTACTACACTTGAAAAGCACTCAGAGAGTGCAGCCCTCCAGCAAGCTGTTTAAAAAGTTCTTTTTAACTTTTTTAGGTCAGTTGGACAGTGTTTGCCCCACTGCTTTATTTGCTTTCCACTGGGATGTGTGTGTGAGACCCGGGATGCTGGTCCCATCTGCTGTCCCATTCAGCTCATTGAATTTGAACATTTGATCTCTTTATTTTATTCCAGATATGTATTTAATTCTATAGATAAAATGGATGAAGGGCAATAACATTGGCTTCTGGATGCATTTCTAGCTGTAACAAATTTCCTTCAGTTGCACGTCAACCATCACACGTGTATGAGAAACGAATGATTCACTCTTGACAAGCGTATAAAAACAAGGTTCACCCACAGTGTCGGACGATCTGGACGAAGTGCTCATGAAGTGAGTTCTTGACACGGTGGACTGGCGACTGATGATGGAATCCCTGTAAGAAGACTCGCTGATGGAGGAGGAGGCACAGTCCTTCTGACGCGAAGGGGAAAGACACCACAAACATGGGATCTTCTCTGCCAGGGTCATTCTATATATATATATATAACAGGAAGAAGGAAGAACATGTATCACTTTTAAGGCATGTGAACGTTGCTCCAACAGGAACAAATGTACCTGTACTTATTGTGTATGATGGCATAGATGAAAGGATTGTAGATAGTGGAGGCTTTTGCGATGATGGCAGGGACGGCTTTGGAATATGGCGACAGGATATTGGAATGCCTGGAGGGGACAGATAAAAGTGATTCAATGGAAATGTTCTGTTTTCTTTTGTTTTGCAGAGATTTTGCCATTGCCCTTTAGTGGGCGTGAATCTGAAGGTAGAATGGAACGCTGTGCTGAATAACAAGAGCAAAGATCGCTGGTAAACATACCAGCGAAACAAACATATTCATGTGCTGGATCGTTTCAGAATAAACAGCAGTGAATTTTCGCAACCCAAATGAGAGACAGTACTCATCAAAGAAAGTCATTATTAGCAGTACATTGACAGCACAGGTGGAGCCGCAGCGCCCCCTATAAAAGAACTGCTATTCAAGAGTAGGTGCGTTTAAGGAACACCGCTGTGAACCTTTGTTTTTTTAGGCCTTGGTACCTTTTTAAAAAAAATGAAATCTAATGCTCATAAAAATGACAAAATGATATCTGGTGTTCAAGTAAACCGTTTTAACCAGTCTATCCAAATCATTTTATCTTTTGCTCAAACAAAACCATCTTTCAGTGCCAGGATGAAGATCAGTGCTTTAACTCTGAGACCATATTTGTCAGTGGAATAGGAGAGTCCGCTCTTAGTTCGGAGATTAGAAAAAGTCTGTTGGTCGAGTGAGAGTTGTCATCAGAAACCTTGCAACGCATTGTTACATTGACATCGGTCCACAGTGATTGAGTTAAGTGGGTCGGTTATCTGAGTCCCACTGATACAGAAGAAAAAAATAAGTCTGGGCATTAACAAAGGTTTCTTATCTATTACGCCACATGACAACCCTGACCTCCATCCTCAGGCTGCTCACCACTCTCAGACCTTCACCCACATGACATCCACCAGGGCTTCAATGGGAACAGAACTGTATGTATTTGGTGCGTAGCTCCAGAAACACAGTGTTAGATTCAAGAGTGAAATACTGACATACCATGTCACATCAGGAGTAAAGCACATTGGAAACAATGTTGTCAATGAATGAGCAGAGCTCAACTGTCTAGAATTTGATCTAGAATTGTCGAAGTGGGGAAAAAGCAAGCAGGAAACGTGTGCAATAGGATGCATTTCAAAGCTGGCTGTCAACCACACTTGAATTTGGGCATGAATATCGTTCCACTCAAATCTGAGCGACATGATGATTAAATGGACACTAACGTTACAATTCCGTGCTGAAGTCACCTGACCTACAAACCTTTTAAACTCAAGTGCCTCTGCATTTGACAGAGAAATACACCATCAAACAGATGCAACAGAGAATTAAGTAGATTTGTGCTCTCAATCAACATTTGACGCAGCAGTCCGATTTTAATCACCTTAAATCCACCACTCAATATCCCTTCAACTGAGATGACCTTCGCTGAGAAAGAATCTCTGTCACAGCAGGCGCATTTGAGACTGAATATGTGCAAGTACGGAAGAAGAGGTGAGATGAAAGGAGAGTCGCGATGATCCTACCCAGCCCAGGAGATGAGGGTCACGCAGGCGTAAGGTGACCAGGAGAGAACGTAGACCACGATGACGACGAACGCCACCTTCGCCAGCTTCCACTCGCTCCTGATGGACTTCTGTTTGATGAGAGTGGATTTCCTCACCTGTGTTCCGAGCCGTTCCACCTCCCTGGACAGAAGTGAGCGTTACTGTCCCATTTGCAGCGTGTTAGAGTTGGAAGAAAGTGAAACTTGGGAGTGATGTCAAGCATGGAGTGTCCGAAAGTCACACTCTGCTGTAACTGTAGCGCTTCACAGGTTTCAAGGAGGGTCAACCATCTAAAGCTCAGCAGAAAAAGACTCGGTGTATGCTGGCGTTCCACCACTTGGTGACGCCACGTAAACCATGAGTGCCATACACAAGGCCCGTGGGCCAAATCTGGCCGGCAAGTCATTTTCATGGCCTGCATGACCTTAAAACCATTAAAACTACTATACTACTAGTCCTGTCACAAAAAAAGACTATATTTAAAGCAGAGAATATAAATGTCAACAGCTACCTTGGTAAATGCAAAGAGGAATTTGCTGTTTGTGCTTCAAGGGGAGCCGAGGGACTTTTGTCACTTTTTAACACCTTTACACTAAATTCCATTTGTGTTCTTTACATTCTGTTTTTAAAGGTTGTTGGTGTTGACTTCCTGGATGCATCAAAGGGATTTTTTAAGCTGTAACTTCCAATATTAATTTCAAGGTATTGGGGGACCTCGGGAGAACTGGGAGACTCCTTTGGTGACAAACCAGGAACACCTCACCCGGAAGCATCCATGCAGCACCCTGACTAGTGTCCCCAGCCACTCGGGTTAATCGCTGAGTCTATCCCTGATGACCAAGCTCCTTTGGATGCAGATTTCTGTCACTAGGTCACTACCCAAAGATTGTGAGCAGAGGTCGGGGAAGGAGAGTAGATCAACCAGTATAGGGCTTTGTCTTTCAGCCCCAGGAGGGACCAACAGACCATTTTAACTGGTGCTGCTGAAGTATCTTATTGGCACTTAATAAATGCCTACCATATTTACCATGCTTATCCGCTTCATGTTTTTATATACAAGTAACATCCGACCTACGACTCGGTTCTGACCAACCAGTCGTAAGTGAGATTGAACGTAAGTCGAATGCCATTCAAAATAGCCGACGCGAGGGTTATAGGTACTTTTCAGTGGTAGATGGCTGTGTGAGAGTGAGATGCTGGGATACTGTGCTGCCATAACTGTCGTACGCGATGCCGGGCTGCTTCGGCTGCGGTGCCAGACATTGAATTAAATTTTTAAAAAATAGGCATCTGCTAGTCGTGGTCGTAAGTACGGGTGGACGTAAGTCGGATGTTACTTGTACTGTATCACATCCATGAATCTTATTAGGTGTCTGCTCCATAGCGTCTCCATCCAACATTCTTCATCATTGCAGGTGGATTAAGTCCCACTCACCTGGTCGTCCTCCTGATGGCCAAGAACATGAAGAGATAGCAGTATAAGATGACGGCCAGCGGGATGAAGAAGACGAAGCAGCACAGCATCATGGTGTAGCTCCTGTTGGCCAGCGTGTAGGTGACGTAGTCCCATGTGCATGACGTCATCAAACCCTCAGGGATGTACGAGCCTGCGAGCGGAGCCAAACATCAATAGGAATGACTGTCTAAGACTCGGCGACTGGGTCGTCCAACTTACTCCAACCAACGAGCGGAGCCAGACTCCACGCTAAGGAGTACAGCCAGACCATGACGATGGCGATGATAGTTCTTCGTTTTGAGTTCCACTTAATGGCTTTCAGCGGCTTGGTGATCACCACATAGCGGTCGATGGAGATGGCCAGGAGATTTATCATGGAGGTGATGCCAAACAGCGCTCCGCAGAAAGCGTACATCTTGCAGCCTGAAAGGACCGAAGACGCCATTAAGATGTGCCGGAAAAAAAAAAAAAGCTGAGATGATGTGGGAGACAGACACTTACCCATCTCTCCAAACACCCACTCTTTGAAGAGGCAGTTGATGAAGAAGATGGGGGACTGTGTGAAGGCCATCAGGAAGTCACTGACCGCCAGGTTCATGATGAAGTAATTCGGCAGGTTTCGAAGCTTCTTGTTGCTGCACACAAGCAGACGGAATTGTTACAGTTAACGTGTCTCTCAGAAGATTTTAAAATTCACGTACTCTCAAACTGAACAACCAACACCATTCCTCGGGTCAGTGTCCCCAACTTGGCAACTATGTTCATTTCAAACCCTCTTGGCAAAAAGTGGCAAACATAGCTACGGTATCCAGTTACAGTTTGCATCTGTAGCTAGCAGCGGGTCCCACTGCGAGGCGGTCAGTCTCAGAGCAACCCCTGCAGGCGTCACTCACACATAGCTAATTCTGCAAATTATCTAGTAACATCTAGTGACTTCTGGGAGCCAGTAGCAACTTTCCCTACTGAGGAGTTGAACGCTGCCTCCGACAAAGCTGAGGTCAGTATTGCTTTTACTGGGTGAAAGCAGTGCTATTGTTGCAGCTGTGCAAAAACTGAAAAATCAAATGCACCTCGATAAGTTAACAGCCATCTCAGCACTTTTTCATTCTGCTGACATCAGTGCCATTGACAGGACCCTCACAGCTCTGACCCATAGTGGACTGACGTGGTAGATAATCTTGGTGAATGTCAGAGTAATTTAACTTCGACAAACTCCCGGATATGTTTATGATGACTTTGATGTGTGTCACGATCCGACAACACAGGCGAACCCCAGAGCACAATCCAGGGTTTATAACACAATCCAGGGTTAACACCAGAGGTCCAAAAGGAAAACTCATTTCTGGAGGACGACTTTTTGTACTAAAGGGTATTGTAATTGCTATTTCCTCCATTATAATGCAGTGATGGTGAGTATAGAGGAAAAACGTTGCAGAGCTGCAGATTTTCTTCCGTCTTCACAAAGTCTTGTGACACTGACTTAACTGGATCGGCCGGTTTGTTCTTGAGAACAAGCTTCCCTGGTGTTGTGGTGCAATGGACATTAAAGAGTAACCTACTGTAAGAAACTGGAATGAAATTCTACTTAATACAAGTACAGAAAATCTGAGACATACTTGAACATGGAAAAAAAACAACAGTTAACAGTAGTTCCTTTCCTTGAGAACTAGTTATTTTTTAAGTCAACTCAATTATATTTTGGGAGAAGATACTAAAACTAATTACTTTCCAAAACAAACGTGTCCAACGTTGAGTGATAGTAGTATCCAAACAAGGTGGCAAGATAAAAGATAACCTGGGTGACAAGGCCAGATGCCAAGTGGAAAATCTAAGGTAAGGAGGAGAAGCTGTTGAGAACTGAAGGGCTGGCTGAACTCAGACGCAGGTGTGGAATGGGTGTGGCAAGCAGAAGAAGGATGGCAGTGGAAACTTAATAATAACACGTGGTGTAAAATAATATTAGGTGGTGCACCACGACTTAAATGAGAGACACTACGGCATTAAGAAAGATCTCTAGATCTCTTTTTAAAGATGAAAACTCATGATCAAACATATTAAAATGAAGAGGGAACTTCAAACCAAAAGTACAACACATAACACATCATGGAGGTGGTCTTGAACGTGACCTTTTTCGCCGTGTTATTCGTGAAAAAATCCCAAAATAAAACCATATTTACTGAAGTTTGTTGCTCGCCGTACTCAAGTCGCACATGTGAAAAGACGGACCACATGGATTGGAGGAAAACTTTCTTCTAATGATTAAAAACTAGCGACTGGCTGCGTCCCATTACTTTTTTTTTTCTTGGGGAGGGTGAGTATGGTACTGAAGACCTAGGTTCCTGAGAAGCGATAATATGCCAAACATCTTTTTCTCCAGCTTGAGAGGATTTTAAAACATAATGCATCGCAGAAGTCATATGCACAGATTCTATTCAGTCATATATCATCAGTGGGCTTGTTTGAATTCTGTCGAAGATGCCGGGGTGGAAGACTTCAAACTGTTTCCTGGCAACAAGTTGACTCAAAAGTAAGTTTTTAATGGCATCTGTCATGAAGCGCTGAGGCCCTGGTTTGTGACAGTCATGTTTCTTCACAAGGATAACATGGGCAGATTAGAGGCCAAAGTCATCTAAGCCCTGCGGCGAGGGAGCGCGCCTTAATCGCAAACCGTGCATGTGGACTGGTTTCTCATGGAATAAGTCCTTGGTTTAGACAGAGTAAATATTCACATGTGATATGACATTTTGGTTGAGCAAGAAATCAACCCACTCTCCACAGGAAGGCAGGGTAAATCAGTGCCGTACACACAGAGGTGACATAAACAACCCTGTGTTGCATCATGTGTCAGTGTGTGATCGCCACAGCTGTCAACGTGGAGATGCATAATTGACTCCCTCCCAGGTGAGACGGGGAATTTTCTTGGAAAGCATGTGTCACCAGCAACCTGTAGCACAGAAGAGTCCGTGCTTGGTGAATAGCAGCGATGCTGACAGCCCCCTCGGAGGCTAATGACTTTTCATAGAAACCATCACCTTTTGTTAACATCTGCATCAATAGCCACGACGGGAATCGCCGGTGCAAAACAAACAGACGACCAAAGCTGTGGGATGTGCAGATGGTTGGTGGAGGCTCGCCACAATGATACATTGACGCACAAATTGGCGCGCACACACACTCGTACACACTCACACACACACTGACCTGATTTCAATTCTGCGAATCAGCTGAGTCAGAAGTACATGAAGAGGTCATTTGTGTTGAATTGACAATATACAGTTTTAAGATTTAACATGGTTTTAAGATTTGGATGACTTTTTTTTTGGTCATGTTTCAGGGAATTTGTCGTAAATCGTAAAAAATAAATTTAAAAAAAATAAAAATTTATTAATGCTCGTCTTTGTTCCACGTATCATCGCTCCAAGTGATACTATTTTTTTTGTCATGACCCAGTTTGGTTTCTAGGTCAGGTGACGGGTGAAGAAACATATCTATTGAATATGTCCATTTCTTTATCACGGGTCATGGTTCAGGTGCTGTTGTTTTTTCTTTTATTTGCAATACTTCAACAACATTTTAAAACGCTAAGAGTTGAAGACGGACAATGTGCGACAGTTGGACAAAAACTGAGGGCTTGTAGCATTAGCACACAAATATTACTTTGCCTGTTGGAAGACAGGATGTTCTTTTCTCTCTTCCAAAGATGATCTTTCTGTCAGAAAAAGTATGACACTAAGATTATTTTTTTCCCCTGGTAATCACCAGCTTTTTGCAAAAATCCCTGTGATCCGACCATGAGTAATGCAGTGTCTCACTATGATTGGCAGTGCAGTAAAGAGCCTTATAAAGCTGATCCTAAAAAGAGAAATAAAAAAAAAGTGGAAAACTAAACATGGATTGCAGAACCAACTGCCCAGTCACCGAGCAGTATATATATATATATATATATATATATATATATATATATATATATATATATATATATATATATATATATATATATATATATATATATAAAAAACGCAGAGTAAAGAACAAGGATGAGGACTGAAACCCACCTGTAGAATGCAAACATGACCAACGCATTGCCGGTGATTCCCAGCGCTCCGATGACGAAGACGAAGCCGGCGACGATGTAGTGGGCATGATCCGGCACATCAACTTTGGTGAAGTAGCTGCTCTGGGTGTGAGCTCTCTCTGGCTCCATGCTCTCAGTGGACAACATGATTCTCACACCGCTGCAGGATCGTCACACTGGAAGGATGAGCGTGGTTCCCCACTTTGAAATCATCTCCATCATGGTCAAGCAGAGTCTTCATTTTCAAACATTCGTACACAGAGAAGAATCACAGATGAGAATGAAGAACATCACAGATCTTTATCCTCATGGTCAGAACTCCTGAAACTAGCTACGCTCAATAACAAAGTCTAGATGCACATTCTCACAATATCGCGTCCACTTCTTTTCCAAAAAGACTTTTGTTTAAAAAGCAAAGCAGCTGAAGTTTCCGTCCACGCACTGGTTGAACTCTTCCTTGCTCTACACCTTAAAATGCTGCCACACTCTGGCGTCCACCTTGTCACTCTCTGCTGTGGGAGTTTGTGCCTGCAGCCTCTTCACCCGTCGCACCAGCTGTGCTCTGGATCAGTGGTCTGTCTCGGATAATCTCGCAACTCCCAACCTCTCATCACTCTCTCTCTCTCTCTCTCTCTCTCTCTCTCTATGTGTCTCTCCCTTGCTGTCCCTTGTTACTCCTCCCTCCATCCATCCATCCATCCCTGCACATCTCTCATTCCCCCACTCCCACTCCTGCCCACCCATCACGCATTACAGCCCAGCCCTGAGCTCTCACCCTTTAACTACTACAGTCTTACATAAGAGACTAATGTTCACTTGTGCTGCCATGATCAAATACCCTTTTAAGTTCAGACATGCATCGGCGTGAGCGCAGAAGAGAGGCACACGCCATTTAGTCAGCCTTATGCTTCGGCCATCATTAAGCGTTTTATTTCTTCATTCATTTCTGCACCACTCATGCACATGGTCTAGTCATGAAGACCTCTGGCACATGTACACGGACGCTCATTTCATTAGCAACAGTGCTACACAACTGCAAAGTCACAAGTTGCCACAACGGCCTAAAACAAACAGTCTCATTTAGATTGGATCGTCTTCCCATGTAGATGTGTAGACACGCCATGTTCATTGCTGTGTAGCTCCTCGTGTGTTGACCCAATTGAAAACAATGAGCAACAGTTTATAGCTTGGAATCAGGAGTAAGGCTGCACCGATCGCCATGTTTTGGCCTCTATCAATAAACTGATACAGATTTTTGCTGATTTGTTTTTTTCTCTTTTTCCTTAACTAAATGATACACAAAGTCTGTATTCTCTTTTTTTATTTTATTTTTTTAAGAATAATTACACAAACCTACTAAATAACATTAATCAGAGTGTGAACAAAAAGTTCGCGTTTTTTTTGCTTCGGATTTCGAACGAAAATCCAGAACTCGAACGCATACGAAAAAAGCAGGAAAAAAACATAATGCGCGCGGACCGATCAGCTGACCCACGACGCGTTTTGTTATTGTGTATAACACAGCCTCTGTATGCAGAGCAACACTGTATAGAAAACACAAAAAAGACAAAAATAAATATGTTTTATTCCTTTTTCAATGAATAATGAACAGATCAAACCCACAATGCAAACTTCACTTGTTAAATACCAGAATGATCGCCTTATAATCTGACAGATCACTCTTCTTTTCATTGACTACATTGTGCACCTTTGTCAACAACAGACTGCTCCTCCAAAACAAGAAGCTCCATTAGCATTGGTATCGCCTGCGGTTCGCTACATTAGCATTTCTTTGTGAGCCTCTTGATAGCGCTTGAATTCGGCCCAGTGATTGTTGGGTGCACACGTTGTGAACTGCAATTCAGTTGTCATCTTCCTGGACGGGGAACTACAAGTAACATCCGACTTATGACCTGCTCGACTTACGTCCACCCGTACTTATGACCACGGCCAGAAGATGCTTTTTAATTCAGTGTCTGGAACCGCAGTACGTAATGTTGGATGGAGACACTATGAAGCAGACACCTAATAAGATTCATGGATGTGATACAGTACAAGTAACATCCGACTTACGTCCACCCGTACTTACGACCAGCAGATGCCAACAGATGCCTATTTTTTAAAAATTCAATTCAATGTCTGGCACCGCAGCCGAAGCAGCCCAGCATCACATAAGACAGTTACAGCAGCACAGTATCCCAGCACCTTCCTCTCACACAGCCATCTACCACTACCGTTGCGCCTACAACCCTTGCCTCGGCTATTTTAAATGGCATTCTACTTATGTCCAATCTGACTTACGACCGGTTGGTCGGAACCGATCCCGGTCATAAGTCGGATGTTACGCCAATGAGACTTACGGGCTCTAATGTCTGCTACAGCAAGTCTACTCTGCCGGCGGGGCTGCAGCATCACAACAAGTAGTGTGACATTCGAGAGAAATGCTTTGTTTTGTCATTTTTACATCATCATGTCCAACGACACTTTAAAAGTAAAAACATTTCTCATTGTGTATAAATATAAATAGCATCTTATTAAAATAAATAAAAAATCATCTTATATTTGTCATGTGATCATCCGATCATCATGACATTATAAATACTGATATCGGCGCTGATAAATCGGCCGGCCGATCCATTGTTGCACCCCTAATCACTACCTAAAAAAACTTGCCTAAGTTACTCTAAAAAAAACGTCATATTTTGGGAACGGCAAGTTGCTGTCTGTCAATTTCCAAAATTGAAATTTCCAATTTGGGGTTGCCACTTCAATCAGCATATCTAGCATATCAGCTAGTTTGTCACTGAAATAATCTGTTGTGTGGTTGGAAGTTGACTCTAAATTCTGTGTGTGTGTGGGTGGTTGTGTATCTGAGGTCAGACTCTGAACTGATAAGTCGTCATTTTTCGTTTTTTTCTTTAACCCTGGTTCAACAGTAAATACAACATATTCATGACTAAATGTAGTTTCTTCTTTTATCGTTTCAGTATTTTCCTCAAAATTTGAGGAAAGGAAATTCAAAATATATTTTGAAATAAATTTTATCTTAGGTATTTGGTCCATAGTTTTATTATTTGTATTCAAAAATGCATGTAAAATAATTAAATCCTTGTTACTTAAATTTTGTTTTCCGTCACGTTTCATCGCCACCTCTCTTGATGGTCCCTCACCACAGCCACAGTTTATAATGTGGCCCTTAAACTGCCCACCTCTACCTTAAGGGAGCACGCAGCATAAAATAAATCAGTTTGGATTCATGGCGGGATCATGCCGAACTGCAGCTGCCTCAACATGGGCTGATCTCTCCACTTGTCAATGTCCTGGCAACAGATTATTTCCCAGGCAACAAATGAGTGCCACACGACAGAAATGAATTGGTGTCCGAGTGAGAACCGTCCCGGTGAGGCCCCTAGATACCGATCTAAGGACGCAGATGAAATCTGATCCGTCACATCCTAATTTCTGTGGCCTAATCCAGGACGACCTGTGGAGGAGTGAAGCCCACCACACCACGGTCTTTGCTTTTTATGGTGCGGAACATGCTGATGAAAAGAGATCAGGAAGACAGAGGAAGGTGAAGAATGTAGAGCTTAGAAAGAGATGCCATCAAAGCCGCACAGCGAGGGTTAGCCTGACGCGCACATACACACACACTGAGAAAGGATCTGTTTTTGATCGGCCTCGACGTATAGCGGTCGTGTGTGTTTGTTTATTCTGCCCACTGCATCTCTACATATTCATACGTGTGGGTTTGTGTATACTGACATTTGGCACAGCAGATGTCAATGAGGATTAGGCTTGTAGAGTTCAGATGTTCATGACCTAAACATTCCAGATTCGAACAGAGACGTCATTGTAGGTGCTCTGGAGGTCGTGTTTCTGATGGTGATAGTTTCACGAGTAAAATAAGTAAGAAAGAAAATAACTTCAATGACACCTTCGGTATATATCGATAGTGGGAGGTGCCCCACTCCCTCTGGCTTTCTACAGGGTTGTGCGAGCGTTAAATCTGAGCTGACATTCAATCAGATATAAAGCAAATACAGTGGTGCCTTGGTTTTCGAACGTCCCAGAATTCAAACAAATCGGAGTTCGAACAAAAATTTCGAGATTTTTTTGCTTCGGATTTCGAACGAAAATCCAGAACTCGAACGCATCCAAAAAAAGCCAGAAAAAACATAATGCGCGCGGACCGATCAGCTGACCCATGACGCGCTTTGTTATTGTGTATAACGCAGCCTCTGTATCAGACGTGTCCCGTCAGCTACATTTACTGACTGTTTTTTCTTCATATTGAGGTGTAAAACCTTTCCTGTCTCCGCACTGGACCGTGGTAGAGTGTCACAGGGGAGGTGCTCGCTCTCCACACCTCCGAGACTGGAGCGCACACTCCAGGGTTTGATGTCCTGTTGGAGCTGGGACAGGGGATGAGGCGAGTCTGGGACAGAGCGTTACTTGGTTTATGAGTTTGTCACAGCCAAACTGCACAGAAGCGCACATTCAGAGCTGGACACGCACCGGGCACCTCTTCACTTCTGGAGAGACGTCACTCACTCGGCAACCCCTCCCACATGCAGCGGCCACACACATAGAGGAACAGTGCACCTGCAGCAGACACTCTACATTCACTCCTACAAAAGACTATTTTAAGGCTTGGAACGCATTATTTCTTTTTCCATTCATTGTAATGGGAAAAATCGATTCAGATTTCGAACAAATGGCTTCTCGAACAGCCTTCTGGTATGGATTGTGGTCGAGAACCGAGGTACCACTGTATGTAGTTATATAGACAAGTCAAAAATCACAAAATGGGTGGAAATTAGCTGCTTTGTTGAGGTCTGCCCTCCAGAAGTACATTTTTTAGTCCATTATTTTTCTAAAACCCCAAAAATAGTCACCATGTTCCACACCGCTGAGCTAAATCAGGTCAGATTTACTTTTTTTTCTGGCTGTAATCAAAATAGTTTCCATTTTCAAACTCAAGAAGAGGTCGGATTAGAGGAAGATGAAAGAGCATCGACTCTCGCGCACTATAAACCACGACAAGGTGGCGGCTTCTTGGAATCTTCCTTTTTTAAATGTCTATGTTTGGACTCAACACCGACCTGTACAGGACCAGAAGGAAGGATGGCTGGATGATACAGTCAGGTCTGCGCTCCGTGATCAGACCCTAACAGTGGTTGGTTCTCACACTCAACATTGGAATGTGGAATGCCACCAGGTAGGGCGGCTGGTAACTGCTGTAGCGGTCACCGGGGTATAAATGTCTGTGGAGAGAGAATAATTATCATTGAGTGATCCTGCCCTGTGTCTAGTGTTGATCAATGTTTTCACCACCCAAGGCCAAAAGAGCAAGTGGAGCATGTACACAGAGCCGACATCACTCTCTGGCTGCCCTGCACTGTGCTGCTGTCTTCACTTAGTGACAATAGACAGGCTCCCATCCTCGTGTTGAAAACTGCTGTATACGTGTGAAAATGACTTTTTTCTCTTTTGCTATATTTATTTGCACTTTGCTGTTTGTTAGCCTCCGAAACGTGACTCGCACTGCAAGATTTTGCGACGGGGAGTTCAGATGACCCAGCTGGCTGAATACCAAATCCATTATAAACTGCCTGCTCATGGACAGCTGCGACTCGATCCGTGTGAATTAGGTGATACATACTTCTGATCTGTAACTTTTTGTTATTGCTTAGATTCTTCCTGAGTGTGGCCTGACTGGATGCGAAGAAACGGTCACACATATTAACTATGATTATTTGTTAATAATGAGTCATTACAGTGTTGTTCAGAGTGAACTTTCAGGGAGCATTCCTGGGCAAAATAGCACTTTATCATGATGAATCACAGGCTAGTATGTTGCTAGAACTCAGGAATAAATCGGGTTTGTTTATGGTAACAAGTGCTCCATGGTCTAAAGTGTAACTGAAGACACATAGTGCACAGGTCAGTTGTGCATCAGAAACAGCGATTGTGTGGGTGGGGTCATTGGATTCACATCTCAACGTCAATCCTGAACTGCATCAAACTCAGGATCCAACATGAAGAGGCGTTTCAGATCAATCCCAGAGGCCCATGGTTACAGCCTGAGGACTCGGGTCCGCAAACAATGAGGCTGACTGTTTGTTATCAGGCCTTAAGACTAGCGCCTCCGCCATTAAAGTAGAATGAATGTGATCTGGTTTGGTCACTCGTTTCTTTCTTCTTCTTTTTTTTTTCAAAACTGATTCTATTCAGTAGAGGACACTTTTGTCATGTGGGCTTTGTCTCTCACCGCTAATACTTTGCTGATTCATGCAAGCACGACTTAGTCTGATTCTGCTCATCTCTGCTTCAGCAATATGTGACGCCAGACAACAAGAGTCAAACAGGAAATTCCGGATATGGTATGGAGCTTTAAAGCGCTCAGTTATCTCATCTCCTAAGCCTCTTTACTGTTTGCATGCCCACAGTGGCTGTTAAGCAACAGGCAGGGACCCGACTGGGTCAAACAATGTGGAGAAATCAGGTCACAACATACTCTTCGATAAGTGGAATGAATTGCAGCCGATGGAAACAAAGCCGACTGCAGGCCTTCAAACCTCCCAGTGATGATCTTTAGTCCCTTTTATTTGTGCCAGTATTTATCCCTCGGCCACAATTAAACTGATGCATCACATGATGAGAAGTCATGGATTAAAGCTGTATATTTTAGATTTATGACCCAGCTACTGAAATATCTTTAAAAAAAATGTTCCCACCTACATTTCTGCACAGTTACTTCAACCATGTTGTACTGTTAATTTAATTTAAAAAAAATAGAAAGAAAAAGAGGATAAATATTTTACAAGACTCAACAGTAAATCATTTTATTTTCATCTTTCAAAAATTCTTCATTAAATTCTGTATCACGAAGTCTACTATATACTAACTATAAGTACTCTAGTGCAGTATGTTTCGGCAGAATTCTCTTATTCTCACCTCAACTAAAGTGAGTTGGACAAAAAAGGGACTGGACTGGGAGCATTGTATATGAAGGAACAGCTGTCATTGTGTGGATTGTTACTTATGTGCTGAGAAAAAAACGAGACAACGTTTGAACGACACAGAGCAGAAAAGACTGATATTATTGCTTTATTTGTCACTTGCGTAATGCAACAGAAAGCTCAGTGAGTACATCACTGGGAAAATGCATTTCACAGTCCCCAAATGATCTCATTACCAAAATGAACAAGGCAAGGAGATGTGCTCATTCAAGGAAAACACTATTGTCTCGTGACGTGTCTCCTCAGTTTCTCGGGCTCATTAGCCGAGGGCCAAGAGGAAACCCAACAAAAGGACGAGCAGAGCTTTGCTGTGATCCAGTCCGTCACTTGCGCCGGTTGCCAGGCCAAGACCTTCAGGTATTCCTGCTGAGAGGACAGTCAAGACTGTTTGATCCCACTTCATCACTAGTGAACTGGAACAAGTGTTGGGGGGAAGAATGGAGCTCACCTTGGGTCAGTGTTTTTGACCTCACGTTGAGCCAATAAACAGAGCGTTGCTGGGCAACCGTGGCCCTGAAAAACAAGCGTACTGTGATGCTTGACATCATTACAGCTGCAATACTCTCCAGGTCTGGGTTGATAAAGGAACTCAATCCATATAGTGCACAGAGATATGTAACTTACGGACGTGTAAACAGAGGTATGATCAAAAAAACGTGTTAATAAAGTGTCATGGACCTTTGTATTTGAACCGAATATCAAAATAACAAGGAGGCACATACATGAAATAGATGTTTGAGGGGGCCATCGTGGTCGGTGGGACCCATCTGTACACGGTGGTGTTGCCTTTCAGGTTGGTGTTGGCATGAGTCACAGCACCCTCTGCGTTCCCAGAGCACTGTGGATGTAAAGCACCGATTGTGTGCCGTTCATTGTTCAGTCACAGCTGAAAATGTATGATGCGTTGATGTATCAAGATGGTTGGTCCATGCACTAGGGCTGGATGGGGACATCTGAGCAATGAAATGACACCGTGACAGACCAGAGTTCTGGAAAATCTGAAGGGTCTCACGGAGAACGTAAGAAAAGGTATTCACTACAAAAACACATTCAGGAAACAATGCTTGATATCAAACTATTACCAAGTCACTCTGTGCCTTTTGATGGGCTATTTTTTTTTTTTTTTTTTTTTAATTGTTAAAACTGTTATTCTTACACAGAGACTCACTGGACATTTACATCCAACACGTTTTACTCGTCCTGACACAGGACTGGCACCTCCTTTTTTTTTTTCAACACATTCAATTATGCTATACCGTATATGTTTATTACAATATAAGTACAATTTATTTGCAGTTTTACATACCACCCCATCATGCTCACATGTTCTGGCTGTTACTTTAAATGTGTGTGAGTTATTCGGTAGTTAGATAAGGTCAGCATCACCTGACCGCCCTGTCACGGATTGAGACGCTGTTGAAATTAAGTGGGAGTCGTTCCAGCTGGAAATGTTCAACTAGTGGTTCAACGTTTTGTCTTTTACAGAGTGATTGAAAATCAACACATAATTTCGTTCTCTTAAAATGACTAGTCTTTTTTTTTAGACAGATTCAATTACTATTGGATGACAGCTTTTTTTATTTACTTGCCCTAAATTCATTTTCTAACAGCTCATTTTACACTCCTTCGTGTCTCGTTCTGTTTGAGTCTTGAAGAATGCAACTTACAGAAGGCCGTTTTCGTTCATGCAACACAAAGAGGAGGGAGCCCTCTACTGGCAGGAAAGTGAACTCAGACATTTCTATCGAACGTCAGATGCGCGCAGGTAAAATAAAAACATTTAAAAAAAAGTTTTAAAAAGTTAAGGCCAACATTAGAAATAAAAAAAAAGTAGGAAAATAAGTTAAGGGCAACTTAAGAAATAGAAAAAAAAGTAGGAAAATAGGTTAAGGGCAACATTAGAAATAGAAAAAAAAAGTAGGAAAAATGTTAAGGGCAACATTAGAAATAGAAAAAAAGGTTAAGGGCAACATTAGAGCTGGTGGACTGAGGACTGACCGTCAGGAGTTTGGTGTCAGGAGGCGGGTTTGTGAAGCTGCCCAGAGCCTGGACACTGTTGCCGGTCCGAGCTTCCAGCAGGACACCCCTGTACGCCGGTCCGATTATGGTCACTTGGCAAAGCGTCACAAAGGTGATGTCACCTGTTCCAAGTGTGTTCAAGCGGTATTATGATCAGGGGTTTCCATCTCACCGGTGACAGGCTTCCCAGGCTGGTAGGTGGCCGCGTCGGTGAGGAGCGTGTACGGCGGCGGGGTCGGCTGCGGCAGGACACCGGCGTGACGCGGCATCATGTCCTCACAGGCCCCGGTGGGCGCTCCAGACGGGTAGCCGTGCACCACGCACAGGGCCGGGAGCAGAAGGAACGCGGAGGCCAGCATGACGCGCAGAGAGGAACTCACTACTGTAGTGGTCATGTCATGCTGCGTCCATCTATAAGGCAGCTGCCGAGTCACGACCGCTTCATTTCAATGTCACAGCTTTTCACTAGCATGACATCCTTTTCTTTCACAATATCTCGTGATTGTGGTGAAATGTCAGCAGCATCAACGGTGACCGTCTCTGTCTATGAGCATCTTAGAGAGAAGAGGAGTTGCGTGACAATAGAACCTCTCAGATATAGGCCTCCATTGTGCTGTATAATGCAACATTAGCTTCAGTTATTACACTGTAACAATCGAAATGTAAGGAACACTGCTTTACATTATTTTTCTTAGCTTCCAACCTCGACTAAGGTGAATTACTTATGGGAAGTTGTGCTCCTTGTATGGAGGGTTTTTTTTTTCTTTTATAAATAAGTGTTTTACTCCACACAACCCAAAACCAGTTACAACAGGCACACACACACAGACAGGTCATGTTTTGTGGGGACCTCTTTCATGCTTTCACCCTAAACCTAACCATCCAGAACAGATGGATACCCTTAACCAGGACCAACTTAAACTCAATTATAACCACACAGTTTAATCCTCAAATTGAGGTTTATCTGTTTTTTCAAGTTACCTAATGCAGTTTATTTTTATCGCCTGGTGAAGTGTTTGGGTTGAGAGCAGTAAACTGCTCTTCATTTGTTTCCTCCAGCACAAGGGAGATTAAAGTGTCCTTGGAAGAAAATAATCTCCTTTATTAGACGTCATTCTGCTGTAATCTGTGTATACTAGGGACTTAAACTGTGCTATGAGGCTCAGAGAAAACAGATCAACAAAACAAATGAAGCCAGTTGATGTGACTCAGTTTTGTGATCTTTCGCTGATCCACTCCAAGTGAGGTATTCTGGGCATGTCCAACTGGGTGGAGTCCTTGGGCCTGACCTGGGAAACACCAGAGAGAAAAAAGAGAGAGCATTGTCCAGGCTTCTTTGCAGCCTCTGTTGCCCCTGTGACTTGACATTGCTGCGTAGAACAGAATGGCTGAACTGGACTCGTGGATCGGACCACGTTTCAACTGCTGACTCAGATGCAGTTAAACATGGTGTGAGCAAACTGACAAGCCATAAACCTTGGTGTTTGAAAAAGGAACAGACAAGAGATGGCTGGACGTGGCACTCTGGCAAAGCAAGCTATTCATGATGATACTGGAAATGAAGTTTGGTGAGAACCCTTTTCCATGTGCTGCTCCTATATTTTGTGCTTTTGAAATTCACAATGTGGCTTATATTTTATAATAAACCAAAACCTAGCAGTATTTTTGGGGGAAAAACAATTTAAAACAAGATTTGTACTTTGTTTTGTTTGTTTGGGTTCAATATGAAACATGTTTTAATAAATCCTCCATGATTTAGCTTCCGCTGTAAATGTGATTAGACTAAGTCGGTTGACAAAACACACACACACACACACTTGCACGCACTTGTAATCCACATTTTTCAGGGCTTTTCTTCAATGAAACACAGTGCTTCAGCAGGTCGGGTCACAAGTGAGTTTAAGCATGAAGTCAAACGCAGAAGGTTCGCGGAGGTTGAAGGTTCAACCGTGGCCTGGTTTGCATTATTCACATCACGAGTCATGAGAGGTAGTTTCATCACAAGACCCACCTTTGTTTAATCAGGGCAAATCATTTATTACTTTCATCTTGTGACCAACTTGGATGCACGGAATCCGATCATTTAAGTCGAAAGCAGCATCTGGATTAACCACTCAGTCCTAGGATTGGCTGTCAGTAGATCTATTGATGGAGATGAAATGGAATGCTGTTTGACATTTTTCTCCTCAGCTCAGATTTTTATGTTTGTTTGTTTTCACCCACACTGTCAACTACTACCAACAAGGTCGAGGAGCAGGCGATGCTACGGCTACAAAGTGTGGGTGAAGTCACACATGCACAGGGTGCTGGAACCTCAGGCTGGAACGGACCAAACAGTCAGGGACGTGGCAGCGCACTGTGTTTGTGTCCCATATCCGCACGCGATAATGCAATTGCAACACATTAAGAGCCATCAGCGGCATGGAGCTCGATAAAATATTCCACTCAATGAATGTGTTGCCCCGTTGTGAATGAGCAGGTCGGAAAATTCAATGACTTGAATTATGAACATTTTAGATCACTTCTGCCATGGGGTTAAACAGTCCAGGGGACTTCAACACACCCCGGCCAGGGTGGTCACTGACCTCAGCATGACAACAGAAAGTGTCACCTGATCTCTTGAGTCCTAAGAGCCTGTGACATCATCATCATCGCCCTTTGGTAGATACTTGTCAAGTCATTGCCTTGTGACAAGTTTCAGTGACCATGTGTAGGTTGAACAGCGGGAAACATCCTGGTGCCACGGTGCTTCTTCAGCCTGTTCGAACCGGGCCCTGGAGGTTCCCAGGAGGTGGCGGTAGAGAGAACAATCTTCAGTCAGGCAGTTTTTTTTTTTATTAAATGCTTTTATTACTCGAGACCGGACACATTTATAAAAAAAAAAAAAAAAAAAAACACCACAAGACATTCTTTTTTTAATGATACTAAAAGTGAAAACGGATGTACTGAACTACTCTAAACTGAGACATCAACCTTGACAACATCAAAAAAGAGAGTTCAGATGGAACATTCGCGGAATGTCCCTTTAAGAGTAAGCTCGGCATGTAAACACAGTCAGTCCCTGCTTCTGTCTACAGTAAGAAAAGCTTCAAAAGCAATTTCAAGGCTGAAGTGCACAGACCTGGGTGGTTTGGGTCAGGGTCCAAGAGTTTGGCGACTCCACCGTGTCAACAGACCCCCACGTGTCGTGCGCATCGAAAAAGAAGTGTGTCGACCGGAACTAGACGGTAGGAACTAGGAAACGTACATTACACAGGCTTGGAAAAAATGCTGCCTACCTCACCAAAAGTACATGAGCACAAAACAGAAATCCTCTACAGTCCAAAGCAAAATCCGCTATAAAGAAGTTTATCCCAGTGAGCTGCTCTCTGGGTCAGGTCCGGGAACAGCTCGAGGCCGTGACACTTGATCCCTGCGATCACTCTGTTCTTCCAGCGTTCAAATTTACAGTAGAAATGAAAACACAGCGGGAATCATCCTGTGGAAAATGTCTTTTAAAAGAATTCCAAAAAGTCTCATTAGCCAAAACACTCTCATTTGGTTTAAACTTTGGTTCCACCAAGTCTCTCCAGTGCCAATCCTCTGGTCCAGATTTTCACTTGAAATGATTCTCCTCCATTTGCGGAGAGTCTAGTTGGTGCAGGTGTTGATGTTCTTGCCGTCCGCTGCGTCCTCCACCAGAGCTAAGTGGTAGTCTGTGGAGAGAGTGAAGTGGGACACACAGCCCACCAGGCCCCCCACGTACTGCCGGTTGGTGTGCAGCGCCACCTCCTTCATGCCGCCTGTGGAGGGAAAACACACAAAGGTGAATGATGAGGAGCAGGACGGATGGCGACGGTGTGAGTGCGGTGAGGTTGGAGCCACGTACCGACATACAGCGGCCCGTTTATGTTGAGCTGCCTCATCTTGCCCTGCGCTCTGCTGGTTTTCACACCGTAGTCATCTACTGTCAGCTTCCCCGACTGGCCTTCCCTGAAAAACAATCCAACCATTCCAGCTGCACTGGTACGAAATCATTTCAACCGCCATTTTTCTATTGAAATAATTGAATTTTTCCTACTTGACTGTAATATATGATGAATCATCACCATGTTGTGAAAGCTGAGTCAGCACAAAATGTATGGTCAGGGCAGTTATTCAAGCAGAAATCCTTGATATTTGCCGAGCAATCTGGTCTCACGCTTTCATGGGACTGTATGACATGGACTCTAAAGCAGTGATTCTTAACCACTGGGTCAGTGGATGGGCCATGAGCGCTTCCTAGAGGGCCGCAAAAAGTTTTTTGTTATACACCTTTGGGCCGTGAGACACTCAGTTTTAATACATTAGCCACATATGGTGGCAGTAGTGTGTCACTGCATTGACTTGACTGCTGCAAATCTGTGATAGGAAAAATGATAAAGAAAGTGATGTCAGCCCAATAGTAAAACAAAAAATTCAAGATTTTTTTTTTTCTTCTTGAAGCGGTTTTGAAATTGTGATAATTTTATTTACACTACACTTATATCTTCTTTGTAGTTTAGATAAAATACATTATTTTTTTATGACATTTAGACATGTTTTTTTATATTTATTTTATTTAGTTTTTCCAATTTTCTCAACAGTTCGCATCAAGGGTATTTTTTCCTTTTGTAAATTAGATAAAGTCCAATAGTAAAAAAAAAAAATCAAGAATTATGTTTTTCTTGTTGAAGCAGTTTTGAAACGGTGATACTTTTATTTACACTTCACTTACATCTTCTTTGTAGTTTAAATAAAATACACATTTTATTTTATGACACTTAGACATGTTTTTTAATATTTATTTTATTTAGTATTTTATTCAGCATTTTATACAGTTTTTCCAATTGTCTCAACAGTTTGCATCAAGAGTATTTTTGCCTTTTTTTCTTTTGTGAAATCGATAAACATGACTTGCACCTGGTTCTGCGGCTGGTTGGACTTTTCATTGACAAATAAATATCTTTGTGATGATCACATGGTTTCATGTCATTTCACAAGGTTTCGTTTTGTTAACGTGTAAGTAGATTAAATATGGTATTGATCACAAATAAAATCAAGAGTCATGAATCAGTTCTATTACTTGAATGGGGCCCAGGTCCATTTGTTTGTGGAAATGTGGGCCCCAAGATCAAAAAGCTTGAGAACCCCTGCTCTAAAGCACTCGCTGACTGACGAAACATTCCGAGAGAGAGAGAGGGTACAGAGCCGACAGATTCCCAGCCTCTGTCACCATTGCTTACCTCACTGCTTTAACTCTGTGCCACTTTCCGTCGCTGAAGGTCCCGTTCACCACGATGTTGGCAGGTCCGCTGCCCAAGTTGTAACTGAAGCAGCATGGGAGAGAAAAACGATGCAGACAATTGGGGTTTTGTTTAGAAACAACATCTTCAGGGAGGTCCTCCTAGCTAGACAGTAGCCCATCATCTTTTGAGCCTGTCCCAGATGTCTTTCCGTCCCTGCCCCAAGTTGGTGGTGTATGTAACCACCACAACAAACTGACGTGTCATCCTTGGTCCTGAAGGCGCAGCACTAATCCTTCTTTACTACTTCACTACTGCTGTCTGTCGTGTACCTGAATATCAGAGCTCCATCCTTCAGCCCCAGCGACAGGTAGTCACTGTTGGGTCTCATGGGACTGTCCCCGCGCCACAGCAGCAAGCCGTCCTTGGCTGTGCTCTTGAACCGCATGAAGAGGTTGGTCCTGGCCCCGGATATTCTGCAGGAGGGATGGACATCAAAAAGCTGTGCGAGTTGTACGAGGTGCTCCGGCATCCATAAATTACACACCTGCGAATACCAACCTTTTGAGAATATCTCTGCTGTCATACGTGAGATAACTTCTGCCGATGAACTGCGGGATCTCAATGGCCTCGGTGACGGCTGGGGAGAAAACTGCACTTACTCCAAACGATCACAAGGTGGCAGCCTTTACAGCTTGAATCAGACTCACTGTTCAGGCAGTAATTTCCACACTCTGGAATTGAGGAAGCAAAGCTCCATGTTAAGAGAAGTTAGTCAGATAACAACATGAAACACACACAGACACACACCTTTCTGGCAGTTCCTGCCATCGTACCCCAGCGGGCAGTCGCACTCGTACCCGTCCCACTTGGGCCTGCAGGTCCCGCCGTTGGCGCAGGGGCTCTCCACGCAGGGATGCGGGGAGTTGGCAATGTTCACTCCTCCGGCGGATCCCGACGTGATCGGAAGGGTGCGGTCGTTGAGTATGAGCTGAAGAGAGGCCGACGATGAAGTTGACCCGACACCTTTGACCCACGTGCCGAAGACTTTACCTTCTGAACGATTCCAGTGAAGGGCTTGACCACGCCTGCCGTCGTCTTGGTCTTGTCATATCGGGGCACTCCGCCAATGTAGAGAGGTGAGCTGCAGTTGATCTGGGTGAAAGCTCCCTGCAGACACAAGCAGGCTGTTATTCGATTCTCTCTTTTGTTATCGCTTCATTTCATGCTAGCGTCAGTCAATTCTCTACTTGAAAAATGTTGAAAAGTGGAAATGGAAATACACAAGATGAAGCAGGAGGGAGAAAAATACAGTACAATTAGAGCGCCCACGATCAATGGCAATAAACACAGCTTTTCATCTTTAAACTTTCCATTGTCAGACTGCTGTTTGAAATTTAAAAGGTTGCTTTGTTCCTTCTCCATCCTCTCACATGGTTCATTACAGTTCGAGTGAAACTCATGAGTCGTGTGAGCGGAGACCTCAGTGAATCCTTCCACGGGTCTCTGGTCGTCCACCTGCAGGATTCCACTCTTGGCCGTGCGAGACACCCTCAGTTCGTGCCAGGCGTCCAGGCTGATCTGCTCCTGGCTCCTGCAGTGGTTACGTCATGATTAACAACCACAGACCACATCACAAGTGAAACAACAACAGAAACCAGAGAACGAATTAACCCTGTTCATTATTCTCTCGCCCCCAACTCTGTCTTCCATCTTTCGTGAATCAGTGTTGCCGTTTTTGGACCAGTGACTCGGATGACTAGCACCATATATATGGGCGGCTTCAGGTCATAACATGTTGTCGACCACAGTACGCCAATGAGAGACTTGCAATCGGATCATCTGTATTCATAGATGGCGGAGATGGAGCATCATACCTCAGCACGGCTCCTCCAGAGCCACAGTCAAATCTGAACTCCACATATCTGTCCACCATGTTGATGGCCAGGAAGTCTCCACTGTCTGCATCGTCGCTGTAGAGCAGAGTCCCGTCAGGTGTCGAGGGACGAAACGTCAGCTCAAACTCCATGAAGGAGAGGAAGCTCTGGGAGAACTGGGGCCACGGTATCACAGCGTAGGAAAACACAGTTTCATTGAAGAGCGGCGAGGACACAGAGAAGCCTGCCGTGAAAGGAGAAGAAAACACAAAGTGAGTCACTGTTCAACTGCGGCGTAATTACCGGAAGACTTATGATGACGGTCTTCAGAGATGGAGGAACAAACCAAGAGTTGACTCACTCTCTTCGCAAAGTTCTCCTCGGAAACCGAGTGGGCACAGACAAATGAAGCCGTCAGCACGATTTGGGAAGCAGAGGCCGCCGTTGGCACATCTCACCAGGTCACACACGCTGTCACTGCACTCTCCTGAGGAGGAGAAACAAGAGATAAACCATGGTTCAGCAGCCACTGAAGCGTGTCCTCGTCCTGTTGTTCAAGTCATCTCATCGACAAACACATCCTCACCGATATCAGCTCCACTCAGCGCTCGACCCAGCGGCCAGGGTCTGATGTCTGTGGCCTTGTTGTTGACGGTCAGACTCTGCATGCAGCCAACAAAGCCACGATTCGTCCCTGTCGCCCGGACTAGCCAGTACGCACTTGGTGACCCGCCCACATACAGCGGGGAGCGGAATGTGATCTTGGTATACTGGCCCTGCGACACATACAACATGGTTCCTTGTTCATTGACTGACTTGACTGACAGTCATGTAAATCCCAAGTGACATCAAACATAGAAAAACACCGCTCAGTAAATGTGATCTTCATTTGGAAGTATTCAGGTTACCTCTGAACGTCCAGATATCGGGTTGTCATTGTCCATTCGCAGCCACCCGCTCATGCCGTCTCTGAAGATGGTGACTGTGTGCCACTGACCCACGACGATGGCACTTTCACTGATGATCTGAGCAGCTCCGGTTCCACAATTAAACCTGGTGGGAACAAAAATACTTGAGGATGGTGTTTTACCTTATGCACTCTTCTAAATTCTCATCAAGCCTAACTGACATCATGTGAAAAGAAAATGTTTTCCTAGTGAGAAGACCCAACTCGATAATAAACTATAATTCACAGATTATTTTCCTCATTTCAACGCCACCGCTTTTCTCTTTCTGCTGACCTGTAGTGCAACTTCCCTCGCACCAGAGCCAGAGATATGAAATCTCCTCGACCATGTTCGTTCTCACCGCAGTACAACAGCAAACCCTCCTCCGAGTCCGCCTAGAGCCGGAGAAACACTGTTGCTGCATCAGGCTGATCCAAACTGGCAAAGCCCGTGAACTGAACTCTACACGCTCACCTTAAACTCCACAGTGATCTGGAACGTCTGGTAAGAATTTTTCAGGGGTTCAAATGTCATATGGGAGTAGCCATAGAACCTGGGGAAGTTGACGCTTAGCACTGAAGTGCAGAGAAAGAATGTTATCTCAGAGGGTTTATATTTTAGGTAACCAACATGAATTCACTCACCGTCAGAACAGAAGTCCCCCTTTCGTCCGAGGTTGCAGTGGCAGCGAGAGCCACCACCTTCATAGTCGCTGAGGCAGAAGCTGTCAGCTGGACACACGGTGTCCTCACAGCTCAGGTCATACACGCGAGGAACATCTCCCTTCCACTGGGATAGTGCCGGGGTTGTTGTTGTGGTGGTGGTGGGCAAGGTGGTGCTGATAATGTGAACAACAAGAACAATGAAATGAGACCAAACATTCGCCACATTCATCTTTCTGTGGCAACTCCCACTCCAACTGAAGGACACCCTCTGTCAAATGCCTCCCTCACCTGACTCAACCAGCAACTTCCCTTTGATCCACCTCAAGAAAACAAACCTCAAGCCTCCTCTGGGAGTCATTTCCATGATAGACAAATGAAGGAAAACAAGGCCCTTCACCTCCCAGTCAAGTGTCAGAACACTTTATTTATGGTGAATTAGTCATAGGCTGAAAACACCGCATTTTAGTCTGTGGCTTTTTACTGTAATTACAAGACAAGAAAAATTGGTGACAATTAGGATGCTCAAGATGTTTTTCAATTGTACTCTGCAAAACTGTTAAGCTTTCTTCTTGGCAGCCATTCACTGCACTACGGCACACAATAACAACCGCTTGCAATGTACAGGTTTTCTCAGTCCAACTGGGGGAGACTGGGTCATCATGATCCAAGGTCACACAAACATTTTAACAGCGCTGTTCAAACAGCCACAGTTTTTCTCTGAACTATCTTTCAGGCTTGTTCAGCTTATTTGAAAAGTTTTCAGTTTATAATTTAATGGACAACTCACAGAACATACCTTGTGGTCGTCGGCATGGTAGTGGGCTCAACGGTGCTCTTCGGAGTCTGGGATGTTGTTGGAAAAATGAGATCTGTGAAGTCAAGTCGGGCGGAGGACGTGGTATACGGTGGCGCACCCTCGGTCACAAGGGGAGGAGCGATGGTGTTCATGCGATAGACGACGTTCTGACCCGATGGACCAGAGCGTGAACGCAGCTGCGACTTGCTCTTGTCTTCATTGATTCCCGGGAACGGCTTTAGCTGATGCAACAAACAACGACACAAACGTATTCGCACTAGTTGTGAACAGCGCTTTCAAAGTCAGCGCAGACTTACTTCTTCAATAAAGACGTCATAGTCAGAATCATCAATGTCAAAATCATCGTCATCCTTGTCCCCCATGTCGGTGTAGTAGCGTCCATAATCCCCACTGCCAACTTCCGAAGGTCCTGCGGGGAAAATGAAACTGCATCAAAGTAAATGTATTTATTTACCTGTCGTGCCACAAATGGTGTCTGCACCCTTGTTGAACTGCAATCGTTTGCTCAGTGCTATTCATTTTTAGGCTGTTTATGGAGCCATGACAGTGAAAACGATGATGGTGACTGGGTCACATGTTCCCTTCACACAGCTACAATGTTCACGAAAGTGGGATGGACAGCATGAAGTTGTTATGGTGGTGGTAACAGCTCACTCAAGACACACACATTCTACCTGTGATTCTGTACCAAGGCTGCTGCACCACATACTCAAAAGTATTTCCTCCAATCAGAGTGGCGGCTTAGAAGGAAAGCCACACAATAACAAAGTGAGGACAACGTGTAACGCACTCTTTCTCTCGAGAAATATTTTCTGGCCAGATAAACGTTGAAAAATGTCGGGTATTGATCTGCATTTTGGCATGATGAGGAATTATGTCTCAATTTCATTCCCACCCACTGCTGCTTATTATTGCTTGTATAGATTCCACATTTTTTCAAGGTGAAAATAAAAGCTAGTTCAAATGAATATTTTGCTTAAACAATGAGAGCGCTGCATTGACTACTCTCTTCACAGCTGGAGCCGTCTAACTGCACAGCACAGTAGCCTTCACTTGTTCCCCTTGACAATCTTATTGGTTGTGAGATGTGAAGCAATAAGAGGCATTCCATGGACGGAGGAAATGAAATTGAATTATCGGGCAGATGAAGAGGGCTTATTAGAGCAGCCTAATGACATTAATTCTGCGATACTGAGCCGGCGAGGTGAAGGGGGAGCAAAACCCCATAATCTGCTGTTGTGTAACAATCCCCCTCAATCCGCTTCACCCCACAAAACAGGCGTAAACACTTGACTGTATTGGGAAGAGCAGTGGAGTGGAGCATGTTCGTGGTCGCAGCCCTCCCAGTGAGGGCAGGAGAGGGGTCCTAAATGTCCTTCATCCAGTCAGACTCCAACTGAACCAGCTTCCATTCCCTGCTGAGAAACCACGCCTCCCTCCTCAGGCCCTTCTGCCTGCCTCTATTTTGAATTAAACAGCACAACTTTCGACAAGAACAGACTTTCTAACACGGTGCAAGTTATCTGTCACACCGACTCAATAGACTTCATTCATCTGTGAAGTAACGGGAATATATTTGCCTCTGATAATCTCATGCTCAATGCTCATTAATGTCAGCATCAATGCTCGGTTTTTAATCCATCTGTCGTGTCTGTAGGTGGCACACTCTTGGGACAATGTGTGTTTGTGTGCTTTAATATCAATCCCGCCAGCAGCCCCTCCCCCACGCTGAACATCACAATAATCATGGGAATGGCAGTATTGCTCCACATCTCCATCATGTCAAGGCTGCAGGGGAAACCCCTCTGACACACAGACAGGTGCTGTCCTACATTCCAGCGATCCATACCCAAACATGTCACTTCCATTTTGAATCAGGGGTGGATATGTTTCTTGTGCGAGCATGCGCCAGACCAACACAGGGAGTAAACAAACAAGTCAGGAAAAACACGACGCTGTCAAATAATACAACACCATTGGATGAACGTCGCTGTATTGTTAAATGTCAGAGAACCCTACCGTTCACCTCCA
Source organism: Synchiropus splendidus (assembly GCF_027744825.2). Lineage (NCBI taxonomy): Eukaryota > Metazoa > Chordata > Actinopteri > Syngnathiformes > Callionymidae > Synchiropus > Synchiropus splendidus. The sequence continues at coordinate 12,644,305 of NC_071340.1, read as the reverse complement.
AACAAAAGTTTAAATACTGATATAGATCACATAGCTGTAGCTCATGAGCAAACGTAGCAGGTGAAAATAGCCACACTTTTGTCGGCACCACCTCTGCATTCAGATTTATTCTTACCCAGAGTGCGCACTGGATTGTTGACGTGGCTGGGTGGGCTGGCTCCATGAACATTGACCGCTCTGATGACAAACTGGTACTCCGTTTGTGGCAGCAAGCCTTTCAAAACCATAGAATTGGACTCAATAGGCTCCCGGATGTATGTCCACTCTGTGTCCATCTCTGGCCTGCGGGTGACAAAAATTTCAAAAACCAACCATCCAAATGTGTCGACAACAACAACAGAATAAATATTTATTGCCATACTGCTCTTTTTTTAGTTGATGTAGGAAAAATGGCCACGAAGAACACTCTTGTATGAAAACAAAACACTGTAAAAGCAGTGATTTTGCAAAAGGCACTGTGGCAGGAAGTGACAGTTTCTCATCGGCTTTGTTCAGAGCATGTTGTGACGAGCGGGTGAACCCGGGTGCACGAAGCAGCAGCTCCACGGAATCTGAACTACTGATTTCGTTTTGCTTGCCATTCATGCAAACTTTTTTTCTCCCTTTTAGTTTTATTATCTTCAGCGTCTTTATTTTAGGCTTTTTCTTCAGTTCCCAGTTGTGTCTGAGAACTCCTCCTAAGGTTATTACTCTGTCATTCACTACGATAAAGTCCCTTCGGAGTTTACCGGATTTTCTTACTTTACTTTTCTACTGCAGACACTTCTCAACAGACTTGTATGTTTTAGCCTCAACCACTTTAACACCAACAACATCCTCCCGAGTCACACCTATTTTCTCCATGACCTCACATTTGTATCACCATCTCCAACCGACCCCATGTTGCTCCCCTCCACCTGTCCAAGTGGCTGGTCTCCCTAACTTCATCACATCATCAGTCCCTAAAAAGATGCTTTTTGCAAATCACATTCCTCAGAGTTCTTTTGTTTAGTGATGATGAAGTGTATGAATAAACAATTAACATCTTCAAAAGATTGCTTTTGGTTTCTGACAGCTTCATTTTCATTTTCTAAGTCTCAGCTTCCTCTTCTATTATCCCCCACTCACAATAGACTCACGTCCAATTGCCTCAGTGTGTCGCTTTATAAGAGTTCACTTTTGCTGCTGAGAAAATGAGATGCATAAAGTCCCACCTCAACAGAGAGACACAATGTCCACGCACATTATATCTCTCTGCAGAGTTGTTTTGGATTTATTTAGGCTCGGAACTATGGTCCTCATCCCACTTGACTTGACCTTTTCAGAGCAATTTGAAGTCTCAACTTGATGGAGCCAACAACAACACATGATCTGCAAAACGCAGAAATGAGTTCCTCATGTCACAGAATCCAGAGGGCCTACTGACTTCATCTAGAAATTCTAGAAGATCTACAGCAGTTTTTCAAGATCAAACAGTCGTATAGGGATTAAATAGTCAGTCATGATGTGCTGGTGACCTCATACGCCAGGGGTGTCAAACTGGTCCTCAAAGGACTACAGTGGCTACAGGCTTCTGTTCCAACCATTCAAGAGCACACCATCATACAAACCAGGTGAGATGGTGGTTGGGATGCACTGAATTGAAATTGAAAGAATTTACTTTTCAAACAATAATAATAATAATATAAAAAAATAATACACGGGTTGGACAGAATAATGTAAACACCTTAAAGCTTTTTTTTTTAGCTTCAAGGTGTTTCCATTATTCTGTCCAACCCCTGTCTGTATATAATATAAATATAAAGTAAAAAGAAGGCTGTAGATAGTTTGGTTGACAATGCTGTATGCAGACTTTGGATCACACATAGCACTGATGCGCCGCCATGATAACGGTCAGAACCGGGGCCTAGACACCATGGCCGACAAAGAAGTGATCCGATAAAGAGGAAAAGTGTGACACCCGGGTCGGAAAGTGTAACTCATTTCCACTTGTGTTGAACCGCTCCTGTTCAGTCACCAACCAACCGGGCAGTGAGCCGCAGAGTCGGTGCTGTCACCGATGAAAGTGGAGGATTGTGTTGCCAGAATTTTCTCGGCACTTGTATTTAAAAAAAAACACATTCTGTCACACCGCGTTGTTCATGACAAGTATAAATGATCGTTCAGGCTGCACTGCACGGTGTTTGATCGTGTCACACGCCACTATTCGGCAGCGGTGGCGAAGAGTGACACATTGCCTTTTTTTCCTACTGAAGCCTGTAATCGGTTGAATGTCAGGTGTTGCTTGTTTCACCTGACACCTGACTGGTTAACCTATATGTGCTGGCAGAGTCGGATCAGTTTAACACCCCTTTATACACATTGCACACCTCCCACAGCAAACTCAGAGAAACTTGGATAAATTATTTCCCCGAGTCAGTTAATACTGACCTGATATAAGCAACCAGGAAGTGGAGGACAGGTGAACTTCCCTCACTCTCTCCTTGCTGCCATGACAATGCGAGTTCGGTGTCGGAGATTGCCATGACGACAGGTTGAGTGGGGGGTGAAGGGGACATGCACATTTCTAAGAACGGAGGAAGAAACTCTTTTCAGGCAAATCATAGCGAAAGTGCATTTGAGAGGGGAAATGAAAGCCTGATAAGTAAATGCTTTTATTCTCACAGTCTTACCATGTGCGGCGGTGCTGACATCTCTCGGCATGCTAGGTCGGCCTTCGCCAGCCCAACCGTAGGCGCCCACACTCACTCTGTATTTGGTGTTGACCTTTAATTTACCAATATCCACATCCTTACAACGACATGTGGCAAAAAGGAAGGAGAGTCAGTGGAACAAGATGAGGAGAATGAAGGAGCGTGAACAATGTTGAAAATAAAGTGGAGGGACAAAAGAACAAGGGTACATTAGTGATGGAAAACCTCTCAGAACCCTGAAAGTGTCGTTCACATATGTTGGAAATGATAAGAGGCAAATCAAATACAAGGCAAGGAGAGGGTGTTTACTATTATCTGTAAGAAATTGACTTACAAAGCCCGCTTGTCCATCAAATTGTCCCTGTGAGGAAATAAAAGTAAAAATGTTCAGACAGTTCTAGGGAAGACAAGAGTACACGAAATGAATGGGAAGATGAAAAAAAACAGACATCAAATTTCATATGTGTGTGTTTCATATGTTCAATGTAAGCATCTAAAAGAAGAATCAAAACTCACAGTTGTCAGCATGTCCAAGCTGAGTGGAACCTCCAACAAGGAGGCGGTGCCTGCTGTTCGACTGTTCTTTACCTCTGTGTAAAACACCTGAAACACATTCAAATGTGTTCAAATTTAGCCAGTTTCATCGAAACAAAATCAAATGAGAGTGTTCATAAATGTAGCCGATAAATCACCCGGCTGCTACTTTTGATGAGCAACACTTACTAATGATCACATAGTCACTAATTTAATTCCCTGTTTCACCAACATGCGGCTATCAGATGTAATTTATTCTTCTCACCACTAGGGACCGCATGTTTCCATTACAGTACAGTGGTACCTCAGTTTTAGAACGTCCCGGACTACAAACAAATCGGAGTTCGAACAAACGCCCCCTAAAAAAAGCCGGAAAAAACACATCAGCTGACCCATGACGCGCTTTGTTATTGTGTATAACGCAGCCTCTTTATGAAGACGTGTCCCATTAGGTCCATTTACTGACTGTTTTTTCTTCATATTGAGGTGTAAAACCTCGACACCTCCGAGGCTGGAGCGCTCACTCCAGGGTTTGACGTCCTGTTGTCGGCTGGAGACAGGGATGAGGCGAGTCTGGGACAGAGCGTGACTTGGTTTATGACTTTGTCACAGCCAAACTGCACAGAAGCGCACATTCAGAGCTGGACACGCACCGGGCACCTCTTCACTTCTGGAGAGACGTCACTCACTCAGCAACCCCTCCCACATGCAGCGGCCACACACATAGAGGAACAGCGCACCTGCAGCAGACACTCTACATTCACTCCTACAAAAGACTATTTTAAGGCTTGGAACGCATTAGTTCGTTTTCCATTCATTGTCATGGGAAAAATCGATTCAGATTTCAAACAAATCGCTTCTCGAACGGCCATCTAGAACGAACTGTGGTGGAGAACCGAGGCACCACTGTACCACTTATCAAATGACTGCAATAGACTTTAGCGGATCAGTTACTCGGATCAAACTTGGTAGGACTGGAAATGAAGATTACAGACAACATACAAAACGTTCTCTGAAGTCAGACACCCATGGATGAGCGTAAACAAGATCCAAACAAGAAATGATAAGAGGAAACCAGATTAATAATGGACTTTAGAATTGATTGGATACATGAAAGCACTGATCTATCTGTGAGTAGTGGGGAAGCAAGGAGTAATCCTCTTAGAGAGGACATATGGTCCAGAGCACAGTGCACACTTTTCCAACTGATCCAGACTGTGAAGGGTTTATTCAAATCAAACTTTAGAGTTGCATGAGCCCGAGACACTACAGAGACCCGACTAGTGCTGTTTCAAGCACATTCAGTCTAATGGATGGAAAGATTTGTGACTGTCACCCAGAAAGCTTCAGCCCTGGTGAAAGTATAAATCAGACCTTTATGAGCTTCCATCAGAACACAAATATCAATTTGGCCCTCAAGGTTGGCGTGGTGGACAGGCAGTTTTAAAACTACATAAAGCGATAGTTTTCGACAGCTCCCACAGCAAAATGTTGAAACCTGGTTTATATTAGGCTTTTTCTTGGAGTCCGAGCTGGAAACCTTGTACTTTGATTCTCACTGTGAAAAGAACCATTGTCTTTAAGAGAGAAAAGCCTGGCAGTTTTGCTTTGATTTTTCACTGCACCAGCACCAGACAGTCAACAATAGAGACTCAAAATACATTTAATTGTGAGCTGTTGAACTTGTTGTTAAACGGACAGCTTGCAAAGTCGACACAGAAACGATGCATGTGTTCATTAAGTACCTTGTATCCGGTGATGGTGCTTACGTGACGTCGGGGCATCTTCCATCGGACTCGAAAAGCCGTGCAGTTGACTGTCTCCAACTGGATGTCTAATGGAGGACTGAGACGATCTGTTCAATTTGAACACAGAAAAAAAGAAATCATGAATTACACATTTCTTCTCTTGTCATGTGGGTTACTCCAGAACAGAGGTGGTGACACCTCATTGGTTGAACTGGGTTTTTTGGAACAGGTGGCGGAGCATTTCCCTCATCCCCGCAAAAAAAAGAAAACAAAACAAGTAGAACGCAGCCTATAAAGACGCAACAGAGAAACAATGAATCAGAGGGGAACGTTTTGATATTCACTGAATTGGAGACAATAAAAATGTTTATAACCATGAGCAATGTTCCCTCTAATTTTGTCTGAGCAAACTCAAACTCACTGAGTGGTCACCTGGACCACTGTGAGCGACCTGTCGTTGTCGGCTGTGGTGACAGCTGTAATAGGTTATAAGCCTTTAAAGAATATATATTAAAAAACATTTACAATTTTCACACATTGAGGAATGGAACATGTGTGAAATGTAAAAACAAAAAGGTAGAAATAAAAGCCTTTCAATTGTCTTTGAATTGTATAGAATCTTTACATATTACTTATGTAGTATATTCACAATATATTACATCAAGAATCTTCCAATACAATGAGTAAACTAAATACCCGCTGGATATCAAGGAACTTCAAGCAACTTTTACAAACATTTATCCTTTCTCAAACTGACTGATAAGGCTCATGAATCTTGTGAGACTGAATTTTGTCCACTTGAGGCTTCTGCCTCTGTGACTGCTTGTAATGGAACAGTGTGCCTGAGTGGATCAGGGTAAAATGAACAAGGAACAGGTTTCTTTCACTGACTACACAGGTCATTTCCTCACCTGACTTGTGTGTATTCTCCGTGTAATGTCATCTCAAACCTGCACTGCAACGATTCTCTCTCCTCCGCCCCAATTGGCTCAGTGCATATGGACATTTTGACCGACCACGAGCGACTTTAAGAGAAATCAGCTTTTAAACATCTGCCAGCCAATAGTTCACTGCTGAACTGTTGAACTGTTCATTCAGTTGTGTATGTAGCGGTGACCTTAAGCACCGCTGCACCGCAGGAATGGTGGGAAATGCAGATGGGTAAGAAGCGCCGTAGTCCAGAAATTGCGGTAATTTATATTCAATTCAGTATTCAGTTTTGTTTCAAATCGTATCAGCAGTGCGCAGTTGCGCACGTGCGCAGTTTAGAGGGAACATTGATCATGAGAAGTAGATCTATGTCCGTTGAGCAGCGGCTCGTCTCTTTGTACGCCCAGCCAGAATACGCAACTTGAGTTCCACAAGCAAAGGACAGTTATTCAGATGTTTCTTTCAGGATTTTTATGTGAAAAACACACTGAATACTGTCACATTCACGTCCACTTCCATGATGTGTCATGTGTTATCAGTTTGTTTCAATGCTTCCACTTCATTTCAGTCGATTGCTCACGTGAGAGTTCATCTTTAAAAAGAGATGGTTTTTCTGAAAGCGCGGCGGCTCTGGTTTAAACCGTGGCGGTGCGTCACACTCATGTAGTGGAAACCCTGAACTGTGTGTGCTTGATAAGTCGGAACAAAAAGCTGCACCCACTCTGCCCTTTCTGAAACGGTTTGGTCCCCTGCTCTAGAAAGCCCTTTGAAAAATGTCAAGTGAGGCCATGCATACATCTCCACTGGCACGTTGTAGCTGTGGTCCTGCAGCTAAACAATGCTTGTGCCAAAGTACCTTCAGACTTGATTCATGACATTGTAAACCTCTCCTTAGAGGTAGGTTTTCTATCATCATTGGTGGCATGTGTAGTTAATAGTCACCGATAGTAGTTTGGTAACTTTTATTCCTCAATGTTCTGTCACAATCTGTCACGAAAAACTTTGCAATATCTCATAAAGCTTCAAAGTTTTGAGTTCATCAAAGCTACAAACATAAAAATTCTGCCATCTGAATGATGCATCCAGTTGCAAACAATCAATTATATCAAATCTGCATAAAACCTTTTTTTGCAGTGTGGGAGTTCAAATAACATGTATTCAGTGGCAGGTGTCGATCACTTTGCCTTTTCTGTCTGTATGCTGACAGGAATGTGTGAAAAATGGGTCAACCTTGGTGCAGCCAGGAGTTTTAAGTGCTCTCATGGTTAAACTGCCATAATTGTTGATGACTAAACACACTGTTTGAAATGTTTCAGGAGATGGTGATTGGACCTGAGAGGCCTGTCTAGGAGCAATAGAAGTACAGTGGTACCTCGGTTCTCCACCACAATCCGTTCCAGACGGCCGTTCGAGAAGCGATTTGTTCGAAATCTGAATCGATTTTTCCCATTACAATGAATGGAAAAAGAAATAATGCGTTCCAAGCCTTAAAATAGTCTTTTGTAGGAGTGAATGTAGAGTGTCTGCTGCAGGTGCGCTGTTCCTCTATGTGTGTGGCCGCTGCATGTGGGAGGGGTTGCCGAGTGAGTGACGTCTCTCCAGAAGTGAAGAGGTGCCCGGTGCGTGTCCAGCTCTGAATGTGCGCTTCTGTGCAGTGCGTTAAACCTCAATATGAAGACAAAACAGTCAGTAAATGTAGTCAGTAAACAGTAAACGGGACACGTCTGCATACAGAGGCTGCGTTATACACAATAACAAAGCGCGTTGTGGGTCAGCTGATCGGTCCGCATGCGTTTTTTCCGGCTTTTTGGGGGGGCATTCGAGTTCTGGACTTTTGTTCGAAATCCAAAGCAAAAAAATCTCACATTTTTTGTTCGAACTCCGATTTGTTCGAATTACAAGATGTTCGAAAACCAAGGTTCCACTGTACTTAAAACCAACTCAACGAGCAACAGTATGAGCAATGCTTTTACAGAAGGAGAAAAGAATGACATGAACCTTGAAAGCAACCTGCCAACACATCCATCCATGGGTCACATATGTAGAGAATGTGCCACTCAAATTGGTACTTCAGCCACAGACACAGTGACTTCACAACAGATTCATCGATGGCCAGGCTCATTAAGCCACCTCTGAAACAAGCACTGGCCACTGATCATAAACAACTGAAACATCAATTGGAATTAGAAAGATTCCCACTGACTTGTCCCTTTACTTGTTCAACTGAACATTGGAACAGTTGGAAAAGGGACGCAGAATACCTGGTTACACGTAGCGTATCACTCATGATGGGTTGGGGTGAGGGTTTCGTGTTGAAAATGAACGGCGAATTGAAACTGGGGTCAAAGTCAAATTTGTTGTCTCAGTAAAACCCTTTTAATGGTGGTCCACATTTTGAGATCTAAAATCTGATGCCAAGCTACACTGAAGCTGAGCTATACACAACAGAGTCCCTTTAAAACAACTTACCTTTGTTTAAGTTTATTAAGATGGTCTACACAGAACTGTAAAACACTGTATTGTTCGCATGCTTGCACCTTTGTGTCTTGTATTCACACATTCATCGTGCTCATTCTGACTGCCTCTGACTCTTACTGACATATTTTTTTCCCTTGTCAAATTGGATGTGGTACACCAAGGCTAGTAAGGTGTGGGAGGGATGCTGTGAGTGCGAGCTGCTTTCAGCACTGACTCATTCTCTTATTGGCTTGGTTTTTGTTTATCTTTTTTTTTTTTAATTCAAGTTCAATCTGTTAATAAATGTGCGAGTAATGCACAGCTTTAGTCGCGATTTCAGCAACCAGGTGTGAATTGCTCTTTCATTTACATTGTTAACCTAAACTGTGCTTCCGCCTTCTATTTCTTTTGTACCTGCTTTGGATGACATCATGTTCCACAGACAGGTTCTGATTGTGTCTCCAGAGGTTATTCCAGCTTTCTTTCACACCAGATTAATCAAAATGGATCATATTTTTACCAGTCTTGTGAGGCTTCAAAAATTATTCGTTCATCCAAATGAGATGTATATTTTTGGTGGCATCGTTGACGTTAATGTATTATAATATATTGAATCTAAGGGGGTCACCACAGAGGATCAGCTGATCTACATATTTCTTTTGGCCAAGGTTTAAGGTCTGACAACCTCCTGGTGGAGCTGCCCCAAATTACTTTTTGGGTCTGTGCATGAGCTGTCAAAACCAGCCAAAGCGAGAAACACAATCACTGGAAAAGGCAGAAGCGACCAAACAGATAAACTGATCTTGAAATGCAAATTGCCTTCTAATAATAGATACATTTTGACCACAGATATCATATTTACATGTCTATTTTTAGGAAGAACAGGCAGATTTGTCTTTGATATAAACCACTGTCTCAGGCTGTTGGAGAAGATTCAATTCTCAAAATGGGTTCTGTATGTCAACACAATGAGCATGTGAAACAAAAAAGATTGGTGGGTAAGACAAATTTTAACTTCAATCTTTGGGGCTGGACCTATTCGTACTAGAGCTCAACAAAGCCGTCTTTCAGGATGTCATTCAGCTGTCTAGCTCAGGGGTGGGCGACCAGTCAGAGGCTTAGAGCCACATTGTTTCACGGTGTTGCTGAAAAGAGCCACATCCTACAAATATGTGAGGCTGTAAGGCTCTCCTCACACAGCTGGTCATGTGACTTAGCGGCAGTGTAGCGGTTAAAGCACGTCCCTGCGTGTCTCACAAGGTTGCTGGTTCGTGTCCGGCGTACGTGTCTTGTACATGTACTTTTAAAATTCATACATTTTACCATGATCCTCCTTGAAATATCAAGCTGCGTACATAGACGTGTGTGGTTTTTTTTTTTACATAACTCATGCCACCAATAATGTGGCCCCGATCTGTGTGTGAGCGACGCTGCAGACTGGAGCGTCTCGGCTTCATGTAGTGTAGTTTAGGGGAATGACAAAGTGAAACACAAAACTAAGTCATGTAAACCGTGTTGACCGTTGATCTGGTGATGGTACAAGTCCAAGTTGGACCTCGACTCACATTGGCTCTGAACATGCTCCCAGCAGAAGGGGGTTTTGGGGGAGGCTGGTGGGGGGGGGTCACTTGGCGCACGTGCTGCGAGGTTTATTGTTTATGTTTCACAGTTAAATGCAAGTCTTTGAACAATAGCTGCGGGTTGGCCTCCACTAGCTGGATAATAAGTGAAGAACATAACAATTTACCCCACAGAAATGTATCAAGAGAACACAGTGGTTTGGGTGTTTAAAAAGAACAAAACAGCATGTTGCAATGACAATTGATTGATGATCTTTTGTCACATTTCAGTGTATTAAGTGAGAAAATGCTCTTTTAGCCTGCAATCTGACATCATCAAAGATGAGCGCAATTTTAAAAGGTGAAATTGCACTTTGATCGTAGGTGCACACACGCTCTGATTTTAAACAGGCACATCTTCAACACGTTGTTTTCGTTTGCAAATGTAATGTGTGGAAATCTCCCTCCTTCTGAGCTTCAATTGCTCTCTGTACAATTCTTGACTGTGCAAGCAAATTAGTATACGCAGACTGGGTCGCCCACAACTGCGCCCCAGAGTGACCCAAGTGTAATCGAGCACAAACAAGTCAGCAAGATGACTGGTGGGGGAGACATAAGAGTCAAGTATATCTGCGACATCCTGAGACAGATAAAGCAAAAAGCTATTCAGCGCAGCCACAACAGAAGAAGAGGCCAGGAGATAAGTGGGAGGAGCAACATACACAGCGTGAGGTGACAGTCGGCTCAACTTTGCTTTGTGTTTGTGCCAGTTAAACCGAAACTGTCCTTCTACTTAACTTGCTGTCTAATGTCGTAAACCCTGATGTTACTGATCAGCTTTTTTTTTTGTCTTAACCAATTGCTGTCTCATGCATTTAAACATTATTTTGTTTTAATATGGTCAACCAGTCACTTTCACCACCAACATGTAACTGTATACTAGTGTATATCTGCCAGTAAATAATGCTAAATCACTATTGAATTTCACCAATAACTGTGTCACACACACGTGTTACTAAAGAGGTAATGCTTTCAACAGAACTAACAAAAAAACATTGGTACAACCAGCTTGCTGGTGATGTGAGTCATCAGGCTTTCTCCAAAACGTGATGAAGGGAAAAACCAGCAAATGTCTCTAGAAGTCTGAAAGAAAGAACTCCAGTCCAACTCTGTATCGCAGTTCTCAGAGCTGATAGACGTACAGTGTTTCTGTGACAGTCCATGGATGCAGAGAGAGAAAAAGCTCAGAGCGAAAGGCAGTGAAGTCCAAGGAGGACAGACTCTGGGAAGACTCAGAATGACTGGAAATAAAGTCAACGCTCTGCCAATATTAAGGTCTGAATATCTTACATTATCTTGTGGACTTAATTTACACCTCTCAGACGACACGGCGGACCAGTTGGGTTTGAGTCTTGGATTCATGTTGGCAGCAGCTCAGCCATGATCAGAGCTGCTCTCCCCAAGTGTACCGACGTGCCTGCACAAGCCTGGTGGCATGTTCACCCAACTTCCACCCTGGATCAGAAACTGACCAAGGAGCCTGCCTCACACAATATAAGTGATGATAAGTGAGATGTTTTACTTGTGTTGTGTTGTACATTGATACATGCGTGCACGACCGTGTGACTTTAAATGCAGACGCAGCCGAATTGAAATCAATATTAGCACCAAAATCATATCGCAGAACGGTCTTTAGTTTTCAGTTTTGTTTTTTTTTATCCTGGTGCAGTCCACCAGAGGGTGCTGAACAGGTCCGAGCGACGCAAAGGTACAGTGGTATTGGTCAATGGCTCTTCCAATCGGGCAAATATAAACGACTAAGGGAAAACTTGAGATGTTGCTCGTGAAAGAGTAAAGTGTTCGCTTGGTGATCTTCCCTGACAGTTGTGGTTGCCAGCACAATAAATTGTTTTAGAGGGAAAATGCAAGTGATACTGCTGGTGCAGTACGACATATGTAGTCAGACATCAAATGCCTCAGTAACTAAAAAGTCAAAGAAAACAACGATGATGATGATGATGATGACGCCTGTCATGAAGGTGATCAGTTGGTATTTTGTACTTTATACGTTACTCAATAATGAGGTCAAATCAGGCTCCTTCATCGGGAAACCAGTTGTGATGTTTCAACCCACTGATAGAGTTCAATGGCACAGACGTTGGGTGTCAGTCTCAAACCACAACTAATAATGGAGACAGAAAGATAAGCGGATAGCATCTCTCTCTCTCACACACACACACACACACAGAATTTAAAATATGGATATAGATCAGGTTATTGACTTACCAGACCTCCGAACATTTGACTTTCTGGCACAAAAGCAAACGCTGCCGAGGCAAACGACAAAGACAATAGCGCGCAGCAGACGCCTTCCTTGACATGTAGAATCCATGTTTCATTCAGCTGTGGACTCCTCAAATGTTCATCGTGAACGATGGTGACGGCGGGTGTAAAAACAAAGTAAATCAATTTAGGCGCAAAAAAAAAAAACTTGCGCGCAACAGTCTTCCCGACTCGGAAAAGCAATCCAGCAGAAGAAGGCAGCTCTGGGTTGACACTGATAAGATTACTGTCGGTAAAAGATCAGTGGGTTGGAGCCTTTAACGCACAGACAAGCAGAGGAAGAGGCAGACGCACTTTGGATCAACACGCGCGCTGAGAGACAACGGAGAGGTCAGACGCCGTCGACGGTGCGCACAAGCGCGCAACTATGAGCGGAGATGGCGCATCGTTTTTACGCATGAATGTCATTTCGGTGTCACGCTGAGAAGGCAGTCAGATGAGATGAGTAGTGAAGTGCAGGAACGGGGAGCCATTTAGAGATAAGAAGATAATGAGCGTCTAATCCCAACACTGGCCACAGATGGAGAGCGGGTCAGAGAGGAGCCGCTCGACCTGAGGACCAGCAACAAGTTCATTGTGTCACACAACACTCCACTCACCCATCGATTTAACGCATAAAACAGCTTCATTCATGGATGTCACTTACAAAAAGGGTTCGCTTTTATTTTGGCTATATTTGTTTTCCTGTTTTCACCGGTTGTTCTTCCCGAGAACATGACTGATGATGCGCCTGTTTCAGGTCCTTTTCTCTTCGTATTTGTTTCCTGCACACTTGAGTCTTAAGAGTTAAATTGGTCAGTCCTGTTCGAGCACGTGCTTTCTGTTTTCATTCCCTTTGTTGTCTCTGTCGTGCCTGCAGGTTTCCACCAGCATGTTTTTATTTGTACTTTATTCCTCCCTTGACTTTTTTGACTGCCATATTACTGTCTTTAACTGGACTTGTATTTAGTTTGTCTGTACCCTACTAGTATGGACTGACCACCTTGTGAAAGTGTGTTTCATTGTGCTCAGATTCTCATTTGTTCTCCCTTTCCAGATTATTTCCTCAGTTCGACGTGTTATCCTCCTGTCATTTTGTCCATAAATGAATACATTTTTTTGTCTTTCATCCATGTTGTCAAGCGCCTTGCTGCAAGATTACCGCTCGCACTTGGGTTCCGTGTGCACACTGTCCCTATCAATTTGTTCATTTGCTTGTGAAACCGCTACCTTGTGAGAGTCAAGAACTAATCATGATGACTGTCACATCTGTGTTTCAATTCATCCATAGATACTGGGTGTGCTTCTTTAGAGGTGTCATATTCTCAGAGCTCAGAGAGATTCCGTGTAATGACGAGAGTTCCGATCATAACCTGTCATAACTGAGTCAGTCATAGGCACATGATGGACAGCGTTCTTGTCATAGACGTTGACTACCTAAATGGCTGCAGTAAATAAAAGTCACTTGTTAATCTAGTCACAGGGGTTTTTGGCACAATTTGGACATTTTCATCTGAACTCTGCAGGCACTTTACTGTGTTCAGGCCAAAGTCACGGGTGTTGGGCCACAGTTTTGTGAAAAAAAAAAGTTGAAAGATACAGAGGCGTCGTAGCACCAGGTTGGGTAACCCTGTGAATCACCTTATCAAACAAATGACCTTACATTTTTGGTCATCATAGGAGTTAATCCATCCCAATAAATGTGTTGGTTCATTGACGCACATTTAAGAATAACTGTGAATTGAATGACAACCATTCAGGCTATTCTCATGACAGCTGTATTTCATTCAAAATGAGGTTAGAACCCACATCCAAAGTGACAGCAACTTAAATGTGGTCCACATTATTTTTTTCCGACTTCACTGAAGTCTCTAGGCAGATTTGCATCCAAATCCAACACAGAGTGAATCTGAGTATCTGTAGCGACTAACATCATTATTGAGTTTATCTTCATGAAATACAATAAAACGTGATCTAAACCAAATTCTCTCAGATTCTCTCCTGGCTGCAAAACAACTTGTGGATTACCTCTGAGCAGCTATTAGTGGCACCTGGAGTTTTCAGAGAGCCATAAAAATGGCACGGCATGGAGAGAGCATCATCATGAAAAGGCACTTGGGCTCAAGACTTGAAACACTAGCTGAAGGTTAGACATGCAGGTTAAGTCCTGCTCAAATATCAAATGAAAAGATGACAATCCTTTTTTCATTTTCTACCAGATGAATATACAGATGACCAGCTGCTTGTCTCGCTGTTAAGTTATTTTTTCATGTTTCAGTGCTTTTCTCAATTCAACAACTGATGAAGTCAATGCAGTGTTTTGTATATTGTTTTGTGTATAGTGTTGGCATCGAAAACATAAGCCAATATTTGAACTTCATTTGTATCTAACAGCAGAAAGAATGAAAAAATATGTTTATTATATTCAACCGTATTAATAAAGTGAGCTTTTTGTCACCATCTGCTGGACAAAATAATAAGCGCTTCGTCAGTGACAACTATTCTGTAAATGAACGAAGCGTTATTCACCAAGGAAATCGTTATTTGATGAGTTAAACTTGATACGACATACTTGGTATATATATATATATATATATATATATATATATATATATATATAAATTCAGTTAGATTCATATTGTAAAACTGAAAGACGTAGATTGCATCACAGTAATACACACAAACTATTTTTAGCTTTAAAGTCATTTACTGTGTTCAATTCTAATGTTACAAAATATATATATATAATTTTTGAATATATATATATATATATATATATATATATATATATATATATATATATATATATATATATATATATATATATATATATATCCAAAAATTATATTTTTATATATTATAAAATATACATATATATTTTTGTAACATTACCATTGAACACAGTAAATGACTTTAAAGCTAAAAATAGTTTGTGTGTATTACTGTGATGCAATCTACGTCTTTCATAAGTTGTTTAGTTTTACAATATGAATCTAACTGAATTATAATGATGTATATTAACATCATATTATGGCACGTCAGATCTTTAGTGGTGTCAGTAGTGTTCTACTCTGAGGTGTGAAATCATGACGACTGATGGCTTGAGACTGAACAACTGGGACAGATGCAGCGCCATAGGTCGGTTTTTCGTATCCAGTGGCCACTTGCTCACATGTAAGTGTTGGACGACATGAATGTAAATGGAAACAAATGTACGTCGATGATATTGATGGTTGCTGTCAGCTTATTTCTTTCCCACAAGTGGTTTGAGGGTTAGCAGTTTCAGGTTGGTTGATCTTGGGAGCGTGAAGTGACCCCAACAATTACCCTCTTACATCAGAGTCAAACGGCGCCCCTGAATGGCTGACAGATTCAATGGCAGATCAGTTGCAGGTTGCACATGTGGAAATGAGCATCTGTTTCATATTTAGCAGCTGGCAGGGACGGGATTGCTCCAAAATCGACTTCATTTATACAGTAAAACAAGACACCTGACCCATGGACAAGCATCCGACTGGTGTTAGCTTCAATTCCTCTACAGTTGCATTGCTGCGTATTCTGCTCGCATGCTGGTCTGTCTGGAGTGAGAAACTCTAGATATGCAGCGGCGCAGAGAATGCAAAATGATCACCAGATGAACACATAAATTACATTCACAGATATTTAGCTCCGCATCATTTTAATAAAGTGGCCACATGGTCTTTTGTACTGTGGTCAGAACAGAGAGCTTATTATATTACATGAACAGATATCTTTATTGAAGTCAACAAAGAGGTTCCCCTGTCACCACGGAGACACAGAGAAACCTCAAGGAGGACCACTGTTTTTCTGGCAGAACAAGGAGCAGCTATTGTTCTCATTTAAAAGCACATTGCTTAAAGAATGTGATTCTGCAGCTGCTACCAAAATGGTCACATGGTTATGTCCACACAGGAATGTGGAGGAAAAACCAATCAGACGCAAAATGATGCAGCACGTTTTTTCTCAGCATGGAGATGAATTGACTTTAATAAGAGTTTCTTTGAAAAGAAGAAGTATTCTAGCTTAAATTCTGATTTGCCACCATTCACTTTCCAAGAGTCACTTCTGATTCAATACCATTTCAAGGCGGACGCTTTAGCTTCGTGCACCATCTCCTGGATTCCAGGGAAAGACGCTTTAGATCTTCTTACATTGTCCGTTTTGTTTTTGCCGACATAAGTTTTTCACTAAAGAACTGAATCCAACTGGTGAGTAATGAATAGTGAAATGAGGCACCTGCTTGTGCTGGTTAGCTGCAGCTCGAGAGGAAACATCTGCAAAGACTCTTTTCCCTTTGCCCTTATAGTTCTATTAGCATCTATGCCAGGAAATAGGATCCAAACAGACCTGCAGGAAGAGAGAAAGAACCTAGTTTATGACTCATCCGACAAATGTTTCACGTCATATTGAATTTAAAAATCTCACTGTAACTGATCTGAGACTTTATTTGTGTCTGGACTGAAATCATTGCTTTCAAAGAGTGCTCTTGATCTTCATGCGGACCATTCTGGCAGACTCATGAGAAACAGCTTTTTCATCCAATATCAACTGCCCTGAGAAGGCAGGACGGTCGGTGGAACGACTGAGTTTACAGAAGGAACCGATCTCAAGTTCCACTTCGAGTCTGGAACCGTCGCCCCAGGCGGGACTGGGTGGGTGGAGCAGGGCGGAGGATGGACCAGCAGGCGTCACCAGAACCCTCTCCCTCCTGCCTTCACACTCTGGATGGGCTGTCAGTGGAGATACTTCCTAAGGAGGCGATTGCTTCAGCTTGGGTTCCCTCTATTGGACTTAAGTGGGTCTCGAACTCTGCGCTATGGTCTGGGTCAACGGCATGTCAGATGCGCGCCAATAGACCCGTCGCTGCGGCTCCACGTCTGATGAGACCTGTTGGATCAAGGTCGAGCCATGTCCGACTTTCGAACTGAGGTGGACAATGACGCTATGGGACAGCTTGGCCATTTGTCTGACACTGCTGTGCACGGTCCACTCCGGCCCGCTGCTGACCGAGCGGAGGGAGCGCGCTGAGGACGCGCCGCTGCAGCGTCCGTCGGTTCATGTCCGCCTGTCACTTTCCTCCCGCGGAACCAGCAGCGCTGGGTCGGACTCAGACGGTTGGGAAGACCGGTTAATAGAAGGTGAGGAAAATACGCCATTTGTTCGGGCTTTCCTTAAAAATGGTTAAGTTCGAGTTCGTGAATCGAGAACTTTCAACTGTAATAAATAAATAGTACAACTGTAATAAAAATAGTCTAAAATATGTGTTCATTCACGATCCTTTGGCGTCGCGTAGATTCGTGTGTGGCAGCAAAAATATCCAATTTTCTTTATGAATTGGGGTTTAGCAGCTTTTGTTAGCTTAGAAACAGAGGTGTGTGACGTCACTGCTCTCTCGCGCCCACGTGTTGCCCTTATCGTATGACCTTTTCGTTTAGTAAAAGCCAGGTTTGTTTGTCTATTGATGTAAATAATTTGTGAGCAATTGTTTCGAGCTTTTGGTCGCTCGTGGCAATTACCAAGTCAAGGCGCGTCAGATGTCTCGCACTGACGTCACCTTTACTTCGACGCACGTCCAATATCGTCCAGTCGAAGCCGCGAATGGGGGCAGCCATGTCCCCCAAACATCAAGGTTAGAGTCCCTTGTTTTGCACCTCTGTGTTGAGGTCTGTATGTGCACAATAATGTCAATGAAACATGAAGAAGTGTTGCTTTTTTCGGTGGCCGCACTTCACTGAGGCCAAGGCGTCTGGCAAAACTATTAAAACCAAGATTTGTAATGAATCCAAGACATGTACATTTCAAGGACCAAGTAGTGACATGATGTTGCAAGATCAGGACGGAGATGATGAAGCTGGTTCATACACTATTGCTTGATCTCCTTGATATTAGCTCATGACATGGATTTCATAAATGAAATGTACATCCCAGCAAATCTGTGAGGTTACCAAAACAATATGTGCCTATTTTGCAGAGTCTCCAAACCTGCAACATTTTACATTATGGTCACATCTGTATTGCATTATAAGTACTTTCATAAGAGCTCATAATGCATTAAGTAAGTTTTTTTTACATATCATGCAGAATGAGAGAACCGTGTTTCTTGTGACAACATTATACCGTGTGGTCAGGTTAAAGCTTTGGGTTACGGTGAGAGTGAGGTCAGTTTTAACACACTTATAAGGCCACCATGACAAAAACGCAAACTTGCGACTAAAATATCATGGTCTCCTTTTCCAAAGATTTGTTTTTCCCCTTCAAAGCTCTCCTCGATCATTTTTGTCTCCCTGAGCTGCTGTACACAAACAGCTTTTCTTGCTCCCATCTGGTGTCACTTAAGTCAATAGTAGTGGCAGAAAAAGTGTTTTTTTTCTTTGTGTATTTGGATGGTTGTGTTTACATTGGGAAGGCTTCACTAGTTATGTAAGGGAGCGGACAGACCCTGCCGCTTGATTGCGTCTGGTGGACCTCTCTTGAATTGTAATGTGCAATTTCCTCCATTGTTTTTCTAACTGAGATGCTCACATAATGCCAAAAGCACTGCAATTGAGCTGTGTGACCATTGTGTTTGAATAGACATTACACATTATAGCAATTTCAGAGCAAAACGTTGTGACTGCTTCACCTTTTAGAATTCATTCAGCTTTGATTTTGTGTTCCAGAAACTTTGAGGCAGCATCTGTCAGATGAGGCTGGAAACGTTTTGGACTTCATTAAAGTGACCATCAGAAGATCCAGCAAGTCTTCCTTAACCTCAAGTTCTACCTCCGAACTGAGCAAAAGGGTTCGCCTCAGAAGGGAGAGGAGGAAGAAGGGAAGAAGCAGGCAGAGTGGTGACGCAACGGGACGGAGGAGAGGAGGTGGAGGCGGTCGTGGCCAGGGCTGTGGGCTCAGGCAGCTGCATCTGAACGTGTCGGACCTGGGTCTGGGCTATCGATCTGACGAGGAAATGATATTCAAGTACTGCTCTGGACCCTGCAGGAAGTCAGAAACAAACTATGATAAGATCCTGTACAGCCTGCTTCAGGAGAAGAGGTTTCCTCACAGAGACTCGCCCCCTCAGGCCTGCTGTCGTCCGGTCGCTTTCGACGATGACCTTTCCTTTCTGGACGACAACCTTGTTTACCACACTGTCAGGAAACACTCGGCCAGAAAGTGCGGTTGTGTGTAGAGGACTTTTTTTTTCATGCAGTAATGAAATTCTCGTCACAACTAGTCATGAAAACGTTTTTTTACAGTTGAAGTGATGACCATATTAACTTATTGATATTTATTTTCCGTTTACATAAAAGACAGTGTAGTTGAATGTTATTTATTAATGTAATTTCTCAGATTGTGCCAAATAAACACAGTGAAATCACACTGTTTTTTAGTGGTTTATTGTGTGCTGTGGTGTATTGCATGATGTCATCAAAGTTGTACGCCGAAACACTCAAAACAGAAGAGAAGATGAAGGAGAAAGAAGCGGGTTTTGTTGTGTTAACAACCAGAAAATGTCATTTTACAAGTCAATGAAGTTGAGGTTTGAATAATTATGTTTAACTCTCTGTAGTTTGTCTGAAAAAAAAAACCCTTCTCAGACCAGGCTGTATTTTCTCACACTGTACTGTTCAGCCTCACGCACGTTTTTTTCAAAACCATCAACCATCAGTTCATTCCTTTCCTCATCGCATCTCATTGAAGTGCTGTCTTGGGAGAGCACTAAAACCTCAGGTGGTGTCAGAATGGTGTGCGGACAGTTTGAAGAGCATGAGCTGGGGAAGCGTGAAAAAAATGTCTTGGCAGATGTGATGGAGCGATGAGGAGAAGGAGGGGAAAACAGTCGCTTCCACCAGTAGGTGGTGGAAGATCCCATTATGGTCAAAGTGATGTGTCACAGCCTGGAGGATGTATTGACTTCACGTTGATGTGTGTGTGCGTGGAATGTGGAATTCACTGTTTTTGTTTGTCTGTCGCTAGTTTCCAGGTTTCCCATCCAGTGTTTCCTATTACCAAGGTGACTGTCCTCTCCTTGTCCTTCACAGACCTGTCCTGTTCGAGATCGATGCCTCCACAGAAGAGCCATGAATGTTTAATGTCACGCCAGGATGCCTAACAGACCGGACTAACCTTCACTTGGTTATGAAAGGAAGTTGGATCAATGCCCACAAATGAAAGGTTTAGGGTGCCACCTGCACCTGGTGAGAGAGTGTGTGTGTTAATATCCCAATGAATTTGATCTGTCGTATTGGTCTTATTGGCCGCCTCCATCTTGGTCAATAATCTGCTCCCCAGATGTGAGAGGAGCAAAGCCTGGATCCTTGTGTTGTTTCTTCATGTAAAAACATCGATGCTAGCCAAGCTCTCCAGCTCCATCCCAGAGCATAATTGTCTCCAGATATAGACGTCAGGCTGGAAAACAATTGTCTGTTCCCGATCAACCCTGACGCAACTATTGAAGCTGATAGCTAACTAGCTGATAGCTGTGTGATGTGTGTTCGCGACTGAGATGCTGCGAAAACACCATGGTGAAATACACTTTGTCAAATAGGGAACAACACATTCTGACGTGGATCCAGTCCTAGCTGGTCTTTAGATTCAAGAAACAGTGGCTTTGCATTGATATCTTAATACTTCTGCTCTAGTACTGAGAAGTGAAGTCGGAGCTGGAGATGACTTTGAGTCACCATGAAAGCTATTGCCACGTGTGCCTCGTGGATGCTCAGCGTCTAGAGACAAATTCACACTTTCTGTTTACATTCTGGGAAGCCACCTTGGATTGCCTACTCCAACGTTTTGACTTAAAAATTCTACTTGGTGCGACGTATCAAAGCTCACACATGGTATGAACCATTAATGTGTGAGTATAACTAAGCAATATAATACTTCAGCCACTTCAGAAAAATTGAAATATTCAGCTTATTTGGCTCATTAGATCAGATTTGTTACTGACCGTGATATTGAAAACCTGTTGTTTCTGTCAGCACAAACAAAATATTCAAATCATCTTCTGGCTGTCATGTAGTTTCTGCGCTGCTGAGAGTGATCTGTGCCTGTCCTTCAGTCTCCCCACGTTCACCTCTTCGCCTCGACAATTTACTCACCTACAGGTGACGCTTCAACTCTTCACCTCTGTTGTACAAAACAGCTCCAGAACCTCTGCTGCGGTAAATTTAGAACTGCAAATATGCAAGTTTCAGGGTATTTGAGGTGAAAAAGTTGAAGTCGCATCAGAAGAAAAGTCTTTGAATAAACATACTGGGACTCATTTGACAGAAAACAGCTAAATGAAAAGATAAAAAAACATAACATTAAATATTAGGTAAATATGAACAGATAGATAGATAGATAGATAGGTGGGTGGGTGGGTGGATGGATGATAGATAGATAGATAGATAGATAGATAGATAGATAGATAGATAGATAGATAGATAGATAGACAGATAGATAGATAGATAGATAGATAGATAGATAGATAGATAGAGAGGACGGACGGACGGACGGAGAAGTTTAAGTGAGGAAAAAGTGTGATCCTCCAGAGTAATGTGATGTGTATGTACGCCCCACGCAAACTGTCTCCTTCACACTGATGTGGAAAGTGTTGGACATATGGGAGAAGTTAGTAGAGGCAGAGGCCAAAATGTCCGTGTCACATTATAGTTCACCTTCTTCTGTCAGGTTTCGCCTCATCACGGTTGAACCGAGCATGAAACTGGAACAGCTGTGAGTGAAGCTGTTCGGAAGAGTTTATGCTACATGGGCTTAAAATACAAGACGCTGCATTCATTCACAGAAATGTTGATTCATAAATATATGAATCAAAACATTCATATTTTCTACAACGTGACAATGTACCATCGTGAATCAGCTCAAACAACCCTTGCTGACTCCATGTCAAAATCAAGGCCTTGGGGCCAAAACACTTTTGTCATGTGAGAACATGAGGAGAGCTGAGTATTAAATTCCCTTTTTTTCACTTCCTGAAGGCAATGCTGCTTGTACTGTAATGCAACACGCAGCAAGCGGAAACACCACAACCTAGTGGTGGGAGGCCAGAAAACAAATGGTGGGTGATCAACTTGTTTCGAGCTGGAGTGGGCCACATTTGTGGCGTCTGGATCTGCTCCTGGGCCTGGGGTTTGAAGCATGTGCTGTTTTTCCTTCTTCTCCATCCAAATGATGTGTGAATCCATGTTTAATTGTGAGCATGTGTATCAGTGTGAGAAGCGCCGTCGTACGTGTGCGCACAGTCCCCACCCTGCTTGGATATAATGCTGAACATCGGATATCACATTTCCTCCGGCTGTGCCTTTTATGACTGGGGGTCCAAGTGGGGGTGATTATGGCACCAGGAGGGGTCATGAGAAGGCCACGCTGGCTGTGAAAGGTTATTAGGGGTGAGTTGGATCGGTTTGGCGCCCCACTTTTCTGGCCCGCATCCATTTCAGAGTCTAGTCCCCCTCTGGATGGCAGATGTTTTGGTTTCAGGGGCTGCATTTTGGGAAGACCTGGATCGTACTTCAGACGTTTGACACATATCTCAAGCTTTATACAACCATGCCGTGAAACTGGGTGGATTGTTGCAGGAAAACTGATGTTTAACAAACAGTGAGCGATGGAACAAGTGCTAAAGGGTGAGTCTGAAGTCAAAGAAGGGTCGAGTCTACGGTCTGGATTGCCTCGTGGGGGGGACACACACACGCACACACACACACCAATGTTTACACTGGGGATTAGAGCAGTTCCAGTCTGTACCTTGGTGTAGCAGAGGCGCAGTCATATGTGTAAACGGTGAGAGGAATGCAGCATAGTTCCCTTCATCACTCCAGCTGGAGAGTGTCTTAGGTGATGATCAGCAAGAACGCAGATATTCTTTCCTCTCACCTTCAGAACCTTTGTGCATCTTTGACATTGTCCTTCATGATCAACCCATTATCCTCCTCCCTGTGCTAAGGAGTGAAGAGAACGCCTTCCGCTTCGACGGCACCCTTTGACCCGGTGTTCAGCGTCTTGACCCAGTCAATGAAAATCACCAGCTCTGTTTATTCTTCATCTTTCTGTGTCACTGTTCTCTTGTTCCATCACTTTAAATTCACACTGACTTCTTTAATCCTCTGATGCATAGCTGCTGCTGCTGTTGAGGACATTCTGGGGTGGCGATTTCTATCGCTGCCGATTTATGGATGATTTCGTGGTGATTACTGTTCTTCATGTTCCAAGAGTTCTTGCTTTTCTTGTGTGGCTTCTAAGGTGCTGCTTTGTAAACAGATGTATGGGATCCGTGAAGTGTAACAACAAATATGATATGATAGTACTGTGGCGTCAAGGCGCTTGAAGAAACACTCCAACATAACATGCAAAAATGTAGACCCGTGTCTGGACTGGTGGTCAGAGCATGATGGCTGCCAGTTGAAGTCCCTCCTGTGTGAACCCACAAACCAGGTCCATGGTAAGTGAGCTAAATGACATGTAATGTAAAGGACATGATCAAACAGACTGAGCTCAGTCGCATATTCTCCTGCACTTGAACAAGGGCCATCCATGTGGTTGTGATTGTGTTTGACAGTTTCCAACTAAGTTTCCAGCAAAACTTCACCACTGTCAAAAAAAAATGCAGAGCAGAAAACGGACAAAACATGTGCATCAGAAGCCTGAGATAAATCACAGTGTGCTTCAATTCTTCACTGAACTTTCACATGATTTAATTTTGTTTTGTGGTTCAAGGTAAGGGTGATTAAGAGAGGGAGGGCGACAGAGTGAGTTAGAGTTAGTTGAGTGGAAGTGAGGGCAGCTCTTAACAGGATGACAAGTGCGAGTGGAAGTCACCAACCAACCAACTGCCCTCAACAGCAGTGAACTTTCGGGCCAGACTTGAAGGAGAGTGGACTTCAACTATTCTGGCACAGATTTTGGAGGTCCTCAGAGGTCAGGCAACATATTTAAAAATGTGACTGTTCCGAGTCTGTACATTGAGTCAGCACGTCGGTCCGTTTGTGTGTGTGAGAAGCCTGGAATCTGGTTGTCAGTGCTGAAAGCTTCATGATAACCAGTTTGAGGTTGAGCAGCACACCATGGTAATCCCACCTACATCTGCTTTGTGTGGCTGACATTGACAGCAGTACTTCTAAAACTCGGCCTGGATATACTGTATGAAGTCTTCTCAACTATGGGAAGAAAAGAGACAATCCACGCATTGATCTGAAGCTCATTTGCTGAGACCATGTTCCCATTTAAGATGCAGAAGCTGGTGAAATCCACTGACCATAGTAGTGTATTTTACTTCCCATAAATTCTGTTTCAACAAGGTCCCTACTGAAATGACAGTAACTGAAAGTGCATGTCATTGACGCTTTTTAATCCAGAAGTACATATAATTACAAAAACATATTGTTTAAAGAAAAAAACACAGTCATCAAAGTGGCATCCAACTGCGGACAAACATGTTACAGGTGAGATCTGACGCAAATACTGACCAGGAAAAAAAAGAAAAGTTCGCCTTTGTGGCTTGTTTGTCACAACTTAACAAAAGACATGGACCGACTGCCATCTAGTGGCAACAACGCGTCCATAACAATTTGGCAAACAGTAACTTGGCTGAAGTGACAATGAGAAAGTGTGAAGATTTGATATTTCCTCGATAGCAAGCGGCAGCAAAACAACATAGAACTTTAAGATACAAAACACACAGTGTAATTTTTAGGCATTTATTTGCTAGAAACAATGAAGTTGTGGAAAAAATAATACAATTCGCATACATATGAACTACAGAACATACACTTAGACTTGAAATTAACATGACCATCACAGCCTCAATTTATTTCAAGCTGTTTGCTTTACGTTTGAATTCCTGCAAAGCTTCTCTCAGCTTCTGAATTGAAACCTTGTTCTCCTCCAGAGTCTTGGAGACGACACGGTGCACTTTGAGGTGGAGATCCTCCAGAGACTTCTGTTGGACAGACACAACTTTAATTGTAGTGTTGCGATGTAGCCCAGACAACAAAACACTGCTGAAAATGTGCATTAAAGTCAGGTTTGGTAGTGAATACAAATGCATTACATTTTTAAAGGGGAAAAAAAGAACGTAGTGAGTAAGGACAAATGAAGGACATTAAGTTATGAATGAAGACAACGGCAGGATGTGGATACCTCTGTGATGGACAGGTGGTTGGCGGCTGCGGTGAGAACAGACGCGAGGTTGTTAGCAACTGTCCGTCTCACTTCATTGGTCTCTTGAACCACCAAGTGGTACCTGAAAGGCAGGAGGAAGTCAGACCAAATACTGATGTCTTGGCAGGAATGGCGACTCACTGCTGCTGTGTTGCTGTCAGTTGTTGGACGGCCTCATCATAGCCAAGTGTGACCTTCTTTTCAAGATTTTTGCGGTGATTTTCCATGGACTCAATCTCTGCTGCCCACTCCTGCTCTGCTCTCGCAAGCTCCTGTACACGTGAAAAAGGGAATGAATTATATGAATACTTTGATATGGCAACATGAGGAAAGAAAACTGGCACCTGCATGTCGGACTCCAGTTGCTCATCCAGCTTGCGCAGCTGCTCATTCAGCTGCTTCAGCTCGCTGGACTTGTCTGCGATGTTGGAATCCAGCTTTGGATTGAGGAAAAAAAAACATTTTAAAAAAATCACAGTAAAATCAGAACAACCTTGAGCTACTCTGTCACAAACAAATAAGTTCAAGTGTACTTGTCCACACGTCTCCTCCAGACTGAGAATCTGGTTGTCCAACCGACTGCACTCTTCCTCCACGTCACCAATGAGCTTCCTCAGCAGGTTCTGAGAAAACAGGTGGGAAACATTTTAGCAACAGGCAAATACAGGCAAAACTAGACTCTCAAATATGACTGTGAAAACACACATTTGCTGATGGTTTATTTGACAAGCACAGTGCAGAATCTAGATGGTAATTTATAGAATAAACAAAGAAAACTCACCTTCAGTGCCTGGAGACGCTGCGTGTTGACAGGTCCACTTTCAAGAGGCCGGATAGTAAAATCGTGACCACAGGCGTTCTCAGCAGAGGACGGGATGAGTTTGAGTTTACGGGCCAGTTTGTGGTACTCAGTCACCTTCATGTCCAGCTGAAGACAGGAATGTTAAAAAACACACAGACGTGTGAATAAATGAACACTACAGCCATGCTATGAAAACAAGACAATGCTGCTGACCTAGTTCAGGCAGAAGGATGATTTCATTACCTTCTCATTCAACTTGGCCAAAGCGATCTCTTCATTCCACTGGTGCTGTTGAGCATCTTCCAGAGATTTGCTGAGGCTGTCGATGGTCTGCTGGAGCTCCCTCTTCTCCCTGTTGATCCTCTCCACGTCTGCAGGTGTAAACTTCTGGTTCCGCAGGACATTCTGCAGCTCATCACGTTCTTGCTTGAGATTTTGAAGGTGACTGGCTGTGTAAACATGAGTTTGTAGTAACATCACAATCCAATCTTTGACTCCAACTTTTTCCACTGTCAAATGCCTTTCTTTTGATCAGTTACCAGTGTTCTCAATCTCCTCCTTCACTTCTGCGGCATTGCTTTGTAGGTTGGCCTCGAATGACTCCAGATTGCTGCGAAAGCTCTGTAGCTTCTGCAGGTCCGACTGCACCTTCACCTTGTCCATCCTCTTGCTCATGAGACGATCCTGTTAGGGTGAAAGGTTCTTTACGGTCTTCTACATTGTTCTTCCAAACAAAGCCGTCAGAGACGCATCTATTTAGGCTCTGATAAACAAACCAATGACATGAATCATTCATTCATTCATTGTCTTGTGGTGTTTGATATCTTGAGGCTAATCTAATCAAAATAATGTGTCTAAAAAAATAATGTATATGACATGATTAAACCACCACATACACTGAGGCCACTACACCCGAAAAACCAAATACGATTTTCAGGATTATCTCCCCTCTTTTGTGTGTGTGTCTGTCATACAAGTCTTCGTCATACTTCATGCACTTGTGCATGAGAATGAAAGGGGCGCGTCTCTTACTGTGTGACTCTCTCGCTCCAGCTGTTCGACCTCCTCTGTTAATTTCTGGTGCTTCGCCTCCATTTCAGCCAGCAGGGCTTCATCCACATTATAGAGCTTTTCTGTGAAGATGGATGCAAGTTTTACTCCGACACCAATTGTTTCAGACACACAGCAGACAAACAGTGCCAATAAAAGGTTAGAAGATCTTTGGAAAGCTGCGGTGCACAGTTCTTACTCAGCTTATTGAGAAATATTTCATCGTCGTCGTCAAAGTTGTCGTCGCCCTGCATGAACTTGGAATAGGTCTCGCCTAGATAGTCCATTAAGAGCTGATGAAGAAAGCAACCACCGTTACGTCAGTCAGTCTGTCCAGATCAGCCACATACTTCTTTCCCTGTCATTCACTTGGAGCTCGATAAAATCAGGCACAGCAAGCACCTTGTGATATTTGGGTCCCTCTTCAATGTTGACTCCCTCTTCTGGGAACTCAGTGAAGAGCAGGTCCTGGTGGCTTAGACTTCGCTTGATCTAAAAAACATAAATAAATAAATCATTTAATATCATTATTGTAATAGTGTGGTTGTGTGTTTCTTTTTGATTGTCATTATGTCTTCAGTAGCAAGGCCTCACCTTGATGGTATCGATCAGCCACACGAGGGCTCCAAGTGCCAGAGGCCACGTATGAGGTGCCCCAACTGAATAAATAGAACTCTTGGAGAGGACAAATGGATATCTGAAAAACAATTATTTCTGTTAGAAATTTTTACATGGACAGATGGTGGAAACACAAATTCACATTTAACAAAGTGTCAAAACATGTAAAGAGATTTTACCTCAGGGCTTTTAGAATGACCGGAACCTCTTCTTCCGCTTTGGATTTTGGCATTTCAAATGTGGGGTCCAACTGGCAGTAGAGGAACTCGAATATTTTTAGGAACTCCTTGGTAGATGGGGAGTGTAGAGTCTTGGATGACAAAGGGCCTGGGAACCCTTGATCTGTCAAAAACTAATGTCAGACAGAGGAAAGAGTTTTAGGTTCCAGGGTATTTCAAAAAACCACATTGCTTTCTGAACAAAAGCTTAGTCGTACCTCATGCAGCTGCCTGATACACTGCTGGACATATGATTTATCATGCAGCGGTCTGGTGTCCTTCAACTTCTCATTTCCCCCAAACGCAGATATAGTGCTGTTGCGAGGCATACTGGCACAGCTGGTACTGCAGCCAAAATTAAACATTAAAAATTAGAGAAAAACCCACCAACTCCAAGACAATATTAAACTAAACCAATAAAATAAGGCAGCAATCAAAACTTAAAAAAAATTATAATCACAGGTTGTCATGACAAGTCGGTTGATTTAACTCATGAAGCAATACAAACATAAAATAGGTATGTCAATAGATCTTTTTTTTTTTTTTAAATCTCAATTAATTGCAGCCACAGTTAACTTGCAAATCGCAAATTAATCCTACCTTTTTTATCTATTTAAAAATCCTTCATCGTAATTTTTTCAGGGATCAATTGTACATTTTTATTGCCACAGGAAGAAAGGACCTCCTGTGGCACTCAGTCTTTGAGATGGGTAGTCTCAGTCTGTTGGTCCATGTGCTACTGTATTGGACCAGGGGCAGCTGGAGGGGGTGATGTCGTCCAGTTTCACCCCCACCACATCACCAGCTTTGCGGATGAGTTTGTTGAGTCTGTTAGAGTCTGCCACCATTAATTTGCAGCCCCAGCAAATCACATGTTTAATAAATAAAATATTGAATGAAAAAAAGAGGCCTCCGTAGCTGAAATGGAAATTCAAAAGATCACACCTTGTCACAGTACTTTTGCACAGTTTTATTGCCTATAGTTTGAGCGTGAATGTTCCGCAGGCACAATAATAAACTCTCACCTCACCTTCTAACTCACCTTTGTTAAATCTGCACTTTTTAGCCTTTTCATTTTTGGTTCAAATATTGTTTTACTGTGATAATTTATGTTGTTAATTGTGCATATGCATTATGTTGCTCCTTAGTAATTATTACTTTCTAGTACAGTGGTAGCTCGGATTTTGAACGTCACGAAATTCAAACAAATCGGAGTTCGAACAAATATTGAGATTTTTTTTTGCTTCAGATTTCGAACGAAAATCCAGAAATCGAACGCGGGAAAAAACATGACGCGCGCAGACCGGTCAGCTGACCCACGACGCGCTTTGTTATTATGTATAATGCAGCCTCTGTACGCAGACGTGTCCCGTTAGCTACATTTACTGACTGTTTTTCTGCATATTGAGGTGTAAAACCTTTCCTGTCTCCGCACTGGACTTTGGTAGAGTGTCAAAGGGGAGGTGCTCGCTCTCCACACCTCCGAGGCTGGAGCGCGCGCTCCAGGGTTTGATGTCCTGTTGGAGCTGGGACAGGGATGAGGCGAGTCTGGGACAGAGCTAAGTTACTTGGTTTATGACTTTGTCACAGCCAAACTGCACAGAAGCGCACATTCAGAGCTGGACACGCACCGGGCACCTCTTCACTTCTGGAGAGACGTCACTCACTCGGCAACCCCTCCCACATGCAGCGGCCACACACATAGAGGAACAGCGCACCTGCAGCAGACACTCTACATTCACTCCTACAAAAGACTATTTTAAGGCTTGGAACGCATTAGTTCTTTTTCCATGAATTCTAATGGGAAAAATCGATTCAGATTTCAAACAAATTGCTTCCTGAACGGCCGTCTGGAACGGATTGTGGTCGAGAACCAAGGTACCACTGTATGTCTTTAAAGTTTTTTGTTCACTCTGCTGTAGCATGCTAAACCTCTGCATTGTACACATTTTAAGGTAAAATAACTTAAAACTGAATTCTCATTTTACGATTTTACTGTACGCCATCAGATTGCACAGTAATAAACCCTATTGAAAATCCCATCACTGTCAGAGGCCTTGGTAATGAAATATTTACATAGAACAGTCAAGAATAGCAATTCACATTAGAAATCAATTGTAACTATAATAGCAAATTTCAATGAAATGGACATACCGTGGACCAAAGAAGCTGGTTCTCCTCTCGGATGTATCATTTTGTGGTCTGGGTATATTCAGCATCCCAAATGACTGTTTACTGTGGGCACATGAATTGTTACTGCAATTATTATGGTGGAGGCTACTCACGAGTCACAGTCTTTCACAATGACAGCGACAAACCAAGTGAAAGGGTCGCCACAAATCCATGTTAATTCAAGCATTCCCAAAATTATAAGAGACAAGTCATAACAGATACTGTATAGCTGGAGGTACAAGGACAAGATAAGAAGTGTCACTTACTTCCTGGGAGTTGTGTACATGCTCATCCTGTTGTCCTGAACGCGCAACGGGATCTCTGAAGGTCTGCTTCCCGTCACCCGACTTGACCGGCCTCTAGAACAGTCATGGTTGACACAAAACCAGTGAACGACGACCGTTTTGACGGCGTATTATATAACATAATTGACAAATACATGCTAGAGCTTGGATGCGTACGCTTACGAAAGGTCCTTGCAGAACAAATAAAACCCATCTTTTTAACTTAAAAACAACAATCAACTCGCAGCAACTGAGTTTGGTTGCTCGGAAAAAAAGCATCACAATGCAGCCAGATCAAAGGGATAGCGTTCACACTCGAACTAGCATGAGTAAGCAACGTAGCTAACTGGGACCTAGGCTTCAAATGCGTCGCTGTTTCCACAAACCCCACGAAGTTATGGTTTCAGGAACCCTTCTCTGCTCTAAACACACATACATAGATGGATAAATAGTAGTTATAATCATCCTGGACTTACCGTTCCATGACTTCAACAGTGAGCGCTGACGTTTTCAAACGTTTGAACGACAACCGCCAAAACAAGAATGACGTCACGATGCTACGGCGAGTGATACGGTCAAAAAAAGAGGAAGCCGTCGATCCAAGCGGTCTTTGAAATGCGCCATTCATTTTGGAAACACTTGTAAGTAGCTCGGCTTCAAAATGAACTGAAGTATTTAGTGGTTATATTTCCAAAGTGTTAGCAACGTTGTGACTCAGTCCTGCCAAGATCTTGACTTCAACAAGGCGACTCTGAGCGAGCAGCTTCCCAGGTACAAGCAGGTTGTCGGACTACTTGATGGTTCATCTTGTTCCCACATACAAGCAGAAGCTGAAGCTGGCAAAGCCTGTGCATGAGGATCTGGACAAGTGAAGCTAGGGAGGAGCTGCAGGCTTGTATGGAGACCACAGACTGGGAGGTGTTCAGGGCTGCGACCAATAATCTGGATGAGTATACAGACACTGTGACTTCATGGATCAGCTACTGTGAAGAGTGCACAGTTCCAACGTGCACACAGGTGAGTTATGCAAAGAACAAACCTTCACAACTAAACTCAGCCAGATTAGATGGGAGAAGGAGGCAGCTCGCAAGAGTGGAGACAGGAAGTACTGCTACAAGTATTGGTTTCAGAGGGAGCTGAAGAAAGCTAAAGCCGTGTATACTCTGACAAACTTAGGCTCCAGTGTTCACTGACATCTTCAATGCTTCCTTGGTGTCCTGTCATGGCTCTTCTCCCTGTACACCAACTGCTGCACCTCCAGCAACCAGTCTGTGAAGCTGATCAAGTTTGCGGATGACACCACCATCATCAGGTTCATCTCAGATGGAGATGAGTCGGCTTACAGGAGGGAGGTGGAGCGGCTGGTGTCCTGGTGCAGCCACAGCAACCTGCAACGCCCAGAAGACAGTGGAGATGGTCATAGACTTCAGGAGAGTCACCGTTTCTCCATCCCCTTTCATGTTGGCTGGCTCTATTGTAGACACCTTCTGCTTCCAAGGAACCACCTTCACAGAGGACCTTAAGAACTGCAGCGCATTGTACGTTCTGCTGAGAAGGTGATCGGTTGCAGCCTGCCACCTCTTCAGGACCTGTATCTCCAGGACCCAGAGACATGCAGGTGGGATCAGAGCCGAACCTTCTCATTCTGGTCATGGACTGTTTGTTCCTCTTCCCCGGCAGGAGGCTACGGTCGATCCAGACCAGAACCTCCCGTCTCCTGTCACCAGAACAGCTTCTTCTCCTCGGGAATTTCTTTTATCTTATTTATATATTTATTGAGTGCACTTTATTCCAAAGCACTTTCCTAGTTGGTGGGATTCTCACTGACCATGGCAATGAATCTGATTCTGATCCAACACACTTGAGTGAGGATGTTGCTGTAAAGTCGTGCATCCAAAAATGTCCACAATTAGTGAGTCGCACGCACACTATATGGATTTAGTAACACAGGACTGGCCTTGAATCCTAAAATACTGAAAAGCCCACTATGGAGTATCTTTCTTTGGGATCTAAAATGTTCGGACAAAAAGGTGATTTATATTCAGGAGCAATAGTGCAGCATAAAAAAAAAATCAACTAATACAATTTGTTGCGTTATACTTAGATCACATGCCATACAAGACTGTGTTTGGACACTAACCAGAGCTAATAAAAAAAAAGACAAAAAAAAATTTACTGGACCAAATTTAAAAATCATATTCACACGCGGAGGAGACGAGCAACAAAGAGAAGTAGAAAATTTATTGCAGTATTTGTTCCACCAAAAAGGTTATGAATCCCCTTTCCTCTTATAACTAGGGTGACCTAATACATCAAAATCGACATTTACAAAATATCCTCCTGCAATAGGCCACATATACTGCATGCGTTTTTTTGAAATAGAATAAATTATATCCAGAGTACTCTGTCATTGAACAGCATGGACAAGTAAAAGTCAACAAAAGTTTAAAAAATAGCTTTTTTTTCCTATTTTCTTCTTTTTCGTTCAAATATCTAAAAGCTAAAATGAGGGAAAAAAACAGGGTGCTAGAAGTATATTAAACTTCAAAAACACTTTAATAAGAACATCAAAAAGACTAATTTCCAACATTCACTTTAGGTTTATTCTTTTTTTCCTTTTTTTTTTTTTTTTTTTTTTACAGTTTTTTGTCTTCAGATATATAAACATTTTTATTTTCCGTTGTGTTAAACTATCTTACAGTGGGAGTAGAAATGAGGACTAGAATCTGCTGCACAACAGCGAAGGAGCTCCCACAACAATGTTGACAAAACATTTCCCCCCGGGTCTCTTTCGTGATAGCTTCTCAGGAATAACACGGGAGAATTATTCCTTTAATGCCTCCTGGATTCTTTCCTCTGCATTTGTATACAAACAAACCAGGAACAATCCCCTCTAATATAAGAAGTCTTTTCATTTTTGCAAGAATAACTTATGTAAAATAATGTAGTGTCAAATATTCTTGCTCACAAATTTTCTTACAAAACGAAGAAAGGGAGGAGAGTAGGAGGAATCCAGTGAAGTTTGGCTGTGTTGTCTGAGGAGGCGGGTTGAGGAGGAGATGCAGGAGCAGGACCATGGTTTTAAAAGTAGAAAGGGGGGTCAAAATAAACAAAGAAAAAAAAAGAATAAGAAACAGGAGCCATTAGCTTGCCCCTCCTTCCTGTGCTGCATACAGGGAGCGTAAAGTCTGTACTAATTTGTTGCTTAGTTTGTGGTTGCTGGTCAAGGCAATCTTTTTATAAATGATGTCCGACTCTTTGATAGTGTCCACCCAAGGCACCAGCTTGCGTCCATCGCGTTTCTTGGCCTCTGCCCAGGGCCCCGAGTAGGAGCCAGCCATCCAATGAATGCTATAGCCACTGGAAGTCTTCTGGACGATCCGAGCGATTTGAGGCCGGTCCTTGTATTTGGGACAGCAAAGGGCGATCAAATCCATCACCTCCAGAGTCTCGCTCATACGGCCAGGATCTGAGGGGTCAACTGTCCGCCTTGACTTTTTTGAGGACTAGATAGTGAACACAGTGGAAAGGGGAATTACATTTCAGGCTGTAACATTTATTGGGATATGAACATGGCATTGTGAGGCGTCTAGTCTCTTACCCCGGGGGTTCTGTCCTCGCCTTCACTGTCATCATCGTCCGTCTCTGGTCCCGCCTGATTGCGGGGACTGGGTCCTGATAGGGGCCCAGATCCTCCAAGTAGAGCATTTATGGCTTTGTTTCTCATGTTGGCACTTGCAGACGCCTCCCCTTCCTCGTCCTCCTCGTCCGGATCAAGATGTTCCATCAGAACCTTGAACTGTGAGGGGAAAATGTAACAACGTTACATAGCCAATCTGGTTCAAAGCATTCAGAGGTGAATTCAAGCATAAAAGTGGAAAGCTTCTGCATGGTCACTCAACTGAACCATGGAAATAAAGACAGCTAAATGTGTTGCCAAAGAAC
Organism: Synchiropus splendidus; assembly: GCF_027744825.2. Classification (NCBI taxonomy): domain Eukaryota; kingdom Metazoa; phylum Chordata; class Actinopteri; order Syngnathiformes; family Callionymidae; genus Synchiropus; species Synchiropus splendidus. The sequence goes on along the minus strand of NC_071340.1, from coordinate 12,609,830 downwards.
AACAACAACTTAGAAGTCAATTCTTTTCCCTTCTGCAGTGTCATCAAGAAAAGCAGTCCAGAAATCTGAGCATGCATGTTTTAACAATTATTAATTGAAACAAATTAGGAGCAGTGCTGAGCAAAGCACAAACAAATGTTGACAAGTACTTAAACTTTACTCACGTCAAGGTACTGTCTCACTATCCGCCGCTTGACATCATCGGTCAGCGTTGCCCGAGCCATGTTGTTTGAGATGTAGTCCAGAGTTTGACGTGGATTAAAGGTGGCATTGCTTTTTCTGTTCACTGCTTTATCGTATACCTTGGCTGATTCAGTCGGCGAGTATTTCTGGATTTTACTGTTGAGGAAAAATCAAAAGCAAATGGTAGAATGAAGGGCTGCCACTTCATTTTCAAAACGTATACATGATTTATGCAGCAAGGTCTCACCCATCAGAGAATCCGTACTGGTTCTTCAGATGCTGTTTGAGCACAAGCAGCAATAAGATCCCTTGAACAGCATTAGCAAAGTCCAAAAGTCCCGGATCATTTTCAGGGACTAGCCTCATGACTTTCTCAACGTCATCCACATCTAAATCGTCGAGGTCAGATTCTGACTCTGAGCTCTCCTTTTTGGCCTTTTTGGGCTGCCGTACCGAATCCTCGTCTTCATTGCCATTTTCTCCTTCACTTCTAGGTGAGTCATAGTTCATCTTCTCTTCTTCATCTTCCCCTTCTGACATTTGTTTCCACTCCTTTTTCACCTTCTTTTCTTTCCGTCTTGGTTCTTTCAGGAGGAGCTGATAAGGCGAGAAAATATTGAGTGATTAACACATGAAAGAGACATATGTTTGTGTCATACATTTATGGATCAAGCATATCTCACCTCTCTAAATGTTTGTAGGAGGTTGCTACCAGAGACGGATAGGCAGATGTCGATGTGGTGCATGATGAAGAGAGGCTCCTCCTGACTCTGGTACGGGAAGCAGGACAGGTTATCTGCTATAAATAGCAGCATATTCACCTCTGTCCTCTGTTAAAAAAAGAGAGAAAAATGAAGGTGAGAGTTCAGCTGTGACCGTCTTACTTTAACTCTTATTTGGGCACTCAGTACTCTAGGCATTTCTTATTGTACAGTTTACATGGATGCTTGCATGATTTGAGTTGAGAATATCCCAGTCACGACTGAGATGCCAGCACAACTGGTGTTCTGTGCAGAGATGGGTTACTCACAGCACTGTCATCAAAGAGGTTCAGCAGTGAGACGAGGAAAGCCCTTCTGTGCTGCCTGTTGGTCCGAATCATGGTGTAGAGGTGGGAGCACAGTGCCGAATTGGTCTCCTCTGTTCTGAAACCTCTGATGATGTTCTTGCGAGAGAAATGAATGGCCTGTTGCAAATTGTACGACATCTTCATCCCTGCAACAGCTTTCATCTGCCAACGCACAAAGATGAAAACTTTCCATTAGACAAGACGAGAAGGACCATCAAAACAGATTTCTACTGCTGAAAGTAAGTAATAGAAATGTCAGTTAAGCTTCATTCTGTTGCTCAACTCAGATGAGACCATCACCACGTATTATCATTTCAAAAACTAGAATAGGGACTGCATATGATCCGCTCCACCCACTGCATCAAGTCTGGAATGTCTGATTGTGCATGCGATGGACCTCAAATGATACGTCCATGAACCTCATTGGTAACCGTTCACGTCTCCTTTAACCTGGCATCTTCAACATTCCTCAAAAGAAATTCTTCCTCTCCATGTGTCGAAACATTCTGAGTTTGGGGTCCTCCACCTTGTCTCTACACCAGCTGTCCTAATTATACAATGATTTCTACTCTTGTCCCTCCCGGAAACTCTCTAGAATGTTCATCTCTGGCAATTCCACAGAAATACTCTCATGGGAGGCATCCTATGAAGCTTCCCACTCAGCCTTGCAGGAAATCTTCTGTCACAATATGGTGGTGGTCTTCACCCAATGCACCAAACATGGACTCACTATTGTCACCTCCCTTGATCTCTGTTCATTGTTTTATACAGTGTCTGATCCCAGATATTGCTTTAAACTTTATTAAAATGATCAAATGCTCCATTTAACTCAGCAAGTGGAGACTGCATTGAACAGTAAAGTGTTACATTGAACTTTTAAGTACAATGTAACAAATTCCCATCATCACAATTAAAAATAAACAAAACCCTTAATTCAAATGGAATTGTGGAAAAGTTGTATATACTATAGAAAAACAACAAACTCACATGAATGAATCCTGTGTACTTCTTGTCAATTTCTACCAGTTGCTGGTCAGCTTTGTTCCTCATAGTGGGCTCTGGATCTGTTCCCATTGCGATGAGGTAGGGCACACACTGCACAGAATTTGCAAGAGGATGATTTAGACACACAGTTGATAGCACACTGACTTGGAACCCAAAATAGAAGTCCAAACATTGAAATAGATCTATTATAAGTTAATCCAGAAATTATGGAAAAGCTAGGAGCTTCAGGGAACACACCACTTAAATACTGTGCAGTGACAAATGTTGCTTACCTGCACAGGATGAATGAGACCCTGATTGAGTGTGAGAGCTATGACACTGAGGGCAAAGTGCCGTACATTGGACTGGGTATGGAAAAAGGCCTCCAGCACTTGTTTTAAATAAAGCTGCATGATGGAGCTGCTCATTCCAGAGGAGATGTCACCCATCTCTTTCAGATCCTCCTGTTTGGACATTTTCTTCCCTGTATAGAGAGAAAGGCAATTTTCCATTTGCAGATTTCATATTAAAAAAAAATCTATACATTAAAAACAATTTCCTCCATGTGCCCTCAATGCTCCATAAAACTGTCATTAGTACCCTCTACTTTATTCAACCTCTCTGGTGTTGATGTGTGAAGTTGAACAAACATTTTCATATCTTCAGATACTGTGTAACTGGCAACCTTTCCTCTGTGTGTCCATTAACTTTGTAATTGTTCCTTTTCCTTTGTCTTGCATCGTTCAGCATGAGAAATGAGCTACAAAGAATTTCATAAAACAATAATTGTCAACAACTGCAGCATACATTCTCTGTCTGCTTCTTGCATCCGGGTGTCCTCCTCCTGGAGATATGTCTGAAGGTTTTTGAGGATCTGGATTTTAAGGTTGATGGAAGAGGAGGCATCAGCCAGGATGCCATTGTACAAGCTCTTTACTTCTGGTACAAACATTTGGCTGGGGTGCATAATTACAAGGAAGCCTGAGGAAAGAGACAAACAAGATTAATTAAGAATCAGAATCACATTATTAATTAAGAAAACCACAGTGCACATTTTAATTTGAATCAAACACTGGAACTGTGCTTGCCTAGGCCGATGATGGCTTTGGTCTTAACTTCTTCATCCACATGTTTGGTGAAGTAGAGCAGCAGCTCCAAAACTTTCTCCTTGATCACAGCCTGGAATTTAATAGTAAACCATTAAAGGGAGGCATGTAAAAAAAAATCATTGAGCAAAAAAAAAAAAAAAAAAAGCAAAAAAAGCATTGTACAAACATCCACCACTAAAACAAATCCGTGCTGATTCCAATGGGAGGCTTTCACTCTTACCTTGGTGGGGCCCTTGAAATCCTCCAGGTCAAAATCAAAGTGCCGACCTAGAGCACCGACTGTGAAGAGCGAGCGCAGCAGAAAACGTTTATTGGCTACCAACGCTGTGCTGTTAGGATCTTCCTGATGCTGAGTCTTCAGCTTGTCAAGTGTACCTGAAAGATGAACAAACAAAAATATAAGCCAGCATGAGGAAGTGGGCCCAACTCTGCTGAGGACCTGCACTGCATGGACATATAACTCACCATAGAATTTGCTGAAACAGGCCCACACAAACTTGTAGTTATGTGTCACTTTGTTTACAACAGCTCCAAGACAGCTAACACAGTGCTGGACCACCTTAAGGAAAAGAGAATATCAACGTTAATAAGATAGAGATACAAGAATGAACCAAAACATTGCCACTTACGGTCATGCCGTATTTAATGATGAGTTTCATAAGGTCTTCCTCAATTGTTGCAAGGAACGTCTCGCTGGGGTGTTCCATGAGTGGCACCACGAGTTCCAAGATCTTTGCCACATTACAAATGACCAGGAAGTCGTTGGCAGTCTGCAGAGAAAAGGAACAAAGTTACTGATCAGACTTCATAATTCAAGCAGACAACAGAAAAAACCAATACAGAAGCACATCTCGTTTCAATCCAGCAGCCTGCGACACCATTAAAACAATTTGCCCCATACTCCCTGGAATCTGGAAAGTATTCAATACCATTAAGAGAAATGCACATGAAAACAAGCAGACAGAACAGAACAGAAAGCAGGCTACTTACGTTGCACTTGGTGGTCAGGTACGGTTGCAAGGTCATGGCATGCTTGACCATAAGCTGGGCCCGGATCTTGCTGAACAGGTACAATGTGGTGATGCAGGCCACTAACCGTGTTGAGTTTACACCTTTGTTCTCTACCAAGAAAAAAGGAACAAACAAGAGGCGTAAGGAATTTGCAATCCAAAAATACCTGTTGATACATTTCATTACTCACCTGCAAGAGACTCCTCATACTTAAGGATGTGCTCCACCAGATTGTCAACCAGCTGAACACAAGCTTTTTTGGCAGGCTTGTATGAAGCATCCTCCTCAGACTTCAGAAGCTTCACAAGGGAGAAATAATTGAGTTTAGAAAAATATCTCACACGACAAAAAAAAAAAGACGTACATTTTGAAGAAGCTGTTCAAACCAGTCATAGCCAGTGTCTTTGCATGCTGCAACCTTTGAAACAAATGATTGAGAAATGAAGGTAAAACAAAACTGCAATACAGATCTGGTTGGATTATTGATGTAATTTCAAGACAAAAAATCCTTACCACATCAGTGATGTTTAGGATCTTTCTGGTCATCGTCTCCTTGTCGTGGGCAGGAGTAGGTGTAAACCACAACTTCTGGAATGTCTCATTGACCAGTTTCTAGTAAAGTAAAAAGCATATATGTAAGGGATATAAATTGAATAAAAATAAAGCATTCAGACATACCTTGATGCCTTCCTCATCATTGACTCTGCGGATCATTCTGACGCACATCTCAGTTATCTTACTAAAAGTTGGCTGCTCCAAACAGATGTCTCTCAGTATTTTTATTACCCGTTTTCTCACACTGATGCCTGTGTCCTAAAAAGATTAGGTACGGTGAGAAAAAATATTCAACAACCATGAGAGAAATCTGACTAAGCTATCTGGTTTGTCATTTTTTGATCAGTGCAGTGTGTTACCAACCAGTATTCTCTCAATGAGCATGTCGTAGTACTGCTCAGTGAGTTGGGGTCTGCTGAGCACAAATCTGCCCAGCAGCTCAACAGCTGCCTCTCTCACACTGGTGGAGTTGTCCATCAGACGACCATGGACTCCACGCTGCATGTCGGACTGAAGGAATGGACAGGTTTTAGTGTGAACATGTAAGTAAGGTTTTCACAAATTGAAACAGTGAATATAATGGATGGAAAGAAAGTTCTTAAATTAACTACTTGTATACCCATCTAAATAACACATACCCGTGCAAGTATGCTGGGGTCCACTGCCACCACCTCAGATAGACATTTCATGGCTTTAGTCCGAACAGCAATGGCACTTTCTCCAAGGACTCGCAAGATCTGTAAGTATACAAGTGTCATCATAACATCTTGATTAATGAAGGACTTTCACTAAAAAGTGAAGTATATTGTTACAATGTGCACAACACTACTGACAGTGCTCATTGCTATTTATCAATGTAATGAGGAAATATGTGGTAGTACAGTGCTCTTTATCTCAGAGTAGCAGTTTTCTCCTTGAGAGAGAGTGTTGCCATGGGCAAAAATGGAATCTATGAAAGGCGTTGAAAACCTGGACTAGAGATATGACGTATGTGCCTGGGAAGTGGCCGACACACAACTATTTGGACAAACTAAGATTTGCCTACAAAATGCTGTGGAATTCAAAAACATTCTTATTTCTCATAGTAACAATAAAATGATTACCTGTGTTAAATAAATATCAAAGCTCTGGGCAAACGGCCTCATAGAGGCCAAATAACGCACAATCAGACAGGAGTCCTCGTAGTCCACAGTGTCAGAGTTCATTCTGGAAGACAGGGAAAGGTCGAAAGAAGGATTAAAAATCAAGTCAAATTCACTTCTTATGTACCATCACTGGACTATTTACTTTAGTGTGGCGAAATGAGAGGGAGTAGTCTTAATAATGTTGCGAAGGAATTTCTTGCGCTTCTCAGCCCTCTGCATGATTTCACCGGTCGTTTCCACCTCCTTCGCATGTTGTGGCCCATCAGACGAATCCTCATCCTTAGGATTCGGATTCCTCATGGACTTCTCTGCCTCTGTTGTGGAATCCCGGAACCACTGGGCAATGTAAAATTTTCTTGCAAACTGTCCCAAGAAAACAAATGCTCCAATTAGGACATAAACCAACAAACGTTTCTGAATGTAAAATATGATATGCTATATATCACCAAGTTATCTTCAAATAATTGATTTGAAATCAAATCAGTCATAGAAATTCAAGATTGTCTGATACATTATTATTATTATTATTATTATGGTTGTTGTTATTGTTATTATTAAGAAAACTCACCACAAGTGAAGCGTCTGTTTCAGCATTTTCTTCCAGGTAATCTAGGAGAGCTTTTTGCAACTGCTGCGTTTCATCAGTACCTGGAGACTACACAATTCATGAAGACAAAAATTAGAAAGGAAATACATCAATGAGTATCAAAAGTCTCCATTTTGGGATGTCTTTTAACCTCTTGTAGAATGCGATCAATAGATTTCTGGTCCATCTTGCTGGTGACTGCATCCTTTCTCAAGCGGGCGGCGACTGTACCCAAGTAGTCTAGAGACGCCACTCTAAGAGCCATTTCTGTCTGCTTATTACTGAACTGGTGCACCTGTTTGTCAGAAATTGGGCAAAAACAAATGGAAAATCAAGGATATTACTTGTAATGAGACTGTGACACCACTGTCCCAAAATCCTGAATATTCAGAGAGCCTTACCAGGAGTCTACCCAGCAGACTGAGCAGCAGCTCTGCAGCAGGCCACTCTGGCTTATTCACAGTTGAGAGCAGGTCCTGGACAAAGTTCTCAAACAACGGTCTGTAATCTTCTTCTCCCTGCTTGCTACCGCACCTTCATGGGAAACAGCACATTATAAGCGATACATGACAAATAAGTACAACGGCAACAATGTTAAAAACCAAAAATTGAAATTGTAATTTCCCACTTTGAATCATTAAATATAACCAGCCAACAATAACAAGGAAAACAAGTCGTACTTTTTGAGGAAGACGGAGAGGAAGTTCTGAGCTGTTCTCATTGCTGTCTCATAGGAGTTTGTGATCAATACATCTTGGTCCACCTGGGGAAAAAAGACGTTGTATGATTGTTCAAATGCAGGGATGCACTGCGAGGAACTAATACCTGCGTGTTAGCATGTTCTTCATACCTTGCTGTCATATTCCTCAAAAGAGTCTTTGTCGTTAGGAAGATGAACAACACACTGGATGAGCTGCAGCACCAGAGCTGTCACCATTTGAATGTACATTGGTTCTCCATCCTGGTCTGAGCTGTTCAACCTAAAATGATCACATCACAACATCAGTGAGCGATGTAATGCGACAAATTACTTTGTTCTTTTCAGACAACCATCCAAATAAGAGAAGGAAAAAAAGCGAAATACCTGAAGTTCCTGAGGGAGCGTTTACTGGTCGGCAGTCTGGCTAAGGATGTGAAGATCTCCTCCAAAATCAGCTGTCGATGCTTCTCATAACGTGAGAACACCTTGGGGAAAAAAGTATGCAGCCTCATGAGGATACATCCAAATGATACGTTTCAGTTTAGAAAGTTAAAACTTACTGCTGTTACTAGCTTAATAGCGCACAGTTGCAGTTCACTGACATTTTCCACAAAGAAGGGTGTGATTCCCATAGATGAAACCTTTAAGAGCAAACAAAGGCAAATGTGACTCAGTTGACAATGAAAGCTAAAGACAATACCGGATCAGTGGAAAGGAAAATTTACCTGGAGGATAGTGGTATCTGTAAGAAGCTGGATCTCCAGAAGCTCTGCAATATTGCTCACAATGTCACACACTTTGTTGTACAACATGACGATCACACGTTGCTTGTGTGTGGAGCATTTCGCACGTTTTGCCTTAGAGCTCAACAGTCCACCTACAGAAAGTAAATTGGCCAAAGATGAGTCATTATTTTCTAGTCTAAAAATTAGGAGTGCTTGTTTACAAATTGAATTACTCGCTACACAATTGGCTAAAGCCAAAGCGTTCTCACCTCCGTGAGGGTCAACCCTGTAGACGGGGTCATACTGTGGATACAATGTGTTCTGAAGATGAAACTTTGTGTACTGTAGGACACGCTCGATAACATCCTCGATGTACACAGCCTTAGGCATGTGGGATGAAGTCATTATGTTCAGCGCAGTAAGGCAGGAGTCGGCAGATTTTGTGACTCTCTCCATTATGAGGTCTCTCCATAGCCTCTCCTCTTCTTCGCCATCATGGTCCTGAGGGCCAAACAAAAAGAAATCGTAATTTAAAAATATGAGACCTGCTGGCTTAAATTGGTCGTGGTGAAAAAACACATGCAGCGTACGTTATTGATCAGTGTTGAAAGCTTGGATCCATCCAGAATATTTTTTTCAAGAATGTTCTGCAACTTCACCAGCTTTTCTGACGAGATCTGGAGACAAGGCAACATTCATTATACACTCGCAACACACACCAGTATAGTTCAATGTAGATTGCAATATACCCTGCTAGATATTCCCATGGCCTTGATTTTGGCAGATTCGCTGCTCAGCTCATTCAACTGATGTTTTCCCAGCAGCAATTCCTGAGGTATTTCATCGTCATCACCTAAAAAGCCAGCACAAGCATACACACAAAATTAGTAAAGCACCACAGGAAAAGCTTTACATTAAAATCATAACAGTTTCATTACCCATGGTAGTGAAATCAACATCCTCCAGATTCTCCAGAATGCTGTCAATGCTTGCCACAAAGCGCTTAAACGTTGATGAGTCCATCAGCTCTTCCTGAGTGAGCTTGGGTTCGTAAGCCTTCCGTTTCTTCTGCTTCTCCTTCATTTTCATTTTTCTGGCAACTGAGAATTAAAAGTATGAACCATTAAATGAAGTTTGAAACAGGAGCTTCTATTACACAATAATACATATATAGAATTTCCATGTATGCAACACATGGAAGATTAGGTGCCACTGCTTATATATTCTTTCTTTAGTCTCTTGAGATGAAGCTTTTATTTTGGTGTATTTATATTTCCGTTCACTGCAACAAATTGTTACCTCAACAAGATGTTGCAGGGAGTCTCCCTCAAGTGGCTGAAGAGTGAAATATTTTTTAAACAATGAAATATCTTGGCGCTGAACGATGTGAGAATTACTTCTGCGGGACCCTTTTTAGATTTCGGATTTAACTTTCAGGAATAATTTTGTATAGCTGGCCCACAGTGGTAACAACAGACAAAAACAAAACAAAACTAGAGATAAAAAGGCTCATCAAACTGTTCAATTTAGTTCTTGGTTTCTACAGTGTGAAAGCAGCAAAAGATTGACTCATCCAGCCATTTTAACACTCACACTTAATAATACCCAACGTCCAGGACAAAAACATTGTCTTCAAATTGATGGTACATATTCTATCACAAGCCAAAATGACTTAATGCTTTTCAACCCTTGAACGGTCAAGTCAACACCAATGAAGTCAAAAATTCAAGATATTTTGTGATTGTGAGATAACAACAAACCTTCACTCATGCTCGGTGGAGGTGAGCCTTCATCTGAAGAGTCGCGGTATCGACTACCAGATCCTCTTCTGCCATCTCGATGCCCACTTTTTCGATGCTCGCCAGAGCCCCTACGTTCCCTCTCCTCACAGTCCCAGGTCTTATCTTTGTCTCGCCGCTGACGCTTTCGAGCAGCTGTCGACGACGAGACGAAGAAAAGTGTGTCACAAAATAGTCAAACAAAATATATAGCGTCACATCGACATTCAAAAAACTCAACTCACATTCACCATTTGCCTCATCATCTGAGCTGACTTCGGCATATTTAGGTTTCTCATTGACAGAGATTCGTTTCCTCTTGTTCATCTTAACGCGTTCACAAAGCGGCATGGTCGACTCGATCTCAGCCAGCAACTCTGGAGGAAGCTCATCCAAAACAGCTGGATCCATTCCACCTAATCGTTGAATAGGGTTAGCAGTGGTGATAACATGAAAATGAGGCCCAGTTCTCTTGGGCGAAATACACTAGACACCAAATTCTTACTTTTGCCAGACTTTCCAGAAGAAAATCTATTTTTTCCTGACTTGCTGTGTCGAATAATTCTGTGGATCTGGTCGACTGAAAGCTTCTTCAGAACCACCACTGGTTTTGGTCTCTTCTCAAAGTCCTCCACCAAACCCAGCCTCTCCAGTTTGACCTTTGGCTGGTTCCAGATTGAGTTTTCTGTTTGACCACTCTCTTCCGCATCAAATTTCATCTGAAATGCAAGGAAAGAGACTCAGGGTGCAAGTTATGGGCTTCAAGAAATTTCAATTTCAAAGAAACATCAACATACAAAGAAAATGATTTTGTTTATCCTATGAATAGCATGGAAAGCATCTTAAGCTAGGACCACTAACTGAAGCTGCACACCCTGTCTGAGTTTTTTCAGTTGTTGCTTTAAGGCACCTGCCAGGCTCCAATGTGATCTGTCTCAATCAGATTCACATTCCCTGTGTTGGGCTTGTTGTCCTTGGTTTGAGGCATTTGATACTGTTGCCTGCCTTTCAGATCTTTCATCACTACTCTCCTTTGTAGACATTTGATTTTCTTTCCTGGTGTCATTATCAACTCTGTTCTTGATGACATTTGGTCAGCCATCAAGTTTCAAATGCATGGTTGTATTAGAACCTTCAAGGATTCAAGGGTCGGTATACACACAGCCAAACTGGGGAGGAGAGGGCAGTAAGCTCAGCCAGCATGCTGATGCACGACACTCACCATGTGGGGAGGACGACTGGCACCATTTCCAGCTGCCGTGGCCTCTTGCGGAGTCAGTTTGCCAGCATTTCCACCTCCAGTCGACCCACTACCAGGGGCACCTGTGGGTCCACCAGGTCCTCCTGCTCCAGGCTCCAGGGGAAATGAGTCTTGCTTCCTCTTCTTCAGAGGTTTATCTGTAAAATAAAGACAAGTACATACAATCTGTTATATTTGGGGGAACAAATAAAAAACATCAAATATCTAAGCACTAGTTTCATACCTTTGTCCTGGACCTCCTTAGAGCATTTCTCACTAGCCGCCTCCCTTTCTATCCTTTCAATTTCAGCCAAAGCATCAAGCTCTGCCTCATCATAAGGAGAACTTGGATGTTGAAATCCAGCTCCACCAGCTTGCTGGGAGATTTGCTGTAACCGTACTCCAAGGTTTTGCTGAAGAACTGGTACTTGCTGGAAGCCAAGTTCAACGTCCATATTGTCAGAGTTCTGTTCTATGCCAGTCACATCTCCACCTGCAATATTTGCATCATCAAATGAAATAAAATGGGTATAAAAAGCTTTTTTAAAATCAAATCCAAATTTTACCTGGAGACTCATTTGACTTCACCCTTGACAGCTTGAGGGTAAGTTTGGTTGAGTCCTTATTTGGTGAGCTCACAATGTCGTACATGTCTTTCTCTTCTTTCACAGTGGGGGTTTTCTTTCTCTGTTGGAGCTGATGCTTCTGGTCAGGTCCTCTTTCATAGGGAGGAGGTGACTGCAAAATCAGCGGCGGCCGTGAACCAGCTGTAAGGAGGAACATTTAGAATAAAGCGTTTGTTTTGGTTCTTCAAACAGAATATATATATACAGTATATATATAGCAAACACAAAATCACATCGTGAAACCAAAATCATTAAATTTCGAGTTTGCCATTCTACAGCACAGTGTCTTACATTTGGGCGTTCCATCACTCCCTGCTGGAGAGCAGCCTGACTGTGGAGACCTTAGAGGAAAAGAAGGATTCCTCATGGCTGGATCACCGTCCTGCACAACACATACATAATATATGAGATAAATGTTGGGGGCCCCTCCAAAATGCAAAGCAGTATTATAATTCCAACGTGTGACAAATGTGGCTTTATATTCTTCTCCAAACATTGTTCAGCCCTGGCGTTCGTTTATTTTTCAACTCATGTACAATGACGATGTGTCAGTTAACTTAGTAAACATATTATATTTCTGACTAACACCTCTGCACAACTCAAATCATTTCTACATTTCAACTACTGTATTTCTACCTGGCCTCCGAGAATGATAAAGTAATTGATTCCCTTTTGCTACTCTTATTGTACCTCGTTGCCTAGTCTGTGAACAATGCTCATGTAGTCCTCCGCGCCATGTCTGTCTGAGTTGTGGTTGGCTGTATTTGCCATCTGGCCCAGTACCTTGCCGTCATGGATATTTCGAATGCTGCCTGGAACCATCGGGCTAGCCACTGACACTTTAAAAGAAAAGAAAAAAAAAGATTCAATATTTTTCAGTATGTTGACAACATAATTTCATACCATGACCCGATCCATGGAGGTCACCAATTGGAATTGTTATTTTAGGTTGACAGTTAAATTAATAAATGTGAAAACAAGCGCATCACCTTGTTGTATCTGTTGATGTTGGTTATAACTGGGTGGTTGTTGATGAGGGTACTGCTGAATGTAACCAGGGGCAGGGCTTTGAGGAGTGTAGGGACTGGGGACTGGGCTGTTCTGCTGACCCATGTATCGACTGCTGGAACCAGTCTGGGGACCGACAAATCGGCTAAAACAGGCAAAAAAAACCAGAATAGTAAGAATACATCAAGAGTTGAAAGGGAAAACTTCAAACAAAGAAAAATATTTCAATTTCTAGGTAGCTCTGAGAGCCAAGGACTGTAGCTGCCCCCCCATTCTTATTTGCATTTATGTTCTACTTAACACACCTTGATGGATTTGGAGAGATTGCTGGCTGGAAGTTAGCAGACTGGGCTGGGCTATGCATGGAATTTGGGGTGATTTTATACTGCTGTACCATTGGCTGCTGCATAACATCTGCAAAAAGTAAAGACATGCACAAAAGGTTAGTGAAAATCTGTAGCATAAAACAAAATGAGCAGAATGTACATACTTTTCTCCCTGAAGATGCTAGGGTTTCTGGCCAGCATGGTCTGTAGCAGCAGTGGAGCATCTCCCTCTGGCTCATCACTCCCCAGGTTGTCCTTTAGCTCTCTGGAAGACAAAAATATGTTGTGCACCTTCGTCCTATTATACTGATCTAAAACCAAGACAGTTGAGCGAAAACATATCAGGCTGTATAGTGTAATTTACGGACAATAAGACGCTACTTTTTTCAAATGGTCCGAACCCAAGCACTTACACAACGATGCCACAAACACATTAATTTTTATGGGGAAACGAGCTTTGTACCAGCGAGATATTTTGAGCTTCGTCACATCAGACCCACATCACAGGCCTTTTATTGACATTAAAGCACTCCATGATGAGCTGTTTTTACCCAGATGTACTGGGTACTTTCTGCCACTGCGCCAGTGTTTCTGCTGCTTCGCCACCACAGCCGTTCTCCAAGAGCACCGGCGCAGCTGGAATAGAGTAAGGCTGTGTAGGGGGGGGGGCTACGGACCAGTGAAGGAAGTGCCAGAATACACACAGATGAAAATAGTGCATTGAGAGCTTTAATGTCAATGAAACACCTGGGATGTCATTGGTCTGCAGTGACGAGTCAAATTATATTGTCGCAGTCTTGTTGCTGGACATTATTTTCAAAACTGTGACTGAAGTGACGCCACGCATCTGTGCGCATTTTTTTGTGGGAACACGGTGAACACTGACCTCTCAAAGGAGCAGACTGCGCCGCTGGAGTTTTTGTGTGTACAAAATCTTCTTAATTTTAGTGGATGTGACCTATTATCATGTGCGGTTAATAGTCTGGAAATTACGGCACTTGATATTCCAAATTAGTACGAGGTTTGTTTTCTTCCATTTACCAACCTCACAAAGCAAACAGCCATGTCCAAACATAGTATACCAAAAACAGAAAGATTATAAGTATCATGGTTTATTCACATTATGAACATGATGAAACACTGTTCTAAAATGTGACTTAAATGTCCTATAAGAGTGTAACTGGCAGTTGCTAAGGTAACTAATATCTCATACCTGTCAGGACTATTATTTCAATATTAAATGGAATGCACGAGAAACCATCACAAACTCACATGTGCTCTGTGGAGACCTGGTTCAGACCATGCGCTAACTGGGAAGCCAGACTTTCATCTCGACAGCCCAGCAGACAGGTAACTTCCTCTGCAATTCTCCCATTGTACAGAAGACTCTTAGTGGTGGTGGCCGGAAGAGGGGAGGGAAGAGGCAGCTGGTTCAACACTGAAAGAAGGCAAAAGGACATAAGGAAAAATAATTTCTTTTTCAACAGTTAAAACATTTTGAGCTGTTCATACTATCACTGTTTTGAGCAAATTATACTCTATTATGAAAACATATAATTACTGAGCATAAAATACACAAAGGGAGAAAAAAGTGTGAAGAACTTAATTGTTTTAGAGATTGATGGGACATGAGACAAGAATCAAGCAATTGGTTTAGTACAATTTTCACTTTTAGGAGAACACTCACAGTCTGTGAGGCTTGCGATCCCAGCAAGAGTAGTGATGGGAACATGAGGCATATCCCCATTCATGCTGAAGGTGGGGGTAGGGGTGTGTAGATACACAGGTAGATCAGGGGTCGATGGGTGACACCCGTCCTCACATCTCCTGACACCTACGGGACAAGAGGATCGGAAAAACTTAACACATATTGATTTGTAAGGGACAAAATTACAGAAATAGAAATTAAAATGAATAATATCATGACATTACATTAAAAAAATCCATAAGATTATAATAGGAAATTCAGCACACAGGTTGCAGAAGTTTTTCTATTAAATTTCTAATACTATTATGTAACTTAACATTGGCTGTTTTATTAAAAAAAATGAAAATGCAGTACATGTGGAATGAAGCTAGATGAAACAGCTGATGTTGGAGAAGCTCCTCTGAAATTACATTCTCGTTCTCATGTTTTGAGCACATTATATTGGATCTAAAAGTGGTCACCAAAATGTTCTAAATTACAAAATTCATTTCTCATATACAGTAATATCTACCACAAGAAATGTTCATCACCACTGGATTAAAATCCGACCTATTTCATTGTTATGATCAGAAGACAACACTGGAGTGAGAAAGAGAGATATGGCTATATGCAATGATTAAAAAAAGCTAAATACCTTATCAAAGAATTATGTGCAGCAGGTGGACTCACTGACATTTCCAAACAAGAAGTCTTACACCTACAACCTGTTGAAAGATCACAAAACTTAAGAGTGAGATGAGAAAAAGTATATACAGTTTACACATAACTATTCAAGTTCACTCAACGGTCAACACTCTTCAAGGTCATATGAATTGCAAATAATTACAGGCTTTACAGGACTACTCACAGGAAAAAAACTGGGGAAAGAATATTTCACTTTTACAATGGGCAAAATGGGGAAATAAGGGGCATGCCCTTCTCCATCAACAAAAGTGTGACATAGTGCAAGGTGCATGAGCAACTCCTTCCAGTAGCTGTGAAACCTCATGAGCAGAATCTTTCATATTGGCTACAGACACTTTGCATTGTAGTTTACATGCAGCACTTGAGTGTTTTCAGTAGATTTGAGGCAGGTTTTTCCCATCATATAATAATTCAGTAACCTAAACTGATCAAGCCACTAAACTTAAGTTCAGGTGCTGTATAACCTCTTCTAAAATGGGTAGGTGAATGTTCATACAAGGACTTGTACCTATCATCTGTTTATGTTTCCTCTCGTACAACTTCATTTAATTTTACTTAGGTGTTGTTATTACAAAACTTTGATGAGGCATTAGATTGCTTTCTGGGAGACATCGACAGGTGGACTGCAGGAAATTCACTGAGGAATAGGCAATGGTCTCTCTGCCCAACCCTCATGGGCTGACGGTAGTGACAAATCAAGATCATCGAAAAACAAATTTCCACCAGGTGATGAAGAAGATCTAGCTTTGGGATGGCGTAAGATGTTTGTAAGAAAATCAGGAAATAACTGCTTGTCACACCATCTCATCTAAAATAGTTCTAAGATCTGAGGATTCTGGGATTCTGTTAGGACACCTCCTAAGTAAGTTGCTCTGGGAATGTCCAGCTCCGAGCAGCACCTGGGGCAGCATAAACTGGAAAGATTACATCTCAGGCCTGCACCACCTCTCGCCATCGACGTTTGCAGAGAAAGAACAATTCAATACTCATTTTTACACTGACCAGTATATATACAAATATATATTATGACAAAAGACAGTTATGGTACGTTCAAAACATTATCATGTATGAAAAACGTCTATCTTGTGTGACAATTGAAAATGTCTGAAGACCCGTCAGAAACCGTACAGTGAAACATAACTAAGTGAGAACACCAAAGGCAAAAAAAAGGTTCAAACGCAGATATAAAATAGAACTCATCCAAAGCATTCAACAGACTGATATCCAAATAAGCATCCAAATAAGCAAAGAAAGCTAATCTCAATGAAAATCTAAACTTCAAACACAGAGTCGCGCTCGTTTCTCTTCATGCAATTTGGCAGATGTAAACAGCACTTTAGCTGGTGCAACTGAAGCATGTCTTTTCTACGAGCTCATCTTACAGTTTGCAGGGGTTACACTGACAGCTGTGAGACTGACAGGCTGGAGGCAGCACAAAGGAACAGATGCACGGAGGTGGCAGAACTAGCGGGGGTCTGCATCACCCAGACATCGTTTGCAGAACCAACAACTTGTACTGTACGCGGCTGTAAGTCATCACATGAGTTGAATGATGACATATGCATGGAGCTTAAATGCAAATAAGACGGCCGCGTTTCCACGAAGTTCGGCGCTCCGTGAACCAAAACAAGCCAAACACATCAGAAGAATGCAGAACCGTCCATAACAACATGTTCAATGTCTCGGCATAAGTACAACACAAATAACGATGTGTCAACAATTTCGTACAAACGCACGGCCCGGAGTGTGGCGCTTGTCTTCACAAGTTTCTCGCAAAGCTGTAATGAGCAACTGTCGTTAGCTGCAAAACTAGACGTGTTTTCACGTAGTGCTAGTTATGCTAACTAGCTCAGACTGTTATTATTTAGCATCTACCAGAACCGATAGTGGGGATTGGTGACTTCCAGAACGCGAAACCCAAGACAAGAGCTCGGATTCAATCTGCATTTGCTTTAATGAAAACAACAGTGAGGCTGTAAAGCCACTACTGGAGTTTTCCAAGGGAACGGCCCGATCCTCGGGCTCGAGTAATGACATCCCGCTGAGGCCGAACGCTTCAGCGGGGCAAGGCTGGTTAGCTTCCGCTAACGGCGCTCGGGCTCGAAAACGACGTTCCGTCTTCTTATTCTGCTGAAACCTTCCGCAGTTGGTTCAATACAGACAATTAGGCGTAGATGCATTTACCTTCGGATGTTGCGCCCAAAGGGAGGGGAATGTTTAAGCCTGGTTTGTGCCTCTAGCTCACCCTTTCTTCTCTCCTCCAGAAGGAACTTGCCAGCTAGCTGCTGGGCTAGCCTGCTAAGCTATCAACAATAATCCGGGTCGGACTGATTCGTTCTTCTTCCGTCACTCACGGGTGAATATTTTCACATTCGTTTATGGGAAACATTCCTCCGTTGTCGTTTCAGTTGCACCACGCTGATATAAACAAGGTAGACTCCAAATTTCGACAGTATATGAGAAATATGACGATTGTTGCGCTGATCAAGAGGCTCTCCTCTCGTAGAACAAAATGCCGACCGGAAGTTCTGCCGACTGATTGACCAAAGATCTCAGGAGTGACTCCCTCCATCGGCGCCAAACAAAATGCCAGGCGACGTTTCGCAGTCCAGCCTGCGGAGAGTGCTGTTTGACACGTTTGTACCTGGACTACAATGCAACGCACGGTACTGTCAATTCTTTATATCCGATTTACATGGTTAACCCTTTAGGCGCCATTTTTTTTTTCAATCAAATATTCAACGATGTTATCACCGTTTCCAAACGTTACATATTGAAAATGACTGGATAAAGGTGTAGTGTTGTCGAGAAAAATCTTCAGTGTAGGCCAAACTTCTGGATGGAAATAAATGAATTAATTTCATTTGTATATCATGATGTCACCACGCACCAGTCATAGTGAATTACATTGTTTGTTTTTTTTACAGGTGTTTTACAGGTGATCCACTGAAGACATCTTTCTTCATCTCTCAAATCATCATCGTTGTTGTTCACAATGCTGTATTTTCTCCACTATTACCACCTATCCCCTACTTTCCATAACTACTACCACTAACTGTCCAATTTCAATTAAAAGTCATAATCTTAAACTTAGAGTTATTATACGGGCACCATATCAAGTTGTTATGACCAAAATTACGATTATTGTAGTAAGACCACTAGACTTTTTTCTCTCTAGTTAATGTAATGGTTCATTCTTTAAGTTTAAAGGTCAGCATTATTTTGGGCGTTGAATGATAAAGAGCCATTGAAAAAAGCAATGATTTTATTGCTTTATTTAAAAAAAAGGAATGTGCATGACAAAAACTAAAGCAATATTTTGTATTGAGTATCCATTTGTGTCACACTGATCCAGCGTGTCTGTGCACTGTTAACCAAGGATCATGTCCTTTTCTAAAGCAGTAGTTCTAAATGCAAGAACCATTTAAATGCTTTACATTGTCAGAGACACCATTTGGTACATTATATCCCACAGATATGTGTTGTATAGAGAACCGCATATACAATGTTTGTTTTTCTGTTTTGATAGGATGCATTGTAATATCACAAAATCTACAGTCATTTTACATTTTATCTACATTCAGCTATACATGCAAATTATATTCTGAATGATCTTCTATACAAAGTCAGAATTGTTACATATAATCAACTACAAAACAGCCCTTATCACTAAATCAAAAACTATAAATGCTAGAGATTTTATTAGTTCACAGCATGTTTAAACAGTAACTCACAAACACTAGATATTACTGCCTCATCAGAAATATAGGAGGCTATTTCATATGAGATACACTCTCAAAGGAGATTTTGTTAAACATCATAGTCAATTACTATTTAATGATCGTATTACCCATACTTCTATAAGTATATTAGTTAATAGCGTGTTGGGGGAAATCATTTAAGATGAAAAAAAAACAAAACAAAACACAGATTCAGAGCTATTTGGTATAGAGCTAAAAACTTAATTTGGATTTCAGGTAGTTGAACCTAAACATATGATGTGCCATGTTGGGTCTTCAAAGTTCAGGGGAGTAAATGTATGTGCACATTATCAATTTCAAAGCTTCTAAACCACCTCCTTCATTGTTCCATGCATTAAAAAAATAATCTGTGGCGAGCACATAAATGAAAGTCTTTCCCTAAACACACTTCAATGTGTGTTTTGTTTGGTTAAGACACATTGAGTCACAACGTTAAAGCATGAACGCCAGCATGAGTTAAGAGTCGACCTCTAGTGGCAGAAAAACGCCAGTACAGATTTAAAACGTGTCACCAGTAAACAGCTGCATTACATCCAAGTACCGTAAAACATCAACAGTGAAAAAGTGTGATACCAAACCGTCTTTATGCATACGGACTGAAAATAAAACAGTTGAAATAGTCTCTGAAATGGTGTAATCTAGACAGTTAAAGCATTGGTGCAAAAACTTTAAACAAACAATGTTGTCACGTAAAAAGCTTTTCATTTCGATCCATGCATCACGATGTCGTCTTGGCTTTACATCTTGGTCTCAGTGTCAGCTGGCCTCTCATTCTCATATTCGTTCTCCTGCTTGATGAGATGGTACGGTTTCCTGTCCGACTCCTCCACGACCGAGTTTCCCACCTCAGGGTCCTTCTTTTGCAGCTCGTGGCGAGACAGGTGTTCTACTATTCCTGCGCCAATAGAATCTCCGAGAACATTGGTAACGGTACGCAGTCGGTCCCTGGGAGAATGAGAAATGTACAACAATGAATGGGTTCAAGTCAGCAGTCACAGCCTCATTCATAATAATTTAAGCACCAGCTCTACAGTCAGTACCTATTTAACAGAGTGAGGCGAGGAAGGAATCTCACGGAAAGAAAACTGCAACCCAAAACCCCAGTTATTCAAACACTAGAAAGCATGAGCTCCAGAGATCTCTTCACGTAGTTGCACAACGTCGATTTTCCTTTTGTTGGGTAAACACTGTTGTGCTCAAAGAAGCTGACAAACTCAACATCAGAATATAAACATCTCATACAAATCTGAGGGTTCATGCCCTGAGTTGTGGAACCACAGAACGTCTTTCTGCAAGGGATCTGGATTATGTAAGTGAATACAAACCAGATGGATTAAGCAAAATGGAATGCAATGGCCCTGTCTCTGGAGTCAGTTGTGAATTCCAGATGACTATAGTAAAAACCCTTATTTTTCAAGCTACTATTTTTATCCCACAGCGGCGCTTCAGCATCCGGAGCGGCAGTTGGACTAATGATTAAAAACATGGCAATGCACATAAATAAGTTGTTTGTAACCACAGGCGTATGGTTAACAGCGGCGACCGGATACTTACAGGAACCAATCAACCGCAATGATCAGCGTGATGTCATCGGTGGGGAGGCCAACAGACGTGAGAACTATCACCATGGTAACCAATCCTGCCTGTGGGATTCCAGCTGCTCCAATGCTGGCTGCCGTGGCCGTAATACTTGTTAAATAAAGTTCAGAAAAGACAGCAAGAGATGTTTAATTGCCTGGAAACAGCAATTACAGTGCAACTGTTGGCGAGAAAGAAAGACAGACGTGTCCTTGGAGTGACCTCCCAGTGTCTCTCTGTTGCAGCTTTCAAAGGAGCCACACAATCCATTGTCTTGGCAGAAATACTATCCCTGAGCAACTTCAAATAGCTCGACCGGCGGTTTGGTAAACCAGGGAGCTACAGTTTGGAGATTCATCATGAGGGTGACGTACAAAAAAAGAGTAAAATGACTTCTCTAAAATACATTAGCAGTCCACAGATTGAGTTTTTTTTTTAGTGAATTAATAGCAACACACCTGAGAATTTAGAATGATGATATCAAAGACTAGAAACGTATATGTTACCTGATGGTGAGAATCTGTCCAAAGTTCAGGTCATAGTCATTAACCTGAGCAATAAAGATGGCTGCCAGGGCCTCATACAAGGCAGTGCCGTCCATGTTTATGGTGGCCCCCACAGGGAGCACAAAGCGGGTCACACGTTTGTCCACATTGTTGTTTTCCTCAAGACACTTAAACGTGATTGGCAAAGTGGCAGAACTGCAGAGGAATACAGCACAAAAGGGATATTTTTAATGACTTGAAGAAGCAGCATGACGGATATCTCCTATTGATGGTTAATGAAACGGTACCATGTAAAGTTAAATCTGTTGTTGATGTAGCCAACTACCGTAATTTCTGGACTATAGAGCGCAGTGGAATATTAGCCGCACCCACAAAATTTAAGATGATAAATAGATGTTCATACATAAGCTGCACTGGTCTATAAGCCGCAGGTTCAGTGGTGCTGTCTGCGCTGTAGACAGGTCAGTGGGGCACCAGCTTAAAAACGCTATTCAAAACTAGTTTTGAATACGGGGTCCACCATCGAGAGAGAGGAAATAGCGGAAACAAGCAGCGTAATATGGTGCGTCTTGATTTATCCACACTGCTCTCACAATAGACAAGCTGCCGGGATCAAGTCAGCGGCCAAAACCCAATTCCGTTGTGTTCAGGTCCGACTTTTGAGCCGAGACAGCGTCTCACATCTTTTAATCACATCAAAGCTCTCAAGCCCTGCGCTGTTGCCTGCGTCCCCAACGTTCCGACACCACTGCCGGTCTCAGTGGTTACTTCTGGATTCCAGACCTCCAGGAGATCGACTCCACAGCTCCGTCAAGGGAAAGTAGCGGCTTATAGTCCAGAAATTACGGTAGATCTTTTAACATGAGTTAGGGTGCATTGCAAATCATCAGAGTACATGTAAACTGTACTGTTGGTCCAAGAGAAGTATTTAGATCGATTTACGAATTGCAGGAGCGCGACAAAAGAAGAAACGTGAAGACTGTGAAACCTAAAATGAAGGGCAGAGTCTCAGCTCGTCACATACCTGGAAGATGTTCCCAGAGCAGTGACTAGTGCCTGCATCAGCCCTGCAATAAAGGCGAAAGGATTTTTTCTGGTGATGACAAAGTAGAGCGAGGGCAGGACCACAATGGCGTGGATGAGGAGACCGCAAATCACCGTCACTGTGTACATGCCCAGCTGCCCGCCCATTGTTGTGATGTCTTCCATCTCCAATATTTTACCAGCAATGAGGAAGAGGATACCGACTGGTGCATACCTGTAGAAGAGCGTTTTTGTTTATGACCGATAAATCAATGTTTGGTAGCCATTTCAACACCTACCACATGATGATGGCCACCAGTCGCATGATGGCTTCGTTCAGACAGTCAAAGAAATCCTTGAGAGGCCGCCCCTGTTCCCTCATGCTGCCAATGATGAGACCAAAACACATGGAGAACACCACCAGGCCAAGCGCGTTGATTCCGTTCACTGCCGATGGGACTGGGATCAACTCCTCTTTGGTCAACTCATGGCTCCCATTGGGCGCCAGAATAGTGTCATTCACAGTCATGGTCACATGGATGATTCTTGTCGCGTACTGTGTCTTGTACTAGAAATGACGACAAAAAAAAAATGTGACTGTTCAACAACACTAACAATTTGTTATCAGCTGAAGCGTGTGATTGTCAGCCTGGCCACTGATATTGAAAGGAAAATAAATGTATCTCTCCCACTCATCTTTTTAAATGTAATTAAATTTTGATTTCTTTTTTTATTTTTAATGATATATGATACACATTTAGCCTATGAAATGACAGTTTTGTTTCCGGTCAGTAAAATCAGTTTCCCACAAGCATGAATTCACGATTTGGACTGTTTTCTGTGTTCTTCTTTGAAGTCTGTGCCTGAATTGAATGCCACAACAGGAAGTCTTAATCTCTGATTCTATAGCGCTTTATAAAAGCATCAATTGACAAGCCAGACCAGAGGGACAAAAATGTAAACAGGATCAGTGAGAGACGAAAAGAGAGAACTACCTGTTTGGTGCAAGCCTCCACGATATTTGGGGGGAACATGTTTCTGAAAATCAGAGCAATCCATTAACAACCATCACAACATCTGAATGTATTTTGGACAAATAGAGTGAAGACTTGGTTGCTGTGATGAAACACAGAACCATAACAAAGCCACATTTCTTTGTGACACTGTCACTGAACGTCACGCCGCTTACAATGAAAACAGGATTTCAGCCGGATTGGTCACAGGCGAGCATTCAAAACCTCATCCAATCTTCGAGGATGAAATCTCAATTTAGCACGCTGACCATATTAAGAGTCGCTCTGACATTTCAGCTATCGCAGAATCTGACAAATTCAAAGCGTTTTTTTTTACGTTCACTTCAAGGCCAGATCCTAGAGATTGATGTTTTGATAACATTGCGGAAGACGAAGCTTTTTAAACCTGAAGGTCTGGATTGCATTTCATGTAATTGCTCGGAGTCACGAAAGGTTATAGAAGCTCTTTCAGACATATGAGATCAATGAAGTGCAGACTGTGAAATAAATCAGTGCCAAGACTTTTGAAATAGTATTCAACGCCGTACACCTGACACCAAAGTTATAGCTATTGAAAAAGGACGGGTGTGGGAACACCCATGTGACCACTCCATGAGTTCATTCATCCATGCGTATATGTACTATATATATATATTACTAGCTGTGCTGCAGAACCATGACTCAGCCTTAACTCTGCCCACCCTTGTTGCAGATGGAGCAGGAGAAGCTAAAAACGTAACAGTAATAGCAGTGTATATTGAGATGCTGATGTGCTAGGTGTTTTATTAGGTCATTTTTACTAGGGTTTTTTTCCCCAAAATTTTTATATATTATTCTATTTTTCACAGCCCAAACATCTCCCAATTCTAGAATGACCTGAACCACTGTTTTAACCTTCCAAACCAAAGAAGGAGGAGAAGTGCTATTTTCTCTGGAGTATTTGGGTAAAAGAAATGTATCACAGCGCTTCACGATGTCCAATATTATAGTTATAAAGTCCCTATATGACTATGCTTGAGCGTGATGACAATCCAAACACTCAACATTAAAATTCATAATACATCAGTATGTTACCCTCTTACTGTACTCACTGCACTTAGAACGACAGTACACTCCTGAGCTTCAGTCCTGTTTAAGTCGGATCATTTATTCCCTTGTCAATAATGATGTGTTTACCTGATGAGGTCCATGAAGGCATCGGCAGGGCTAACCTTCTCCACCTGCTCCTTCTTGGAAAACTCATCCTTCGACCCTTTTCCAGGGTGGATGATGAGCACCATGACAATCCCGATGAAAACAGCGATGACGGTGGTGGTGGTGTAGTAGATTACAGCCCTGAGGCCCATTTTACCAGACGCTCGACTGTCCAGAGCAGCCATGCCTGTCAATGACATGATGTTCCAGGGTTGAATGGACACTGTAGGGCTGCTCTCTGATACAGAATAATGACACTACTTAAACATATATGGCTATTAAATGGTAAATTGTACATCACATTCAAATGTAATAATTATTTTTGAACAATGCATTTCCCCTGAAAACAAGCTGAATTGGATTTAAAAAAAAAACACCAACATTTGTGAGTCGAGATGAATTTCATCAACATGCTTGAAACACAGGAGCATAGATCAAGCCTGGGAAACTTTGCTCCAATTAAAGGGTGAATATTTCAACCCTCTGTTGCCATCTTGCAGAACACAAAAAGAGATGAAACACAATCCCAGTGTATTCTTGGGACAACAACACTGGTGTAGCTGCCTGTGGCAGATCGAATATAAAAGAACTTGTTTATGAAAGACTTCCAGTATGACAAATACAAAGACCACAAATAGTATGAGGAATATGTGTGACAATGTTTATTGTGTTCTAAATATCATTCGGAAAAAAACGACTGCAGCAGTGGCTTTTGAGAACGTATGAGTTAATGTGTAGTTTTTGCTTGTGACAAGAGTTATGCAGCTTACGCTCGCCCCTACCAGTATGGTTTCCCAGTGAAACAGAGCATGAAAAGAGAAACAAAGCAAATTCAATGGCTCCCCCTGACCTAATGTGATACCTGCATCCTCCCACCACAAAAAATGCCTGTATACTCCACATCACACAGGTGGCTGTAAAATTTTGAAATTTTCCCAAGCAAAAGTGAAGAAGAAAAGCGATCCATTTTACCCGAGTGATGTCATTAAGAGCTGCGCCATCAGAGTTTTATTTAATTTTATCACACCATACACCATTAAAGTTGTCAGCCCTTTAGCTTACTGAAGTTGACTTCTCTGTCAATGAACTGTAGCAGAAACCGGTAACTTACATAACAAAACATGATTTTTCTTTTTCTAAAGCAAAAAGGAAATCCATAAAGGATCATGTTATAATCATTATTGGCAGAACAAGATGTGAGATATGTGAGCGAAATATCACATATCTCACATCAAGGGTGAATGAAAAAAAAAATCCAACATTTAACTTTATATTCAAATACAAAAGACTTGGAGGAGGCTAACCTGCTAACCAAAACAAACCTATTTTTAAAGCCAGTATGTCAAAAAATGCAGCCCACATCCAGCAGTGAGACATAATCAATGCTAATTCGGATTAATCCTGATCATACCAGATCACAACAGTGCTGCCGTTTCATCAAGCCTGACAGTGAGGTGTCTGTTCCTGCATATGGCCATGCGTTTATTCATTGTTGTAGAAGGTGTCAACAGAATCTATACACCAGCAACTGAAAAAATACATCCAAATCCTATGTACTTTTCACCCCTCCTCAACACTGTTCCCGAGTGACCTTTTCGCCTTTCACCCCGTGTGTTCCCCTTGAAGCCCCCCCACATTCACTTCCTCACCTCCCTGTGCTTATTGCTATTGCCCCCCTGCCTTTCCCTCCCTTTCTTTCTGCTCCTACTTCTATTTCTTTTCTGTCGGTCCTGGGAAAACTTGTTGACTTAGTCAGCTCTGCACGCACACAATGATCTCCAGCTTGTTGTCCGGGCAACAGCGGACGCAGCTTCACCAATTCCATCCTTTAAAAAGACTGAAAGAACAAAGATTGAAGGACGAAAGCAGGGGGACTGACTTTCTTTCTCATATGGTGAATGTTCATCAAACACAAAACTGAGGCCACTTTAAAAGGGGGAACCACTGAGCTCACAACTGGAAGACTGTGAAAGGTAACCAGCAAGTTGGAGGACAGTCACCACTTTTTACTTCAATTGAATTTGTATTGTTTTGTATGATGTAAAACATTTCCGTGAATACATTTTCCAAAAGCTCATCAACAACCACAAACCCACCTCATCTGAAATGTGTCAGATTCTTATTTAACATATTCATCATTAAATTGTATATGATAGTCATACAGGAAAAATAACCACAGACCTTACGGCAACAATGTAAGAAACAGACTTTTCAGTGTTCACTATGATGGAATTCAAATTTACAAAGTGATCTCATTGGTTTTAGTTTGACATTAAGGCTGATTAAGATTGTGTATTTCTAGGATGACGTTTTTCTCTTTCTTTTTTTTATCCACCTTTGGATGAACTGTTTTACGAAGTAATGGTGGTCAAGACCGAACAAAATCCTTCATTGATCTCACTTGTTCTAAATATCTTCTTTAAACAGCAAAGGATTAAACCCTAGCATGTAAGGACAACGCAAACACCAATGTCAGAAGATTAGAGATAATATTCCCACCTGAATCAATTGACTATAAAGTAAAAAAAAGCAATGGTTAACGTTACATTATCATTTGTAAGAAGAAAGCCTGAGCAGACAAACCAAAATATACAGAAAGACTGTACAGAATGTTTAGCAAAATGTTGAGAAAATTAGAATATATCAGCCAAAAGAATCCCAAAAAGAGTAAATAGAGAGGATTTTTTATTGATTTACTGTTACTGGTATTATTTATGTGGGGAGATATTGCAAAAAAAAACTGACCAGATATTAGAATGTTGCCGATGCTTAATTACTGAATAACAAACAGCGTAACAATTTCTGAAACAGCGTGTGAAATACCAGCACTAGTAGCTAGAGGGGATCTATAATGCATTCAACCTATCATTTTGTCTACTCTCTTCCTGTTGCCAGGCAGAAACAAAAGTGTTGATGCTGTGCTTTAATTGCAATTCCTTCTTGCAGCAGAACTTCATGGGAGCTGTGTATTCAAACTTAGTGACACTAAAATCTACTGCGGAAACCTTTCCCCTTATTGAGCATAAGGAGAGCTCAGTGCTACTGTCTACCACTGTCATGAAAGAGCTTTTTCCCCGCATCACTGCTTCTCATTCTTCACACTTGTCTATGACAGCACACATCTTCAACAACATCTGTCAAGGCTGGACGACTCTGGTAAAAACACGTAGGAAACAATTCCAGGAAAAGGAACTTGTGATATAGAGACACTATCCAGGCGGCAAACCTTCAATGGATTTGAAACCCTCTTGGATGCTATCTAGCGCAGTATCTGCAGGCTATTCATGTGATATGTTTAAACCACACAAGTCTGGACTGACTTCCTTTTTCTTTGTGAAGCGTTGCCATGTATGCTAATCAATTCTATAAGCTCAGACATACGGAACAAAACGATGAGCATGATGACGTTAGAGTGTACTTGAAAACAAGTTTACACGCATGAAAAGAATGTAATAAGAATGCATGCAGACGCTTTGCAGTGAGATAATGCGCATAAGGAGGCTGGTGGTATTCAAAGACATCTTGCCTCTATAACCAGAATTATAAAGGCAATAAGGAGAATTCAAAAACAACTAAAAATGTCAATGAACCAAGAACAAAATACTATTTCTTTGGTGAAAAAAAAATCAGCATTGCTACTATAACATAGAGTAAGTATTGAGTAAAGCCAATCACGTGTTTTTTTTTTTTTTTTTTTAGCAAACATTCTTGAGGGTGTAGCCAGGTCACACTGCTCCAGATCACACGACAGACTCACGGATGTACACCAACGTGTACTTAAAGTGAATCATGTAAATATTGAGCCAACGGTTCCATAGGACAGACTGATGGTCAGACTGAAACAAATGTGCCTCCTGCCTAACCATGTTTGTATTTTACACACCATACTGTTTACAGCACTGACACCCACATTTGCACACTTTCCTTGAGTCACCGTTTCAAACTCACTGAATGGAAAGAAACTGAGAGCTGAGTACAGCCAATGTTGTAGTGTAAATGTAGTTTTGATACTTCCGATAGATACAGACATACCTGAGCAGATGGCATGTCGAACTCATGCCCCATGATATCATTCCACATGTGGTCTGCCATATCATTTAAGCAGTCATATCCCACCACTGTACAGTATATAAACGCATAATCTGAGCTACGTATCGGTCAGATTCTTCACTTTGGCTGAGGAAAGAAAATAAGAGCAGGGAGACAAACAAGGTAAGCAATGACACTGCGCTGATTCCAAAGAAGACTTTGTTGGTTCCAGCTGTAGTCATGTGACATGATGTCAGCAGATGCTGATGTTTTGCTCGACAGAAGCACAAAGCTGCTTATTATTTGTCACTGCTGGTCCTCCGCAACACGTCCAGGTGATTGGCGCAGAAGGCTGCCAGTCACTACCCTTCGGACATTTGGCTACTTTTTCACACCTCAGTATTTGGCAGAAGCCGACTAATGTTTTCCCACATGTTCCAGTCACAAAAAGTCCTACATTCCTGCCACAGCAGATCCATGAAATCATTTACAAAAGCACCTTGACACGTTTTGGTAGATAATGTAGGTGACTACATTAGTGTAGTGATAACATGGACAAACTTTACATGTGCCAATTTCCCTCATTCATAACTATAAAAAGCATAACAGCTCCAGGATGTTCAGTGAGCCCGTAGTCAAAATTACTCTCACTCTACTCTCTACTACTCTCAAAATATACAAACCATGTAGCCACAACACGCTGCCCCACTCCGCCAATGAGTGTGGACTGTACACATAAAGTCACAAAACAGCATGCGCGCATTTGTATGAGGCTTATTTTTAAAAACCTGCTTCTACCGCGTAACATAAAAGAAACATCAGTCAGACACGAACAGAAGAATAAAGTGTGCAGCAGATACCTGCCAGATGTGAGAATACCTTCATGCCTCAGTTATTTTAAGATAAGTTATTTTAAGATTTTAAAAATAACAGATGAAGCATGGAATCTTATTATTATAATATTTCCAGCAGTTTTTTTAAATGCCAAAAGAATGTGTCACTCAACTTTGTTTTAGCAAAGTTGCTTAGAAGAATCTGCAGTAAAAGGCAATATCATGAAGCTATAAGATGAAATATGAATTATCCAAAAGAACTCAATTCAAGAAAAGTATTCAGTGGTTTTTGCGTCTTAAAGAGGGGATATGGCAGTGGCAGGATTTTTTTTTCACTTATGTGCAAAAAAATATTATTATTTATTTTTTTATTATTATGTTTGAGTTCCTACCAGTGATGAGACTGGACACCAGCAGTGGCAGCACCAGCATCTGTAGCATCCTCATCAGCAGCTC